>NC_090939.1:4372915-4997618 GCF_040938575.1 Ambystoma mexicanum | reverse complement strand
TCCTGGGGAGAGATCTTGTGAGAGTACTGAAGATGTTCATACCCCTAGATGTTTGTTTTCATTCGGTCCTGCTAAAACAAACTAAGCTGTGTGCACTACCCTCTGTCTCCCTCCCCTTCTATGTGCCTCCCACGCTCCCGTCCTCCGTATGCCTCAGTACCTAAGACTGGTAAGTGTCCTCCCCACCAATGCAGCTAACTATGTCACTATCTTCTCTAACTGCTTTGCTATCTCCTATCCTTTGCCTATCACTGAATCTGGCTGGAGGAAACTTAAAAAGGACATACTGGGCTCCAGCACTGGTCTTCGTATTGTAGACACCTATGCCATGGCTTCTGCCAGAGAGACTCTCACTGACATCCTCTTTTTCGTTAACGCACGTGACCTATGGACTCACTAAATGTTCTGCTTTCTCTCTCATATCGCCTCTTCTCCCATTAATGGTGGCGCTTGCTGTGCGGTTCTCCTTGACCTCTTCGCCATTTCCAGAGCAATCAATAAGGTCTATTTCAATGGGACCATCATTGTTCAGGGTCCTCAACCCAAACTTCTTCTCTTTGACAGGCTCCTCCCTCACCTCTATAACCTAACCACTCCCTCTGTCCAGGCTCCCATGCCTACTGTGCCGTCCTCCTCTGCACAGGCTCCCTTGCCCACTGTGCCTGCCTCCTCCTCTGCACAGGTGCCCTTGCCCAGTGTGCCCGCCTCCTCCTCTGCACTGGTGCCCCTGTCTTGCAATACTGTCCTGGCTCCTGTGTCGGCCTTGGTTCCTACGCTACCCTCTACTATCCCTCTGGCCCTCTTGCCAGCCTTGGGGGGTGGACCACCATCCCCTGTGCCCCCCCCCCGTGTAAGCCCTTCAAAGATGGCAAGCTGCTCCAAATTGCCACTCTCAACACTTGTTCTGCTGTCAAACACTTGTCTGACATCTGCATCCTCCTCAAATTCATGGATCTTGATGTGCTTTCCATCTAGGGCGCAGAGTTCGCGGATGCTCCGGGGCTCGGGCACCCGCCAGCAGAATGAAGTCAGGGCTGAGCCCCCCCCCCTGGGCTGCAGAGAAGAGACGCAGTATGGATGGCCCATTGTTCCATCCATACTGCGTCTCTCTCTGGCAGCCTGGGTAAAAGGCGGGTAAAAAAACGATGTTTAGAAATGAGGGACAGATGCAAAGCAAGAGGCTATTGCTTTGCATCTGTCCCTCAATTTCGAAAAATCGTTTTGGGTTTGGTGTACCTCTACATCTGTGCACCCCTCTTGCATTGCATCCATTGCATCTGCGGAGGGAGGGGGCAGGGAGAGGGCAAATGAGACTGTTTGCATGTCTCTGAGTGTGCACGTGGTGAGGGTGAATGCTATAGGCGGGGAACGGAATCATTGAAGGAGGGAACTTCCCTGAATTCTAAGGAAGGAAACAGTGTGGGAGAGGTTGGGGGTGTGAGGTTAGGTGGGATCACCTTCTTGGGGGTTTGACGGGGGGGCAGTAGAATGTGATAATTCGGCATTTTGAAGACCACACAAATCGGCCGAAATAAATCGGTCTTTTTTGTATTTGTTCTTCGAAATGTGGAATTATCACATAGAACCCAGTATGGACTTTGCCATACTGTTATCCTTGTTCAGTGTAATACCACTCAATGGGACAGTACCTGGGCTTCTGTACCTCTAATGGTGCAGGGCTTCTATAGGGACAGTAACAGCACTTCACAGCAGGGATGTGTAATCTATATGAGCCAGCACTTTCTAGTAGAGCTAGCCATATTTGAAATGGGGTAATGCTGGTACTCCTCAGTTAGCTCACTATACTTTTGATGGGGTAGTATTGCTGTTTCCCAACAGGGCTTCTATAATTGTTGAATCTTCTCAGCGGTAATACTATGCTTTTGTTGAGGAAATGCTAGTTCATCTTAGTGGGGCTGCAATACTTTTGACGGGACAACATCAGCACTTCTCATTTGAGCTGCTACACTCTTACAAGGCTTAGCACTTCTCAGCCAATTTATTTATTTTTATTTTTATTGGTTAATTATAATGTGTGTAAAACCCAGAGGTTTCTAAGCGCGGATCGAGGGATCAAACCTGTGTTACGCGGACTGAGGGATCGAACCTGTGTTACGCGGACCGAGGGATCGAACCTGTTTGCCATCATGGAAGACACGGTTCAAGGATAGCTCTGTCACAAGCTTGGACACACTCCTCCCTGAAGGTTACAAAATCCTCTCTGCACCCAGGCCAAAGAAGACAAGTGATGGAGTGGCGCTGATCTTCACTGAATGGATACCTGTGTCCATCATCCCTACTCAGGTCTAATCCTCCTTCAAGTGCCTAGTCTGCAGGCTCTCACTCTCTCCAAAATCTCCTCTCCTTCTGGCCACCTTTTATCAACCATCAGGACAGTCCACTCTCTTCCTCTCGGAATGGGCTGACCTGGCGTTCTCTCTAGTTTCCTCATCCTCTCAACTCCTCTTGATGAGTGATCTCAACATCCATCTGGACTCGCCTGACTCTTCAGGACCTCTCTGCAACCTATGCGACTCACTCTCCCTCTCTATTCTACCCTCTGGCTTCACGCACACCGCGGGCCACACTTTGCATGATTTCGTCTCTAGCAACATCCCTCTCACTACCTCCCTCTTTTGCACTGACCACTCTCTTCTCTCAACACACCTGTAGCTCTCCTCTCGCAGTGGCACACCCGTCATGGCCACTCAGCTTCAAAGTCACAGCTCAGCGGCAATGTGCTCACCTTGAAAGCAAGACAACACAGAGCAACACAGGTTTGATCCTCGGGTCCACACTTAGAAACCTCTGGGTATTAAACGTGTTATAAATAACCTATCATATCATACCAGACCCATGAGAAAAGTGACAGTGGCTGCCTTTGCCTCCACTTACTCTTGCCCCTGTCATGAGGGTCCGCCTGAAGCCTCCCAAAAAGTGCAAATATTGGTATGACTCTGATCTGACTGCCCATCCCAGGTGGAACTCTGAGCCTTTCTCTTCACTATCGCTCTCAACCTGTGGCGTTCCCCAAGGATCTAACCTATCCCACTGGTTCTTCAACATCTATATGGCTGCCTTGGCATGTGTGATTGCCACTTTCACCTCTAACTTCCAGTGCTACGCGGATGACACACAACTCTCTTTCAGGAAACCCTCAGCCACCTCCTCCACTTCGCTCATATCTGATTGTCTGTCCACTACTCAATCATGGATTTATGAACTAGAAAGTCTGACAACAGGGATGACACTGGCAGTGGGTGACATGAAGAGCTTACTCTCCGCCTTTCTTGGGGAGGTAGCTGACAATGTTTGGAAACAGGCAGGATATTCCACAGTAACAGCAAAGAAGACAGCGCATGACGGGGCACCGTTCAATAACTGCAGAGCCGCTGTATGGCAGGCTCTGAGGGTACAGTACCCAGACGCATCTGACATGAGTTCAATTATGTCACGCAAGATGCGTGAGGACTAAGAAACACGTCAATATATTTAGGAGATACAGGAATGTTGGTGTATTGAGACGTGGGAATCATGGGACAAAACTGTAGGTTTATTTTACCGCACGCTAAGCCTGGGTCTACCAGGGCAGGTATAGAAGCAATTGAAGAAATTAGTATAGTTGCAGGCGAAGCCTTGGTAAGAGATTCATTTGACTATAGTACATTATTGTCATCACAATGCAGGAGAACGCGAGAAAGAAATGCAAGGAAGGAAAACAAGAAGAAGCAAAGTTGGTTCAGAAAAAACAGTCAAAGTATACAATGGAAGGGGCGATGTTGACAAGCGGAGAGGGAGTGGGTACCCAGAGTGCGAAGAATCAGCAACAGATGGCAGGGGACATTTTGCAGGAAGAGCAGATATGAACTATTGGCCATGGGGAAGAGGTGGTGTGCCCAGGGAGAGAGGAGACGGGTACCCAGTTCAGCAAAGTGGAGATGGGTTTAACAGGGGACAGTCTAGACCCATGGGAGGTCCAACACAATGCTGGACGTACGGAAATGTATGTCACATATTGCAAGTGTGTAGGAGCAGAGGGGGAATGCAGCAGAATGGGGGGGTGACATACCAGTCAACATACCATGCCGAACAGTCTATTTTGCCCGAGATCACACGCAGACACATGCACTGCAATGGCGCCACTGCAATATGCATCAGTGCAGTCACAACAGCCCATGACTTACACATCACAGGCACAGGGTTGCAGACAGCCACAGCAAACAGGACTGCAAGCACTGACACACAAACACCACAATGCAGACTCCCATACAGAGACAAGGAGGAGTGACTGTAGTAGGAGGGAGACCTTGTACTGCAAAAGGGAGGACTTTATATCCACAACCGGATAGACACAGACTGACTTGATGCGTTCAATCCTATCAGTTACATGGATCTGAACGAGGAACCACATGTGGGGGCAACCATAGGCAACAAAACTTTCTCTTTTCTCGTAGATATGGGGCAACCAGATCCTGTATTAGGTAGGGGAGATATCCTTTGTCAGGCATTGCCATGAATGCTCAAGGCTTCTCTAGGGCTACGGATTTGGTTCCTTTTACTGACAAACTAACAATTGCCATAGTTGAATTCAGGCTGAACAAAAGCAAACCTGTGAGATGACCCTCTGCCAGGGACAATAGATACTGATTACATTCCATTCCCTGAACGACAGTGACACCAGCTGCATTAAATGTGGATAATTCAGAGCTGCACAGCTCCAGTTCACGATCTCCGGACACATGACCTGGCCAACTCAGACAATGGACATGGGGGGTTCGTGTCTGTATGGGTGCATAGTGTATTGATGTATGCTTGTGAGTTTGTGTGCTGAGTTGGGGAATGGGGGTTCGGGTCGGTATGGGTGCATAGTGTATTGGTGTATGCTTTTGAGGTTGTGTGCTGAGTTGGGGGTGGGGGTTCGGGTCGGTATGTGTGCATAGTGTATTGGTGTATGCTTGTGAGTTTGTGTGCTGAGTTGGGGGTGGGGGGTTCGGGTCTGTATGGGTGCATAGTGTATTGGTGTATGCTTGTGAGTTTGTGTGCTGAGTTGGGGGGTGGGGGGTTCAGATCGGTATGGGTGCATAGGGTATTGGTGTATGCTTGTGAGTTTGTGTGCCGAGTTGGGGGTGGGAGGGGTTCGGGTCAGTATGGGTGCATAGTGTATTGGTGTATGCTTGTGAGTTTGTGTGCTGAGTTGGGGAATGGGGGTTCGGGTCGGTATGGGTGCATAGTGTTTTGGTGTATGCTTTTGAGGTTGTGTGCTGAGTTGGGGGTGGGGGTTCGGGTCGGTATGTGTGCATAGTGTATTGGTGTATGCTTGTGAGTTTGTGTGCTGAGTTGGGGGTGGGGGGTTCGGGTCTGTATGGGTGCATGGGGTGGGGGCCATGGGGCATAGTGTTTGGTTGGGGGTGGGAACCATGGGGCATAGTGTTTTCTTGAGGGGTGGGGGTCATGGAGCATAGTGTTTGGTTGGTGAGTGGGGGTCATGGAGCATAGTGTTTGGTTGGTGAGTGGGGGCCATGGGGCATACTGTTTGGTTGGGGCCATGGGGCATAGTTTGTTGGGGTGTGGGGGCCATGGGGCATAGTGTTTGGTTGAGGGGTGGGGGTCATGGGGCATAGTGTTTGGCTGGGGAGTGGGGGCCATGGGGCATAGTGTTTGGTTGGGGGCCATGGGGCATAGTGTTTGGTTTAGGGGTGGGGGTCATGGGGCATAGTGTTTGGCTGGGGAGTGGGGGACATGGGGCATAGTGTTTGGTTGGGGGCCATGGGCCATAGTGTTTGGTTGAGGAGTGGGGGCCATGGGGCATAGTGTTTGGTTGGGGGCCATGGGGCATAGTGTTTGGCTGGGGAGTGGGGGCCATGGGGCATAGTGTTTGGTTGGGGTGTGGGGGCCATGGGGCATAGTGTTTGGTTGGGGGTGGGGGTCATGGGGCATAGTGTATGGCTGGGGAGTGGGGCCATGGGGCATAGTGTTTGGTTGGGGAGTGGGGGCCATGGGGCATAGTGTTTGGTTGGGGAGTGGGGGGCATGGGGCATAGTGTTTGGTTGGGGAGTGGGGGCATTGGGGCATAGTGTTTGGTTGGGGCCATGGGGCATAGTGTTTGTTGGGGTGTGGGGGCTATGGGGCATAGTGTTTGGTTGAGGGGTGGGGGTCATGGGGCATAGTGTTTGGCTGGGGAGTGGGGGCCATGGGGCATAGTGTTTGGTTGGGGGCCATGGGGCATAGTGTTTGGTTTAGGGGTGGGGGTCATGGGGCATAGTGTTTGGCTGGGGAGTGGGGGCCATGGGGCATAGTGTTTGGTTGGGGGCCATGGGGCATAGTGTTTGGTTGAGGAGTGGGGGCCATGGGGCATAGTGTTTGGCTGGGGAGTGGGGGCCATGGGGCATAGTGTTTGGTTGGGGTATGGGGACCATGGGTCATAGTGTTTGGTTGGGGGGTGGGGGTCATGGGGCATAGTGTATGGCTGGGGAGTGGGGCCATGGGGCATAGTGTTTGGTTGAGGGGTGGGGGTCATGGGGCATAGTGTTTGGTTGGGGAGTGGAGGCCATGGGGCATAGTGTTTGGTTGGGGAGTGGGGGCCATGGGGCATAGTGTTTGGTTGGGGCCCATGGGGCATAGTGTTTAGTTGGGGTGTGGGGGCCATGGGGCAGTGTTTGGTTGAAGGGTGGGGGCCATGGGGCATAGTGTTTGGTCGGGGGTGGGGGCCATGGGGCATAGTGTTTGGTTGGGGGCTATGGGGCATAGTGTTTGGTTGGGGAGTGGGGGCCATGGGGGATAGTGTTTGGTCGGGGGTGGGAGCCATGGGGCATAGTGTTTGCTTGAGGGGTGGGGGTCATGGGGCATAGTGTTTGGTTGGGGGTGGGAGCCATGGGGCATAGTGTTTGGTCGGGGGTGGGAGCCATGGGGCATAGTGTCGGACCTCAAGCGAGAACCCAATAATAAAGCTAAAACAGGCACAGTTAGGAGATGTACATCCTTTGCTTTTTTGAGGAAACCTGACTCAACGAAGGCCATACTCCTCTCGGGCAACCCAAACAGCAAACTATAGCAGTCCAAAATAACAGAATGTCCAATCAAGGGTCAATAAAATATATATAATTAAACAGACGATATGCAATAACTAAATATAAATAAATGATAACAATGGAAAATGTATAGTACAAAATGTAAGTTTGAAATACAAATAAAAATCGTTACACCTCAAAAACCAATTCTTTTTCCATGTGTTTAATAAAAATTGGGGGTTGAAAAAGCCTCCTGCAATTCCACGCCCTGCCGCGCCTACCGCCCCACCCACATTTACTTTTCGGCCCACTATAGCCATCATGTAAGGTACTTTCGGCCCTCTGTCTAAATCAGTTGTGCACCCCTTGACTAAGGTGATACACACAAGCTACAATGCAGACACGTAGTCGTTCTTATTACCTTGAGAAGGTACACCAAGCTGAGAGACGTCCGCTCTAGCCAACCACAGTTCAGTATCCTAGGGGTAGGTAGCAACGGGCAACAACCAATGGTAATATCTTCACACTGCAACACTGTTAGAGATAGTGACTTGAGGATGGACCAGGCCAGCCACCTGAATGTTTAGGGGATCATATAGGTTATTAGGCTCTTGACGAACAATCCGTAGGCCAATAGGTTTTCTGGCGAGGGGCCCAGGTTGTGACGTCATTCTGATACAATTTTAGGTCGAAACTGGCCTGCGAGCCAGGAGATGTTGAGACGTCCACAGATTTCTTCTGTCCTTGTACTGATCCCTGTTGGTTTTTGTTCTAATGAACCCGCCTTTTGACTGAGTCTAATGTTCCTCCTGTGGAAGGTGTTGGGCCTTCCGAGAGTCCGCAAACTCCTAGTGGCCCTCTGGCTTACCTGGGAGTTTGTCCCAACAAGTTGGTAGCACAGAGGATGGTTGGCTGCGCCAGCCGGTACCAGGTCAGCTACTTCATCGCCGAACCTGAGAGGCTGCAGGACACTTGCATATTTCGAGAAGACGCGAAAATGCATACCCGTTCATAGGTCAGCAGGAGCCCCTTCTGAATAATCCTGCCTGAGATCAGCGAGTTGTCCAGGCAGACCAGGACAGGGAGGCGAGCGCCTTGATGGAGAGCCGGCAGCCGAGCAGCAGTAGCTCAACATGGAACTAGTATTGAACCGGTCCAACGGCAACTCTGGGTGTGAGGGAGGATAAGGAGTATTGTGGAGTATTCTTTAGTATTGTAGAGTATTATGAAGTATTGATTAGCATTGTTATAGTGAGTAGGGACAGGAGCAGAGGTAAAAGTCCCTTTTCTATGTTTAGTGCACATTCAGTCTTATAGGTACAAGGTTCTGGTGAATAACCTAGACTATTGAGTCAAGTGCTTGGATGGCAAAAGTTATGTAAATAAGGTATTCCTGTGGGTTGGGCATTTTAGCTCGCGTCATAAATGATGGTATCCATGTGAGGGTTAGCAAAGGAGCTAGCCTAGATTGTGGAAGGCGAGTCGGCTGGTTAAGTCTCATATAGTGAGGAGTACCACAAGTTAGGCAACACAACGGGTGCAGTTCGATCTCAAGAGAATATTGGTATACTCTGCCTGGAGTGCAGGAAGACAACCATAGGGTTTTTGTGTGGGTTTGGGAGCAACGGGCTATTACAGTGTGTGCGCTATTTGATTTACCAGTGTCATTTTGGTAGCGTGGTGACATCGCCCTTGGGTTTGCATATAGAACACGGAAAGCGTGAAAACTGTGAGAAGCTAGTATTGAGAATTTAGGACTGGCAGACGAGGTGAACCAGTGGCGGTGCTCGGAAGGATTGTGGTTGTGTGCTCGAGGAGGCAGCGATTGTGAAGGAGGGGTGGTGCGCCGATCATGCCTGATAAGTGATACAGCCAGAGAGGCGCGTAGAAACTGGAAAGCATTATTATTGCATTGTGACCTTCAATTCCTAAACAGCAGATTATCGAAACCTTCAACTTGAGGTCAGGTAAAAGGTAATGATATGTATCAATGTAACAGTGGGGGACTATGCCCCAACAACACTTGTGTAAGACACTTCCACTGTATAAGGAAAATATATTTAAATATAGCATAGAATGGTCCCAAGGTACAGAAGGTAAATTCACCAAACCATGGACTCCTTGTGAAAGATTCTCCAAAGACATGAAGCAGTCACTATTGACACAGATAAAGATACAAGGAGAAGAAATTGACCAAACGATTGGCCATATTCGAGTTGTGGCACATGCTTCAGGAGGGAGAGCGGAAGGCCATGAGGCATCAGTGGATGGTAAGCCAGCAGGAGGTGAAGGACCAAGGGACTCATCCCTCTGCACCTCCCTCTACCCCCTCCAAGTGTAGTATCCAGTGATACAGACAAACAGGGAATGTATCCAATGAGGGAACTAAGGGCTGCAGAGGGGTATTCAAATCTGACATATAAGCCACCACCATACACTAAGGAGGATAAGCAGAAAGGTGAAGGACAGCCAGCTAGTGATGCTGGGGTTAGGCGCAGCAACGCATGAAGCAGGAGCTCGAGGGCATAAGCGCAAACAAATGTATAGCAGCGCAGGTACTTTTGAAACTTCAAGAGAAGACAAATGGAGAGGCAGAAGGGGTGACTGAGGAGATAGAAAGCATGAAGAGGGACAGCAACACGACAGATTGTGTAGAACTGATGGATGAAGGGAGAAGGACAGGGAAGTGAGATTGGAGCGCAAGGACAGAGAGAAGACGGAGGATGAATTGGAGCGGGAAGTCAGGGAACGAAGAAGGGAGGAAGAGAGCGTACTCTTGGAAAGGGAGTGGGAAGAAAGACTAGAGAGGGATTTTAAGGAAAGGAAGAGAGTGGAAAGGTAGAAGAGGGAGAAAAGGGAGAGAGAACTAGAGAAGGGAGAGAGACAGAGAGAGATAGAACAAGAAAAACATATGTTAGCAGAGAGGGAACAGAGGAAGTTGCAGTTGGACAGACTGTCAGGCAACGAGCGTGCAGGGAGGAGGACGAGCGAGCAATAAAAGGAGTGAGGATGCAGGCAGCGCTGGATAGGGAAAAGAATAGACGCGAGGAAGACAAACGAGCTGAGCCAGATAGCACAAACTCACGAAGCGGGAGCGTGACAGAGGGAGGAGGAGCAGGCCTAGGGGCCTGGGCAGGAGGTAGCAAGTATGATTTAGTAGACATCAATCTTAGCATGAAACCTAACACAGACCTGACATCGAGGAGACTACGTTTTGCCAATGATTTTTGTAGCAACATGGACACAGGATCAGACAATGATGACAAATACTGCGAGGATGAGAGGGCGGAACAAAGCCGGTCACAGTGCATGGGAATAGACAAGTGGTTGTCATGGGAATTTAGGACCCACAGACAAGGAGATGGAGGGGCCGATTTAGACGAGCAGGCAGAGCAGACGAACGACCTTTGCGCCATGCACAACACTTATGTTAATAGACTAAGCGGAGTTGGGAGGCAAGTTGAGAGACAGTCTGCAGCAGTCCACTCTTTCCACAGTGTCAGTTGTGGGAGTTTACCTATTTAGCCGCCTCCACACCGCGGAGCGGTGAGCGGAGTTGGGAGTCGAGTTGAGAGGGAGTCTGCAGCAGTCCGTGGCAGACGTGGAGCAAATGGAACGGGCGCCGGAGAGCCCGCGCCCACAGAGACTGAAGCCCATTGCAAAATCTGCAAAAATAACAGCGACAAATGTAATATGTGAGATCACCCCTGACCTCACCCCTGAAGTGGACGCACAATCAAGTCGGCGCCACTTAAGGAGCAACAAGAACCTGCAACAACTGGTGGCAGACCAGCCGAAAACAGGAGGAATAAAAGACTTACCTGCCGTAACAGCAGCAGAGCTGGTGAGCTCTCGAGACAGTGGACACTCAAAGCCCGAGGAGCCCAGCGAACCTGCGAGCCCTCTCGAAGCAGCCAGTGTCCCGCTCACCGCTGAGGCGAGAGAGTTTCCGGCAAAGGCGGCCGAAGGGTGGCCCCTGCAGGTCTCTAAGCGGGAGCGCGGCTGTGTGAAACCAGGAGACTGTGGCTCTCTTGGGAAGCAGTGTTTGGCGGGTGGAGCCTTGAGCAATACCTCGAACATCAACAACGTTAAAGATCGAGCTCTCGCAATGATAGGAGAAGCATGCAATAATGGAGCAGATCTTCCTCACACGCACGAGCCAGAGCCAGAATTGTCAGAAATGGCCTGCGCGGAACCCTCCCCATTACCGGAGGGCATCAAAATACAAAACTCCTAGCATACAAGCATCAAAGCTATGGTTGACTCAGAACCTCAACAATCCACTCAAACAGCATGCCCAGCAAACGTGCTTACCCCCCACAGCAACAGCGGCCTGGAGCAATGTTCAGAAGAAAAAGAGCGAGAGAGGCGGAGCAAGTGACTCAGAGAGGAGTCATGAGGATGAAAACTCGGACTTTGATACGGAAACAGAGGTTAGCAGAGCCCTCCCAACAGTTAACCCTCAGGGAGATAAGTTCAAAAACAGACAACTATGGAAAAAACAAGCGAAACCTCAAAAGCCTGAGAATTCGAAAACAAACAATCAAAAACAAGCCACAAACTAGCAGTCTCAAACAGGAAGAAAAATCCAACGGCTATGCCTCAAAAGAGACACAACAAAAGCGCAACCATGTCAAAGTTCCTACCTAACCCACTGCTGTCATGTCCCCTAAAACAATTCTTCACTAATTACCAAAAGCAGAAACTCGACACAGACACTGAGCTATCGGATGCAGAGATTTTGGAAGCTACTCTTGAGCTTACACCAACAAACAAACTGTGCAAAACCGATGGCAGAACAGCGTACCATCTGAAAAGTATGTCAGGTAACACCATCCAGGATGCTATGACAACCGACAACAGTACCAGCGCAAGGAGAACTCATATGGGAGAAACACCGAGGACCATCAAGCTCAGCCTGCGTTTGGACACGGACCATACACAAGAAAAGACTGAACCCTGAAATAAAGCGCAGCAGACGAAGGAAAAGTCTCTGCTACCCGCAAATAACATAATAACGCCGGAACAGGGGACTCCGTACCAAATACATCTTTCCAGACAAAACTTACTACCAATCCAAGTGGAAACCCAAACAGAGCAGCAGGCGGAGGACCAACGGTATGCTTGGACAAAAGCCCACATAAATACAGGACAAAACGCACACCCAATGGGTAAAATGGGCGATCCAGAACCAAGAACCCAAGGAGGACATTACAACAGAGGGCCAACGCCAGCCCAGACAGCAGAGCCCAGACAGGACTTAAACTTGTCAGCGGTTTTCGGGACCTTTGACTTGCCTAGACTCAACAAAAGACGGACAAATACCTATATTTCACAGAAGAACTGTCGTCTTAGTGAAATCTCAACAACAACTTTAAAAGAATCGCCGACAAAAAAACAGACATGCTAACGATAATGTCAGCCATCACCATAGCTCTAGCCCCATTTGGCAAACTGTATGAGTCGATAAAAACAGCGTTCAAGATAAACACTGCCATCCTCGCCAACATGGACACCAAAATGAAGTTTATAGAAGGATACATAATTGCCACAGAGTCCAAAAACAACAACCAGCAGAAAACCTTGGAAACTAAAGTGTCAACGCTTGAAAAATTAGTAGACACGCTTCAAGCAGAAATAAGAAACCAGCTAAACAATGTCGCCAAAAGCCGGAAGATAGGGTCAGCGAAGACCCCGCCTAAGGCCAGCATAGACTCTACGAAAAAAAAAAGAAAAACAAAAGAAATAGAGGAAATGGAACCGACATCACCAAGGGCAAAAGCAGATAAAGACCCTCGACAAACAAATATACAACCAACTGTTTTGTAACTATCAACCCCAATGATAGAGACAGACAAACCCAAAAACCAGAACAAAAACAAACAAAACGCAAAGGTGGCAGGATACAAAAGAAACCATCAGGGGGTAGAAGAACAGGGCGACATGCGGCCTTTCCTCAAGGTAGTAGACCTAACAAGTTCATCCAGATCAACGGACACATTTTTGGTAAATTCTGACCTCATGAACTTATCGCAATATTGGGAAAACGACCCTAGAGCATTGAAAAAGTCAACTCCTGACAGGGCGGAGGAAAGGAGCCCACCGCTGAAAGGACCTGCCAAAACCTTGTTCTCACCCACAAGAATAAACAATAATGAAACAGAAATAAACAAAAAAACTTAATTCCACAGGTAACCCTGATAACATCTCCAAGAGTTACCGAAATGACAAAGGGGACAGCAGAGAACTCTCTGAAAAAAAAAACTACACTAAAAAAAAGAAAAGCAACAACCACCCCCTGAAACACGAAGGCCTACAAAAAAATGGACTCCGAATTGCCGAAGAGCATCAAAGGTAAAGGAGAAGTACGCATTTTCAAACTGGAGCAATCTAAACGCACAGAAGGGTACATGATCCTTAACAGAAAAACTGTTCTAAAGATAACAAGGAAAACAGACGTGCTGAAACACATGGGGACTGAAGATCTTAAACTCGTTGAACCCTATCACAGAGGGAACATAGCAAAAATGTACCTCCACGTGAAGTCCAACAGCATCTAAGACATACCCACAGCAGCGTTCAAAGAAATCGAACGTTTAGGCTTTATCCTGTCGGAACTAAGTGATACGAGGCCACCTGAAGAAAAACCTGCTACAAAGAAAGAAGGCGCACTCTCAAAACATCATTATAGCTCAAGAACCGACGAACTTTACAGGAGCAACCGAAGCGGAAAGTGGCAAGGGCGAACCACAGAGCACATGGCCAACTTCAATAGGGACCAAGAGGAAAAACGCCCTAGGCACTACAGACCTGAAGCAGAGGAAGTAACGCTCTGGGATGACGCAAAAACAAACAGAAAGAGTAATAAGCAGCAAACAAGAGGTAGCTACCACAAAGCGGACGAAAACCAATGCAACTTCCGTGCTATCGTCTCTCTGAAGAGACTAAGACAGGGAGACGAAATAAGCTGCATCGATAGGTCAGATTGGGTCAGAGGCGCAACCTCCACCAAAGGGTCCGTGGAACTAGTTGAAATCAACTCTAACCGCAAAAAGTAAAAAATAGCAACGACTACCGTCCTCAATTTCCAGACACAGAGGATCTCCAGAAAGACACAGTGGCCCTCATTACGACCCTGGTGGAAAGTGACTGACCGGACCGCCACAGCGTAAATAGCGTTTCCGCCATTGCACGATGGAGCAAAGTGCGGCCCATTCCGACCCATCGGGCACGAGCACCACGCCATGGCGGAAGTGCAAAGTCCGCGATGGCGGAAATGACCCCAAAACGGCCCACACCGCCGCCGTACGGCGCCCTAGGTGCAATACCGCCACCCATCACAGCGGACACCGCAGTGAGCGCCAACCGGAAAGTACGGTGACCGTAAATATACGGAAACGGAAGTAAAAACATGGGCCCGGAACGGGAAACATCCCGCCGTACACCTATAAAACCACAAAATCCACACAACCACTACAAACACTACCCTGAGACACACCCCAACCCGTCATCCACCCTAGCGAAACCAAGAAAAATGGGAAAAGCAGCGAAGAAAGCGTGCAACCGCAAGCGGCAGGTCCACTTCTCCCGTGAGGAACTCACCGTGCTAACAGAGACCCTCCAGGAGAATGCTGCCGTCGTCTTCTCCACGCAAATGACCAGGACGGCACTTGCGAACAAGAAGGCCATATGGGCTCTGGTGGCACAGCTGTGTAAGTGCGGTGGGGACCGCACCCTGCAACCCACAGCAATGCAGAAAGCGATGGGACGACCTGCGGATACGCGTCCGCAGCATACTATCTGCCAACCGCAACATTGCCACAGCCACCGGGGGAGGTCCTGAATCACCCATCAAGTTGACCCCCTGGGAAGAAATCTGTGCCTCCACCATCGGAATGGAGAGCATAGAGGGAGTCGGAGGGATGGAGAAAGGAGTGCAGACATCCGAAGATTCAGGTAGGTGGGCCAAATAAAACAATGCTAAATCCACAATGTCCAATCATGTGAAGTACCATGTGTCCACATAGTGCAACCGAAACACATGTCCAGGAGAACGTCCACACACATCGGCCTGATAGCGCACTTTAAAACTCACAATAAATACATAAATAATTAAAAACCCCTAAAACACCCACTACACGTGCAGCAGGCACACCCTAACTGCAGGCTGCCAAACAACTGCACCCTCACTCCACACACAAATGAAAGCACTTCCAAGGCCCCGACCCAAATCACCCTCAGGTACCACCCCAATGCATGTGATACAATGCCATTCCAATACCCACAGACCCATTAATAACCCTCGCCCTCCTTTACTCCACCACAGGGTCCGATCCAAACGACGAGCATCAGGACACCCCTACCAGCACACCTGCAAAGAGGGCCAAGACCAACGGCCAAAGACCCTCCACCTCAGCTGCAGGCATCAAGACACGGCAGCAGCACAAATCAGGTGGCAGCACAGAGGAGGGAACATCAACAGGCACCCCAGCAGCCAGCATGCCCACAACACCACCACCACAGGTCCCCCCAACGGATGCCACAGAAGGCACTGCCTCTGGTGGCAGCAGCACCATAGGTGACACCCCATTGATGGCAGCATGCTCCGACACAGAAGACGGGGATGTCGAAGTCAGATCCATCCATGACCTGTCCCAATCCCCCTGTCTGTCCCATCCCGTACAACATGAGGATACCACGCAGGGGCACCCACAAGACGACGACTGGCCATCCCCCACAAGCCCTGTGGCAAGGCAACATGAGGTCAACAGCCCCTCTGTGACACCCCCGCAAATGGCCATGGCCCAGCAGAGGCAACAGTCCCTCGACCAGTTAATCGTGCAACAGCAGCAACTGGCCACGCTCCTCAAGGACCATGCCGACGAATGTGGGGGCACTAAGGCAGACATAGAAACAGCAACTGAGACACTTAGGGCAGAAATGGAGAGAAGTACAGAGACACTAAGGGCACAAATGGAGAGTAGCACCAAGAGCCTGAGAGTCCAAATGGAGACTAGCACCGAGAGCCTGAGAGTCCAAATGGAGAGAAGCACTGAGAGCCTGAGGGGGGAACTGCATGCGACGTCCACAGACGTATGTGCCGAACTTGCCGCAGTGCGCCGTGTGCTCACTGAGCTCTCACAAACACTTAGGGACATGCATGGACGTGAGCAGGCAGAAACATCATCCGTTGCAAGTTCCGTCCAGGGCAGCCCCCAACGTAGATCTGGGAGGAACCTGCGCTCCACAGGCAGGGGTGCCCCTGATACCCGCAGAGGGGGCTTGCAATAGCGACAGCCCACTGACAATGAGCATCTTTGGACACTGGTGTTCGGGGGGGAGGTAGGAGGGTGGAGGGGGTGTGTTGGGCTCACTTGGGTGGCGGGTCGAAAGGGTGTTCAATATGATATCACATATGCCATAAACAGTGCACGATCAACCAATGAGATGTGTGGACAATGATCATTGTGTACTAGGCCATCATAGGCGTACAGTCCATATTGTGCATGTACCAGACACACACAGTGCCACGAGTACCGTGTCCATGTATCAGCCACCAGGCGTGAGTGCTAGAAGCATGCATCAATGAGATGCTGACGAATGTCACGGCCCTCCGGTGCCTCGCAGACTCCTTGAGGTGCTGCCACATCCCCACCCTCATCATGACCATCATCAGGTGCTTGCAGTTCTGCGTCAGGGGGCATGGGCACATTTCTACGTACGCACATGTTGTGGAGCATGACACATGCCATCACCATCTTTGCAACCTTCTCATGGCGGTACAGGAGTGCCCCGCCAGACCTGCTGAGGCAGCGGAAACGAGTCTTCAGTAGGCCGAATGCCTGTTCAATGACTACACGGATACGTGAGTGGGCATGGTTGTAGTCCTCCTCATGCTGGTCCCGTGGGTTCCGGACTGGTGTGAGGAGCCATCTCTTCAGTGGATATCCAGCATCACCTGTATGTGGACGATAAACGGATTATGTGGAATGCCATTGCTACGTACGCACACACCCCCCTTCCTGCCAGGTCATTGCCGAATCACATACCCCACATTATCATGCATGTAATGAGACTCACCGAGTAGCCAGGATCTGTTCCCTGCGTGTCGCTCCATGTAGCGTGGTATTGTAGAGTTCCTCAAGACCATAGAATCATGGGTTGATCCAGGGAATCGGGCACAACAATGTGTAATGATCCTGTTGGAGTCACACACCATTTGTACATTCAGGGAATGAAATTGTTTTCGGTTGCGGTACTGGGCCTCCATGGCATGTGGGACGACCAATTCAACATGGGTGCAGTCGATGGCACCAATGCAACCCGGTATGCCGGCAAGTGCATGGAATCCCACTTTCGTGTTTGTAATTTCCTGCTCCGAGCGTGGTAGGGAGATGTAGTCGTCTGCGTGCTGCAGGAGGGCATCGAGCACTTGCAATAGTGTCCGTGAGAACAGTGGCTGAGAAATGCCATGCAACTGTCCGACTGTGTGCTGGTAGGTGCCTGTGGCCAGGAAGTGGAGTACAGACACCACCTTCAGTAGGGGTGGGAATAGCGGTTGGGCTATCTATCATGCTGACAAGGTCAGCCTGTGTCATGTCCACAATGGCGGCTATGGTGTCCCGGTCCAAACGGTAGAGGGTGTGGATCTGCTCATCAGTGAGGTTGAACGGATGTGCTCGGAGGCGTGGGATTGCGGGCTGCCTGCGTGGTGGTAGTGGCTGTGCTGGCGGCCCTTGCTGGCCCTGCCTTGGCCTCCTCCTCCTCCTGCGTCTCCTCCGTGCGGCCGGTTGTAGTTGGTGTTCATCTTCTTCTTGGAGTTGGAGTACTTGCAGTGCTATCAGGTCCCCCAGGGCCAACATCGCGAGTCCTGCCGGTAGCATTTCGGAGTCGGTGTCGTTGTGGGAGGAGACTGGGTGTGCAATTTATGTGTTTTCAGGCTGTATGGCCTCCACCTGTGGTGATTCATTCCACCTGTGCAAGCTGCTCTCCCCTTTGGCCGAGCACGTCCCGCACACAACGCTGCAATTCGGTAATGGCATCTTGCTATTGCAATCATGTATTTGTACCCGATGGCCGTGTAACATTTGTTGATATGTACATTCGGCTATGGTCCCATTGTTTCACATACAATCTTTGCCGTCGCAAACAGACTTGTGAAGGGTCAGTGGAACGTAGTACTCGAGTAACGGTGGGCCCTCATGCATCACTGTACCGAGTTGCACCGACGGGCGGGGCGTCCCATTTGTGGGTGAAGGCAGTTGCCATTTTCACACACAGCCGCACTAGATGGATTAATTTGTGATTTCAAACGGCCACAGATGCCTTTTCGACGTGATGTTGCAAATGAGGAATTCGAAGGGCGGCGCTTTCGGTTTTCAGCTCGCGGCGAGGAGATGCCCACAGGTCTGACTGCAAATATAACGTTCTATTGTTCAATGTCCTTGAGACAGGGGCCATGGCGAGGAAGCAATGATTGATATGAATAGTTTGGGATGCGCAATAGCGACGTGGGCGATGAGGCCGGACGTTCCCAAATACATGTTACTTCACAACACTGGAATTACGGGCTGGGGCACTGTGGATTTTGCAGGCTGCATAACGCACAGACTCAATGGATATTTCTAATGTTATGTGAGTAAATGTTCAGGCGTTTTTATACCGGGTTGAGGGAATGATGAATGGATGCATGGGCAGATGATTTGATGCAGAGTTTGCCATGTACAGGGCTTCTTGGAATCTATCCGCCTCCCCTGCGCTATGTGATGCAGGGCTGCCATAGTGGGACCATCGTCTATCTGGCCTTGTTGAGCCCTCCCTTTCTCGACGCGCCTTCAGACACTTGTGTCCATGCACGTTAACAATCCCATCAGATGGATTCTGTTTTCACAGACGCATGCACAGGTACACTCGTTTGTGATGGTGTTTACACCTCGATATAGATGGTTATGAGTCGCAAGTGGTTTTGGGGTGGTGATGACCCTTTGGAGTGGGCTAGCATGCATATGGCTGTGGATTCAGTGTGATCATTGAAGTGAGTTGTTCGGATGTAGTTCTGATGGCCATTCTGTTCTTTTTCTTTTCTTTTGGTTGACAGGTATCTCCTCCCCTTTTGCCACTGCCATCTGTATGCCACTCCTGCAGATGGCTTTTACTCCCGACACCTGCTGCTTCGTGTTAATCAGTGGAGCAGCATTACGATCTTATGGGACGATCGCCAATGGGCCACATGCCCTTACGCAGTACTGGTGGCTCGGAGCAACATTTCGGCCTTTCAGCTGGACTAGTACCTCCCCATTGGGACGGCCCTGCGGTTCTGTGCGCTTCCATGTTGCCTTTTCGTACGTGAATGTGGCTCTGTGTACCATGATGGAACAGGGCGTCACACAAGTAGTAGCTGGTCATTTCTTGCGGATGCAGCCCACAATGGTGAAATGTGTTTTGGAGTTCATGGCCTAATGGCTGTATGGGCTTGGTGATTTTGTTGTGCATTAAATTCCTATTCTGATATGGGCCGTGTAGCGTTCTTCTTTGCGAGTGATGTGGCATATTCCTATTTGGGGAGCGATGTATTGTGAGGAGATCTGCATTGGGTTCCAGCTTCGGAGTTTAGTTGCGTGGTACTGTGCTGGGCGCGTTTGCCTACGAAGCCCAGTGAGGTCAGGGATGGGGGCTACCAATATGACAGTCTGAATGTTGTCATGCTCAGGGGCGGGGGATTGGGTTTTGTGTAACAGATGCCGGTCAGCCAGGTGGACTGGTGGAATGATGTGATTTTCGGAATATTGCTGGTCACAGGTGCCTGTGTTTGCGTGCGTTTCGGGGGGGGGACTGTGGTCATGTCCATTGGAATGGCTTCTGTATTCGTGCCATCTGTGCCCTGCAGCTCCCATTGGCCCCTCTTGTGGATCTTTTGTTCGTTGGCATGCATGGGTGACTTGTACATTTCACTGGTTGCATTGTGACTTCATTGCACCTACGGGGAGTTGTACTTTGTGGGCAGGGAGCGGTGTACAGGCACTCAGTGGGGCCGTTTACGGTTGATTCGCGATGCCGTACTTCTCACCATGGCGGACTGGTACTTTCCGCCATGCTTGATGGCGTTAGGTACATGTCCGCTAGGGTCGGAATTTGCGTACCCTTGCGCCATGGTGGTATTTACGGTTTGGCATGGCGCGCGCGCGCGTACTTGGTGCAGTTAGCGTTGGCGTTCACTACGGTGTCGCTAATGGCATCGTACTTTGCGATGACGGGTCATAGTCGCACCGAGCGCTATTCGATGGCGGTATTGCATTTCCGCCATCATTTTTCGATTTCCGCAAGGGTCGTAATGAGGCCCAGTGACATCTACACCCTAGGATCCTGGAACACAAGAGGACACATGCACCTAAGATCAACAGGAGATGTCGACTTGGGTTATTTCGATATCCTGTGTTTACAGGAAACTTGGTTGGCAGACAAACCTTCTCTTGACGGCTTTACGGTAGAAATATTACTGGCCACAAAAGGCCTTCTGGGCCGCCCGTCGGCAGGGCTTTTGACCACAGTCAAAAAAGGGTCAGGCTTCACCATAGCAAAAACATTGAAAAAAATCACAAGAGATGTTGGTCATTCTGATAAACTGGAATCGCAAATTAGCCCTCCAAGACACAGCACGCCAAATGCAGTTGGTGGTCATAAACACATATTGGAACCCCCAGCACACTACAACAAAAACGTTCTGCTCAGATATGGGAAAAACAATAGACAGGATCTATGAGACATATGAACAAATAGACATCGTCATATGCGGGGACCTGAATGCAAACTGTGCTAAAGCCACAGACGATCCCTCGGACTCAATTCCACAAGGTCCAGCAGCATAGAGAGGAAAGGCTTGGAGAAGCCTAACTAACCCAAGAAACCTACACAATATAGCATCACTGTTCCCACAGCAAAACAAAATCCCGACGTGGGAACGATCGAATTCAAAAGCCACACTGCACTATATCTATGTGGGTCAAGGCCTTCTCCCGACCATAAAAACTTTTAATGTACAGAGAACTGTTCACAGCGACCATAACCTTCTGCATTGCGCATGGCAAGAAAAGCGACCACCAAAACAGTCATACAAATACAACATCGCCACAAACAACCAGTTATCGAGGCTTCGCCTCACCTCAAAAGACGTGAGGAGGATAAACGCAAACTACAACGCAAAGGGAACTTTAGAGGCACAATTGGACGAGTCAGCAAGACCAAACTATCTCCCATTCCTACTGGCCCACAGAGTCTCAGTACCTGGTCCGAAAAAGCTAAAAGAACAACCAAAACATATGACAAATCGATAGTTGAAAAAAGGAAAGCTCTGCGGAAACTGTAGAGACAGGCCTCAAAAATGAACACAGCAGAAGCCTGGAGATTTTGGCAAGAGGAAGCTAAAACATACACCAGCTGGATAAAACATCGAAGAGCGGCATTATACCAATGCGACTCGGAGGAAATGCTGAGAAGACTGAACACTAAAAGATCCGGCGATTTCTGGGCACTGATCAAAACGATGACCATCCAACCTGACAAAGAGATCTCGAACTCTGTCTCGGAAGCACACTGGATAACAGATTTCACTGCTCTCTTCAACTTCCCCAAATCTTGCCAACACATCACTAACCGGGAATCCCTCACCCCATGGGCAGATGTGACAAATGCTGACGAGATCGAAAAGCTGATTGTCAAACTCAAACAGTCGAGAGCACCAGGCCCAGACGGCTTGACTAATATAGACCTGAAACAGTCTCCAAAAGACTGGGCAGCAGTGATCAGCAAAATCGTCAGTCACTGCGGTGAAACCAAAATGATCCCAGAAATATGGCTGAGGGCCATCATTGTACCGATTTTCAAGAAAGGAAGAAGAGAAGACCCGGAGAGCTATAGACCAATAGCTCTCCTAGACATCATAGGAAAGATCTTCGCTGCAAGCCTACTTGAACGCTTTAGAAGGTGGTCAAAAAATGCATCCTGTAACGATCAGTTTCAAACAGGCTTACAAAAAAATTGCAGTACCACCGTCAACATCTTATTAATAAATATCCTGAAGCTCAAAGTTAAAGAAGGCGCGCCAAAAGTATATCTAGCCTTCATGGATTTATCAAAAGCTTTTGATAAAATCGACAGAGATAAACTTTGGGCCAAACTTGAGAACTGGGACTGCCCAAAGGAGATTCTGGAACCTATCATCGCCCTCCATGTAGATACAAAGATCTGGATAGAATTAAACAGGCAAGGCACGCTCTCGGAGGAAATACCAGAAAACAGAGGAGTCAAACAAGGGTGCCCCCTGGCCCCGGCGCACTTTATTTCGTTCCTAGGCGACTACCAACAGTGGGAATCTAAAATTAGCGCTTTCCCCTCTAAAATAGGGACAACACCTATTCCAAGATTGCTGTACGCAGATGACGTGATCTTAATAGATCAAACCCAAATTGGCCTGCAACAAAAACTAGAGAACTTGTCCAGATATATCGAAGAAAACAATTTGGAAATTAACAAAACAAAAATGAAAATTCTCATTCTGGAGAAAACAGGCAAACAAGCACCGAAAAACCTAAACTGGTATCTTGACAAAATAAAAATCGAAGTGGTAAGAAACATCAAATACCTAGGAGTCACAATCGATGGTTCAGCCAGAGAAAATGCAATGCAAGACATGCTCTGGAAAAAAACAAGCGACTAACATCTCAGACCAAATTGGTTAACAGCAAATTTGGAAAATGTTCACTCCTTCCTTCCATACAATTTTATAGAACAAAAGTGGTGCCGGCGTTAATCTACGGAATGGATGCTTCATTAAACATGCCCCAAACCATATGGAACAAACTGGAAGGTTACGTTTGGAAAGCCGTCTTGGGTTTACCGAAATCAACACAAATGGCAGCAATCAGATGTGAATTGGGCCTTGTCTCCTTGTTAGGCCTAGTGGACCAAAGTGCGATGCTACTCTACAGAAAAATCTTAACGGCAGACACTCTGCCCATCTATAATATCATTGCCGAAGAAGTAAAAGCTGAAAAATGTAAGGCTTTAAACGCATGGGTAGCCCGACAAAAAGAAACACTGAGCAAGGTGGGTTGCTCGGAGGACGATCTGAGACGTAACCCGTAAAGAGTCACAAAAAAAAAATGGACCTTAAAGACTGGATTGATACTATCGAGAAGGCAAGTGCAAACAAACTTCTGGCCCACCTTCCTCCCGCATTTAACAAAGTTAAAGTGCTGCTAAACTATTGTATCAAATTCCCAAATAAACCTCTACGGATTCTGTTTATGAAAGCAAGACTAAACCTACTACTAACTCGTGAAATCCTGTCAATCAGAACATCATCGGCAGAAATCGGCTGCCGCCTGTGTAAGAAACAGGAGTGCCCTGAAACATTAAAACACTTGGTGCTGGTGTGCCCGGAGACAAAACAGAACCGTTACACCTACCTGCAGCCACTGCTCACTGACACCGCAACGGTTGACTTTGACTCTGTATGGAACAGACTGATATCCGATGAAACCAGAAGGTGGACCATAGCAGCGGTTAAATTAATAGACCTAGCGATAAAAATGATAAACAAACCCACGAAAGAAGACTGATTAGAAACTAAACAAGCTGAAAAAACTAATGCTTAACTGTCCACAACTGGAGGGAGAGTCGTTTACTAAACCTTGTGAAAATAATTTTCTGTTGATTAAATACAAGTAATAAAAAATAATTTAAAAAATAGACTAAGGGATCTCCCAGGACAAAGGAGGGGGAGACAGCCATAGCTTGTTCGAGGGGATGATTGTCTAGGGCTTATGACGATAACAGGAGGGTGCCTTTATTAGAACCAACAAACTACTCGGACGACACACAAATATTGATCACTCTATCAGGCAAATACCATTCAGAATCCACCTACCTAAACAACATTTTCAGTGAAATTGAGACCTGGATGCCCTACTAAGGCCTTTGTCTTAACAGCGACAAAAACAAACTCCTACTCATCGGTTTGAAATTAAGACTCAATAAACTAGGCCCAAACTACTCCTCCTTTAACATCGACGGGAACCTCATCACAGAAGACAAAGATGCCAAAATTCTAGGTTTTTACATAGAGTCGGCCTTAACCATTCAAGACAAATCAAAGCTCCCTCATCCTCAACTGCCTACACAGCAAATCTGATAAATGCCTGCAGACCTTTCTTGACTTCCAGCAGCTGCATCACCCTGGCAAGAGCTCTTATATTGTCCAAACTGGACTATTGCAATACGTTCTATCTGGGCACCAGCCAAAAGAATCTCCACAAGCTACAAGTCCTACAAGTCCTGCAAAATAACACGCACAGATGTGCCCTTAATATCCCACGAGACAACCACATCTCACATACACGACAGAACACCAACTGGCTCCCTATCCAAGATAGGATCACCTTTAGAACTCTCATGATCACCCACAAGTGCCTTAACAACGCAGCCCCTAAATATTTGATGAGTAAATTCACCAGAAAAGTATCTAATAGACCCACCAGAACTAACTACACTTACTGACTAAACATCCAGAAATACAATCTCAGTAAAGCAGGAGGCTCTGGCTTCCCGGTGATCGTGGCCAAGGCCTGGAATAAGCTGAACCCACATTCCTCTCCTATCGACACAAAGTAAAAACGTGGCTGTTTGCACAATCAAATTAAATACCTGTGCTCCATATCGAGACCTCGACCTAGACTCCCGACCGACCATGCCCATAGTCTAGGTACACGCTGTCAGAACCCCCTAGGTGCCAGTCGCTACCTCCTCTATTTCCTGAAACTGTAGATATTGTACATTCTCTGCATCATGTATATTCCTGTATATTTCTGTACATACTCTGTATCTTATTTTTTCATGCATTGTATTTATCTCTGTATGTGTATATCTTTGTAACTCTGTCCCTAAATAAAGCGCCCAGATACCCCTGGGTTTGGTGTGCTATATAAGAAAATAAAACAAATAAACAAACAATAGATGCATGCACAGACATTGAGGACCTCAACAAATCAGACTGACCAGAAGGGCACATGAGGAGGGCACAGCATACTCACAGATGCCTCTACTAGGGAGAGGAGGGGTGAGAACTCATTATGTGCCATGGAAGCACACAGATAAGGAGAATGTGAAATGTAGGTTACCATCATTGAGCGTGGGGGCGGGGAAATGGATTTATGAGATGGAGAAGATGACAGCTGGCTACAGACTAGCAGTGGGTGATGTAAAGGGGCTGTTTGTATCAATATTAGGAGACGCAGCTGAAGATGCATGGAAAAGGGCGGGGTTCCCACAGGTCACGACACAGAACACAGCGCACGATGCGGCACCATTTGCAAAAGTATGGCAAGCATTACGAACACACTAATCAGACACGTCAGACATTGGGGCGATTACGTCACGTAAGATGAGAGAAGATGAAGACCCCGTGCGGTAGATTCAGGAGATTCAAGAGCTTTGGCGCCTCAAAACTCGAGAGCCTTCGGACAAAACAATAGCAATATTTGATCATATATTAATGCATGGACTGCCATAGCCAGTTCCAAAGAGTTTGAAGGAACTGGTAGGAATGGAAGAGAAAGGATGGCCAGAGATACAGCTCACGATAGTGCATCATTGTAGACTATGGCAGGAGAAGGTTAAGCAAAAAGCAGAAGACAGGAAGGCAGATAAAGCGAAACCAGTACAGAGAAGCTATCAAAGTATGGAATGGAAGGGGCAGTTATAACCAGTCCCGCCCCACCGACACCGCAGCAGCACCAACAGCCACAACAGTTTGCACCGCCCATGGGAGGAGGATACATGGGGCAGGCAGCTCACATTAGGGGGTTTTGAGGAAGGGGAGGATTACAAACGGAGTGTGGCTTCGGGCCACAGATGCATCACAACCAAGGGGGGATTTCAGGAGGATTTCAGGGGTATGGACAACAGATGCAGCAGAACCCAGGAGATTTTTCAGGGGGTTTTCAGGGACAAGGGATAGAGAGAGCAGAGTGCTCGACCTGCGGGCAGCTAGGGCACATCTCAACCGTGCGTCGCTTTAGAGGGGCGCAACAGAATTGGGGAGAGCAGGGCCAGCAGCCATATCAAGGGGGACAACAAGACTATTATGTTCAAGATCAACAGCCACAAGGGCAGATGCAGGGCACATATCAACAGGTGCTGCAAGCACAACCTCAGATGCAGGAACCACAGATATCAGCACCAATACCACAGTATTTACAAGCACCACATATTAGAGGGAGCACACAGCAACTAGCACAGATACAAAATGATGATGCATGAGCACATGTGGCTACAGCGGCAACAGTACCCATCCAACGACTAGGAGGGGTCACAATAGTAGGGAATTGGTTATCCATGTACCTACAAAAGGACAGCCCACAGACGAACTTGTCCAATCCTCTCCATCACACCCAATCCTGTGGAGGAACCTTGCATAGGGGTGGCGATAGGTGACAAAACATTGTCCTTTCTTGTTGACACTAGGCCATGTATTAGGGAAGGAAAATTTAAGTTATCAGGCGATGACATGAACACTCAAGGATTCTCTGGGGCTCGAGAAGTGTTTCCTTTTACTGATAATATCTTAATAGCTATGGGAAATCACGACTTATCACTACCAATGCTCTCCTCTCGACAGACGCCTGTAAATGTATAGGGATGAGACATCATGAGCAGACTAAACATGACCATCTCATTTACAGACAAGGGCATAGTGTACTCAACACCAGGCATACACATGTTAAATGTAAAGCAGATTGTTCAGGCCTATTGTGGGCGCACAGTACAGAAAGGGGTGCCAGTGGACCTGAGATGTTTCAATATGGAACAGACATCGCCATTGGATGGATACCAAGCTTCGCAGGGAAGGGGTGGCGAGTACCAAATGAATACCTGTTCAGGCCAGAGACACCATTGAATGAACCAGAAGGAACGATAGTGTCCATAGAAATAGAGGCGGTGTTGGCGAGGGAGGATTGGATTGCAGTACATGGAGTGGATGACACTGGGAGGGCATGGAGTGCAATAATTACAGTTGCAGAGGAGTGCAGGCTGACCACAGTGACAAATGAAGAACTATTTCAGGAAGAGAGACGGGAATTGGAGATGGTGTTTGAAATGAGTAACCTACTGGTTACAGATCCACTACAGAGAAGTGCCACAGAGGATGGCTATGGCGCTGGAGGTGCCACCCTCATTCTGGGAGAAGGATATGGCCAAAGTGCCCAGCAGTTTATGGACCACAAGTCCGTATGACATGGGCTGCATAAAGAGCATAGGGGGAGTGAAGATTAAACTGAAACCAGGAGTGATTTTGCCAAGGGTAAAGCAATACCCTCTAACCAAGGAAGCAGATGAAGGCATTTACGAAAGAATCACAGCTCTGATTGACAGAGGCATTCTGGTACCATCAGAATCTCCATGCAACACAGCAGTGTACCCTGTGCATAAGGCCAACGGGGGGTTGTGTCATTTTATTCAGGATTTATGACCTCTTAACCATATTGTAGAAGCAGAGTATCCTCCAGCGGCAAACCCAGTGACAATTGTGTGTGGCATTCCAGTGAAAGCTGTCTGTTTCACAGTCATTGATTTGAAGAATGCATTCTTCTCAGCGCCACTACACCCAAACTCACAAGACTTCACCAACTTTATTTACCAAAAAACACAAGTGGAAACATACTCATTTACCACAAGGGTACTGCGAGTCACCACATATCTTTAACAGAGTGATACAGATGGACCTAAGCAGAATACAGTTTTACAGTATGTAGACAACATCTTTGCAGGGAGACAGAGGATCAGTGCAGAAGTGATTCAGTGCACATGCTGACAGTGTTAGCAGAAAAACGGTACAAAGTGGACAAGGCCAAATTACAGTACTCCTAGAAAGAGGTAGTATACATTGGACAGATGATATCCAAGGACAGGTGACACGTTGCCTCAAAGAGAGCAGAGACAATACGCAAAACACCCCAGCCCACGACAGTAAGGAAAATGCAACAGTTCTTGGGGGTGTGCAATTTCTGCAGAGCATGGGTCTTCGACTACATCACATACACACAGCCACTACTGGGCGCTCTGAAAGAGGCACAAAGGGGAACAAAGACACTGACCACAGAAATGACTGAGGCCTTTGAGGAACTGAAGGAGGCCATAAGCACTGCCCCAGTATTAGGGACCCTACACTACAAAAAGGAGATTTTCTTATTTTAGCACACTGATAGTGTACTGACTCAGAAGGCAATAAAAAACAGCAGTGGTCCACACATTTGTGGAACCCTCACGTCCGTTGCACACTGTTTGTGTTGTAAATACAACCAAGTTGTTAATGACAATACGTTAGTTAACAAGAAATACCATTAAATTTGCAAAAAATGTTTACTATTATCATGCATTCAATTTCATATGTACAATTATGAATAATATTCATACTCATATAATTCAATTACTTTGTCAAGAAGAGAAAAAACTTAAAAACAAAGTGTGTCCAATTTTGTTTCAATATTTGTTCAATCTTCAGAATCTATTGTACAACTACCAGTACAGTTATTAGTAATTTAATCCTAAACCGTTTCTCATATTATTGAGTTCATAGTATTGGCAGTGTTTATAAATTCCTGGGTATTTACGCAATGCGTTACGGGGATAAGTCTCCTTCGTCAGGAGCTTTCTCTTATCTACAATGTACGACATATAATAATCTTATATTAGATTCAGGCCATTTCCAGTAACATGTACAAACCAGTGTTTATAAATTATATTATCTGTCATGTTTCCTGCTCCGATAATCACCTGGTTGATCTTGTCATGTATAGGGTCTGTTCTAGTTTTTTTTGTATCCAAATTATTTGGGTAAAGCAAGGTTCCTCCTGTAAATAAGTGTTATAAGTAACTATCAGGACTCCATCTTAAAAAGTAGCACACCTTGTCTTTATAAGTGAAGATGAATATATAAAATCCTAGTATACGCAATCACCATGAAGAGAGGATTTAATCAAAAATATGTGTACCGGATATTGCACAAACGAACTGAAAATTAATCCAATGTTTGTTTGTTTATTTTATTCATATAGCGTGCCTGACCCAGAGGTATCTGGATGCTTTGAGTACATGTGATTGGCAGTCAGATTAGCAAGGGAAAGTATACATGCGACAATGAAATGAAATAGTGAGAAGTATACATACATCAATGAGGTGAAATACTGGTATACATACAGGCATACATACATCAGTGAGATAAATACAGGTAAGAAACATGGATTATATTTATTAGGCATATGTAGATTAGTTCTTGCTGAGTATCCAGGAGATAACACTTTTCCTGAAATTGGAGAATAATTGTATGGCTCTACTGTCATATGGGAGGGAGTTTCATAGTTGGGAGGCCGGGACGGGAAAGCTGGATCCACCCGTTCTTTTTAGATTGTACCTTGGGACCATCAGACAAGAGGTGTCAGTTGATCTAGTGATTCGTGTGGAGGTTCTACAGGTGAATTATTTTCGGTGAGGTAAGGGGGGGCTGTGTGGTTCAATCTTTTGAAGGTGAGACATAATGTTTTGAGTTCGATCTTTTCTTTAATGGAGAGCCATTGAGATGTTTCCTAGATGTTTCCTAGTTGCTGAGATATGATAATTTCTGGGTATGTTTAAGGCAACTCTCAGCGCATTATTCTGCAGGGTCTGAAGTTTGTTAATAACTGTTTTGTTGGCACCTAAATAGAGGCCATTGCAGTAGTCCAATTTGGACATTATGAGAGCTCTGGCTAATATGAGACAGCTTTCTGTAGATAGCAAGAGTCTGCAGGCTCTTATCAGTTTCCCTGTGTAGGCAGTGGCCGAGGCGGTCATATTTACTTGTTTGCTAAGGTTGGAGGTGGCATCGAAGTAGAAGCCAAGTGTTTTTACTGCTTTAGCAATTGGGATGTTGTTCCCATCTATGTTGAAAGTGTTGTAGTTGGGGTTTAATTTGTTTAAGTTCGCTGTGGAGCCTACTAGTAGGAGTTCCATTTTCTCGTCATTCAGGCATAGGCCTCAATGATAGCGTAGATTTCCTTTACGTGGCGAACGTCAGTATCTGGATGTCATCTGCATAGTTAGTGTAGGTGACACCCAGATGATCCAGTTTATCAAACAGAGTCTTTGTAAAGACGTAATACAAAGTGGGCAAAACGCAAGAGCCCTGGGGCACACCACAGGTAATGGGTATGGGGTCAGCTGCTGCAGAGGGTGAAAAGACGTGCATGGTCCTTTTTTTTAAGGAACGATTGTATCCATGTGATGGCTGACTTGGAGAAATGAGTTGCTGACGCCAAGTGGTCGCATAGTATCTTGTGGTCAACCAAGTCGAATGCCGCTGACAGATCAAAAAGCAGTATGATGGCAAATCTTCCTTTGTCTTTGAGGTCGTCAATCTGGCTTTTTAAGTCAACAAGGGCAGTTTCAGTCCCATGTTGCTGTCTGAAACCAGATTGCTGAGTGCCTAAGAGTTTGTTGGTCTCAAGGTAGTCCTGGATTTGCAGGTATGCAACTTTGTCCAAGATCTTTAACAGAAATGGGACCATAGCGATTGGTCGATAGTTTGTGGGGATGGTGGGGTCTAAGCTTTGTTTTTTACGTAGTGCAAGTACCCAAGATTCCTTCAGATTACTAGGTAATATGCCACTTGAAAATGATGGGTTAATGAGTGTGGTGATGAATGGGCCCAAGTCTCTGGTCGCATCTTTGCTGATCTGAGCTGGACAGCTGTCGCCCTGGCAATTGGATGGTTTTAGGGAGGCTAAGATATTTTGTACTTCAGGTACTGATACATTGGAGAATTTACAGCCGTGTGGGGTGGGTGGCAGGTGATTCTGTAATTCAGTGGGGGGCATGGAGGAAGCTGAGTTGGTGAGTAATCTTCATTTGTCCGCTATTTTGGTCTGTAGACTGGCAATTTTATTGGTGAGAGCAAAATCTTCATCTTGGCACCGCAGCACAACACGCTCCATCGTCGACAATAGCGCCTGCAAGGAAAAACAGAAGACAAGGTTAGACATCGAAAAAACAGTCAGTTTAAGGTTGCGCTTCGCCATACTTTGCGCTTTCCTTAAACCATCACCTGCTGTCGAACATTGCGGTAGCATCCATCTTCCATCCGGCCGCGTCGCGCGTCTCACAGCTGCATTGAGGCCGCATTTCCATCTAAGGGAAGAAAACAGAAGAGAGACATTATTGCGGGCATAAATAGGAGCAACATATAAAGACATTAAACAGAACGAACAGCATCACAAGAGCTCAAGAAAGACTTACCAATCATAGGGAGAAGCATAGTCACAGCTGGACTGGACTAATCCTTATCAGGGATCAGTGAAGGAACTAGATCCCATTCGACGCGCCCCTGCCAGAAGTAGCAGGACAGAGAGCTTATCTTCCATAATTCACAGGTGAGCTTTATGGGCCGGCGTATGCTCACAGAAACCGTACTTTGGGGTGAAGAGTTTGAGAGGTACAACAATCACAGATTGGTGCACTCACACACTCTTATCTCCACGCAGGAGCAGTATCACCAAGTACCACCGCTCACAGCTTTTCTACTGAGGGAGAGGCCTGAAGGGGGTGATTCAAGTTCAGGGAGGGCTGCAACTGTGCCCCAATGCCTCCGCAGAAACCAGGTGAGCGTAACAATTGCACAAAGGAACTGAAAAGTAATCCAATGTACTGAGGTTAGGAGGTTTACTGGTCAGGTGAGGGTCCCAGTGTCAAAATGTAAAATATGGAGGAATCATCCGCTTGATCGCTATCTGTTTCTTTTAGCCTTACAGTGTAATTCCTGTCAACCAGAGGCAGCTATAAATGGGAAGAATGGGTTGAGCCAAACTAGGTTCCACTAGTGGTAGTATAACTAGTTATAATGCTCATATGTTGTTAATCTCATGTTGACAAATGTAATCACAAAGGCTTACCCTTGTGGTGTACCGTTTTTCAATCTTCTTTAATGGTGGACACTCTGTTGTTTATGTCAATGTGGATCGCAGTAAGTCGCTATAAGGTATCCCCCTGTGGATAGAAGACATCATTGTTGCTTGTATCTCCTGGTTTAGACCCATATTTTAACCAATTCAAGAGAATCCTGTATGTATTTAAGGAAATCCAGTGCTTACCCATAGATGAATCTTTCCTCCAGGGAGTCGTGCTGTCAGTGCGAACCGTGAGGAATCCGCAATTCAAAATGGCCACTATTTGTCTCTTCCTTAATGCCAGCAAGACCGAGATTCTCCTTCTTTGCTGTCACTCTCTGGCCGGCCTCTCTTGGCTCTCTTCCTGCTCCCACCTGTAAGGCTAAAAACCTTGATGTCATCTTCGACTCCACACTTTCCTTCTCTCCTCACATCTCCGACATCTCTAAGAAGTCACACTACCAGCTGCACCTCCTCAGAGGTATTCTTCCTTTCCTCTCCATCCTCCAGAAGTTCACTGTCTCCAGAGCTCTGGTTCTCTCTAGGCTAGACTAGTGCAACAGCCCCTTTCTAAATCTGCCTGCCTCTACTCTCTGCACCCTGCAACTCATCCAAGACAGGACTGCCAGACGGTTCTAGGTCAAAGTTTCGAATGCATAGGATCGAATGACCAAAGGGTCGAATCGAAAGGACCGAAAACCAAAGGGTCGAATTTCTTTTTTTTTTTGTGGTAAAAACCACTTTTTTTTCCAAAACGGAAACCCAAAAAAATATATATTTAAAAAAAAAAAAAATTCGACCCTTTTCTTTTAGGTCAAATTGACTCGACTCTTTGGCATTCGATCCTTTTGTATTCGGTACTTTAACTGGACACCCTGCCCAGACTTGTCCTTGGCCTCAAGCCCAGAGATTGTATCCCTCTGGGATTGAAATCTCTGCACTGGCTCCCAGTGGCGGCAAGGGTTAAGTTAAAAACCCTCTGCATTGTCCACAATGTTACGCTCACCTGATTCCCACGGGGGCGTCGATCTGGACTGGCCCGCTGTTGCTTCCACCAGAGTAACACGTAGAGCCGAGATGACAGACTGGACAGACCCACTTAGCTTCGTTTGTTGGACTCGTACGAATATCTTTCTGCAATGGAGAAGGGGAATTAACCTCCCGTAATCTGAGCGTTAACCCGCCTTCCCACTCCCCTTGTCTGCCCACAGAACACTCCTGAAGTCCCCTCTTAATCTCACCTGATGATTTGGAAAGATGAGCTCTCCATCCTGCGTCGAGCGCAGGGGCGCGTAGACGTCCAGTTACTTCACTGGCGTGGAGGAATTGGCGAGTTCCAGTATTGACTCTAAAGTCCAATCGTTCGTAAGAGTTCAAAAGTCTGATCTTCACTCTGCCAGATTCCTTGCAGGTTGCAGATTTAAACCACTAAAAGAGTTCCAAGTGGCAATTGGTAAGATCCTGGTAAGTCTATTGTGGTTCTCCCCTTTGGGGCCGGGGTACAGCGATGATGCAGAATTAACTGCGCCGAACCGAAATGAGGTGAGTACCCCCCTGTGGTAAATCAGGTAAGTCTTTGGGGTTAGGTTGTATTGTCCTTGTTTTCCCCTTAGGGGCCGGGGTGCGGCAGTGATGCAGAATTGACTGCGCCGACCCGAGATGAGGTGAGTACCCCCCTGTGGTAATCAGGTAAGTCTTTGGGGGTAGGTTGTATTCTCCTTGTTTTCCCCTTAGGGGCCGGGGTGCGGCGGTGATGCAGGATTGACTGCGCCGACCCGAGATGAGGTGAGTACCCCCCTGTGGTAATCAGGTAAGTCTTTGGGGGTGGTTTGTATTGCCCTTGCTCACCTATTTGTTCTTGTCTCCCCCAGGTGTTGAAGAATGGCCTGGAGATGCTGGGTTCGCGATGGAGTAAAGGAATGCAGCCCCGAATGGTGGGTTCAGCGCGGCGCTGCGAGGCACTGTGAAGGCTTCTCTCTTCCAGATCGACGATGTGCTGGATCAAGGATTCAGGTAAGGGTTTTGTTCTGATCTCTTCTCCTTCTCCTTTTCTTGTTCCAGGTGTTCCAGGGCTGAAGCGGGCGTGGCTGAAGACTGGAGCTGCTGAAGACACGGTGAGCGTTACGCTGCAGCACGCAGAATAACGCGAAGCACGTGTGGCTGTCCGGGTGTGGCTTAAATAACCTTGGAAGAAGTTCCAGGTAAGTATTCTTCCACAGCCCCACCCGAGAGGAAAGGAGTCCCTGAGGTAAACTAGTCCCTCTAAGCCTCATTTGGCTTGTGGCTTCGTGCAGCATGGTCTGCATCAGGTAGGTATGCAGCATGGTCTGCATCAGGTAAGTTTTCTGTAATGAGCCTGGCGCCCATGGCGCCAGGACAGACTTTATTCTTATGAGCCTGGCGCCATAGGCGCCAGGACTGTAGCCAAATAGCCCCTAACTGGGGCTTTTGTGCATGCTTCAAGTGGCATGATGCCTGCTTCCGGGGTTGCTGGGCCTGGTCTGGCTTTCCGGGGGCAGGCATCGTGACACACAAGGCCTTCTGGGGCCTGAGACCTCAATAACTTCAATTCTCTCTTCCTGAATATCTTCCTTCCCGAGCTCTTCGCTCATCCGCCTCAAACTCCCTCAGGGTTAGTGGCTTCTCCAAGCAGCAAGTTGGTGGTAGAACTCTTTCTTCTGCCGACCCTCCCTCTGGAATAGCCTCCCTGCCTCTATGAAACTTGAGGAGAACCATCTCCGGTTCAGGAAGCACCTCAAGACCTTCATCTTGGCTTCTGATTTCTCTCCCCCCTCCCCTGCTGATCTCCTGGCTGAATCTGAAACTGCACTGTTTTACCTGGCCATCCTCTGATCTTGGGCCCAGGCCAACCCCAGGCCCCCCTGCCAGTTACACACCTACACTGCCCTCCTAGCAACCCTGCACTCAGGGACTGTTTTGTATCCCTACAGCCCCTACTAGCACTTGACTCCTGATGTCTGCACTTACCCTTGCACTTGCCATCTGCTGGCTGCACTTTTTATTTATTGTCTTTATTTATTTTACTGTCATCCTATGTACTGCACTCCCCGGTCCCCTGCACTTGTGCAATCTCAATGTCACCTGGCCTAGTAGGATTGCTGTCGCTGTCTTCCCTCGGTTTCCCTTACCTTGCCTTGTCGTGCCTTGAAACACTTGTGTATAGGTGCGTTATAAATGCCATATCATACCCAGTTTCTGACCAATTGGGTGCATCCTAAACTCCCCCCTGCACTTGTCCTCCTCCCCCTCCCCTCTCCTGTACCGTCTGGGCACTTCCAGAATCTGAATGTCGCACTATTTGAATGTACCATGCCTTGAAGATCGTCTATCCTTTCCTCCCTGTCTCCTCTCCCGCATGGTGGCGCCTGTATGCTCTTGGAAAAACATCAGAATCATCTTCAGACCTATTTGTGGTAATCTACACTGTTAATTGTATTACTGTAAGGAAAAAGGGGCTGTGCAGGCTGCAAAGCAGCTCAGAGAGTGTTCCCGCGAAAAAAGCGTGGTTTCAGTTGGGCCGGAGGGGAGCAGGTGTGCTGGCTCATTCATGCACCTTAAGGCACTCCCTGGCCGGGGCTGACTGTTGGTGATTGTTGTTGTGGCAGGCACGGGCCGGAGGAGAGCACGTGTGCAGACGATTGTTTGGAGACTTATGAAGGACCAAGGCAAGGCGGTGAGGTGGCGAGTCCCAGCAGCACTCTGTCCCTCATAAGGGCATGGAGCAAATCACAGCAGTGTGTTTGTCCAACCCGAGAGAACGCATTGCCTGCGGAGGTGCTGGTGAGCCCGCCCAGGCCTCAGTTAAGTGTTTTTATGAATATGAGTGTGATTCTAGGGTGCATACTGTCATTTCTTGGGTGCGGTTCTCACAGTGTGTAGTTCACGAAACCTTATCCCTCACATACTGATAAGGGTTGAATACGTGCCACAAAGGACTGCACTTGTGTTTCCTCAGCAGTAGTCTCACAAACTCATGCTGGGCACGCCGCGACACGCGGTTCCATAGCACTCAGAACAGTAGAATGTTGGGGAGACAATATTCATGAGAAGCGGAGTAACACTATGGGGCTGATTCATGGAATTTGTGCGCCGAAAAACAGGGATTTGTGCGCCATTCTGCCCGCCAATCCCCATTTGTTAAACAGGAATTTGCGGGCAGAATTGCGCACAAATCCCAGTTTTTCGGCGCACAAATTCCATGAATCAGCCCCTATGTTTGTTTGAGGCTGCTTGCTATTTCATGTCAGTTACAAGTAATTTATGTTAAAGGCAGTATTATGATTTGACCTACACCTGGTGACACGGCAAGAGGGGTTTGAATCACTCCAATCGGGATATCACACAGTGGCAAGATCCAGGTCTGTTGCTTGCGTCTATTGTCCATTATGTTGTACGTTGCTGCAGTTATCCATGGCCATCAATAATGCTTTGTGTGCTTATGTGTGTTGCTGATTCAGAGGGAGAATGGGAATCCAGGAGTAGGGCGGTATATCCTAATCAAGAAGGGTACTGGGTATATCCTAAATCAAGAAGGGTACTGGCTAGGTAGAGGAGTTTCAAAGAGGTGTTTCACTGGTTGTACAAGTGTATGTTGAACATGTTATGCCTTTCCCTATGTTCCTTATCCTTGTCCCAATTCAAGATTCCTAAACCTCATTCCGGTGACCCTAACACCCCCTTACCTATCCACAACCGCTCCCTAACCCTCCCCCCCCCATTGGCTGCCTCAAGGTGCCTGTATACACTAAAATCAGGAGCCTGTGCCAACCAAGGTGGGCGGGGTCAACTGCATTTGGCCTCCGTGGCTAGGAAGGAGTTGTGTGATACTCCAGGGGTGTGACAATTATGTGCACTTACTCTGCCTAGCAGACTGGTTATTGTTCAGAAACTCAAGGGCTCTGAATGACTGTTGTTTTTCGCCCTTGTTCCCTCCCTCCTTGAGCGCCTTGAAACACTTGCCTTGTGTATTGGCGCTTTACAAATAAACATTACCATTCTAAACGTGGAGCACGCCCTCCTTTGCGAAACTGCATAAACCAAAGAGCACACTGACCACACAGAGAGCAAGACTGAAGATAGTAAGGTGCAAGACTGTAAAACCAGCGACATTTCTGGCAGATGTTCTTAAGGCAGGTGATTATGTACACGCCTGTACAAAGAACAGAGATGTTCAGTGAGACACGCAAAGTGGAGGTGGACGCACTTGAGGGAAGAGACGTGCTGTACATTGATGGTTCATCGACAATTGATCAAACTGCTGGGAGCCAACGTACTGGGACTGCCGTGGTAAGACTGAAGGAGGACGGGACAAGCGAGGTGGTTGCAAGTGCACAACTACCATCCCATTATTCAGCACAAGCAGCAGAACTAGTGGCTCTGATATTAGCACTAGAAAACAGTGTAGAGAAGGAGGTGGCAATTTATTGTGGCTCTGCCTACGTGGTGTCAACAGTGCACTTAGGACTGGCACAATGGCTCAGGAGAGGGTTCATGAGAGCAGACATGATCCCAGTGCAGCATGGCCTATTATTGGGTAAATTGATCATAGTGATTGCTTATCCAAAACAGGTAGCACTAGTGAAATGCCAGGGCCACACTAAAGGGGAAGACGCTATTTCAAGAGGAAATGAAGCAGCGGATGAGGCAAAATACATAGTGTATTTTGGGCAATTGTGGGAAATTAAGGAGAAACCACAGGCTCTGGGAGGATTGAGGAACATGGTGATGAGAGAAGGTTACAATGTACTACCAGAGACACAGATTATGGAGCTACAGGGAGCTGCACCCCAAGAGGAGGAGGAGTTGTGAATAAAGAGAGGATTCTCCATGTCTCATACAGATGCCTTATGGCGACAGAACAACACAGGGAAAGTGGTCATGCCCCTAGCACTATTGAAGACCGCATTGGCACAATTGCACTATCCAACACACACAGGGAAGGAGGTCTTTGCTACGCGCATTGGAGAAATGTGGTTCTGCCCAAATTTGAATGCACATGTAGCTGATTTTATAAATGACTGCTTGACCTGCCAGCAGTTTACAGCAGGGCATACTTTGAGGGTTGTGAGAGGAGCCATACCACAACCCATAGACCCATTTCTGCATCTCCACATGGACTACGTGGACATGATTCAAGTTTGCCAAGGATGCCGCTACATGATAGTGGTTGTCTGCCCATTTTCTAGGTGGATAGAGACAGGGCCCTGTTCACATGCTGACACCCTTAGAGCGGGCAATATTCTGGTCAGCAACGTTTTCAGGGCATGTGTGAGGTCCTGAGGTCTGACAACAGCCCTCACTTTGCTGATGAGCTATTTCAACACATCACAACCTTGCTAGGCATCAAGCATAAATTTTCCTGTGCATGCCACCCGCAAGCAAATGAGATGAGTGAACGCCTGAATGGACTCCTAGGAGTGCATAGCCAAAACTCAGCAGAGCACCAAGAAAAAGTGGCTGCATTGTTTGTCTCTAGCCTTTTTGAGTTGTGCAATAAGTCTGGGTCTGACCACCATTTAACACCCCATGAGGTGGTGACAGGACAGCCCATGCATCTCCCACTGGCTCCTCCCACAAGAGCATTGAAAGACTGAGAAAAGTGCAGACGTGTTAGGACAGGAGATGTATGACTACATTACTTCTTTGGTTTCTAGTGCCTCCGATCTCTCACCAGATACAGCGGATCCAGTGAGGCCCAGAAGACGGAGACGAGATTGACTGTGAAGACACACCACAAGATCATAAACTAGAGCATTCTGCGAAAGTGGGAGATATTGTTCTCCTGCGAAATCTGTGAGGCACTGGAATGTGCAGAGATTTACGGGACCTCACATTGTAGAGGAGGTAGCAGACCGTGCTGTTAGGCTAGTTGGTAAGACTGTATGGAATCATCTCCACAACGTCAAGCCCTACAAAGTAGTGTTCTCACCTGGCTACAGAGTCCCAGTGACCGGCAGGGCCAACATTCAGGACCTCAAAGTACAAGTGTGTGCAGACCGCAACCAGTTAGGGAGACCCAGCTCACCCCATGGTTACACGATCCCAAGCAGCAGAAGCAGCACCTGGAATAATGGTCCAAATCGACTAAGGATACAGTGTCTGTTATTTTCCTTTTTGCACACGCAGGTCCACGTGACTGTTGTGGGGATTGTATAGGTTGTTTGTCCTGATGTTACCTTCACCCATCCCCCCAAAGTTTTCTCTAACCAGTTTGTACACTATATGAGGAGACCCAGATGATTCAGAGCACGATCCCCTGCGGTATATTATTTTGTGTTTGTGGAGTTTTTGGCCCAAACCTACCCACAACCTGAGCACGGTGAACCCCCAGTATTGGCCAAATTAAGAGACCCCTCAGTAAGAAAGATCTGGGAGGAGACATTTGCCTTTGCAATTAGTGATTACTTGGTTCGCGGGGCTCGAAGGTACTGACACATACTAATACAGTGCTGCCTTCTTTTGTGAATTTTAGGTGGGCAACTTTATCACCAGGCTGCAAGGATCAAGCAGCGTACGTGGATATGAGAGAAACAATAAAGAGCGTTGTTATTATGCTGTGTCTATTAATTCCCGGTGGCTTGATGGGATTTGTATTTTGGGAATTATATGTTGTTATCACTACCGCTGTACCCTCTACTAACATTCCCCCCACCCAAGCAGGTTGGATGACCAGGTCAGGGGGACGAGAAGACACTGCTGATAAGGTAAGGAGAGGTAAGAGCTGTATTGACACAGACATGAAGGGACTAGACATGCATCTCACTGACATTGCTCGACTGTCTAACATGTGGTATAAACACATGACCAAAGTAGGTAGGGAAACCACTGGGGAGATCTGTTATGTCTGCCCTTTAACCTCTTAAGTGCCAAGGCCAAGCTATCTCATCCTTGACATTAGTTTTGTGTTGTCAAGGACGAGATAGCTTGCCCTTTTTGGCACTTCGTTTTGTGCGATCCCTGCAAAGCAGGGATCTCACAAAACTGAAATCCAACCCCCGGGCTATGTGAGGAGGCGATTCCACCTCACGGCCCGGGGGTTGGATTTCTTTCAGTTTCACGTCGCCATGCGTAATGCACGCCGATATGAAAAAAGTAATTTTCACCGTGTTAGCCATTTTCGGCTGCCGCAGTGAAAATGAAGGTGAGTTTCCACCTTTCTACCCCTCGATCTGGGGCACTATTGTGCCGTTCAGATCGTGGGAGGTGTCGTTGGAAAGGGGAGACCCTCCCCTTTCCAACAACACCTTTTTTGAAGCATTGCTGGGCGACGAATGGGCGCCGAAAGGGCGCAGAGCGCTCAATCCGCGCCCAGCAATGCCACTAGACCGTGAGGGATCTGTTTGTGACGTGGGGGGGAGAGGAGGCTGCTTACTATTTAAGCAGTCCTCTCCCCCTCCCCCCTAAGCATGGGGCCACACATATTGGCCCCCATAGGGGCAGAAGGGTGATCATCTGCCCCTAGGGAAAATAAAAAATAAAAATATTAAATATAATTTGGGTGGGGGGGCACAATAGACCACCAGGGTATTTCTATATTGGGGCCCTCTCCCCCACACCCTAGTGGATGGGGAGAACCTCATGCAGCCCTCCCTGGGAGCAGATTTCCGCCCCTATCTGCCCCCAAGGAAGGCTACATGAGATGCCCCCATCCATTTGAGGTGGGGGAGAGGGCCACCCGAAATCTTGGTGCAGGCCCCCAAGCATGGGGCTGCACGTATTGATCAGATGGATGATCATCTGTCCCTAGGGAAGGGCCCAAAAGAAATAATAAACAAAAAATAATAATAAATGTAGATTTGGGTGGGGAGCCAATAGACCACCAGGTTTTTTTGTTTGTTTTACAATGAAAGGGGGTGGCACTCTCCCCTCCCACCCAAAGTGGATGGGGGGCACCTCATGTAGGGAAGAGGGCCACCAGAAACCTTGGTGCTGCCTCCCCCACCCCCCAAGCATGGGGCTGCACGTATTGGTGCCCATCTGGCCCTAGGGAAGGGACCAAGAAAAATAACAAAAAATATAATAATGAATTTAGATGTGGGTGGGGGTGGCGGGCCACTAGACACCAGGCTTTTTGCTACAATAAAAGGGGGTGCCCCCCCAACCTAAGTGGATGGGGGCACCTCATGTAGCCCTCTCTGGGGGCAGATTTCTGCCCCCAGAGAAGGCTACATGAGATGCCCCCCATCCATTTGGGGTGGGGGGAGAGGGCCACCAGAAATCCTGGTGCAGGCCCCCACCCCCAAGCATGGTGCTGCACGTATTGCCCCACCTGGGGGAAGATGGGTGCCATCTGCCCCTAGGGAAGGGGCCAACAATAATAATACATTTAGATTTGGGTGGGGGGCACCCTAAACCACCAGCGACATGTATAATGAAAATGGGGATGGCCCTCCCCACCCACCCCAAATGGATAGGGGTTCTCATGTAGTCCTCCCTGGGGGCAGATTGCTAGTGCAATCTTGCAATCTGCCCCTAGGAAGGGTCAAATGTGTTTTTACTGGGGGGTGAGGGTCAGTAGACCACCAGGGATGGCTTGAAAGGGAGGCCGTGATTGGAGAGTAGTAGTTATGATTTGTTTTTGCTGGGGTGACTACATGTAATGAATGTTTTTTGTTTCGTTTACAGCTTTTTCTACACGAGCAGCTGCAACGTCATGTGAGTACTATTTTTATTATTCTACGGTTAGGGCCCATTGTCAGTGGGGTGGGTGGGACTGGGGCTGGATTGTTGGTGGTGTGGGCGGGAGTGGGCCATCTGGGGAGGTATTTTGGTGGGCTGGGACACAATTGCAGGGTCAGGCCACAAATTGTCCCCCATGCCAGTGTAACATTGGTGTTTCCCTAGGAGCGGGTGTCTCTCATGTGGGTTGACCGTCCGCAAGCCCAGTCTGCACCTCTGGCTGTGCTGCGTTACAGATGTCACTTCCAGGGAGGTATGGGGATCCTGCCGGGGCTCCCTGGGACTGCCGCTGCACTGGGGGATAGTCAAACTACATGGGAGATGTGTGCCCAAAGCCAGGTACGTGATCCCCAATCATCCTGGTATTCTGGCTGGCCTGAGTTACAGCTTCTCCCTTCGGAGAAGGGTGTTTTGCCTAAAGCTGTAGTAGGATTGGTCAGTTCTGATGTTGAGAGGGAGGGCATTCCAGTGTTGGGCTGCCATGACAGGGAAGCTACTGCCGCCCGTTTTCTTTTGTCTGAATTTGGGTACCTGTATGCAGTAAGAGTTGGTCATCCTGGTGGGTCGGGTGGAGGTTCTTTTTACTGTTCTGGTTGCAAGGTATGGGGGTCTGCGTTGTTTAAGCATTTGAAGGTGAGTGATGCTGTTTTGAGTGAGATGCGGTCGCATATTTTGAGCCATTTGTGTTCTCTTCTCTTGTTGGATATGTGTTCCTTGTATGGTAAGTTAAGGGGTGTTCTGAGTGCGTGGTTTTGCAGAGTTTGAAGTTTGTTATGTATTTGTTGGCTCCTAGGTACATGGCATTACAGTAGTCGAGTCTGGACAGTATTAGGGCATTGGCGATGGTGATGCAACTAGCTTGGGAGAGGAATGCTCTACTTGCCCTGATTAGCTTGCACGTGAAAGCCGTAAAGGATGCTAGTGAGTTAACTTGTTTTTTTAGTGACAGGGCTGAGTCAAGGTGAAAGCCTAGAGTTTTCACTGTTTTGGCAACTGTGATAGTGTTGCCATCAATTTTAAATGCGTTGTAGTCGGGACTGAGTTTTTTTAGGTTGGCGTTGGAGCCAAGGAGCAGGATTTCGGTTTTCTCATATTTCAGGCATAGGCCGTGTGTGGCCATCCATTCCTGAATGATAAGGTATATTTTGTTTACCAAGGCCGTATCTGAGTCGAAGTTGCCCGAAAGGGGTATGAGGATCTGGGTGTCATCTGCATAATTAGTGTATGAGACACCCAGTCTATCCAACTTGTCAAATAGGGGCTTGGTAAAGATGTTGTAGAGGGTAGGGGAGACGCAGGAGCCCTGGGGAACACCGCAGGTTATTTTGATAGGGTCTGCTGAGGCTAATGAGGAGAAGACTCTCATGGTTCGATTGTCCAAGAATGATTGGATCCAGGCTATGGCCTCTTTTGAGAAGTGGGCAGCCGAGGCCAGGTGTTCGCACAGGACTGTGTGATCTACCAGGTCGAAAGCCGCTGACAGATTGAGGAGAAGAAGCATGGCAGTGTTTCCTTTGTCGTTAATCTCATTGATCTGGGTTTTAAGGTTGATTAAGGCGGTTTTAGTGCCGTGTTGCGGTCTGAATCCAGATTGGCAGGCACCTAGGAGTTTGTGGGTTTCTAGATATTGCTGGATTTGCAGGTATGCTACTCTGTCTATTATCTTTAACAGGAACGGTACCGTGGTGATGGGCCTGTAGTTGGTGGGGATAGCAGGGTCTAGGGTTTGCTTCTTGAGGAGCGCCAGAATCCAGGATTCTTTGAGATTGCTTGGTATGGTGTTGGAGGAGAAGGATGCGTTGATCAGTTAGGTTATAAAGGGGGCTAGGTCCCTGGCAGCATCCTTTATTATCTGGGGTGGGCAGTTGTCGCCTTTGCAATTGGAGGGTTTGAGAGAGGCGATGACCCTTTCTGTTTCTGGTATGGAGATTTTAGCGAATCTGAAGAGATTCGGGCCTGGTGGGTTAGTTGTTTTGGAAGGATTGCTAGGAGGTGAGTCGTTAGTGGTTAGGGAGTCTTTTTATAGCGCAATTTTAGTTTGGAGAGTTTTGATTTTGTTATTTAGAGCATTTTGGACGCTGGTCCACCACTGTTTGTCTTTGGTTATATTATCTGGTAGGGGTATGGGGGATTCTAGTTCCCTTAGGATAGCAAATAGTTCCCTGATATTGGAGCTGGAATTTTTGATTATTTCATTGAAGAGGTTCTTTTTGGTGAGTAGGATTTCTTTTTTGTAGTTGTTTGCGAAATGTTTCAGTTGTCGTTTGTTCTCTTCTGTTGGGGTATTGCGCCATTGAGTTTCTAGTTTCCTTTTTTGCATTCTTAGTTCTTTGGGATGGGGGGTGAACCAGGCTGCTCTTTTGCAATTATAGGGGGGCAATGGTGTCTAGTCCTTTCTTCATAGCATTGTTATAACTTTCTACTAGGCACTCTGGGTATAGGTTGTTGGGGAGAGCATTAAGGATTGGCAGCAATAGTGGTAGGAGGCTGTCAGGAGTTATGTTTTTTTTGGCTCTAGTGGGCAGTGGTGGTGCCATGATTTTTTTCCACAGGCTTCTTTATAGAGTGATAATGTGAAGTCGATGAGGTGGTGGTCTGTCCAGTGTTGAGGAGTAGTTTTGTTGATGGTGGTATCACAGTTCAGTATGGCGATACAGTCCAAGGTCCTTTTTGGATTAGGCCGTGTTCAGCTAGCATGTTGGCTATAGCTTGTGCTGGTTTGTCATCAGGGTCATTCAGACCAAGATTCAGATCGCCTAGTAATAGTATTTGAGAGGTTTCTTTTGTATTGTTGGCTAAGAGGCTGGATAAGTCTGCCTCGAATGAGCCAATGGGGCCAGGTGACCTATAAATCAGGTAGATGGTTAAGGTACGACAGTTAGAGATGGGCAATTCAATTTGGCTGTGAGGAGTTCTCAGGATTTGAGAGGTGATTGGGTCGATAGTCTTAGCTCAAGATCAGTCTTTGCTATGATAGCCAGTCCGCCTCCTCTGTTATTGGGTCTGTCCATTCTGATTATTTGGTAGTTTTCAGGGATAGCTATTGAGAGTGCTGGGCCTGCTGCTTCGTGCAGCCATGATTCGGTGATCGCCAGGAGGTCAAGGTTGTTGGTGGATAAGGTGTCTGCTATTTCCGTAGCATGGGCCACTAGTGATCTAGCGTTGATCAAGGCTCCGGATAGAGTAGTTGTGTTGGGTGTGTCCTGGATTTTTATAGGGATGAGTTTGGATTGGGTGGAGCTATTGCAGTGTGTAGTTAAGTTGGGGCATATTTTGGGGTGTCGTGAGGTAGATCTTATGATCTTGTTCTGATAACTGGGCTCGTGAAGACAGGGTAATCTGGCGCAAAGCCTGATGTATCTTTCTGAGGTCGGACAGGGTGCATTTTCTGCTGGGTACATGGTTAAAGCAGCAGTAAAAATGGTGAGTTGTAATAAGGGTATGAGGAGGTATGGTAGGGTGGCCGTTTGAGTCTTGCTAAGGTGCATTGTACAGTTTGAGGTGGGTTGAGTTGGAGGATGGATACCTAGAGAGGCCGCTGGAGGCTGGCAGTGGGCGTGTATGCTAGATGCGATATTCAGGCGATACGGCAAAATAGGGCTAGTGCCGCATCAGAGTAGCAGGTAAGGATATGCTAGATGCGACATTCAAGTAACTGGGGCGATTCGCGCAAGTCAGACCTCTGTGGATTCCCACGGTGTCTTCTTTTCTGAAATCTATAGGGTTCCCTGTTTTCCTTGGTGGCTGCAACACCACAGGCCCAAATCTGTAGGTTGGCTCCCCAAACCCTTTGGGGAATAGCAGTGGTTTATCCTTTTCCCTTTGGGCCAACGTAGGTCCACCCACAGATGTGAGGTACCGTTTTCATCGGGACACCTGCAGGAATGCAGGAAGGTAGGACATGTGTTGTTGGCGGCCTGTTTCGGTGGGTGGGCTGAGGGAAATGTCTGAAAATTGTGGGGTTTTTCACCAAATTTCGGACTTTGCCGGGGATTGTGGGCAATACATTCTGGGCCAATTCACTCAAGTCAGACCTCTGTGGATTCCCACGTGTGTCTTCTTTTGGGAATGTATGGGGTTCCCTGTTTTCCTTGCTGGCTGTGACACCCAAGGCCCAAATCTGTAGGTTGTCCACAAGAGAAAATTTCCTCAAAATCTGCTCTGCCGAAAGACTTGTGGTTACCAGTGGTTTAACTGTTTCTCTTTTGCGCCTGGTAGGTGCACCCACACATGTGAGGTACCGTTTTTGTTGGGACACCGGAGGAAATGTGAGAAGATAGGACATTTGGTATGTTTGCGTGGTTTTCATAACGGTTTCGACCATTTGCTGATGCCCTTTGTCACACAACTTTTCATTTCCCAAATGTGACTTACATTTAGTCGCTGCTTTAGGCAATATACACTTTTGTAAACTGGACAAGTCACCTACCCTTCAAAAGTTCTGCCTGTGCTCTTTCAAAATATGTATGCGTGCCCTTCCTCACCACATTTATTTTCTTTATTTACGCATGCTAAGTACGTCTGTTTAGGCCGCAAGCATGAAAAACCTGTATACCATGTCTCAATTTTTGGCTTGTGGTAGCGCTTGTTTTGTGAAACATTACAAAAAATGTGTGATTTCCTAACTGGAAGAGTCAGGGGAATGTAGTGGGGCATTGCGTTTCTCAAAATTCACAGAAACCAAGGCCGTACCGTGCCAACCATGTCACCACTTACCTTTCTTTTCTGTCATTTTACCGATTTTTCCCCAAACTACGGAATTTTTCCCTAAATAGTTGGTGCCTGACCTGCGCAAATCACCCCTTCCTAAACTTGGAATTTTCTGTTTACCCATTTAGTTTTCCTACCCTCCTCTTCCATTCCGTCCACGCATGTCCTATCGAAAAAAGGGAAAAATCGCCTACTTCTCACGAAACGGCTGGTAACCATATAAAATATGTTTTTTTGGTTTCCACTCAACCTATTCTTGAAATCCTGGAAAATGGTGAATTCAGCACAGCAAACCATTTGTTCCTAGCTCTTACAAGGAAAAAAACCACAGGCTTTTTTGTACATCATTTTATTGGCATTTTCTGCAAAAACCCAAAATGTTCTCCTTTTTTGGTTTCTCTCACCCCCCGCTGACCCCCCTACAGCAAACTAGGATTCCTTGGTGGCGTTTACAACTGGCTACATGTGGTGGAAAAAAGGGACCACATTTGGCAGAGATATCTCATGTAACAAAAATGTTAGAAGGGTTTGAATGGCGACATACCGAAATCACCAAAATAGGCCTTGGCACTGCGGGGGAAAACCCATGGCAGTTAAGGGGTTAATCCCCTATGCCATGAGGGCCTCTAGAACGTTCATAGCAACTGAAATACCAGCAGCAAGAGCACAGTGCCTGATGTATCTCGCAATGGTACAAATGCAAGGAAGATTCCAAGGGAAGACAGCAACATTGAGATGGATGTCCAAAGGGACATTCCCATATGAAGATAATTGCATGAAGACCTTACACATGATGAACAATTATTGGCAGCTAGATGAAGGTTTGCAGTACATAACAGACGGACCTGAGAGGGTAGAAACGAACACTGTCCGATTGAAAGAATTTCCATGTCCCTGGACAAGGGTGAAGGTGTCAAGAATCAACACTAGAGGAATAAGGGTACGACACCCTCCCCCGAACCACAGAAGCCGAATAGATCGACCCCTCCACCCGTGGTTGGCCCAGGCTCCTGATACTAGAATCACAGGGTACCACGTGGCAGCCAATGGGGGAAGGAGGGATTAGGGAGAGGTTGTGGATAGAGAAGGGAAATTGGGAAAACCGGAAAACAGGGTAAGGGGGTTAAAAGGGAAAAGTCAAAGCACTTACAACTGCCTTCTAACACCAGTCTGCAGCAACACACATCCACTGTAACATTTAAGACTGGAATAGATTTCTGCCTGCACCCTTCTTAATTCCTAAGAACAGCTCCTGCCCTGTATCTCCTAACGCAACCTGATTCCTTAGCAAACTTAGCCACATGAAACATATACACTTGACATAAAGCGTGTGAACATTTCACATATGAATACAAACATATTGCCACACTGACATAGTAAACTGACATGTAGCACATTGGGACGTTGCAACACTTAATCGCTAAGCAAGCGGTAATGAAACAAACACAGGAATGGCTCCCTTCATGAACGTGACAAGCACATGGCCCGGAGGGCGAGCGTAAGCACACATAAAGCAGAACATGGAAGATAGCGTCTTAATGCTGCCCGCAGTGCTCCCAAAACAAGCATGACACCGAAGCCCTATTCTTTAGGCAATGGGGAAGGGGAGTTTCTTACTGAGCCATTCTGCATGAAATTGCATTTAGAAGTATCTAATAGCTTAATGTCCACTGACTCCCCCAATGTCTGTTGCCTGCCAAAAGTTAGTACAATGCACAAGGAAAAAATGTGCCCATATCTGATTTCCTAGCCCAAACCAAACGTAGCAGTGCGTTAAATCCTCAAAGAACGCTCACCGCCGCCACCCGGAATAAATGTAGAGAAGCATTCCTTCAGCGTTCCTTAGATCTCCAAATGTTCTCCTACATGCCGTCGTGACCGCCCGTGCTGCATACTCTCAATAAGCCACACCTGCGCACGGCGGCAGACGGTTGAAGTAGGAACTGCAATCAGCCTTCAGATGTTAATCCGCGTGAAGTGCAAATGACTACAGCTTTTCACCAAGCATGCTAGGAACTGAAGTCTCTAGAACCCCACATGCTTCCTGACCGCTCTCAAGCCCCAATTCCTGACAGAAGGAGATAGGAGGAGAACCTGCATGCTGAGAAAGGCCACAGATATTAGTTTATGGACGAGTGTACACTAATGATGGATGGCAAGATGGAGTAGTGGGAAGAAAAGCACTGACACTAGCCACGTCAGTAAATAAGGTGCAGGAAGAATAATCCCTCTATAGACAACAGCCCTGTGCTATCAGAACAATCGCGATGTTGACGTTGGCGAGACCGTAGGATGCAAAACAATCAAAAAACTTGCAGCAACGAGAGCAGGAATGGACATGCTGATGGATCACTACTGGGCATGTGGATCAAAGTCGTATAAGAAGCTGCCACCTGAATGGAGTATGCTCGTGGGTACACATCAACATGCCTTTCTAAAGCTGGATGAGTTCCCGAAGATGAACAACAAATAAAGGAAGAGATCGGTCAAGGTGGCACCAACAGCCCTGGTAGAGAAGGTGGAGAAGCGAGAAGGATTGAGCAGAGTAAAAATAGGGGGTAATTACTTTTCAGAGGCATCAGAAACAGCACTGGACGAGATCCCAGCCGAGCACAGACTGTTCAGCAGGACACATGTTTGCATCAATCACACCAGGAATACACACGTACACAAATTCCAAATGGTTACAGATCACTCGTTGGGAGCTGATGGTAACTATTAACTCTATGGTAAATGGGTTGAACGCTATAAAAGAAGAGTTCAGAGCAATAAGTTTAGTGGTGCTCCAGAATTTATATGTTCTGGATATCCTCACAGCTATGGAAGGAGGAGTGTGCACAAAGATAGGGAGTTCCTGTTGCACATTTAAACCAGCTAACAATGAAGATAGCAGAACTCTCTTAGATGCAGTAGTGCAGATGGCACAGATGCATGCGAAAATGGAAGATGAAGCGCTAGCAACAGGGAAGGACAAGAGCTGGCTATCATATATATAGAACACGTTACTTATCTGTAACTGTTTTTCTTCAGCATGGGTCTGGCATGGATTCACATGCTCATGAATAGTCCCAGTCGTCAGGCTGGGAATCCTCGGTAATAGAAAAAACTGTTTCAGTTTAATTTCCAAACTGTCTCTCTCCTATAAACCAATCACTGAGCTCTGGGTCATACTGCCCCCAGCCAATGACTGCCCTCAACCTAAACCCCTCCTCTGGCAGCCATCTTCAGATGTGGTAGCACGTAAAGAGGCAGTAGGACCAAGAGAAGAGCCGCAGAGGGGCAGGCGGGAGGGTTCGCATATAAATCTATGCCAGACCCATGCTGGAGAAGAACAGTTACTAAGTAAATTGTTCCTTCTCCAGCATGGGGTCTGGCATGGATTCACATACTCATGAATAAAGAATACATAGCAGTAAACACATGCACAACCACGGGATGTAGCAAGGCTCAACAGAAGCAATCTCTTATCTCCTCAACAGGCTCCCTTTTCCAAGCGAACAGGTTGCGCAGCACTGCTTGGCCGACTCTGGATCCATCCCTGGAATCCCTGTCGATGCAGTAGAATCTCGTGAAGGTGTGCATCAACCTCCAGGTAGCAGTCCTGCAGATGTCCAGCAGGGGCACAGTAGACAGGAACGCCATAGTACCAGCGATCACTCTGGTAGAATGGACTCTCGGACGGCCAGGCAATGGTCGGTTAGCCAACCCGTGACAGTAAGTAATACAGCTGGAGAGCCACCTGAAATGAAAGCCTTGGACAGGGGCCTTCCCATGGTTCACAGGAACAAAGTCACAAAAAGCTGAGACATTTTCTAGAAACTCTTCTTGCGGGCCACATAAAACTTCAGCGCTCTGGCCATATCCAGCGAGTGCAAAGTCCTTTCAGCTGGCGACAAAGGCATCGGAAAAAACACAGGTAGCACCAATGGCTCATTTAGATGAAAGTCCGATGGCACCTTGGGCATGAAGGAGGGGTGCATCCGCAGCACCGCCCTCATCTCATGAAAAGTCTAGTAAGGCTATCAGGATAGGGCCTGTATCTCACCCACTCGTCTTGCAGAGGCGATGGCCATGAGAAAAGCTGTCTTCCATGACAGAAACTTGAGTGGAACAGAATGCATAGGCACGAACGGGGCTCCCATGAGCCTAGTAAGTAACACATTGAGCGCCCGCTACAGAGCCTTCACCGGTGGGAACGAGCAGAACAGTCCCTTGATGAATTCCTTGACTAACTGGTGCGACCACAAGGAGGGTCGTTCTGGAGACCTGGTGTAACGGGCGATAGCCGCCAGATGAACCTTGATGGAGGCATGAGCCAGCCCTGATTTAGCCAACAACAGCAAATATGCCAGTGCCTGAGTGGCCGTAACCCTCAGAGGGTCGATCTTCTGAGAACGGCAACAAATTGCGAATCTGTTCCATTTGTGTCTGTAGCATTTCAAAGGAGATGAAGCCCTGGCCTTGGTGAGCACCTCCTTGCAGTCCGCTGGAAGATCGTAATCCCTGAACTCTAATGCTGCAGGAGCCAGGCCTTCAGGTTCAGCATTCCTGGGTTGTGGTGCAGAATGGCGCCGCCTTCCCTGGCGAGAAGATCTGCAACCACTGGCAGCTTGACAGGAGGGGATGCTGACATGTTGAGAAGGTCCGGTTACCAGATCTGCCTCGGCCACGCTGGTGCGACAAGGATCATCATGCACTGGCACCATCTGAGTTGATTGATGACTCGAAGAAGCAATGGCAATGGAGGGAACGCGTACAGAAACAGGCTGTCCCAGGGGAATGAGAATGCGTCCCCCATGCTCCACGGCTGGGGAAACATGCTGGCGAACCTCCGGCACTTGGTGTTCATCGCCGTCGCAAACAGATCGATCTGGGGACTGCCCCATTTGAGGAAAAGGTTGTCCTCTTGATCCAGCCTAAGCTCCCACTTGTGGCAAGAGTACAGCCCCCTGCTGAGGGAGTTGGCAGCAGTGTTCTTTACTCCTGCCAGGTGAAACCGAATGAGGAACATCCTTTGGGCGATGGCCCAGTGCCACAATACCTGCGCCTCTTTGGAGAACGTTGGGGATCTGGTGCCCCCCTGCTCCCAAACGTAAAACATTGTGGTATTATTGTCCACATTGTCCATGAAGAGCCTCACCACTTTTCGCTTGAGGGATGGCAGAAAGGACTTGAGGGCCCAAAACACTGCCTGTAGTTCCAGTACATTTATGTGTAGCATCTTCTCTTCTGACGGCCACAGGCCTCTGGCGTGAAGATGGCTGGTGTGGGCTCCCTGTAGAGGAGGTCCCGGATATGGCTTGCACTCCAGCGACCCATTTTTAAATACCAGGAACAAACTCGCCGAGATATGTGACGTATGATGAGCAAATAAACTAGCAGAGAGCCGTGCTAGGGCTCTGTCCAGTGTCCATCGGAAGAGCAATACCTGTTGAAGTGACAATTACAAGACAACCATGGGCAGCACCGTACCCATTGAGACAACCGTACCAACAGCTGACACGACATGAAGACTACTTTCAGACTGTCTCGGAAGAGACCCAAAGGTCCTTAATCGAAGGCGAATGGTGACGTCACGAGGGCCCGGACAGAAGTATATATGAACGAACAACAACCAAAAGATCACACACTAAGATGAAACACCATGGATAAAGATATCACAGACATAGAAGATGAGACGATGTCAAAATATAAAGAAACGTAACCATAAAGCAGGATGAAAATATGCAACCGGCTAACGCCTGTACATAGGCTTGTAACGCAAGAGGCTAAGAAAACAGTACGGCATGCTAGAGCGGCAAGCGCCAACTATATATATATCTACCTCAAGGAAGCATATTATATAAGTGCAGTCCACTTTTACATGAAATAAGAATCAAGCCCAGGATGGTAGGGGCCTAATAGGCCAGGATTCATATACCAGCACAAAGCCAGACGAAAGAGCAGAATCGAAACTTAGCAAGGAGCAGCTCATGCCTAGGAATTCAAGGTCAACCCAAGGAAGGGAGGAGAGCAGCAACTCCGAAGAATCGAAACTTAAGAGCATAGCACCTTGCCTGTGAAATCGAGATAAGGAGGCCCAGGCAGATGGCGAGGCCGAAGGGAAAATCAAATACGCAAATAGATGGAAAAGGAAGCAGCTTCACGGTGTACTGACACGTGACCAGCCAAGCGCGAAGAGGTACCAAAATCTGATGTCACCCAAAACCAGAGGATGCCATAACTTTCCCTGATAAGAAGCTACAGTTTCGAGGCCATCCTCAGCCAACTAATTGACACATAGCCCTAAAGTACTGATTGATGGAAGGGAGGCAGGGTGAATCTAGGGGCATGCCGCATCTGGGTAACCATTCTGAAAGCTGCTAATTAGAGTGGAGATTTATGCCTAGGGGTGTAAACGACCCAATCACAATGGACCAAATAATCTAGAGTCCTATAGTTAGTAGAGCCAATGAGACGTTGTACTTGTAGTGACGTCTAGCATGAGTGATGTAGAGGGATGGGCATAGGCGCCCACTCGATAAGAATTATCCGATCCTCAGACCCCGTTACCATATACAGTTATAGTACCTATACTTAAGTTACCTTTTCCAACCAATAGACTTGCATGACAAACTTTCGAGTGTTACAGGTCAATGATGACGAATATTGCCTATAAAAATTGCTGTTGGGCGATCGCATCACTGATGATTTCCTAATGTTTCCCCGTTTTTGTACTCGTCATTAAACGGACTTCCCTATGCCAAACCATTTTAGTCATCCTTATTGATTGGTGTTGGAGTAAGAGAATCCTGCACCCCATCCACCTCAAGGTGCAGCTATTTTGTCTTAAAGTACTCGAGGGTGAGCTCTGATCCCATGGGCCTGTCAGAGGTCGCTCCGCCCTCTTGTACACTTGGTAGCGGTGAGGATGGTTTTGACCATCGATTATTGATTATTGATTATTCATTAAAATAAGACACCTATTGACCGTCGACACAAAGTAACTCTAGGTCTTCGGCAATATCACGAGTCCTTCGCCATTTGGCCAAGTAGACTGCGAAGCTTCCCGTGGACAATGATAGTATAAATCTATCCAAAATCTGCAGTGGGTCTGAAGGAACCTGTTTTATAAACATAAACCCTTCCATTCCTACGGGCAGTGGAACAGACGAAAGACTAAAGAAGGCAGTAACGGAGGCAGTGATCCCGAGGATACAGAGAGGAACCATGCGAGCAGTGAGTGAAACAAAAAATTAAATGCTTTGGCAAATGTCTTAGGCATTAGAACAAGTAAGGGAAAAGGTAACAGAGGGAGGTGGAATAAACAAAATAGTCAGAAGTAGAGAAGAATGTATATATATATAAGGGGATAATGACTCAAGAATATTGGAGATATGTAAGAATACCGGGGTAGACACCCGAGAACAGAAAGAATACCGGGGAAGACACCCGAGAAGAGAGGATTCCAGGGCGGACACCTGAGGAGAGAGAGGATTCACCATGTTTCTGCGCTTTAATATAGCGGTCAGAAGAAATGTGAACTCAGAGCCCACATAATAGGGGACGATTAGGCTACTACCACGTTTAAAGTCGTTGTAAAAGGAGTTTGTTTAAACTCCATGTCGGGGTACAAATTAGAGGCAGAGATATTCGTGTCCAGCTGGTATCTGTCTAGTCTGTCTAGTCTGTCAAGTGTATGTCATACATGTTCTGTTGTATGCCACATGTAAGAAATTTTGTCTTGTATTGGTTGAAATCAAATAGGGTTTTTACGCGATTCTATACTTAAGAGGGAATGGCACTTGGATTGATGTTCTTGAGTAAATTGGTGATAAAAAGTTTTTTACGGGAAAGGATTGGATTGGAGCTTGCAGTGTTTGGTGATCGCTCATATTATTGACAGTGTTAAAATTGCATGGAAGCATTGAAAAGTGGTGTTTAAGAGGAAAGTAGAACATATTTAAGCATGGAAGAAATTACACCATTAGCACACTTCTGTAAGCAACTGCTGAAACATGCACCCAAGCTTAAGAAATATAGCACCGAATGGGTTAAGGGTACCGCCCACAAGATGTTTATGTTGTGGCCACAAAATGGGTCATTATCTAAAGCCGTTTTACAGCACATGATGACGTACTTGCATGCCACATATACAGGGAAACAAATAGAGAAACGCCTGGCTGTTCTAGAACTTTGGAAAATGTTCAAACAGTCGAAGGAAGAAGAGCCACCTGCTGACTGGATATTAAACGTATGCACGGAGGGGGGTGAGACGCCTACCGTGCCACCTGCCCCGCCTGAAACAGAAACCGAGGGAAGTAAGCCTGAGGGACTCTACCCATTAAGAGAGCTTAAAGCAGCCACAGGGTACAGCAACCCCGCATACGAGTCACCTACTTACAGTAGTGACGAAAAACGAGGGAAGGATCAGGACAAGATTCTTACATCCGCGGTCCCGAGGGACAAGGAGAGACGAGATGATGAGAGGAAGGATCAGGCACAGATTAGTGCATCTCTCGATAAGGAGAGAGAGAGAAAGAAATGGAAAGAAGGTGAAAGCAGAACTGATGAGATAGCATTCACAAACGACGAATGGATGGGAGGACAGATATTATTGAAACTCGATGGAAAAGGAAGTAATGATGTGAGACCTATAGAGAGGTTAGATGAGGCGCAGAGAAAGGAGAAAGACAAGGAGTCAAGGGATGAAAGGATAAGACGGAAGGATAGACTGAGGCGTGAACAGCTATATCGCGAAGAGCAAGAGAAACAGCTCGATCACAGAGAGCAGGCTATGCCTTGGACAGACAGAAACAGCGAGGTTTAGAAGAAGAGCAAAGGATACGTGAAAAAAGGATAAAGAGACGAAAAGATGAGGAAGTTCGAAGGGAAAGTGAATGTAGAAATGAAAGGAGAAGGGAAGAAGATAAAGTCAGAGAAGAGGCGAGGAAGCGCAAAGAATTTGATGACGACGTTGAACGTAAGTGTAGACAGAGGGCACGTGATCTCGAATATCTGGAGAGGGAAGTTGAAAAACCCAATCCTATTGTAGAGTGGGAAGACATTGAAGAATTCTTCCCTGCTTATGACTCAGTACCAGGCACGACCAGGGCAAATATTGAAGATGACTTCGACACCAGAAGCATCGGGGGAAACGATCGATAAGATATATGACGAAATGGGGTTAGAACAAATATCCCAAGGGAAAGGGAAGACGAGCGCCTGGAGAGCACTCAGCTGTATGACACTGAGGATATCACCCAAAGTAGTGGGAGCAGGAGACTGTCCCTGGACAGACTAGAAATCAGTAAAAATGATGATGATACAAGGAGTTGCGTGAATTGGGGACAATCAATGTCCGGCTCCGGAGAGGAAACGGAGCACGAGACAAATGAAGAAGGGAGACTTCGCAAAAAACGGCTCCCAAGGGACAAAGGGGTACGATGGTCGGATGCTAGTGAGTACACACCGAGGACATCAGAGTCTGCCACACAGTCGGACCGGCATGATGGAACACCCCATCGTCAGAGGGGGGTGTCAGCACCCGCCTATGTAGACAGGTTGAGAACATTGCCAGGCAGACGGTGATGCAGGAATATTACCCCAGCGGTAGACAGGATAGCTATGAGAGAAGAGAATGAAGGCTGTGCATTCCAATTCCCGCTATTAGAAAAGGGGGGAGCAAGACCGCAATATATTCCATGGCCACACATGGATCGAGAAAACCGGAAAAACAAGCTTCCAATGCTGATATCGGGAGCCGGGAAGTAGATACACTGGTTAGAAAAAATGACAGGGGGTGTCACACTCGCAATAGGGGACATTAAAGGTCTCCTGATCGCCATACTTGGTGAGAGAGCAGACGATGTGTGGACACGGGCATGGTACCCTGGTGTAAACATAATTAAGACTGCTCACGACGAAGCACCATTTAATAATTGCAGAGAAGCAGTATGGAAAGCGCTACGAGTGCTGTACCCAGACACTTCCGATATGGGAGCTATAATGACTCGCAAAATGAAGGAGTCAGAAGATCTGTTGATTTATATCCAGAACTTCCAAGATGCGTGGGTGCTCGAAACGCATGAATCTTGGACGAAATCTATACCATTGTTTTACCACATATTGTGCCAAGGGTTGCCAGAACCAGTGCAGAAACAGCTCAGGAAATTGGTAGGAGTTGAGCTTAACCTTGGGCCGAAATACAGTTGACTATTGCACATTACTGTAGATTGTTGCAAGAAAAGAATCAGAAAAAGGAAGCAACACGAAAGGCTGAGGAAGCGAAACTGGTGCAAAAGAAATGATCAAAGTATGCTCTCGAAGGAGCCATGCTAACTAGCCAAGCTGAACAGAACCTACAACAGGTGGCTAACCCACAGCAGAACAACCAGGGTAACGTAGGACTGTACCTGAGGGGAAGGGGATTTAGAGGAAGAGGATGGCAAAGTAATCAAGGAGGTTTTCAAAACATGCAAATGGGCAACCCAGATATGTCAAACGGACAAATAATCTGACCACCGCCAGTAGGTTGGCTGTGTGGAATGACGTGGCACTTGGCGCGCACGTGCAGAAGTCAAGACGTGTGGCAGAATAGCCAAAGAGTGGGAGCAGGCATGGCGAATCCACCTGCGATCTCACAACAGGGCAATGTGCAAAACCACACAGTGCAGCAACAAGCACCAGGCATGCAGCAGGGGGTGGAGCAAGGGGTTCAACCCCCAAACAAGGGGAATTTGCCTAAAGGGCAATTTCAACAGGCACCATTGCAATCGTCTGAGGGCACAAACTCCGGAAGGGGAGGCAGCCCAGGGAGTGGAGGGAATCCACAAGTGTACAGTGGCCCAAACTTATATATGAACTAGGACAGCTCACTGGGAACCCTGATGTGCTCTATCCTATCAGTGACTCCAGACCCTAATAGGGAACCTAGGGTGAATGTCGTCATAGGGGGTAAAGAATATTCCTTGTTAGTTGACACGGGTGCAACACGCTCGTGCAAACGTGAATGCAAGTTTTCCTTGTCCGGTGAGGCCCTAAATACTCAGAGTTTTACAGGAGCTCACAGTCGAGTTCCCTTTACAGATGCACTCCCAGTCTCCGTAGGAGAGTGCGAGATGAATGTACCTTTATTATATTCACGTCAGACCCGAGTGAAAATTTTGGGTCGAGACTTAATGACAAAGTTGAACATGACCATCTCGTTTACGGAGGAGGGCATAGTATGCTCCACTCCAGGAATGCATTATTCAAACGTGTGCGAAATGATCAGGGAATACTCAGGTCATATAGCCATGAGAGCTATACCGCTAGAGCCAGAAGTTTTTGCATATGGCATGCGTGTGCTCATGGCAGGCCTTGCAGATAGGACCATGAGAACCCCCGCTGAATTTTTATTCAGACCCAGAATACCTATGCATGAAGAGAAGGGACAAGTATTTCCCTTGATGATACATACCGCAGCTGTGCGAGGGAAAGTAGCATTGGTTGAAGGCTACGATGATGAAGGCAGACAATGGTCCGCAATTATCGCCATTGAAGAAGGGTGTCGAGTGACTGACGTCACCAATGACAATCTGTTTGAAGAACCACCAGACTCAGAAGAGACAAGGGTGGAAGTGAGTCTCATATTTTGGGTAAACATGATCAAAAGAGAAGTGCCTCAGAAAATGATGTTGGCACTGATATGTCCGGAATACTTTGATGACGACATGGCCCAGGTGCCTGTCTCAGTATGGACTACAGGACCATATGACGTAGGCCTCCTGAAGGGAGTGGGGGAAGTGAAAATTAAACTGAAACCGCGACAGTACCCCATGTTCAGAGAGGCAGATGAGGGGATTGCGAAGACAATTTCCGCCATGATCGACCAGGGCATCTTGGTGACGTCAGAGTCACCATGTAATACAGTGATTTATTCTGTCAAGAAATCAAAGGGAGGGTCTTGGTGTTTAATTCAAGATTTATGAGCTTTAAACGATATTGTTGAGGCTGAGTTCCCTCTAGTCCCTTATCCATCTACAATCCTATGTAATATACCCACTGAGGCAAAATATTTTACAGTGATTGACTTGAAGACGGCCTTTTTCTCAATCCCGTTGCACCGTGACTCTCAAGATCTGACGTCATGCACATTCTGACAAATGCGTCTGAAAAGCATGAGGTTGCCACAGGGGTACTGTGAGTCCCCATCCATTCTCAATAGAGTCCTACAGATGGACCTAAGAAATATTGCATTAGAAAGTGTCGTCTTGCAATATGTGGACGACATCTTGATCTGCAGCTCCACGGAAGAACAATGCAGACGCGATTCTATTTGGCTATTGACTATACTGGCTGAGAAAGGTTATTAGGTTGACAAGGAGAAGTTCCAATATTGTCAACAGGAAGGGCTATACATAGGCCATCTGATCTCACATGAAGGCAAGAAGGTGACCCCAGAAAGGGCTGAAGCCATATTCAACACGGCTAAGCCACACACGATAAAGCAAATGCAGAGCTCTTTAGGCCTATATAACTATGTCAGAGCATGGGTCTTCGATTACAGCTCATACACAAGGCCTTTGCTTCAGGCTCTAAAGAAAGCCCAGGTGACAAAGGAAATGATTGAATGATCTGAGGCAATGGAAAAAGGGTTTGCTGAACTCAAGAGAGCGATTTGTACAGCTCCAGTTCTCGGAATCCCTAATTATGCAGAGGAATTCTACCTGTTTTCGCACACAGATGGCAAAGTTATGATGGCAGTGCTCGCTCAAAAAACTTTGTTGGGATACAAGCCCCTGGTATATTACAGTGGGATCCTGGACCCAGTAATGAGAGGCCACTTCCCATGCGAACAAAGTTTAGCTGCCGCAGCGTTCGCTATAGAACAGGCAACCACTATTGTGATGGGGTGTTCCATGATGTTATATGTCGAACATTCACTAGTCGCTATTTTAGAGAAACCTAAAAGGCACGTTGACGTCTCAGAGAGCCTCTGCATATGAAGTGATCATATCTAATCCATCGATCAAAATAGTTCGATGTAAAACAGTGAACCCAGCTACATTCATAGCAGAGCCAGTCACTGAAGGAAAGCCGATACATGACTGTGCAAACTATTAAGAATTCTATGATGAAATCCCCAGGGGGAAAGAAAATGCCCTGGCGGGTGGAGAGATCGTTTTCATTGACGGCTCTTCGAGAATCGACCAAGAAGATGGACAAAGATATACAGGCGTTGCCATAATAAAACACATAGCAAACGGAAAATTATGGGTACTTATCAGTGCACGAATACCATCTCATTATTCAGCACAGGTTGCAGAATTATTGGCATTGATACTCGCCATTGAGAACCACGCAGACCAGGAAGTAACGGTGTACAGTGACTCCGCCTATGTGACGTCCACAGTGCACGCAGGACTAGCACGCTGAAAAAGGAGGGGCTACCTCCGAGCGGATGGCACGCCTGTGCAGCATGCAGCCTTATTGGACAGGCTGAATAAGGCACTACAGCTCCCAGTGGGCATAGCAGTCGTGAAATGTGCCGCCCACACCAAAGGGACCGATTTGGTGTCACGCGGAAACCATGCAGCAGAGACGAAAGCCAAGCGTATGGCCTCCAATAGTGAGACGGTCATGGAAGTGGAAGTGGCGTGCACCCATGAGAGAATGATGGTGGCATATAGTAATCTGGGGCAGACGCAATTAATGGAGCTTCAAGGGGAGGCAGCACAGGACGAGAAGAACCTGTGGAAACGTCGAGGGTGTTCTTTAAAACCCCTCTGATGGATTGTGGTGGCAAGACAGCACTGATAAACCAGTAATGCCTGTAGCCCTACTAAAAATAGCATTGGAACAGCTACACTACCCTATACACATGTCAAAAGAAAATCTAGCAGCAACGCTGGCGGAAGACTGGTTTATACCGAATTTAGCAGAGCATGTTGCATTCTTTATGGTGAACTGCATAATCTGCCAGCAATTCACTGCTGGGCACACATTAAAATTACTCAGAAGAGTCATCCCCCAGCCAAATGGGCCTTTTCAGCACCTACATATCGACTATGTCGACATGATTCAAGTGTGCAACGGGTACAGATACCTAATTGTAGTGGTGTGTCCATTCTCTAGATGGATAAAAGCAGGTCCATGTACACACCCAGACTCTACCTGTGCAGCCAAATTCCTAGTGAGGGAAGTGTTCCCTATTTGGGGGGGAGGTGTGAAGTAATGAGGTCAGATAATGGGGCTCATTTTGTAAATTCATTCTTTGAGCAGATTAGCTTGTTGCTTGTATAAAGCACAAGTTCTCGTCGGCGTATCATCCGGAAGGTAATGTATCTGTGAGAGGCTCAACGGCTTGTTAAAAAAAAGGATAGCCAATTTGAAGCTTACTCTAAAGAGGGGATGGTTGCACTGCCTTCCACTGGCATTGTATGCTCTTCAGAACCAACCAGGCTCCGACCATCATCTTACCCCGCAAGGGATAGTCACAGGAAGGAGAATGAATACTCGCCTAACCCCTCGAGACAGAGCTAGATGTGATGCCCAGCCAACCCGAGAGGTCCTGGGATCCGAATTACAAAAATATCTGAACTGCATGACACCCAGTCTTACTGTAATTTCAGACCAACTGCAGCGACGGCGAAAAGGGTGCAGCACAGCACAAAACGCAACAGGAGATGGTACAACAGACCCAGTTCAAGTTCAGCATGTTTCACTCGTCTTTCCTGGAGATGTGGTGGTAGTAAAAAACCACACAAGAAAGAGGTGGGACGAGCCAAGATTCAATGGCCCTTTCATCGTAGATGACTGCACTCCTTCAGCTGTAAAACTGCAGGGCAGGAGAGCATGGATTTTTCTCAATGACATTAAGCCCTATATCGGAGAAAGTCCTCTAGCTGCACCCCACCGCAAAGAAACTACAGACAAAGGGGAAGAACCTCAGCACGTGCAGACAAGATCCATGACGAGGAAGAAGGATGCATGAGCAGCTAAGCCAAGACAAATAACTCTTGAGCAAATTGGGGCTTAAATTGGACATTTCCTCTAAGCAAAAAGGGGGATAAGGACATAAAACGGACACTCTGTGCATCCTAGTTGCAGGGTGAAGTAGAAAATTGCGCATTTAAGCCACAACATGTTTTGTTGACACAAACTTGTGAATCATCCCACACTCCAGCATTGTTGAGAAACAAGACTCTAACAGACATTGATCGAGGACCTTTTACCTTAAGAGCTAAACACAGTATCCTGAATCATCAAATATCAAGGCTTTGTTTGACAGCATTTATGGTGTCCCCCAGCAGAAACATCACAGAGGACGTACTCACCTACTTCCAGTTAGTATTGGTATCATATCCGTCGCTGGTAGGGAGGGTTACCAGTGTCACAGACTTTATCCAAGATCCTGCAAACAAGAGGATAATCTGGCAACTACTTACCGTCATCGCGGAAGCCTTCATTGAACTGCCTGAATACAGTGAGAAGGACACAAATGCTTCCACCACAGGCAATCATAGATGAACTCGTCAATACGCTTTTCTTTCGCATAATAGAGGAATGCCCAGCAAATGTTGAGAGAACCACAGACACTCATGTTTAATTTGAGATCCAGCAAACACTGAACTCTTGAGCCAGCTGTGGACCAAGCTGAGCTATCTGGTCGCAATCCACGCATCAGGAAAGTGCAAGTTCACGTCAAGGGAAGAGCCTATAATCCTGAACCCAGCAAGGCAGGACAAATGTCCCTGTCACCTGAGGACAGCCGAGTGGCTCACAACGTCCTGTTTCACCTAGTAACTGACTTTCCGGAAATGGTACAGAGACCTGTCGAGGTTGACGTCCTCACCTTCATCAGAGATCCAGCTAACGTTGCACAGATGGGAACGCTCCTCCGTGGTATCATGCTGCAAGGGGAGCTGTCCAACTTTCAGAGAGAGTACATGAGGAGATTCCAGTGAAACCTTTCGCCGAGGGACAGATCGAGGAGGCCGAGGCAAGTACTTCATCTTTCCGCTGAGGGACAGATTGAGGGAGCAGAGACAGGAACTTCATCTTTATTTGTTTTGATTGCCATTATTCCTATTTCTTCACATTGAATAGTGTCCAGCTTGTCCTCAGGACTGAAGCAGATTCGGGGGGTGGACTGGGAGTCACCTACTTTTAGTATATACAGTAAAAGTGACTTATCGAAGTGTTAATCTAATCTATTTTTCCATAGTCTAGCAAGGACACTGCATCCTGTATCAAGAGACAATCGTCACCCGCAAGATGGGGGACCCTTGTGAAGCACCTGACACTTTATCATACAAACTGAGAACAATAGGGAATTGGGGGAAAAGAATAAACATTGACATTTTGTTATGAGCAGGATGGGGGCCCAGAACAGTAACCTGGTCCTCCCACAAGCAGAGGGGCGCCCTCGCTTCTCTGGAAGGAAACACTGCCGCCTCACGTACCGTATCATCATGTATTTTTGTATTGTATTTATCATCATTTTGCTGTCATTAACGATCAGAGCTGAATTTTTTCTTGGTGCACGAAGCGTTCCAATTTCAGTGCCCCCACCTGATGATGTACGCATGAGTCCCACAAAAGTACCCTCACCCTATATAGTTATTCCAGTCCCGAGAAAATCCGATGGTAAAGTAAACGAACTGAAAATGAATGTAATTAACAGTGACACATACACACTTGAGGTAGCGAATGAAGAGAAAAGCTGGAGACAGGGTCAGCACGGAATGAATGAAAACATAACACTGGGTGAAACCCAAAGTTAATTTATGCAAAACAAAGGGGGGTCTGGGAATCTCTCTACCAGCACAAACACAGCCCAATGACCTGTTCTTAGGTGAATAACCCCTGGGAGAGACTCTACCAAGTCTTTAGCTCACTGTCCCTTTCACAGAAAATATATTTCCCTGCATATCAGCCCTTGTCCTGCCCAGGGGCAGTCCAGGGTCGAAATGCCAAACCAGGTTGGAAGCCCAGATACCTGACTGATGAAGAAATAAGAAACTTTGTGAAGGCCAGCGAATTTGCGCCAGAAATCAAAATTTGTGTATCCCAGGAAACGAAGAAAGTATGAAGAACAATTGATCTATTGTAGCCCAAATGGACAATGCCAGCTAATGACCTGGAACAAAGACGAACATGTAAAAACAGCAGGAAGTTTGAAAGGAGTGATACAAATTTGGACTCTAAAGAGACACTCCTTCACACCATCATGTACAAGCCCAGAAGATGAAGACGAAATTAATACAGAAGAACCAAGTAAGGTGAATACAAAGGAGGAAGCAGAAGTGGTCGATGAACCGACCAGAGGGGGGAGTGTAGAAGAGGTCCCAGATATGGCTTGCACTCCAGCCACCCATTTTGAAATACCAGGAACATACTAGCCGGGATATGTGACGTATGATGAGCAAATAAACCAGCAGAGAGCCGCGCTAGGGCTCTGTCCAGTGCCCATCGGAAGAGCAATACCTGTTGAAGTGCCAATTACCAGACAACCATGGGCAGCACCGTACCCATTGAGACAACCGTACCAACAGCTGACATGACATGAAGATTACTTTCAGACTGTCCTGGAAGAGACCCAAAGGGCCTTAATCGAAGGCGAATGGTGACGTCACGAGGGCCTGGACAGAAGTACAGATGAACGAACAACAACCAAAAGATGACACACTAAGACGAAACACCATGGATAAAGATATCACAGACATAGAAGATGAGGCAATGTCAAAATATAAAGAAACGTAACCATAAAGCAGGATGAAAATATGCAAACGGCTAACGCCTGTACATAGGCTTGTAACTCAAGAAGCTAAGAAAACAGTACGGCATGCTAGAGTGGCAAGCGCCAACTATATGTATCTACCTCAATGAAGCACATTATATAAGTGCAGTCCACTTTACATGAAAGTTGAATCAAGCCCAGGATGGTAGGGGCCTGTCAGCCCAGGATTCTTATACCAGCACAAAGCCAGGTGAAAGAGCAGAATCGGAACTTAGCAAGGAGCAGCTCATGCCTAGGAATTTGAGGCCAACCCAAGGAAGGGAGGAGAGCGGCAACTCCAAAGAATCGAAACTTAAGAGCATAGCAGCTTGCCCGTGAAGGTCGAGATAAGGAGGCCCAAGCAGATGGCGAGGCCGAAGGGAAAATCAAATACACAAATAGATGGAAAATGAAGCAGCTTCACGGTGTACTGACATTTGACCAGCCAAGCGCAAAGAGGTACCAACATCTGATGTCACCCAAAACCAGAGGATGCCATAACTTTCCCTGATAAGACGCTACAGTTTTGAGGCCATCCTCAGCCAACTAATTGACACATAGCCCTAAAGTACTGATTGATGAAAGGGAGGCAGGGTGAATCTTGGGGCATGCCGCATCAACCATTCTGCAAGCTGCTAATTAAAGTGGAGATTTATGCCTAGGGGTGTAACCGACCCAATCACATGGACCAAATAATCTAGGGTCCTATAGCTAGAAGAGCCAATGAGACGTCGTACTTGCAGTGATGTCTAGCACGAGTGATGTAGAGGGATGGGCGTAGACACCCACCCGATAAGAATTATCCAATCCTCACACCCCGTTACCATATACAGTTATAGTACCTATACTTAATTGAACTTTTCCAACCAATAGACTTGCATGACAAACTTTCGAGTGTTACACGTCAATGATGATGAATGTTGCCCATAAAAATTGCTGTTTGAATGAAGATTGTGGAAGTTGAAGCGAGACGGGCGATCGCATCACTGATGATTTCCTAATGTTTCCGCGTTTTTGTACTCGTCATTAAACAGACTTCCCTTTGCCAAACCATTTGAGTCGTCCTTATTGATTGGTGTTGGAGTAAGAGAATCCTGCACCCCATCCACCTCAAGGTGCAGCTATCTCGTCTTAAAGTACTTGAGGGTGAGCTCTGATCCCATGGGCCCGTCAGAGGTTGCTCCGCCCTCTTGCACATCCCCATCCCTCCAGAGACACATCCATCGTGACCGTCTCCTGGTATGGGGGGCTCTGGAAATCTCTGCCTCCGGCAAAATTGGAGCATACGCCTCACCATTTGATCGCTTGTCAGAACTCCTCGTCGAGCACGATCCTGTCCTGGAAGCTTCCGGACCCCTGGACCCAATGGGCGTCGAGGAACTCCTGTAGCGCCCACATCTGCAACCTGCAGAGCCTCTCCTCCGACGGTGACGCCGGGCATGACACTGTGTTGACCTTGGATCCCAGGAACAGAGAGTCCTGCGATGGAGTTAAGCAGGACTTTGCATAGTTCACGGAGATCCCCAGATCCGACAAAAGCTGGCCGGTCCGTTCTGTTTGTTTGACGGCAGTGTCCCTTGACTTGGCCCAGATGGGCCAGTCATCCAGGTAGGGGTAAACGTGGATCCCTTGCAGTCGTAGATGGGCCGCCACTCACGCCAAGCACTTGGTAAAGACTTTGGGAGTCGACTTCAGCCCTAACATCAGGGATTTGAACTGATAATGCTTCCCCTGAACGACAAAGCGCAGAAACCTGGGGTGTCCTTTGTGTATGGGGACGTGGAAGTACATGTCCTCCAGATCCAACGATGACAGAAAGTTCCCCTCCTCCAGCTGGCAAGGCACGTGCTGCAGCGTGACCATCTTGAACTTCTGGGACTTATTTGTTTATCCGTCGTAGGTCGAGAATGGACCTCCAGCTCCCGGTCTTCTTTCTTATGAGGAAGTACCTTGAGTATACTCCAGAGCCCTGGAGTCACTGTGGAACCAGCTCTATCGCCCCTTTTTGTAACATGACCCGAACCTCCAGCAGCAGCTGAGGGATGTGGTTTTCCTGACGGGCCATCAGTGGTATTTGCGGACACTTCCGTTGGAATTCTAAGGTGTGTCCATGGGCGAGAGCGTCCAGCAACCATCTGTCAGTGGAGGTGGTCTCCCACACGCCGATGAAGTTCACCAGCGGGCCTCCCAGCAGGGTGCATGGGTGGGGGCCTGACGTCCTGGCTAGTTCAATCTTGCTTGGAGGTCGATGGGCCCCTAATGACTACGTCCGCCCGCAAATGCCTTGGAGCGTCCCCTGTTGGCTTCCTGGGTCAAGGAACGGGAGGGCTGGCGGTAAGAGGACAAGCCTCCCTGCCCCTAAAACCATTTGAAGAGCAGATAGAGTTCCCTCCTGAGGAACAAAAGGACAGTCGTTGCTTTAGGGTGCCTAGGGCACATGTCATCTCAGTATCTGTCTTGATGGCCTGGAGGGATTCATCCACAGCCTTCCCGAACAGGATGTCCCCATCAAAAGGCATGTCCAAAACCCTTGTCTGGAGCTCCTATCTAAAGTTGGTGGCCTTGAGCCAGCCACGACGGCGAAGACAAACTTCATTTTCCATCTGGCAGAAACCTGTGTCTGCGATGTCCAGTGCCATAGTGATGGCGTGGTCCGATGCCAACTCGCCTTCCTGAAGGATCTCTAAAGCCTCAACCTGCTTGTCATCGGGGAGGAAGTCCAGTAGCGGGGCCAGCTTAAACCACAGCTCCCAGTCGTATCTGGCCACGATCGCGAGGCCGTTGGCAGCCTTGACAATCATCCCTGCAGAGTAGATAACCTTTCTACCCATGGAATCCAACTTCTTCCCCTCACTGAGTGGAGGGGTGGAGGAAGAAGAGGAAGCCGAGCTTAATGATTTCTTCCTGGTGGCTGCCGAGACCACCGAGTCCAGTGACAGTTGAGATCGTAAGCACTTGGACGCAGGGTCCGGCACCCTGTACTTCTTCTCCAGCCAGCCTCTCTTCGCTGGGGCTGTAGAAGGGTTCTTCAGCAGAGCCAGCCCTTCATCCCAAACATCGTCCAGAAGAAGGACCGAAAGGATGGTCTTCCTCTTCGCTTCCCAGCGCTGACACAAGAAGCCTTCCTTCTTTTCCTCTGGTGTGAGCTGCAAAAGCTCTGATGCTCGGGCGATCATCGCATGGAAAGATCCTACCTCGTCCAGCGGAGAGGCTCTGGGCAGAGGTGACGGGAGGTGCCCATCCCACCGTCATCCGTGCCTGGTGTCGCTGTGTCCGATTCAGTCTCCCTTAAATACTTTTAAACACACAATGGTAAATCTAAATTACAAAGTATTTCCCAAACTGTACGTTATGTTAGTAACGTTACCCCAGGTGATTCAGAGTAAATGGCAGCAGGTTAAGAAAATGGGCTGTGCTTCTCTCCCTCCCACAAAATACAATTAGCTTTCTCCTAGGCCACGAGTGCCTTAGGGATTGATAAAGGAGGCCGGCGGGACCGGCGCAGACCGGCTTGCCCCTGAAAGCGCCGGCGCTGAAAGTGCCTGACGTATCCAAAAATAGACAGCAAGTTCTCCTGGGAGCTGTAGTTCCCGGAGCCTGTAGTTCCAAAAATAAATGCAGCAAGATAGACAAAATACGAGTGCTTGCTCGTTGCAGAAATGTCAAGAGAATACTTTTAAACACACAATGGTAAATCTAAATTACAAAGTATTTCCCAAACTGTACGTTATGTTAGTAACGTTACCCCAGGTGATTCAGAGTAAATGGCAACAGGTTAAGAAAATGGGCTGTGCTTCTCTCCCTCCCACAAAATACAATTAGCTTTCTCCTAGCTGTAGCCACGATTCCAACCGTTGGTGTCGATCCTTCAACATGCGCTTAGAGAAGCCATGGCAAATCTCCCAATCCTCCTCCTTATGCGTCGGGTGCAGGTAGTACAGGCACTGAGAATGCTTGTCATCCAGGTACACATTCCGCAAACCGCAGTCGGAGCAAAGCTTGAAGAGGGAAGCGCCGTCCTTCTCTTCCGACATGATCCACGTGGTGTAGGCCTGAAGAATCTTTTGGAAGCCTCCAAGAAGAATACTCGATGAAAACAGCCGTTTAGGGGCACTGTAAAAAAGGAAAACCGGGTCCCCGTTATTCGGATAGATGATCGATGGAGCACACGGGCTCGATTGACTGAAAAATAGAGTTTAACTCTCAAAAAGTGAAAAATGCAGCAAAAAGCTCAAAGAGCGAAGCACTAGGACTCCCAACTCTTGAACGTGTGGTAAAAATCTGAAGATGGCTGCCAGAGGAGGGGCTTAGGTAGAGGGCAGTCATTGGCTGGGGGCAGTATGACCCAGAGCTCAGTGATTGGTTTATAGGAGAAAGACAGTTTGGAAACAAAACTGAAACAGTTTTTTCTATTACTGAGGATTCCCAGCCTGACGACGGGGAACATTCGTGAGCATGTGCTGCGCATTTAACGACTGCAATGGCTACTGGGAGTTGCAGTGCCTTGATAAGCCTGTCCAATAAGGTGGCATGCTGCACTGGCATGCTATCCGCTCTGAGGTAGCCCCTCCTTTTCCAATGTGCTAACGCTGTATGCACCGTTGCCATCACATAGGCGGAGTCGCTGTACACTTCCTGGTCTGGATGATTCTCGAGCGCGACAATCGGTGCCACTAACTCTGCAGCTTGTGCTGAATAATGAGACGGTAGTCAAGCACTTACCATCTTCTGAAAGTCCCCATTGGCTGCGTACTTTACCACAGCGGCATCTGTGTATCTCTGTCCATGGTTCTGATTGGTTCTGATCGATTCTTGAACCGTCAATAAAAACAATTTCTCCTCCTTCTAAAGCATTTTCTTTTATCCTATGGATTTCATCATAAAACTCTTCATAGTTCAAACAGTCATGCACATGCTCGTCCTCTGCCAGTGGTTCAGCTACAAACATGGCAGGATTCACTATTCTGCATCAAACTATTTTGATAGCTGGATTCCATATGACAGGAAATGACCTCCCATCACTGGGACTAAAATCCCACTATAATATGCAAGGGGCTTGTACCCTAATGTGGTTCTCGGCATAAGGACTGCTGTCATAACAGTACTGTCCATGTGCGAAAAACAAAAAGAATTCCTCAGCATAATTAGGTGCTAAAACTGGAGCTGTGCAAATTGCTTTTTTCAACTCATCAAACCCTTCTTCAATCACAGTGAAATATTGTGCTTCAACAGGTATATTACATAATATTGTAGCAGGATTAGGAACTAAAGGGAACTCAGCCTCTACAATCTGGGTTATCGGTCGTAAATCTTGAATAAGTCTCCAAGACCCCCCTTTCCCTTTTTTCACAAGAAAAATCACTGTATTACAGGGTGACTCTGACATCACTAAGATACCCTGATCCATCATGGCGGAAATTGTCTTAAAAATACTTTCATCCGCCTCTTGAGACATGGGATACTGTCGTGCTTGAGGTAAAATTGCTCCTCCTGGTTTCAATTTCATCTGTACTTCTCCAACCCCTTTCAACAGTCCTACGTCATAGGGGACTGTTGTCCACAATGAAACTGGCATTTTCACCATATCGTCATCAAAATACTCAGTACGTTTTTGTGCCAACATCACTTTCTGAGGCACTTCTCGTTTGATTGCTCTCACCCAATAAGAAATGCTCATGTCAAATATCACTTCGTCATCAGATGGATGATCTCCAAATAGATCCTCATCTGTGACGTCAGTCAATCTGTGACCTTCCCCATCGTCTGCCCTCATCATCATTCCCACCAAGCAAAGCCATTTCCCCTCGCACTCTGGCTGCTTGCAGTTCTAAGGGAAAAACTCGTCCCTCTTCTTCAGACATTTTTGGTCTAAACAAGAATTCATCATGGTACAAGAATTCTTATAGTTTTGTCTACTAAGCCTGGTAGCCATGTTAACAGAATGCGCACTCCATAATGAAAAACCTCTGGTTCTAAAGGCGCTGCCCGCATGGCCATCTGTCCTGAAAACGCCATAATAAATTCCCTCACGTTTAAATAATGCATTCCTGGTGTTGAACACACTATGCCTTCATCAGTAAAACGAAATTGTCATGTTCAACTTTGTCATTAAGGGTCTGATCACGACTTCGGCGGTAATGCGGCGGATTGTACGCCGGACGTAAATAGCGCTAATGCCAAGGTCCCCGGTGGACAATCCGGCAAATCACAACTTATCGTGCACGCGCCCCGGTCCATGGCGTTATCGAACCTTTAAATTCTGCGCACCGTGCTATATCGCCATATTGCGCTCATAGCGCAAGTTCATAGCGTGCGTTTTAGCGCGCGGGAAACGCGTCACTGCCGGAACAGAGCCAAAGCGGCGGCCATCTTGGAAATCACGATCCGTCGGATATCACAGCCCCAGGAAGCCATCCACGCCATCCAACCCCAAAACATGTCTCAGGAGCGCACTAGGGGCAAGACTGCCCTGGACAGGGTGCGAAAGCCCAAAATTCAATGACCAGGAGCTAGCTGTACTGGTGGAGGAGGCGGAGACACACCATGAGGAGCTGCAGCAGTGCAAAACAAGTGGCCAGCGCAGAGCACAAATCTGGCCTTTTCCAGTTATACTACAACAATTCACTATGTGTTCTGGGTAGGAATAACTTGAAATGCCTTCACTAGTGTGCAACACTGGATACCTTCAGTCCTATCCCACTGCTGTACACCAATTTGTTAAGATGGATTTCTGAACTCTGACCTGGTGGGCAGAGGTTCAGAAAGCCAACCTAGTTTCTTGGAACAGGCCAGACCAATCAGGGTAGCAATGGCGGCGGTCAAGACTAGGTCTCAGGAGGGGTGAGGGGTGAGGGTGACTGAAAGACTGAAAGACATCATAAATATAAACACATTTATTACAAGGCCTTTGTAACTTCAACACACAGTAGAAAAATCACAGCAACACTAAGCCAACACAATCCTATCTATACACATATATATATATACAAGACCAATGGGGTCTGATGGATGAATTGCACCAATGGGTCCAGAGCCTAAACAGGGAAGGAAACAGGCAGACCAAATACTCTTCAGACCCTTCTTCATCAAATACTAATCTACTGAAAGGCAGTCCCAGTCCCTAAAATGAGGGGAGCCTAGTGCTCAAATATACTTGAAGGCTCTACGCACGCGGTAGTTGAAATGGGCAAAATAGGGTCTTTTGTAGGGGCTGTAGCAGATCAGGAAGGTAGGTAAGGTGATAAAGAATAGGTTCCCACTATTCAAGGAGGGCCTCCACTTGAGGGCAGAGTCGATTCCGCGAGTCGGGAATATTCGCTAGTTCGCACTAGCAGTGGAAAAGAGCGGGCCACTCATGCGTAAAAATGGATGGATATGCTAGGGGCCACTGGCAAGGGTTGTTATTACTCACCAGTGCCCGTCACACTCCGGACCAAACTTTGGCGGTCAAGTCCACTTCGGTCGCAGGTTCGACTGTGGCAATCTCGCGGCTCTGTGGCTTTCAGCGACGAAGATACAGCGTTGATTCCTGTATGGGGCAGTGGCGATTTCTCAGCTCCAGGAGGAGGAATCGACTGAGCTCCGCTGCAGCAGGCTTTAGGACACAGAGAACCAGACGTCCCAGCCTTGGCGCTTCGTGGGAAAATGCATGACCAAATAAGGGCTGTCCCGGGTCAGCTCGACCTGGGGAAGGGAAAGGGGCAAGATGGCCAAAGGATAGGACAAAGAACCTCATGGCGTGGCCATTTTGGAGCCAGGCCACCTAACCATGCCAAACGCGGTTATCACGGTTTACCTGGCAAGAAAGGGTTAAAAATATGCAAAATGATAAACTGCCACCAGCCCTGTTCATGGCACATCTGCACTTCTCCTAAAAAAATACTTTGAGAGTTACTATGGCCTTTAGAAATGCTTGGAAGACCCAAGCGCACTGTACTGGAAGGTACATTGTGCACTTGCAACATGTTGCAGAAAAGGTTGCAACATTAACAAGGACTAGGGGAAACAAAGTCTCCCAGTACTGACTGTCTTAAGAGTAGAGCTGTGCTCCTCTGGCAAAGTCAGACTATGGTGTAAAAATCAGCAAAAAGTTGGGGGGTACACAACTGGAGGGAAAATTACCCATAAAATGGAAATCTTTCCTAACGGCGCTTGTTGCTGCTGCATCGTTTGATTCTGAGCAAACCCGACTCCACTCTGCTGTGAGTAGGTAGGCAGGTTTAAAGTCCCCCTTCTTGAAAATTGATCATTCTGCACGAACCCTTGACTTCTACAAGTGCGAACAAAGTGTCCCGTCATATCGCATATCCATCATGTAGGAGGAGGTCTCCTAATATGCCCATCCCGCATATTCTGAAACCCACCTTGATTATTCTGGAAGCTTCCCTGATTATTCTGCCAAGTCTCTTGAATACTCTGAAAGCCTCTTCCTCAAATTCTTCCCCTTCCTCGTGGAGTTAATCCAGTATTGCCCTGATCAAACTGCCTTTGATTATTCACCTGTGGCATATTCGCAGTCTGCTGTGAATTCGATCCGCTTACACTAGTTAACATCGCCCCTTCAATGGCATACTTGTACAATATTTTCTGTACTAGCTTTGCCTCTTCTTGTATACTCTTTCTTGCGATTCTTTTCCTGTAAGAGTCTGCAATAATGGACAATGGTGAGCTGAATCTCCGACCACGGTTTGGCTTCTATACCCACTAACCTCTTGAGCTGTTTCTGCATAGGGTCTGGCAGCCCTTGGCACAATATATGATAGAACACAGGTATAGATTCTCCCCAAGATTTGCGTGTCTCCAAGGTCCAATGCTCTTGGAAATTCTGAATGTAAACAAGCAGATCATATCCTTCTTGCATCTTTATCATCATTATAGCTCCCATATCGGACGTGTCTGGATACAGTACTCTAAGCACTTTACAGACCGCCGCTCTACAGTTATTAAACGGTGCTCCATCATGAGCAGTGTTAACTGTAGTAAAACCAACATATCCTGCCCTCGACCAAACATCATCAGCTCTCTCACCAAGTATGGTGATCAGGAGGCCCTTAATATCCCCTATAGCCAATTTGTTTCCTCCCATCATTTTCTCTAACTCATGTATCTATTTCCCAGCGCCAGAAGTTAAACTCAGAAGTTTACACCTTAAATTATCCTTGTCCATCTGGGGCCACAGTATATACTGTGGTCTGTCCCCCCCCCCCCCTTTCTCTAGCAAGGGAAACTGTGAAGCCCCAAACTCATTCTCATTTCTCATCATGTGTTTGTCCACCACAGGGACAAGATTCCGGCATAGCCTTCTTCCTGGCAATGACCTTAATCTGCTCACACATGGTGGCGACTCCCATGGAGCTGCCCTCTAGGTCAGTCTGACTGGGTCAATGGTTCTACTGCCCTAGGTGTAGGTTCGTTTAAATCTGACCATCTTACTTCCTTATCCATGGAGAAACATCCCCGAGGAACACATACATCCCCTCTCTCTTCCTCACAGAAGGTGTACATTTCTTCATCTGACATTTCTTGTGCCCAACCCATGCAACTTCTCTCCTCTTCGGCTTTGTCTTTGATCAGAGTCAGTCTATCTAAAGACAACTCCTTCTGCCTCGTACTGCATGCGGCTCCCACTATGTCATATAACTGCATACTCTCGAGCCGATCATTTTTTCCCTTCCCCTTTAATTCTTTCTGGGTTTACATGTCATGATACATTTTACCAATCACTTCCCCAATGCTCCTAGAGTCAAACGCGTCCTCTAGATTTACTCTAGACGGGCCTGGTAATGACTCATATTCTGGGAAGAATTCCCCTATGTCCTCCCATGCTGCTTCTGGTTCAGGATTCCTTACCTCCTTTTCTAAGCGATCGAAATCGCATGCTCTCTGTCTTCTTTTACGTTCTATATCATCGTCAAATTCTCTCTGCGTCCTTGCTTCTTCTCTTACCCTGTCTTCATCTTTTTTCTTCATATCCCTTCTCTCGTTTGCCCTTCTTATCTCCTCATCCTTTCGTCTCTGTATTCTCTTATCCCTTAACTTCTGTTCCTCCTCTTCTATCCTTTTTCGTTCTAGCATTTCCTGCTCATCAATTGCTCTTTGTCTATTGTTATGCTTTCTTTGCTCTTCTGCTCTCTCTTGTTTTCTTAATTGCTCGCTCCTCTTGATATAACTGCTCCCGTCTTTGTCTATCCTTTTTGCTTCTTTGTCTTTCAATCGTTCCTCTTTCTTTATCCTTTTTATCTTGCTCATTTTGATCTTCCCTTTGCCTTACATCCTCAATGCCTTTACTATCAAGTTTAAGTCAAATCTAGCAACCCATCCATTCATTCTGTAAGAGTGCTAACTCATCAGCTTTATCTCTTTCTCCCTCCCATCTCTTTATTTCTCTTCCTATATTTATAGATGTGCTTGCTCGATCACTTCTCTCTTTAACGTGTCTCTCCCTGTCCCTCGGGAGCTTAGAGATTACATCTCTCTCAGTATTTTTGTGAGGACCCTCATCACTACTTTGCGTAGGCGACTCATAAGCCGGGTTGCTATACCCTGTCGCTTCCTTAAGCTCTCTTAAGGGGTATAACCCATCGTCATTCTTATTTTCGTCTTCTATTTCAGCTGGGGTGGGGGAGCAGAGGGCTCCTCACCCCCCTCTTTGCATACATTAAGTATCCAATCTATTGGAGTCGGCTCATCTTGTTCCTCCTGGTACATTTTCCAAGGCTCTAAGCTCTCCAGTCGCTTGTTTAGCTTTTTCTCTGTATACGTTGCATGCAAATATGTCATCATATGCTGCAGCACTGCCTTAGACAGTGACCCTCCTTGCTGCCACAGCATAAACATTTTGTCTGCGGTTGCTTGAACCCATTCCGCGCTATAATTTCTAAGCTTGGATGCATGTTTCGGCAATTACTTGCAGAGGTGCACATGAGCAGTAATATCCTCCATTCTCAACTGGTTACCCTAAACCTGTGTAACACTTGCTTGCTTTGATCATATATTTAAAAAGTGTGTTTCAGAAAAATAACACAATATGATCTCCTCACGATTCCTCTGTTACTTGGCTACACTCAAGTCAATATCTATTTACTATATATATATATATTTATATAACTCTGTTTATATCCTCATTACTCACTTTTTTCTTCACTAATCCCCCATTCGTTTTGCCAACTTTCTCAGTTCTTACTCACCATTCGCATTTTCATCTTCCGATTCTCTGGATCGTATGCCTCTTTTACCACTTCTTCAACCTTCTGGTTTGCTCAGCTTTCCGTAGACGTGGGAGGGGATTCTGTAGAAACCAGGGGACCCATCACACCACGCTTGCAAGCTTTTTGCAATTACACTAACCACCATCTACGGGGAGCTTCACGTCCTTTCAGCCGAATGCCAAATGTCGTCCGATATTTCCGGGACTCTAAAGTTTACTTATGTCGATGGCTCTGAACCATCCTCTCCGCTACCAAGTGAACTGGATAACCCAGCCCTTTAAGATGAGTAGCAATTACCATGGAGATGGATGGGGATGCAGATTTGTATTCATACATCAATAACCAAAATGACTCAGTTGCTAAAAGGAAAACTGTTTTAATATCAGTTTTCTAAAACAGGAAGCATAACGAACATCAACGCATTTGCTCGATCCTCTTACTCAATGCATTCTAGTAAAAACTGAGATTTTATACACAATACTCGTCATTAATGACGTTAACCTACGTATTTACTAACGTCATCCTATGTGGCAAATTACAAAAACCTATGAGTTGGGGTGATTGGTTCCGAGTGAATATCTAAATATACGATCAATACTAATCTAAAAGTGTGAATATGTGATTGGTTACTTAATATCGGGGGGCAACTAAGCCCTCCCCTAAAAATGACCACTATGAATGTCACTAAATACACGACATCCCATTGGTTTACACAACTATAGGATCCCTAATTACGCGGTCCCCTACAATTGGTTGGCACTCTAACCACTGTCAGTACTTTTCCACCTGCGTCTAGCAGCATGTAGACTGGTCATCCAGGTGCTGGTGAGCTCACCTTAACTATTGCTTCCCACCAATTAGCATATCAATCCATCATCACCTCAGCGGTCTAATATCAATTAGGCTTTGAAGCTTGGCCTTGGGAGTGTTCTTAGCTTCTGTGAAATTCAGGGAGTGAGAGCACACTCTGCCCTCATGCGTAGGTGTGACCATCTTGTTCGTCTAACTTCATCCTCCCATGTGACTGGAGAGTATGGAATCAAGATTCCAGCGCCTTTTAATACTATTTTTTAATAGATCTCTGACATCTTCCTTGCTTTGTTCATGCCTTCTGGACAGGAGTTCTGTACTTTCACACGATTTGTATCCAGTGTCAGTTTACTAGAGTTTGATAAGACCTTGGCTTCATTGGCTCATCCAGCCTCGTCTGCTAAGATTCACTTCGTAATTCAATTTGCTTTTTAACTGCGACACTCTGGAAATTAGGCTTTCTCAGCCTTCTTGCTAAAGTCCAGCACTGCTATAATGCATAGTGGAAACATCCATCCTTTACTCGTTCATATGCATATGCATATATATATATATATATATATATATATATATATATATATATATATATATATATATATATATATATATTTTACACGGCCACACTAGTGGGCATGTAGTTATGGTTAAATTGCTGTTTCCATAGGAAGAGCACTTTTTGGGCGGCTTATAACTTCACTCCCCCTGGACGAATCCTCACCAAACTTTGCAAAATAAGCATGTGGGCCACTCTGAATTTTTTTGCAAAGTTTGGAGATGTTTGGTCCGGGGGGCAAAAGTTATAGGGGGGGGTCCCAAATCGTCTTTTTTTCCCATAGACTGAAGGGGGGAAAAACTTTGCGCACGGCTACAGTTCAAACCGCTGGACGGATTTTCACGAAATCTGCGGCAGGTACAGGGGCTTGGTCCAGAACGCATGCTTTTGTAAATTTGGTGACCTGCCGTGCAGTACTTTTCTTTAAAATTATCAAAATCAAAATTATCAAAAAGTAGGTCTGAAAAAATGTGTGATATCTATGTCCGCTTCGCGGTCACACTTCCCTGTTCGGTCCACGGACAAGATACCGATTGGCTAAGGGGCTGGCGTCATGACCGCGGATACGCGATGTCTCTGCCCATTGGCTGCTGTGAGACATGTTCTGCATCAGATTGTTCGGATGCGGCCGACATCTTGGATCCGCCGAAAGCAGAGCAAGAACCAGCGTACATATGCTCTATATATAAAACCGTTTTGCTGTGTCACACACCGTTGGCAAAGGTTCAGACAGTAAGACATGGGTGATCAATGCATTTGTTCTGGGGGTCGGTCTTCATGATGTACTTTCCATGGACAGAAAATGAGGGGTGTAATAACGATAGCATTTCAGTCCATGCAGTGGACAGGAAACTTCTAACTGTTGAAAGCACACGCGTAGTGGTAGCCAACATTGAAATTGACAACATGCCGTGATTGCATTACTTTTCCCGATGGCTATTATTATAATCATTAGTACGCCGCCATGGGTGTCACATGCTACAGTGGTTGTGGCCAGAGCCTAGAGTCTTGGATGCATGGCCGTCGGCCGAAGGCCTAAGGCCTTACTTCCAAAACTGCAGGCTCTGGCCACAACCACCGCAGCATGTCAGACCCATGGATACACTCGTAGTATTGTGTTTCGATTGGCAAGTTGTGGGGAGTGCACCAAGAACAAAGTTATAAGTACATGCAACCAAGAACAAAGTTATAAGTAGTAGACGTGGAAGCCACTGCACACCCATCCCATGTAAGATCTACAGACATACAGCTAAGAGTGAAGCCTCTGGCTAGAAGCACTGAAGGATACCACACCTATAGAATAATCCCCACTACCACACATCACTGAGGTGGTTGTGGGGAGACTCTGTAGTGTTGGGTGCATGGCCAAAGGCCATGCGCCCAATAAAACCCTTATACCTTCTTCATGATAAGTTTTCTATGGCTTCCTTGTACGCACAGAAAATAAGGGCAGCATTTCAGTCCGTGCAGTGCACAGGGAACTTGTAACAGTTCTAAGGACACTGTGGTGTTAGGGAACATTGAAATTGACACCATGCCGTAATTGCAATACTTTTTCCTATGGTTATTGTATTCATCAGTACGTCGCCATGGGTGGCACATGCTACGGGGGTTGAGGCCAGGGCCTAGAGTCTTGGATGCATGGCCGTCGGCCGAAGGCCTTACTTCCAAAACTCTAGGCCCTGGCCACCAATACTTCAGCATGTCACACCCATGGATACCCCCTTACTAATGCGTATCGATTGCCTGGTTGTGGGGAGTGTGTGTACTCTTGGGTCGGCCATGCCCCCAACAACAAAGCTATAACCTCTTCACTTACAAGTCCACATGGGTTTCATGTAGTGCGGTGGTTGTGGACAAGATGTGTACTTTTGGGTGCATGGTTGCAGGCTGTATGCCATACACCCAAGCATGCACCCAACAGGAAACTTGTAAGCACTGCAGTTATAAGACACTTCACAACCATATATTGAAATGTATGGCCATACACCTACAATTTTAGGCCCTGCGCACAAACATTTTAAATACTGTATACCCATACATTCATAATGCTATGGCCTCAAACTCACCTCTGTAGCCTGTGGCTACACACTACGGCATCATATCACAGCTCTTGGTACACTTGTACTATGCAACATCATTAAGATGGTTGTGGGGAGGGCGTAGCGTTTTGGGAGCATGGTCAAAGGCCATGCTCCCAAAACCAAGTTTGTACATAGTACAATGACAAAGCACAATGGTTCCGACATGCTGTGGTGTTTCTAGCCAGGACCCAGACTTTGGATTGCTTGCCCAAAGGCCATGCACCCAAGACTGAAGTCATAAGCAGTGGAGTTACAAGTGAATATGGGTGTGGTGTAATGCGCTTGTTGTGTGGACGCCCTAGTGTCTTGCCTGCATGGCTACAGACGATGGTCCGAAAAATAAATTTATAAGTAGCTAATTTACAAGGACCATGGTTTTGATATGCAGCGATTGTTGTGGCTAGGACCTATACTCTTTGTACCTTGGTCGTAAGGCGTAGATGGTAGGTTACACACCGAAGATGCAAGGGCCAGCCTACAGCCACTGCAGCATATTACTACCATAGATTAGACGTGTAGATTCGCATGTGTATAAAATGACTGCCGATATACTTACTCTTTACTTTGTTCAGAATCCACATACAATTTAGAAATGGTTATCGTACTTGGCGGAAGTATCCCTTTTTCCATTTCTGTGATAAAAGAAACAGGTGTGTTAGTCTTTGCATGGAAAATTTACTACATTGCTTAATAGACAGTTTACCTTTTTTTTACCCTCATATTTAGTTTACAAGCCAGTGTTCTGTGCATTGCGCTCAGTTTCTGTGTTTGCTTTTCTAATCCTTGGGTCTGGGAAAAAAAAATCCTTGTCGGATTAAAAAAAAACTTCATTTACTATGGTACTAACTACTTCCTTGTTTCCTTTGAGTGTTTCCTTCATCTTTCCCATTAATGTTATGTTTGTTGCCTTCCTGCCGATTTTTACCAATAGTTAGATACTTGTAGGCGTATTCTAACTGCGCATTTGTTCCTACAGCTTTGTGCTATTCATTCATTTGTGTCATTCTTACATCCTCTTGGGTAGTTAGATACCTGTTGGTGTATTCTAACTGTTTGTAGTCTTTCACATCATTTTTTTTTTAAATCTTGAAGTACACATTATTTCATAAATTTTGGCTTTAAGAACATTAAGGGGCCGATTCATGGAACAAACGTGCGCCGAAAATCCCAGCGCAAGCAGGCCAAGTGTGAGAAAGCAAGCGCACGCGCACGCGTGCAATTCAAGGAAGGCGCTGCGCTACTTTCCCACTGATTGTGCGCCAAATCCGTGCATGGCGCACGCAGGCACACACGTCATCCAACAGCGTGCGCTTTGCGCACAGCAAAAGCGCACATAGCGCAGCGCACACAACAAAAGTGGGCGGAACAGTGGGCGTAACACGCGGAAAGGGGAATAACGCGTGAAGAAGAAGGCATAACTGGGGAAGTACTGCAGGGAAATACACGGAATGCCCACACGCACGCGAACAACCCGTATTCATGGATTCGAATACAGGAAACCCACGCACGGCAAAATACGCGCACAGGCGTCAACGCGTCCGCCACACGAAGGCAGGCAGAATCGTCCCCGCACACAGCATAAAAGTGTGCGCAAACAACAAACACGTATATACAGCAACAATGAATGCCCCATTTGTCGCAGCACTGATCTTGGGAAACCGCAGGAGGAGGAGAATAGCCAGGGCATGCATTCTTTCACCACGGACAAGCCTTTTTGGGATGCCTGACGACCAGGTCTATGGCAGGTATAGGTTTCCACCCCATATCATCCTAGACCTGGTCAGGGAGTGGGAAGATGACCTAACATCCCCCACCCTCTGCTCCCAAGCATTGAGCCCCTTGGAGAAGGTGCTCAATGTTCTGCATTTATTGTCCACTGGGTCTTTTCAGCTGACTACTGCCATAGTGGGTGGGGTCTCACAGGCCACGCAGTCACGCTGCCTACACCAGGTATTGGCAATCATGACAGCGCGCCCCTCAGTCCGCAGGCACATATACATGCCCAGAACACCCGCAGAAAGGCAGCCGTTGTCCAGGACTTTTACAGGGTGGCACACTTCCCCAAAGTGCTCGGTGCCATAGATTGCACCCATGTGGCCCTACGTCCACCTAGGGCCACTGAGCACATCTACCGAAACCGCAAGCACTGGCATTCCATCAACGTACAGGTGGTATGCGATACAAAGGGAATCATCACCTCTGTCTATGCAAACTACCCTGGCTCCACCCATGACCGTTTCATATACAGAATGTCAGCCCTGGGCCGGGCCCTGGAAGCTGGGCAGCATGGCGACACATGGCTCCTAGGTGAGTACAAATGCCCGTGCACAAATACACAAACCCCAATAATCACAACCATTATCACCTCTCCAGGGGACAATGCCTACCCTCTGAGCAACCACATGATGACGCCAATCCGGAACCCCACCACACCACCCCAGGTAAGATACAACGTGGCCCATATTGCAACCAGGGCCATAGTGGAGTGCACATTCGGAGTACTCAGTCATGCTTCCGCTCCCTTGACCGCTCTGGCAGGCAGCTACTCTATGCACCCCCAGTAGTGTGCAGGATCATTGTGGCAGCATGTGTCCTGCACAATGTTGCAACACGGCAGGGCGTACCGGTGGACATGGTGGTGCCCTCACACCCCCAACCACAGGTACAGGTGCTGCCCATGGGAGGGGATAGGGCACGTGGCGAGGAAGCCCGGTCCCAGCTTGTGGCCACATTTTTCACCTAAACTCCCACCCCTGCGGAGTGCACACAGGCCTGGCACATACCAGGTGACAATCGATGATGACAAAGACAGTCAACTGTCACAACCCTACCACCCTGAGATAGTTGCCATGGAATTGCCACATTGGGTGCATCCCTAGCTACTTAAACATAAGCAATCCTGTGTGAACAAAAGGAACACATGCAAGGTGTGAATCACACAGACCTGCAAAACAGGCCATGACTATCACTGGTATGTCACTCAAACCCTCCCAAAGCACAACATGACATGGCAAGCAATAGCCATACACCAACACAGTACCAATAAGGTACACATTGCCATGTGAAAAATGTAAATGGGCATCAGACAATGATGCCTGACATGGAATCAGATGAAATGACTGACCAACAACCTCCCACCCAAAACAAGTCATACCCAAATGCATTCCAAAGGTCGTATTTGAAAAATAACAATGAATGCCTGTCCACATGCACAATGTGCATTGCATAATCAACACTGCAGCTACAGTGTGCCATGTCCACCTCCTGCAATACACTGCTCAGCGCACAGCACAGTGAACAGCCATTGTGTGTGATGCACACCCTGGGCATCACATCTAAGCGACAAACTACATAAAATATCAAAATTAGGCATGTACAGGATCCACAAATGGTCATAGAACATTTGCTGCAGGGAGTCAGTGGGCACCAGAAGGCAAACAGAGTGTACACGTGGACATGTAAGGGTGGTTGTACATGTAGTGGATCATAGTGCGAGTGTGTGGGTCAGTAGGGACATGCACTCAACATATGCATGTGAAATCAAGTGACCATCACTGTCCTCTACACATCACATGTGAACATTCACCATGTGTATACCCCAGCATGTCAAATCACAACTATCCCCTCACACCTGAAAGGTAAACACAACACATGAACAGGCATTGATCAGCAGAATACATCATGTAAATAGGAAAGCACAATTACAATTTCAGGGTGCCCATCACACTGCAGGGCAAGGCAACTATCAACAACAAAACACCCCCCCTCCCTCACAAATCACCACGACTCACTGAACAACTGCATCTGGGTTATTCATCCGACATCCTTGAATTCCACCTGGCCACAGGATCACCCTTCCCCTTTGTCACCATCTCCCACCTTGTGTGTAAAAAGTTGCCTGCACCCTCAGAGTCCACCTAGATTTGCAAAGCAGGACAACACAGAAGCCAAGCAAATACTCTGCAGGCAGTAAAACAAACCAGAACAGCCTCCAGTAAATGACTTCAAGTAGCAGTACGCCACAAAGGCCAAGTACTACCACAATGATGTTAACAACCAAGTTAGCACAGTAAAACAATGTCACAACAGGATCTGAACAATGTGTGGTACATAACATAGAATGATGCAACACGAACGGATGTCTACTGTCACAGGTCCCGTGTACAGGCGCGGGAGTGTCACGAAACAACCACCCCCACCGTGGTCTGGGTGCCTGCAAGGTCTAACTCACACAGGCCTCTGAGACCCTGTTGGGGAAGGAGGGTCAGGGATATGCAGTCGGCACAGGCATTGGCATACTGGATAACCGGAATGAGGGGCAGGAGAGGGGAGTAGGATTGACACGGGAAAGTAGGGAATGCACCAAAATGTAGTACACACATTAACACATACACAAATAGACCAAACTTGCTCACATGCACATAGCAGCAAATTACTCAAATGGAAGTCAAAGAGAAACGTATCTCTGGGGTGAATGCTGGCCTCCTGCCTGCGCACTCTCCGGTCTGGTAACAGGAGCAGTTCAATGCTGCAAAGAGAGCCACAGTTAATAATCTGTGCATGCCCAAAACACACCACCAAATATGCCCCAAAGTAACAAAATAGTCTACAGACAGACAATCTTGTTTGGATGTTTCATACCCATATGTAACATTACCCCTGTGATGGTTCATACACAGTCAATGCATTAAGTCAGGCACCGGTGGGTGCGTGGCAAATGGAACACCAATGTGTCACGATTCACACAACATGCAATGTTCCGTGGGTAAGCAGACAGACGCATATAGCAAGGTCTGACTTCAGAACAAGTCCTGTACCACCATGACCAAAATAAAGTAGCCAGTGCATGTATCAAAATCTACTTGGAAATGAAATGCACTGCACCCGAGTCTGTCCCTTGCTGTCTGTCCCTGTGAGCTGCTTCATTCCATGTCTCGGAATGCTACATGGCTAATACAAGTGCCTCAATGGACCATGGTGGATCGGAGGGTATGTGCCACTGCCCCAGCATGTGCCCCAGACAACTTTCCCATCATCTAGCCTTCAGTCCACCAACACATCTGAGCTGTATTGTGTGCTTCAACACCAATATTTGTCCAAGCTCACCGTCAGTGCTGCTACTAAGCATGCATGTTCAACAGGCCATCGTTTATTGGATGTATGATCGCAATCCCTGTGCCTCTGCTTGCGCACACATGCGCATGTCGTCACCACCAAACGTGTCCAGATTCCAGACGTCCAATGGCCCATGTCTGCTGGCAAAGGTGGTCTTGGGGCTCATCCCCCTGCAGAAAGTCCATGAAACATATGATTAATGCTTTATATTCATCTGTGTGTGGCTCTTCAGGCATTACATGAGTGGACCATGTCAGAGACGTACATCAGAAATCACACCATCAGTCCATCTTTCACAGCAACAGTGTGGAACAGACTATCTACGGCATGATTTTCAACAAGCACATGTTCATTAAAGATCAGAAACATACTACACAATGCATAGCAATGAATGTACACATGAATCATTAAACACCCCATCTAGCAAAAGAAGAACAGTGGTCAATTACACCCCAATCATCCCCACTAGGGTAGTTAACACAAGTTCCACAGCAGCAGACATGCCACAGATATGACAGTCCATTGCCCTTGTGTAATAGGCTGTTACACCGAACCATCCTTGCGAGCCCATGGATAAGGGAAGCAGGAGTGGCATATGTGAGTCGAGGACCCCAAGCAGCAAACACATACACAAGACAAGCTTGAAGGGCCCAGCTGGAACAGACAGTGGATGCTTTCAAAAGCCACAAAGCACCACACCGTCACATGAAAGCACAATAGACTAGCAATTTTAAACTATATTAACTAATTACACTAACTATGAAAAACCTACTTTACCTATTTAAACTAACTATCAAACAGAAACTTAACTAACTAAACTAAAAGAATAATCAAACATGGCCACATACAACCCGGGGGGGGGAGGCACCCAGGAGCGGAGAGGTACAGGGTGCTGCTCAACACCCACATGCGAAAAAAAAAAAACCTCCATGGGCTCAACGCCTGCACAGCCCGACCTATGTGGGAGATAGATTGTCGTCCGAGTCTGGCTCTTCCTGGAAAGGAGGACGTGGCACAGGAGCATGACCATGCCTAGCCGCAGCTTGCCCCTCGTCGGCAGCAGGTCTGCCGGACGGGGGAGCCTGGTTCTGTGTGGCGATGACATGTAGGTCTGCATGCAGAACCTCCCGTGATACACTTGCTTCCTCTTGCAAGGTAGCACGTGTAACACAGAGTTCCTCCTGCAAGGCCTGGCTGGACAACCGCTGCACCTCCCGGCAAGCATGTAGCTCAGCCGAGATGGTACGCTCAAGCTGTGCAAACCTCTCCTCTGCCCCCTCCCTCTGGGACATGAGAAGGACACCCAGAGTGGATCTGAGAGAAGCATGCTCCTCCCTCAGGGCCTTCATGTGTGCCTCTGCGTGAGCAGCAATTGCTTGACGCAGAGACGACATTTCAGCTTGGCGTGCCCTATCTGAGGCCGCCATGCCCAGCCTGAGCGAGCGGACCGTGGACCGTGCCGCCTGCTGCTGGAGAAGCACCTGCCTAGCAGGGGGGAGCACAGATTGGGCCACACGCTCCATGCTCTCAGCGATGTTCTCCATTGCTGCCCCCTGCCATTCAGAATTGGCAGTCATGTCTAGCTCCCACTCAGTATAGTGTGGTTGCGCGCAGCGACCACGTTGCTGGGCTTGACCTCTGCGGGGCCCAAGGATTGTGTGTCCTTGTTGTGTTGGCACCGCCCGCGGCTGCACGACTACATGCCCCCGTCGACGTGATGTCCCAGGCACATCAGTGACTGGTGTGGAGGGTGACCCTGCGTCCCGATCCACCACGGGCAGAGGTTCCAAGACTGTCTGACCCCTCAGTGCAGGTGTCGCGGACAGAGGAGTGTCCACATCAGAATCACTCACCCCTGATATATGGACCTGATGCTCATCCAACTCGACATGGTCATCAGAGTGTTCTTCAGGGCTGGACTCATAGGCAGCCAGAGACAAGATGGACAGTAGCACTTGGGGGGTTTTCGTGTCCTTCCACCCCACTACCCCCACTTGTGCTGGGTTGATGTAGTGATAACAACCCTGTGCCTGGCATGACAACACCATCCTCTGGCTCCATTGCGTCATCATCTGAAAAATAGAGAGAAAAAAGGTCACTACACATGTTCGAAGCACACAACACACACACACACATACACACCAACAACAAACACATCAGGCAGACATGTGACACACAAAATAGAACCTGGCATGCATGCTGGGTCAACTTGGAATTGCTTCTGTGATCAGACCTGTTGAAAGGTGGCAGTCTGCATTGAAGTGGGTCTATGCAGTGCAGCAAATATGTATGTTACTCACTACCTACATGTACAAGGACTACATGGTGTGTGTCAGAAAATGTGAAGGCAGTGCAAGGTCAACTTCAGGCATCACATGCAATGTGCATTCAATGGGTAGCATATCTACAAGCAAAGCACCCCTCCACCCAAGTGCAAAAGCAGGGATGCCTAGCATGGTATCAAAAGGCTGAGCATAGACCTGTGTATTGACAGACAGTGTTGACTAGCATCAATAGCTTCATGTGAGTCAAGTGACAACACTGCAAATGATGATGGGACAGTAAGCAGGACACATGATGAAACCTCTGGAGTCCACCCATGTATGAAGAAGACACTACACCAGTTGGACAGAGTCATTGGCCATTAAACAGGCTGAGGCCTGTGCCCCTCACAGATTGTCAGACCCTAAACATGTGTGCAAGCAGTACTGAGCCACAGTTGACATGGGAAGGCAGATGAAATGCCATGCAATTTGGGTCATCATGAACTTGTGTAACAGTGATCATCCAGTCATGGACACATATGGGCATGCGTGGAATGCACATTGAGCATGAATGGGCACTCATGTCCCTGCGGGGCATCTGACCTCTGCACAGTCCAAGTGAGACACCCTGCATCAAGTACTAAGGAAGTACCACAATGGATATGTCTGGCAGATTGGCCGCTGGATGTTAGCATGTACACAGGAGGCATGAACAGGGAAGTACCCAACGGCAATATTGTAGCAGACCAGTGCTAAGATGGAATTGGGGTGCAGAGCAGGGGGTTGAGGGGAAAGGGAGCATGCCTACATGGAGTACCCGCATGCAGGCAGAGGACACATGCACGTCAGTCATGCTATGCATAGTTCCTGGGCTGAGAGGAAGCTCACCCCACGCTACATGCAGAAGTGCCAGTGAGCTGGAACATGGACCGGAGGGGCATACTGGTAACCAGCATGTGACTACGGTGCAAAAGTGGTGATGTGGACAGTCCCTGTCTGCTCCACATGTCCACCATCCAGCAGAGTAGACATGCATCAGGGAAGCATTGCATTACTCACACATCATAATCATGTACACGTGACATGTAGTGGCAGTCATGCACAACACATTACACAAGTAAAACACACACGTCCTCGACAAACACGCATCAACACTCACCGGACTGGGCATCAAAGTCTGGCATCCCTCCCACTCCTTTGACCAATTCAGATGGTATGAACTCCGCAACGAGTGACTCATGCGGAGTGAGGTCTTCCTCCTCCGGTGCAGGCCCACCGCCAGTCACCAGAGTCAAGTTGTAATTTGAGGCAAGCTTAGCCTTAGCGCTGCGTTTGAGGTCATTCCAACGCTTTTTGCACTCTTGCGCTGTGCGCACCTCATGGCCGAATGCACTCACATGTTCCGCAACTTGCTTCCAATGGGTATCACGGTGGGCAGCCGTAGTCTGACAATTAGCACCCACTAGCATGTCACGGCTGTGTTTCCACACGTAGCTCACGAGGAAGTCCAGTTCCTGGTTGCAGAAAGGCTTCTTCCTCGACGTGCAGGAGGTCGTGGCTGTGTGTGGGGTCCCAGCCTGTGCTGCAGGTGCAACCTTCCTCCTCTTGGATTGTGGTGCAGACCCTGGCTGGCTGATGCCACCCTGATCAGTATGGCCAGTGGGACTGGTGGATTGAGCCAAGGGAGTGGCAGGTGGAGGGACGACCAAAGGGCTGACTTGTGTCAGTGGCAGCTGGGTGCCCTCTAATGGACCCTGTGCATCAACATCCGCTGTGGCAGGGTCATTGACCGCAACTGTTGGCAGACTCACAACCGGGGTGTTGTTGGCTGCATCTGCCCCTGCACTTGCCAACACCCGGCTGTTCGGGGCAGCAGATGACATTACCGCCCCAGGGACACGTGTCTTGGTCAGGGCAGCCCTGCGTGCCCCTACAGTTTCCCTCTGGTCCTGTTGGAAATCTTCCAAGGGCTCTTCAATCGCCAATGCAGCCTGCGCTGGCAGACCCTGAGCCTGGGTGGTGGTGTCCACAGGTGCACCTGCAGCTACCACTACCCTTGGGCCCGTGGCAGTTGATGAAACGGACTGCCGGGTCACACGGGCGCCAGTGCCAGATGCAGAAGCTGCATCTCCCGGAACCACAGGAGGTGGTGGCAAGACTGCACTGACACATGGCACAACATTGTGCTCAAGTGGCGCACCCCTGCCTCTTCCCCCTCTGCGGCCACCCTGGACACCCTGGAGTCCCCCGACTCCCTGGTCACCCCGGCCACGTCCCTGACCACGCCCACCACGAGGAGTATACCCAGCTGAGGCACCCCTCACCTTTGGTGGCCTCCCAACCATGGCACATATGGAGTAGTGCCAATGGGAGGTGTCCACCACAATTGACCTGGGCAATGGGGGTGAAGGGGGTGGGATGCAAGATGTTAACAGCCCCCCTGCACCTGCAAGGCTGTATGTGACCCCGGTGATGTAGTGACGGGTCACGCTATGCTCGGGCACCCCAAAACTGCAGTAAAACCGTGCACGCAGCCCTGCAGCCTACGTGCATGGAATCAACCTTCCGCAGTCCGCGGTGGCACCCAGTAACACAAAAAACGCGTACGCGTGGGACATGCAGGCTACTATGACCTCGAAAACGGGTGCGATACACAGGGGAACACGCAGTGGGAAAAATAGCGGGTGCGACTCACCGTCTGACTAGCGTGATAATGAAAAACACGCGTAGCCAATACCCCCGCCAAAAGAAGAGATACGTCCTCGATCGATGTGAAGATGTGATGGCGCGCCAAACAACACGAAGCAGCTACACACGTCGGTCTCCACGAAAGGCACGTACAGCGAACTGCTGGCCCCGCTCACCTTTATCACCTTTAACCCGTGGGAAACGCCCGCGCGCGTCACGTCACTTACACGCGTAGGCCCTTTCCTCAGATTACACGCATTCACAGGCGGACGTGCAGTTTTTTTCACGTGCGCTGAACCACTATGCCCACGTCACGAGGGAAACGCCTGCGTGCGTAACGTCAGAGAAGCGCTTACGTGCTAAGGGCCATTGGTCCAATGAAAACGCGTACGTGTGCTGATGCGCATACGCGCTAAGGGCCTTTCCTCCAATTACACGCTGACGTGCAATTTTTTCACGTGCCAAATCACTCCGTATCAAGCTGGCCACGCGAAAACACACGGAAGACCATGCTCTTGCCCAGAAGGCCGAATTACTGCCCCCCAGATCCCCGAGCACGTTCCCACCTGCAATCTGCTGCTGCCTGACTGCCTGCTGCCCATGTTCCCTGCTATTTGGTGCCTGCACGTCAGCCAGTGTTCCAGTTGCTGTGTCCATCCCTGCTGGAACAGAAGACTCCCGACTGGGATACCATCGCTCCATAGCCCAGCCCCAGGACCCAGTTGCCCACCCACACCTGCCTCGGGGGTCGCCATGTCGGGGCAAACACCATCTGAGACTACTGGCGACCCCCAGCCAGAGAGGCAGAGGGCCACCAGCTTCAGTGTGAAGGAAGTTGGTGTTCTGGTGGAGCATGTGCTGGGGCATTATGATGCCCTCTTCTGAACATCATGCGCCAACAAGGAAGGACGGGAGAGGATCTGGGACGATGTAGTGGTTGCCATCAACACGGAGGGCGTGGCAACCAGCGACATCAAGCACGTCAAGAAGCCCTGGGAGGACTTCAGGTCCAGGACCCTCCACAAGGACCGGCGCCTCGCGGAGGGGGGCCGGGTCAGCATGAGTGACATCCAGATGAGGGTCCTGGAACACGTATGCCCAGCGCTCCAAGCCCAGATCCTTCGGAGGAAGACCCGTCTGGAGTTGAGCGGTAAGTGGCCAAGCATTGGTGTGTGAGACAGGGCATGTTGCAGTGTGCTGGTAGTCTGATATTTGCCTGTATGTGTGACATGGGCCATGTATGGATGTGTGTGTGCAGGGACATCATGGGCATGCATGTGAGACCAGTAATATGCGAACCACATGGTTGGTGCATGAGTTCCAATGCAACATGGGGAGCTGTCTGGCAAATGCACACATGAAAGCATGCCAGTGTCTGTTCTTGCACATGGTAGGGGTGTGAGGGATGGGTGCTGCTGTAATGTACATGCATGGTGTACATGTGTGTGTGTCTGAGAAGTGTGTCTGTGACTTTGATACGCCATGGATTCATGACACATGTCCGTGATGATGTGTAGATTCACTCATGCAGTGCGGTCACCGATGTATGCACTGTGTCTATCCACTGTGTCTGTGGTGTACAAGGCATGGCCTTCCGGTGATGTGTGTGCATGGGATCAGGGTGAGCCATGATGCATGTGAGTTTGAAGGCAACATTTTGATTAATAGAGGCCATTGTACATGGATGCTGATGTTGATTGCAGGCGCCATGCCTGTTTATGCATGTGTGTTGCGTGCATTCACCCATGTGTTGTGGAGGGACAGGATGGAAGTGACGTTAGACACTGCCACTCATGTGTTATTGCTTCCTGTCTATGGGAATATTGTACTGTACCCTGATGCTTGTGTTCTACGTCTCCCTCTATGCAGCGTCAAGTGAAGAAGAGGGCGGAGACGGCGCTGTGGAGCCAAGCGGCGGGGATGCCTCCAATGGGCGGCGACGCAAGGCCCAGCCACCCTCCCAGAACTTGCCATCATCCGGGAGCGAGGGGGCTGGTGCCGTGTCTGCCACTACGGCTGTGGCGGAAGGGCCAGGTGAGCCCCCACAGGGGCTTGCAATGGCGGAAGACGGTACGGAGACATCCAGGTTGGTGGTCTCCACAGAGGAGGAGAAGCCCGCTACTGAGCCGCACATGGGGCCTGGTGGGGGTAATACCACTGGTGCAAGTGGTGCAGTCCAGGGTCAGAAGGCAGCACAGATCACCGTGGAGGGGCCTGTGCATGTCCCTGTCCTTGACCCTGTGACTGCACCACCATGCACCAGCAGGGATGCCCCATCCCAGGCCCGTCCGCAGGTAGGGGAGAGTGCCATGTCATCTGCCTCTCCACTACCTGCGGATGAGGGGTCCCATGAACGTATGGGCTGCGTCCTGATTGGTGTCGTGTTGCGCACGTGTGTCATTCGTGATGACGTGCGTTCTTCCTGGGCAGAGAACGCACGCCATCACGAACAACTGCGTCGCGACGTGTCACTGTTGGGAGGGGCCCTGGTTGGTGGATTCCTACATGTGACGCGCACTCTGGCGGACCTCTCCTCCTCTGTGGAGACTATGCGCCAGTCGTTCTCCCTGCCGTCTTCCGGCCCAGATTCCACCACGGCCCCCTGTGGACCTGGCCTGACCAACACAGCCAGCTTGGTGGAGATCCCATCCCTGCCACAGTCGGTAGTCGGAGGTCCAGCAGTGGTGGACACCACAACTGGAGACCAGCAGATGGAGGATGTGCAGGCACCATCGGACAGGGCACATGGACAGCAGCAGCAGCAGCAGGAGCAGGCTCAAGGTGGGAGAAATGATGGCTCGGGGCCATCGACATCAGGGGGGCAGGCATCGGCCAGAGGGCAGGAGGACCCTGGAATGGATGTGTCTTCCGTGTGGCTGCGGTTGGGCCAGTGTATAGGTGCGGAGCGGCGGCGGGCGGAAGAGGCGCAGCTCACCATGGTCAGGGCGGAGTTCTCCATGCGTTGGGCGTTGAGGCGGGCAGAGTGCCTCGAGGTGACTTGCAGGGAGTTGGAACAGGCCATGAGTGCCTCCCTGCGAGACCTCGGGGCCAGGACAGAGGCCCGCCTCCTGCAAATAGACATGGAGTTCGATGATGCCCTGGCCGAAAACATCAATGAGTGAGCCGCAGGACTTGCCCGTCGCCATTGTAAATAGTTTATAGTGTTAGGTTTCCTTTTTTTATTTTGGGGCTTTTGGACTATGCCCCACACTTTTGTAGTAAATAGTTTTTTTGTTAGGTAGGTTATTAGATAGGTTTCATTTGTTTCGTTGGGCTCATGGACCCTTGAAAATTGTATTGTACATAGTTGGACGTTGGATTTATTTGGACATTTTAATTTCATTTCACCATGGATCAATGGATTTACCTTTTTGCGTTTCATTTGGATTTAGTTTGGTGGACAGAGAGTTTTGGCCATTTTTCTTTTGGATTACTTGGGTTTTTTTGAGGATTTTTTTATTTTTATTTGGACATGCATTTCGTTTCATGTTTGCCATTATTTTATGCTTTAAGTACTTTCAATTGGTTTTTATGTTAATACTTTTTGATCTTTTACTTCAATGTGTGGGATTCACTCATTGGGTTCATGCATGTTGACATGTGGGTTTACTCAATCAATGGCAACCTGTGTGTGTGTGTGTGTGTGTGTGTGTGTGTGTGTGTGTGTGTGTGTGTGTGTGTGTGTGTGTGTGTGTGTGTGTGTGTGTGTGTGTGTGTGTGTGTGTGTGTGTGTGTGTGTGTGTGTGTGTGTGTGATGGACATGTGTTGATGTACATAGTTGACTTTTGGTTTGTGTCATGAGATGGGCATGTCACTGCTGGGTGGGTGAGCGGGTGGGGGGACATGAGTGGGACATGAGTGGGGGCCTGCTGGCAGGTGCCCCTCACTGCTGGGGGGTGGGGGTGCAGGGGGACATGAGTGGGGGCCTGCTGGCAGGTGCCCCTCACTGCTGGGGGGTGGGGGTGCAGGGGGACATGAGTGGGGGCCTGCTGGCAGGTGCCCTCACTGCTGGAGTGTGGGGGTGCAGGGGGACATGAGTTGGTGATCATATTGCAAGGTGAAATATGGCTTAGCTGGGGGGGCATGCCCATGGTGGATGGGCTGCCTGCGGGACATGACCAGGGGTGCAGGGTAGTCCCCTGTGGTGTGGGCTGCCTGCAGGGGCCGTGGAGGGGGTAGAGGGGACACCTGGGAGGACTCACACTGCCAATTCATGTGTAGGACTCCCCACGCACCACACTGGATACACGTACCCCACTCGCACAGGGCCTATTGCATGTGAAACTTCCGCAAACCCCAGTAATACACGTACCCCACTCACACAGGCCCTTTCACGTGTGAAACTTTCTGCGAACCCCAGTAATACACGTAACCCGCTCGCACAGGGCCTATCGCGTGTGAAACGTCCCACGAACCCCAGTAATACACGTAACCCGCTCGCACAGGGCCAATCACGTGTGAAACTTCCCGAGAACCCCAGTAATACACGTACCCCACTCGCACAGGCCCTTTCGCGTGTGAAACTTCCCGCGAACCCCAGTAATACACGTACCCCACTCGCACAGGGCCAATCGCGTGTGAAACTTCCCGCGAACCCCAGTAATACACGTACCCCACTCGCACAGGGCCAATCGCGTGTGAAACTTCCCGCGGACCCCAGTAATACACGTACCCCACTCGCACAGGGCCTATCGCATGTGAAACTTCCCGCGAACCCCAGTAATACACATACCCCACTCGCACAGGGCCAATCGCGTGTGAAACTTCCCGCAAAGCCCAGTAATACACGTACCCCACTCACACAGGGCCAATCGTGTGTGAAACTTCCCGCGAAGCCCAGTAATACACGTACCCCACTCACACAGGGCCAATCGTGTGTGAAACTTCCCGCGCACCCCAGTAATACACGTTCCCCGCTTGCCGTGTGGCGGCCCTGTATACTGGTACAGGGTTAGCGCAGCCCTTTCCGCTGGATTGGGTATTTTGATGGCTTTTCCCTGCGCGAGGGGTGTTCTTAGGGGCGTAACTGGCGCTGCTGCAGGGTTGCTGCGCCACTGTTCACCACGGCTGGTTTTGGTAGCTAAAATCCATGAATACGCTGTGCGCGGAAATGGATTTTAGCGCACGCGGCTTGCGCAGAGATTCGCTTGTGCGCAAAATTCTATGAATTACCCCCTAAATACGCATTTGTAAGATTAGCTGGCAATCTCTGCTTTAGAGTAATGGTGCTATCATTACATTCAAACCATCCACAATTCTTTTTAATGTATGCAGTGTAGTGACCTGCATTGGTTATACCTCCTGCATGGTAGATTATACCTACTGTTGTAAAGGTTTTCTTTCCAAGTGACACTTGACCGTGTGTGAATCCAGTCAGTTTGCCGTTGTTTTTGGTAGTCAGTTTGCAGTTGTTTTTGGTGCCATCTGCATTATAACGTAGAAGCACAAGTATTATGTAGGCACTATGTGATTGTATCAGTAAGGTGGAGTGATTGTCTGAATTGCAAATAGTACATAATCTGCCATGGTTTGCATTTTGTACAAGTTGCTGAAATGGAATGCTCTCTCAATTTGCTATGGAAACATACACAAATCGCTCATTTGGGATTTCTTCCTGTATCACTTTGCTACAGAGAGTGCATGTATGTTTCCACATGTACGAAATCTGGAAGATTTCATTTACAGGTATGCTTTTGTTTTCCAATACTAATAGTATGTACATTAGAAATTCTTGTGGATCTTCTTGTGAGTTCATAGTGAATCTCACCATTCCAGCACAGTCGTCCAATTGTTGCCTTACTCCATGAACACTGCATGTGTTGTCAGGATTGCTTGTTCCATTTCTATGCAGCACTAACATTTGTAAACACAATTGGTCTGTACTGTGGAGGTTAATATTGTTAACAATTGGTGGCAATTGAAATAGAATATTCATTGCTACATTTGCATAGCAACTTACCCCACTTTCATTTGCAAATTTGAATGGTCCAGCAAGTTCTGTATCTGAGTGCATTTTTCGGAACCTCTGTTGCTTCTTTGCCGACGTCCTTGGTTTACATTCCCTAGTAGGTTCTTTTATGTTTGCGGTAATTGATGAAACTTTAGCTTCTTTTCTTTTCTTTCTGGAAATTGCTGTTGGATTCTATTGCATTTCTGTTTCATTTAGTTTTCTTTTACCAGGTTTTACTTTATCTGGAACAGGATATTGTTTCAGATGAGGGGTGTACAGTCAATGCAATCTATGTATTCTAGAATGCAAGGAATATCAGCTTTGACTTTACTTGCATCAAAGTTAATTAGCAATAGACCGTCACGTGTACGTAAGCGTGATAATGCTATGTAGCTCATGCCTACCTTAAAGACTGTGTTTCCTATATCTATCAATGCATTGTCTAGGGTAAACTTCTTTGAAGAGAAGGAATCGAGCAATTGAGCGCCCTATCCTTTTCACTTCTGAAAGTTTATCAAAGCGAATATTGACAAACTGAATCAAGTGGGTAAAATTGAAAGCCAACAACTGTGCCCACTGCTCCATTAACTACCCCTTGGTCTACGTCAAGGTTACGTTTAAGCATTACTGTACAATTTAAGGATAATTTCAATATTTTTTCCAACCCAGCTGTGTTGGAGATTGAATTTTCTAAACTATTTAGTCTTGTTGTAGCTTGCTCACACATGGGTACTGTCATACCATGTACGTCTAGTTTGTCTGTGGCGCTGATTTCCAGTATTGGTTGCATTTCTTTACTTAACATTGTTTCATTGAATTTGAAACAGCTTGCAAGAGGTGGCATTAAGGCCATTAAGGCCATACAATTGACATTTTTGTGCGCTATTTGGTCCATAACATCAGTTGCACATGCATGCATTGTCACCATGAAGTGCATGTATGTGCCGGTTTTTCAATACAACTTGTGCTTCTTGCGATAATACACCAACTCTAATACTTTTTAAGATGTGTCATGATGCCTACCCCCAGGCATCCGGACCAAACCCATCATCCCCGGGAGCGGGCATCTAGACATTTAGTAAAACCTCAGCAGCCCCGGCTAGGGGATATCTGGGTTCAGTCCTGGCGCCTAAGGCGCCAGGCTCATAGTAGGAATCAGTCCTGGCGCCTAAGGCGCCAGGCTCATAGTCATTACTTACCTCAGGCAGACCATGCTGCAAATGACTCCAATCCAACATGAAGCCTGAAAGGGACTATTTTACTACAGGGACTATTTTTTACTCGGGTGTGGTTCTAGGGGCTTCTTACCTGGGACTACATTTGAGGCTATTTAAACCACACCCGACCAGCAACCCACGCTTCGCGTTATTCTGCATCCAGCAGCGTAACACTCACCGTGCCTGCAGCCTGCATCCAGTCTTCTGCCACGCCCGCCTCGAATCCGGAGCTCCTAAAACAAAGAGGAAAGAAAGGGACAAGGTTAGAAAACAAACTTATTTCTATTCCACACCTGATTCTGAATCCATCTTGTCTCCGGACCTGTAAAGAACATCATTTCTGCACGCGCCGCACCTCCAGCTGCAGCGCCGCGCCATACTCACCAGTCTTCACAGCATCCTTCGGGTCGGCGCTGCCTCCATCATTTCTTTGCCGAACTTCGGCACCTAGGAGACAAAAGAAAACCACAAGGGGAGCTGAGGGTACCAACAAATATAATTCTTACCACCATAGACCTACCTGATTTACCACCGGAGGCATCCTTTTGTGACTCTCCATATTTTCACGTGCCGCATCTGTAAAGAGAGACAAAACAACACGTTTTCCTCGTGCAACATTTACCGGACAGCGCCGGGTAATACAGACTCTTACCTGAGCGCCACCAGCTGCCACAAGAGGATCTTTTCATGAGCCAGCTGCAAGAAAAGAAAGGAAGGGGGGAACAAGAGTGAACATCGGACATATTAAACTCTATGAACTTAATACTTACTGGTCCTCAGCAGGAACTTCAGAGTCAATACTCTCCGGAACTCTCCCGAGCCTTCAAACCAGTGAAGTAACTGGAATCGACGCGCCCCTGCAAATCCACGCAGGATGGAGAGCTCATCTTTCAAGAATATAAGGTGAGATTGCTGTGAGGGCATTTCAGAGGTGATTAGTTGGGGAGGACTGTGGGGGTGCCATCACTTGAATCCACATGTGGCTAAATCCATCTCTCCACTTGCAGGAGAATATTTCTACGGGTTAAGCAGACAAGATTAGGAGGGCAGATCCAGTCAGTCATCGCTGTACTACGCATCACGTGGGTGGAGACCGCAGCTGTCCGGGTCCGACCGACACCCCTGTGGGAGCCAGGTGAGCATAACAGATGTTGCCATAAGTGAGATCTGCAGATTGCTGCATGTTCTCAGTTAATTCTCTATATTGGAAATGTTGCCAAAGGTTCACATTTCCTATGCTACCAACAGTTTTCCGGCAGAGTTTGTGGCCTAAGGTTTTAAAAATCGGTTCACCTTTCACTGGCGTCAATTGTAGAAGATCTCTGAAAATGATAATGTGTTTCAATGCAAAGAGTTCTTCGTTGTTACTTTTAAGTACTTCTTGCAATCTGAGATGAATCAAAGCCAACATTAGGTTGGAGACCATGCTCACTTCATCTATTAGTAGCATTTTCATTTGTTTCAATACTCTGTGTAATTCCATTGCAGCTTCTGCAGAAAGTTTGTAGTAGTCCAATTTATTTTGATAGTCTACTGGAAGCAGTAGTAATCGGTGTAAAGTGAAATCGCCTATGTTGTAGGCAGCTAGACCTGTGGGGACCGTAACAACAGCTGACAGTTTGTTGTTTGTCAATTGTTGAAGGAACTTTCTGATGATTTTGATTATGAATGTTTTCCCTGATCCAGCTTCACCACTGACGTACAGCAGTATAGGTTTGTAATTTTGGCAGGTACATTCTTTATTTTCGTGTTGTACACCATGTACAATTTGTTTTGATACGTCTTCAAAAATGGTGCGCTGATTGTTGTTAAGTTTTGCTTGTTGTACAGTTAAGTCTTCTGTATCTTCTTGATACTGATACATGGTGTTTTCTACTTCTGCCATAGCTACTTCAGCCTCATTTGCTATTTGTGTTTGTCCTAGTGGTTCTTGACTTCCTGTTACAGAAGGTTGACTACTGTCGGAAGAGTCCTTATCTAGTTGGGCCTGAAGTTCTTCTTCCTGTTGCTGCTTATTGTGTAACATTGTTTTGTACTGCGTAAAGTTCACATCGGTGATAGCGCTTTCATTTGCTTTGAAAGCATCTTCTTTTTTTTTTTTTTAACTTCTTTTTATTGTTTACAACATAACGGAAAAGAACAAACCAAAAAAGAACGCATTCCCCATTTCCCTTTTTTCTCCTCCTCCCCCCTCCCTCTCCCAAAGGCTGCCGCAGTATGTTCGTAGTCCATCGCCTCCTCAGGCTTGGCTCTAACAGTTGTCGCGTTTATAGCGGAGGGACCGGTCTCTCAACAGCCTCCTTCTTTTCACTGGGAGTGTCCCTGCTCTCGTCTATGCGTGTGTATGCTGGCCTTTCCAAGTAGGGTTTCCACTGTTCAGCGTCTGCGCAGGCTATGGCCAGGCCTCTTTCCACCCAGTTCTTTCCTGTCTCTGAATCATATGGTGCCCTCTGGCGTGGGCGGGCCAGTTTCCTCATTTCCTGAGTCGCCCTGGTCGCTCGTGTCATCCCCGTTTCTGTTACCTAGCAGGTCTCGTACCAGAGAGTTCCATGCCAATAGTCTGGCTCCACTGTTACTCTCCCCCCTTTGAGTGGCTCTCGCCCAGACTGCCGTCTCTGCTATTGTCCATTTTTGTAGGTCGGCCCACCAGCCCTCCTTCGAGGGGCCTTCGCTCCTGTTCCATGCCATCGCTATGCGGCGCTTTGCCAGTATTATCATTAAGTCTTTCATTTTTGCCACATGTGACATCTGCCGGTGCCCCCTTGGGAACAGGCCCAACAAGTATGATGCTGGCGATCCCGCTGGCATGTGTATGTCTGCTGTCAGCGCCTTCTCTTTCAGCATGTTCCAGAAGTCTGTTATCTGCGGGCACGACCAGAACATGTGCACCATGTCGGCTTGTTCGACTCCGCAACGCGGGCAGCACCGGGCCTGTCCATCTCCCATCCTCGACATTCTCTTGGGAGTCAGGTATGCTCTATGCACTATGTAGAGTTGCAGCTGCCTGAACCTGGCGTTCCTGGAGACCCTTTTCGTGTACCAGAGGACTTTGTTCCATTCCTCTTCTTCAAAGGGTTGTTGAAGTTCCTCTTCCCATTTCATACGTACTCTTAGTGTCTTTTTGTTGGTGATTCCCAGCAACTGCTCATAGAGTCTGGATACGGTGTGCCCGCCTTCGGAAATATCATACCATGCGTCCAGTTCTCCTTCGGTGTCCTCGGGCTCTGGCATGGTGTTCCACCTTTTCTTTATTGCGCAAATTAGGCTATTATGTAGGATGAATTGGCCCTTGTGCATGTCCTGTTCATCTACCAGGGTTTGGAATTCGACCCATTGTCCTTCTCGCCACAGATCCCCTATTTGGGCTACTCCTTTGTCTTCCCATTGTGTTCTGTACGTGGCCAAACTGGCCACTCGGGTGTCCACTAGCCCTGCTAGTGGAATATGTCTTGAGCAAGGGTCTCGTATGTCTTGTGATTTCCAAGCTCTTTTCCATAGTGTTCGGCCTAGCTGAACTATGTTGGGAAGGTCTTTGGCTTGGGTGGCCTTTATCCATAAAAGTTCTCTCAGGTGGTATCTCCGGAGTGTTGGCCCAAAAAGTATTGCGTCTATGGAGATTTCTTCCCCTAGCCATCGCACCACAAATTGGAGTTGTGCTGCCAAGTAGTAATGCTCATAATCTGGGAGTTTTATGCCCCCCCACTCGTAGCTCCTTTGTAGTGTGTTTAGTGCCACCCTGTTTCTCCCCTCTCCCCACAGGAAGGTTCTCACCATGGTGTGTAGGTGTTTAAAGAAGGACCTCGGTATGTTATATGGGATGTTTGTAAAGTAATATAAAAGTCGGGGCAGGACCGTCATCTTTAGCAGTGCCGCTCGGCCTATCATGCCCAACGGTAAGGTCTGCCAAAATTTCATGGCGTTTTCGATTTTGTTCAGGGCTGCTTGTGTATTACCTGCATGTGTTTCTGTGGTGTCGTGGTAAATGTCTACTCCCAGGTATTTAAAGGTGTTCGGGGTCCATGCGATACCTAGGTGCGGCAATTGGTCTGTCGGTATTGCGCGTAGGCCAGCTAAGGGAAATAGTGAGGATTTTTCTCTGTTGACCACTATTCCGGATAACCTACCGAACGCGCTCAGCGCTTCCAGCAAGTCCTGCAGGTGGGCGTGTGGGTTCTGTATGTAGAGGAGTATATCGTCTGCGTATATGGATATCTGATGTGTTTCCCCATCTATCTCTATGCCCGTGTCCTTGTAATCCGTTCTTAGGAATACTGCGAACGGCTCCAGGGCCAGAATATATAACATTGGAGACAGGGGGCATCCCTGTTTTGTGCCTCGCTCTATGCCCCATTCCTTAGAAACTTGTCTACCTGTCTTGACCCTCGCTCTCGGATCCTTGTATAATAGTTCAATCCATCGTATGAACCCTTGACCAATCCCGTAGTGGGCGAGCGTTCCTAGGAGCCAGTCCCATCCCACCGAATCGAATGCTTTGATTGCATCCAGTGAAGCCACAGCCCTCTCCCCTCCCTCTTGGTTTGTCCTTTCTATGACATAATGGAGTCTGCGTAGATTCCAGGACGTGTTTCGTTCCGGTACATACCCTGTCTGATCTGTGTGGATCAGGGTGGGTAGCACTTTTTTAAGGCGGTTAGCCAATGTCGCCGTCAGGATCTTGGAGTCCTGGTTTATTAGGGAGATCGGTCTGTAGGAGCCGCATTCGAGGGGTGGCTTTCCTGTTTTAAGGATGGGGACTATTATCGATTCTGACATGCTTCTCGGGAGTCTTCCTTTCTCATATGCTTCCTCTAATGTTTCCAGCAGTCTCGGGGCTATGTCGTTTTTGCATTGTTTATAAAATTCGCCTGGCAACCCGTCTGGCCCCGGAGATTTACCTGTCGGTAACCGGGTAATCACTTCTGTTAGTTCCTCTACAGTGAGAGGGGCTTCTAACATTTGGGCCTGTTCCTCCGTCAATTGTGGGAGGCTGATTTCCGCGAGGGCATCCTCCAGGTCCCCCTCCTCCGCTTCCTGGACCCTGGAGTATAAATCCTCGTAAAATTGCGAGAACACCTCATTTATACCGTCCTGGGATCTTATCACCTCTCCCTGTCTATTTTGGATTGCGTTGATCGGTTCCCGCTTAGTATCCTGTTTGGTTAGCCAGGCCAGGAGTCTGCTGGGCTTGTCCCCTTCGGCGTGTAATTTCTGTATATATTTCCCATAGTCAAGGCGCCCTAGTCTTTCCCAGGTCTCTACACACTGTTGTCGCAGGGTGGTGAGGTTCCCCTGTTCCGCTCCCCTCTCCCCCGCCTGCTCCTCAGCTCTCTCGATTTCCCCTTCCAGCTCGTCTAGTTGCGTTAGGGTTTCTCGCCTAAGGCCTCCCATCTTCCCCATCGCCTCACCTCTGACCACCACCTTGAAGGCCTCCCATACCGTGCCCGTGCTTTCCACACTACCCGCGTTATGCTGAAAATAATCGTCTATTACGTTTTGAATGTATTCTTGGAAACCTCCATCTAATAATGCTTCTGCCCTTAATCTCCACGTGGGTATAGGGGGTCTCCTGTGTGTGTGCTCCCATGTGATTCTCAGGGGGGCGTGGTCAGATAGGGTTCGCGCATGTTTATGTGCCTCAGTAAATTCCCCCAGTGTCTCCTTGCCCGTGAAAAGGTAGTCTATCCGTGTGAATGTCCCATGTGGGGCACTGTAATGCGTGTATCCCCTCTCTTCCCCATGTACCTTCCTCCAGATGTCTTCGAGCTCGAGTTGGTCTAACATCTGTCGTAGTGCTCTCGCTGGTGGCGCCGCTCTCTTGTGCTTATTGTCCAACCTGTCTAGCCGGGGGTCTAATGTGCAATTGTGGTCGCACGCCCAGATCATCGTAGCATTCCTGTATGGGGCCAGCCGGGGCGGGAGTGTCCTGAAGAAGGCCGTCGCGTCATGATTGGGGGCATAGGTATTCACCAGGCATATCTCCCGGTTTTCCAGCATCCCATGGACCATCAGGACCCTGCCTTCCGCGTCTTTTTCTTGGTTGATGAGCTGGAATGGGATTCCGGGAGCGACCCAGGTCATTACTCCCCTTGCGTAATTGGAGTATGTTGCGCTATACATCTGACCACCCCATTTTTTCTCTATCTTGGCTTGTTTTGCGGCCGTCAGGTGTGTCTCCTGCAGCATTGCAATGTGGGTCCTTGTTTTGTTCAACCAGGTATATATCCTCAATCTCTTGACATATGCGTTCATCCCTCTGACGTTCCACGTGACAATCCTCAGGTCGTCTCGGTCCTTATGGAGACTCGCTCTAGAGGCCTATTTTTTCCCATGGGCCTGCTCAGTGTTCCATTCCCTCGATTTACTCTTGCCAGGAATTTGTACCCCTTCTTCTGCCTGTTGGAATTTAAATAGTCTGTTCGTCGGCCCTCTCGGGTCGGTTCCCCTACTGTTCGCTGTATTCCGTTGTTGACAGTCTCGTTTCGTGCTTTCCGCCAGCTCTCTGCTTGTGGGTGCTGCTCCCTGTGTTTGTCTTCCATAATGATTCTTTGTGTATGACAACTGTTATTTCTCCTTCTGCTTTCCTCTTTTTCCTGCGGGCTTAGCCTTAACTCTCCAACTGCTATAACTGTTAACCAAAAGAACATCAACAAACGCCCAGCCTCCCTCCCCCTGCTCGGGCCCCACCGCTCTCCAGGTGCCGTCTTCCTCTCCTTGGGCCTGCCTGTCGCGGCGTAGTGTCTCAAAACTGACACTATAAACATTGTCATAACTGGGGTTCCACTGTGGGTCTTGGCGGTTCCGCTTCCCTGAGTTTCTTGCTCCTCCTGCAATTCTCTTTACTGTAGGCTTTTCAACTTGGAGGCTGTCGGTCACCCTATTCCGGTATTTCACGGCAGGGTGTCTCTACTGCTCTGTTGCTGTGGCGTTGGGTACGCATATCGCGCTTGGTTTCACTCTCTGTTTCGCCGGGGGGAGTTTCTGTTTCGCTCGCCTCCCTCTGCCAGCTGCGGAATCCCTTGTTGGTCCATCCACTCCTGGGCGTCAGCCGTTGTCTCGAAGATCTGTGTCTTTCCGTTATGCAGTATTTTAAGTTTGGCTGGGTACAGCAGCATGAATTTCACCCCTGCCGCTCGAAGGCGCCCTTTGGTCTGCCAGAACTGGGCTCTCTGTCTTTGCACAAGGACCGTATAGTCTGGATACATCGTTATCTTGGCCCCATTTCTTGTTATGCTCCCTCCTTCTCTCGAGAAAGTCAGGATTTTTTCCCTGTCCTTAAAGTTCATGATCTTTGCAATCATTGGTCTCGGTGGTGCTCCTGGGCGCGGTTTTCTGGTTAGCGCCCGATGTGCTCTCTCCACTACAAAGCCCTGGGACAGGGTCCCAGCTCCTACTTCTTGGATCAGGAGGTTCACTATGTAATTCGTGGGGTCTCTTCCTTCCTCCCCCTCCGGCAGCCCTACTATGCGTACGTTGTTACGTCGGGCCCTGCTTTCTGCGTCTTCCGCTCTGCGTTCTAGTATATTGATTCTCTCTATTGCTTCTGACATTTGTGTACGCAAGGTGGATACTTCCGCTGAATTGCTGTGCACTTGTTGCTCTACTGTTGTCATCTTCTCCGCCAGGTTCCTCGTGTCTTGTCTGAGGAGACCCACATCCACCATTACTGCATCTAGCTTGCCTTCTATTGACGTCTTTAGCGCCTCTATGGCTTCCAATATGCTGCTTTCCACTTGCCTGATCTCTCCTTGCGTGACATATGGCTCTGGCGTGTCTTTCTCTTCCGCCTCAGGCTGCTGGTCATCACTCTTGCGGGCAAATGTCTCCATGACAGTCTGTCTCCCTCTGCCGCTCTTTGGCTTGTCTGGCATGTTGATACCTGCTCGTCTCGGCCTGTAGTGGAGTCCTACTTGCCCGGGGTCTGCTTTGCGCTCCGATGGGTTTCTGCGCAGTCTTCGCCCTCACTTACACACTTCCTGCGTGTGTTGGCCTCTAAAGAGCTTCTTCCTTCTGTCTCTCTGTATTTGCCCTTCCACCGTGTCTCTCTGCGGTATTGTCTTCTCGCACACCCGTGGGTGCTTGCGGTCTATCTTAGGTGGGGCGGTTCTTCCCCTGGTCACTGCCCCTGTCCTGGCGTTATAGCGGGCGGCCAGTCTTACCAGCTGAATTTGTAGCTCGTGCTTCTATTGAGGAGCCGCCTCGGGGGTTATTTTACTCTCTTACTTATTGTCCTGAGGCGGCCGGCTGGGCCGGGGTCTGCTTCTGTGTGTGTCCCCTTTGGTTCACTTCCCTGTCGTTATGTCAACGGCCGCCTCTTGGCTCTGCGCCGTCCCAGTGCGGCCTCAGCTCTCCTCGCAGGCTCCGCTTAGTCCTCGGTCCGGGTTCGGGCTTTGGCGTCCCGGTCGCTGCTGCGCCTCTTTCCCCTACCGGGTCTCCGTTACAGATGCTCGCCTCCGCGTCGGCAGAGGAGGGCTCTTCTTCGGTCCAACCTGTGGGCCGCTTCTCATTTCTCGTTGCGACTCTGCCCACTCCAGTTCCACGCAGTTGGTACTTCGCGCCTACTCGTCTCTGCGCCGTCCCAGTTCGGCCGCAGCTCCCCTCGCAGGCTCCGCTTGGTCCTCGGTCCGGGACTGGGTCCGGGCTTTGACGTCCCGGTCACTGCCGCGCCCCTTTCTTCCGCCGGGTCTCCGCTACAGTCGCTCACCTCAGCGCCAGCAGGGGAGGGCTCTTCTTCGATCCGATCTGTGGGCCGCCTCTCGTTTCTCGTTTCTCGCGGCGACTCTGCCCGCTCCAGTTCCACGCAGCGCGACTGCTTGCAGTGCCGTCGCGGGCTCCTTCCTCCGCCTGCTGCAGTCGGTACTCCGCACCTACGTCGCTCGGGAAGTATTCCGGTTCTGCCGGAACTGGGTGTTGGTCGGCTGCCTCCCCCGTCGCCTCCGGTCTCTCCCTTCACCTCCGGTCCTTCTTCGCGTCCTCCTTCGTGTCTCAGGACGCGGGTCGTGGTCTCAGTGTTGCGCGCCCGCCATTTTGTTGGTGTCGCCACGCATCTCTCCCTCTCCGTTTTCGCTCGTTCCAGCTTCCGATTTTTCTCGGGTCTTCTCCCGTATGCGCCCTGAGCCTTCCGATGCCTTTCCCTGGCGTTCGTTCGGTCTTCCGACGTGTATTTCGGCCTTTTTTCAGGATCATTAGCCGGATCGAGTGGGAGCCTCTCAGAGTTTGCTCACGCTTGCATGGCCGCCAAGCCACGCCCCCTTGAAAGCATCTTCATAGCAGTCATAGTTATCTAGTATGCCTTCCTCTTTTCTCCATGGTTTGAAAAGTTGTAACAGAGACATGTAATATAGTTCTTTCTGTTGAGGACTTTTTAATGACAATTTTACATGATTAATTAAGCTTTGTTTGGTTAGTTTTACTAAGCTCCCTTCACTATCGGTCACTCTATATCTACGTTTACTTTCATCAGGTTTTACATTATTTTTGTATGCAAAGTTTTGAGCTATGTGGTATAGACACATGCTTTCCAGAGTGCTACTCCTGTTTGGATAGTATGTGTCCAGTAAATTGTTTTTCAGAATGTCTTGGCTGTTGGGATCATTTCTGGCAATTGTTTCTATGTCCTCATATGATTTTAGCACTCTTTTTCTAGATTTTGCAGGACCAAGACTGAGCCATACTATGTTGGCTGATTTTCCATACAAAGCAGTACCGGTTAAACGATCTGCTGTTTTGTCTGATGCTAGGTCATCCCAGAGGCCTTGAAGCTCTGTTTTTTCTGCTTTTGTTAAGCAGGCTGTAACATATTGTGCAACAGCAGTGGAATTGTCTGCAATGTACTGCACATCTATGTTTGCATTCCGTAAGAGGGCAATGATTGCATTGTAATCATTGATATATTTTGATTCTTCCATTCTTTTTATGTAATATGTGTTCTTAGGTGATTTACCTTTAACACTATGTCGAACTGAAGACATGAAGTTGTTTACTTCACCTGTTTCTGTAACTGGTCTAGGGAAACCAAAGCAGCATTTGGTGTAGTATTTACCTTTGTTTTTGTATTTACGGTGACAATATTTGCCACATTTGAGTCTTTGAAATTGTAAAATCTGCCCATGCAGCTCACTATGTGTCTGTTCAGAAGGGATTTCACAAGTGACATATTTTCGGATACACTGCAAAACAGTGATGTCACTGTCGTGACCAAATTTCGGCGCACCTTTGATCCATAACAGCATGTGAATATGTGGTGCTCCTCTCGCTTGATATTCTTTTCTGCAAAAGAAGTGCTGCACTTCTCCAAGGGAAGGAACAGTTTTGTTGCAAATAAAGTGTAGCATGGCAATGAAACGATGATGGAAGGTGATGATGGAAGTATCTTGACACATTAACTGGATCTATAGAGCAAAGTTCTCCAGGTGTTAATATAGCTATGTTGTTTTTGTTGCTGTTTGCTATGTGTAGGAACTCATGTAAATCTTCCCATGCATATTTGGCACAACTTAGCGTAACAAACCAAGTCAGTGGTTCTAGGTTTCTGATCATACAACGCACGTCTCCGTACCATCGGAACCAGTATTCCTTTGTACCACGCATGTTTGCAAACAAATTTGTTATACTTGATTATAAAACCTCATCTTTTTCCTGTAATTTTTGTGTATTAACTGCGTAGCTGACATATTTTGAAAGTGGCTACCAGATTTAAGAATGTGTGCAACTCCATAGCATAGTGTTGCTAATTCACTTTATAGAGTAGGTGGAATATGTATTCCACATTTTGTCTAAATCTGGGATCTTGCGAATACATTTGTAATGAATGGTATTCTGATGCCCCAATCTGAGTGGGTATATCATCGTATCTTCCACCTTTGCCAGTAGGAAATAGCAGTGGAAAAGCACGTGCTTCTATACTTTTTTCCCATATACTCATTGGTGACCCTTTGGTTTGTCGCATTTGGTAAGTTTCTAGTGCATCATCTATGCTTTCATTGGAAGGCAATGGATGAATTGTGTAATGGTCCAAAAGAGTGGATAGTGTAGCAGGATCCAGGAGTTCAAATTGTCCAGTTTCTGATGGCTCTTGAATTATTTCAGTTGTTTCCCTTAAGCTTTCATCAATATTTATTTCCTTGTAGACCTCATTATTGTCTTTTAGATATTGCAATGCTTGTCTAACTTTGTCTAAGTCCACTAATTGTTGCCAAATTGTTTTGTCCTTTGTTGGTACTTGTCTTGCAAAGGGGAAAATCTTCCTCGGGACCAGCCCTTATTAGCATAAATTACCCAATTGAGCCCAAAATACAGGTTCTATCGTGCTGAGCAGTGAACTCATGCTATTGACAAAAGACACCTTCAAAATATTTAGCATTTATTAGACAAAAAGCATAAACAGTAAATTTAGCAACACTTTGGAATTCAAGTATTAGCGAAGATTATAAAGATCATTAGAGCAAACACAAAATATAGAGAAACATAGAACTTAGAGAAACATAGAGAAACACAGTCTTACGCCCCTTCAATCAGCGCTGGGAGACCCTGGCCCTCATAAGCTAGCTGTTGCCAGCCCCGCTCAGATGACAGCGCTGCAGGGTGCCGACAGAGCATCAGGTTCCGGACACTCGATCTTGCTCGAACCAAGTCCACGGATCGATCTCCCGCCCAGTTCTGGGTGAGTGCACCTTTTGTGCTCTCGTGCCGTCAATCAGCATGACGCACAGTTCCATAACTTTCCCTGTGAAAAATATAGGCTTGCTCATGGAAAAACCCAACTCTCTCTGAGATGCTCCCTGCTCGCTCCTATCCTTCCCTTGGTGCCCTCTCCGCGAAAGCACTGGAATGTCCTTATCAGCGTGTGGGCAAGGTCGTACCAAGCCTTCTCAGGGAAACCGTATTTGTTTACATAGCCATGCAGGGCTACAGTTAGAAAGGCAGAATATTCTAAGAGAAGCCGAGATGAATTACCCCCATGTGAGCAAACTCTAAAAGGCATGCACTCATATCCTAGTGTCCATAGCGCTTAAGATTGGCTATCTAAGCGCTATATAGGTGCCATAATGCTCCAAACACTCCAATAATGTCTCTATTAGCTACAGAACTGGGGCCTCCGGCCTGCCTGCTATGCACAATGCATAATGTGACCTGCCACCCCTACTAGGCCTGCATATTCCTTGTAGCTCCCTAAAGCGTAATGGAGGCGCTATCACACATTACTTTCAGCATTTAGCACATACTTTGAATAAACTATTGGCTTTCAGCGGCTAATGCTGTCATCTAAAGCCCTGATTGGCAAATTGGCACTTTGTATATCACAACATTCCACCCCTTTTCAAAGTGTGGGCGACAATGCTGGCTAATACCCATCAACATAGTATGTAGTGCAGTGATAAATGAGGTAGTAAAAAACCTTGGGGCTTTGCAAGAGGTTTAAGCAAACTATCTCCTAGCGGTTAATCAGCGTGGCATGCAAGGTTAGTAAAAACACTACCTAAACAGAAATATGCACAAAGTGAACAGTGACATATACCCTTGCCAAAAGCTGGCCGACACAAAAATACCTAAAAGGTTTTCATATTACTGATTGTCAGTTAAAGAGCAGCATGCCGTTAGAATATCAAGGCAATCCAGTGTATTCTAATCTACAATGCACTATTTCATATTTGTATGGTTACCAACTCTAAACCTGGCAGCCTTCCACTCTAAGGGCCTACCCTCCCCCTGATCCCAGGGCATTCAAACGTGACTATGGGCTACGTGATTAGACACTCCCCCCATGTATGTGGAACCCAACCAGAAACCATCTAATTTCATGAGCAAGGTGAACCCATGGGCACCAGGTTATCTAAATAAAAACAATTCTACTAATTTGCATTAAAGCATGGCATGTGTTATTCATGCAATCAAAAGCAAGCAATTTGATCCATATGTTTGCTGGTAACTGTAGCTCTGTGTGCCAGTGGGTTGAGGATAGTCGTCCCCACTCGGAGCGAAAAGCCAACACCTGCTGATTTAACAATGTTTGCCATAAAATGCATTGTGTGTATTTAGCAATCTTGTTGACCTGCCCTATGGCAGAAAAAATGTCTTCATAGCTAAAGTTTTGCCATCTGCAGTGGTGGCCAATACTTGTAGCAGTGTCGCGATGGGTAGGGCTTATCAATGGGCCCCACTAGGCCAGAGGTTTTGTAGCAGAGCTGGCATCAGAACCCATAGTAGCTAGCTTATTGCGCACAGTTTCTATGTCAAAATTTAAAGCTCCTGTTACCCCCTGCTGCTCCCGCAATTAATGAATCTAGCTCCCTAGCTACGCGCACTCTGGTGATGGGCCATAGAAATTGACTCCATTTGTAGCAGCTTGGTGGTACTAAGGATACATTGCCTCGTGATACATTTATGTCTAAGTGTATCACTGTAATAATAGAGGTGTGCTTTACGAGCCTACAATTTAAATGTTGCCTTACTACTGGAAAATCTAGCATGTTCACAGTTTCTACCTTGTGTGACTTGGAGAATACCCTTCTCCAAGTGGGATGCCTACCATATACAATATTAGTTTTAGATACAAACACCATACTACCATCCGGCAGTGGCTGTTTCATCGTACAATTGTATGAAATGCATTTAGTCAGGTTATAGTCCATAAAATCTTGGCGAGAACACTCGCGGCAGTTCTTTGGTCAGAAAAAAAACATCAAACAAACAAATTGTTGGATCCATTCACTGAAACATTTGGGCATAGGATTTCATAAGCACCAGTCATATGAGTCAGTGACAAAAGATGCCCGACAATGTGCAAGGCCAGTACGTTAGCAATTCCATGTGGATACTCATTTGTAGCGTTTTCTAATGAATTACTCTAAATGTCTACAATCAAAAGGTGACTCTTTGCATCAGTGTGCTAGAGACAGCCGTCCCCACAGAAACATGAAACTGGTTGGTTTAACAAAAACGCTGTCACACACTGTCATAAAATCAAGTATGGCGTGTGTTTGTTTCCTTTACCCGCCTTAAGGCTGGCTGTAAAAGTATCCAGTTTTTCAAAGGCTACCATCTCAAATTAGAGCTCATATATTCGGCAGCATTTCTTCAAATTAAGAACCTTAACCTACGCACAGCTAACCTTGGTGTGCGCACTCATTTTATCTCAAAACATATTACGCTCCTGTTTGTATAACCCTGCTGCCCACACAATTCATAAATCATTTTCCTGGCTACGTGCAATGTAGTAGTTTTAAAAAAAGGCAAAGCATCTCTGGTTAAAGCAATTCAGTTGGAAACATTTCGCTTTTCACAGATTCAAAAAACCATTTTTCAATGTGTTAGCAGTCAAGTGCTGTTTCACACAGCTGTTTGGGTTACATGTGGTCAGTCCACAACCCATTACGGTTGCTTTGTCCACAGTCCTTTAGACAAGAAAGGCAAAACATATCAACCAGGTTATTTCCAGCAACTGAATCATTTGAATGTGCAGCATCAAATGTTTGATAACTAGCCAAGTCTGCACCGTGCCAGTTCAGCAAAAGTTATTACTCTGTTGGACACTTCTCGCAGGTTGCAGAACAAATATCCTCACGCGTCACGTACGTTAGCAGCATTGAATGCGGTGCAGGACAGGTTCAAAGTTGACATAGCACCTCGCAATGACCCGCTTTCTCTGAGAATGTGTCTGCTTGACTAATCAGTGTCACCCGGCAATTGCACACGTCTACCCCAATCATGGCACGCAACTGTCTTGGTTTATTTTGCCTAGGAAAAATACAAACAGAAATGTTAGGATTTCACAAAAGTACAATATCATTGTTATCCACGTTAGGATGTCATCGTTAGGATGTCATCAAAACTACAATATCAGCGTTATCCACCCCTTCCCTTAACAACACCCCCACCTTCAGAAGTCTCATCAGGTAACTACACACTTTATCATTGCTGCTGCAATTATTTGTCACCCTTCTGTGTGTTACTGGGGGATTATTTACACTCACCCATACGGGGTGTAATTGCCTAATCACAAACTCATTTGTGCAATGCGATCGTAGTTGGTCAATGGTACTTCAGACTGATCTGTGATTTTACAAAAGCCATATAATAAGTACCCAGGTCGCACTTCTCAATGGATCAATGCTTTTCTTTGTCACCAAAGCGATCACGAATGCCAGGCGCCAACTTGCTTCCAGTGTTTCATGATCTTGATTTAGGTTGCCCTGCTGGCATCACTCCATTTTTCAAAGTGGCATCACTCAATACAGCTAGTGTCTTTCAAGCCTCTGGTTTTCCACTTGTCAGTTTCCCAAAGGGTGTCTGCTGATTTCTTGGGCCACCCCTTTGAGGGCAATAGTCTAAGTCAGTTTCTTTATTTGCTTCGACACATCATTCATTCTTGCACTAAGCCGTGAGGCTTCTGGATCATGGCTAATGTACAGCGTTCATGTTATACTCAGTTCTGCATTTTGTTTCTTGCAAAACTGCTACCTTTGTCAGTTTCGCTTCCATCTGGAATGCCATAATGTCTTTGTCAGTTACTCCAGCCCTGGCAATGTAGCTTGCATTTTGCCAGCTGTGTATTTTCACTTTTTAAAGCGCCTAGAGGTTTCTTCTCCAGTGCACAGCGCTTTACTTCAGTTCACATCACATCGGGCACTGGGATGCAGCTTGCATGGCAATGTCTCTTCACTTCACATAACATGGGGCACAGGGATGCAGCTTGCACGGCAATGTCTCTTGAAATGGGCAGCTGTCTTTTCTTAGCCCATTCACAGGTGCCAGTTTCCCCAAATGTTCAAATGCGTGATGCGCCCAGCCTGCCATCTGCATGCAGCATTTCTTTTTCTTCCAGTGTTGATACTGGGCATATTCTTTACTTCTGATCAGCTCTGTTATTGCATGCCAGTGTCAGAAAGCATGCGTACGTCAGCATGTGTAAGGTAGATTGTGCTCTTTTTCATCTCCTCGCTCACAGCAATTATTGCCTTCAGTTCAGTTTCAGCATTCTGGCTTTGCACCCCCAGCTCTTTCTTCTTCTCACACTGACAGTGTCTCTCACAGGGGATGGAATGCAGGAATGTCATTGTTTATCTTTCCTGTGCACATGGCAGCGCCATACGCACACGGCAAGCTTGTCTCTTTGCCTATAACTCATAAGCTGGGGCGGCTTCAATGGAAGGCACTCGTTTCAGACAGTTCACCCAGATTAACTGTTTTCTGCACTGCTTCAGAAACTCAGAAAAGCTCCCATATCTGCCAGCTTCTGTAAACACCATTTCACTGAACAGGAGCGCAGCATTCTTTGCTTTTCTCACTTCTTCCTCTCTCAGCCATTTCACGCAGCCAGCCCATGACAGGAATGTTTGTGCAAGCCATCTTCAAGCCACAAGCTCTGCACAGCAAGCCGACACAAACTCTCATTTTCAAAAGAGGCATTTTTCCTTGTCATCAGATTCGAATCCATGTAATTCTGCAAATCTGCAAAGCGTCTTTTAGCCTGTTTAAAGACAGGCTACTGATCAATGTCCCATGTAAAATCATGTTTCTTTCTGTTGACTTTGTAGTTTGGCTTCACAAACTCACTCCAATGCAATGTGCAAGCTTTCAAAAGAACCCTCAACCCACTGAATCTTTGTGCTGTCTTATCACACACAGATTTTTCATTCTGTTGTACCATTGCCAAATTAAAACCAATTATTTCCTTTACAGCGCCAAACCATAGTGCATTTAGTGTCATTTTTAGTGCAGCTCCCTGCACGATTTATGCATGAATAACCCACACTCTGAATTGCTTGTGGGCTGTTAATTTGTCAACAACATTTTTTCACCATGTATCACAGTCAACAGGTCACTATTTCCAAAACATGCATCACTTAATAGCAACAGTACTTTAATCCATGGCATAGCGTGGGAACAGTCACATACTCTAGGGGCAATTTAGAAAATATAAATTGTATTTTCCCCCAAACCATTGCAAACTGATTCTGCAATTACAAATCAATACACAAAAATCAAAAATCCAAATACCATTCACTCACTTTTTTTTCAAGTGAGTCTCTCACCCATTGTAAGCATGGCACAGCTAAAATTCAATGTAGCCATTTTAGTGTGTTTCCTTAAACAGAATGCACCACCAGCACATGGAATTTACATTTGCCAAAAAACAAACGCTTTAGGCTTTCAACACAGATGTTACTCTTTCTCCTAAACTTGGCTCATTCTCACGTTATCTTCAGGAATGTCAACACTTCAGAAGCATACATTATAAGAAAGGCGCACATTCGCCTCCTTACATTACAGCCCCCCACTCACTAGCACACTGGGGCTGGATCTCAATGTTTAAATCACTATTCACAATTTGCACGTCAAATCCTTGCAGCTTTTTTTTCTTTTCTCTGCCCTCATGCCAAAATAGAGCAAGAACTTTCATCTCACTTTGCAATCCAAATTACAACTCTGTCAAGGGAAACCGCATGAAAAAATTCTTTCCTAATTGAACATAAATCTTTCTTCACCATTCATCGGAGCGCTTTGAACATAGCCATTTCCCGCTTGTTCATCGCCTTATGCTCTCTGGCTTCGTTCCCAAGCAGTAAGTCAGCCACGACTGATTTACTGAAGGGGAAAGTCTTAACCACACAAGCTAGCGGCCGCGGCAAGCTGACACAAAAGTGCTGTCTATTGGGTGTCTCAGAGCTGCAGTGAGACAACCAAGGAAATGCGACAGCCTGCTCCTCAATCCGTACTGTGTTCTCTCACACAATTTGTCATTTTATAGCAAGGCACTGCTCTGCACAATCCCACCAAAGCTTGCCACCAAATGTCTTGAAAAGGGGAAAATCTTCCTCAGGACCAGCCCTTATTAGCATAAATTAACCAATTCAGCCCAAAATACAGGTTCTATCGTGCTGAGCAGTGAACTCATGCTATTGACACCTTCAAAATGTTTAGCATTTATTAGACAAAAAGCATAAACAGTGAATTTAGCAACACTTTGGAATTCAAGTATTAGCGACGATTCTAAAGATCATTAGAGCAAACACAAAATATAGAGAAACATAGAGAAACACAGTCTTACGCCCCTTCAATCAGCGCTGGGAGACCCTGGCCCTCATAAGGTAGCTGTTGCCAGCCCCGCTCAGATGACAGCGCTGCAGGGTGCCGACAGAGCATCAGGTTCCGGACACTCGATCTTGCTCGAACCAAGTCCACGGATCGATCTCCCGCCTAGTTCTGGGTGAGTGCACCTTTTGTGCTCTCGTGCCGTCAATCAGCATGACGCACAGTTCCAGAACTTTCCCTGTGCAAAACATAGGCTTGCTCATGGAAAAACCCAACTCTCTCTGAGATGCTCCCTGATCGCTCCTACCCCTCCCTTGGAGCCCCCTCCGCGAAAGCACTGGAATGTCCTTATCAGCGTGTGGGCAAGGCGTACCCGGCCTTCTCAGGGAAACAGGATTTGTGTACATAGCCATGCAGGGCTACAGTTAGAAAGGCAGAATATTCTAAGAGAAGCTGAGATGAATTAACCCCATGTGAGCAAACTCTAAAAGGCATGCACTCATAGCTTAGTGTCCATAGCGCTTAAGATTGGCTATCTAAGCGCTATATAGATGCCATAATGCTCCAAACACTCCAATAATGTCTCTATTAGCTACAGAACTGGGGCCTCCACCCTGCCTGTCTATGCACAATGCATATTGTGACCTGCCACCCCTACTAGGCCTGCATATTCCTTGTAGCTCCGTAAAGCGTAATGGAGGCGCTATCACACATTACTTTCAGCATTACTTTCAGCATTTAGCACATACTTTGAATAAACTATTGACTTTCAGCGGCTAATGCTGTCATCTAAAGCCCTGTTTGGCACTTTGTATATCACAACAGTACTCCATTTACCAAGACTATTAAAGAATGCTCCATTGAACGTTCCACTCCTAGAGTGTGTACATTTTCCGTTAGATCTAATGGCAAATAAACTACTTTTCCACTAATGCCTTTCACCAATTCAGAGGAAGGTAATTTTGCTGTTTTTGGATGAAGGCGTATAGTTGCTTGAAATGGGTGAACTGTTTGAATTAAGATGTTCTAATACAAATTGAGCTGCTGCAGGATTTTTGGTAATGGAAACAATTCCAAATTATTTGTAATAGCACGTGAAGGAGTGTGGTTGTTGTCTAATTTTGTAGTACAGTAACTGCAACATATTAGGCGTTCAGTTAGTTCATATTTGTTTTCTGCTAAAAGGTAGAGAGCTAATTCAAACCATTTAGAATCTTCATTGTCTTCTATTTTGTATGCTATGTCCACATTTTTTGTGTTCCTTTTGTAAAACGTTCTGCGGCAATACACACACACATGGTTTGGTACTTCAGCCGATGACCTTTTAAATTTTACTATTTCTTTTCTGTATGTGTGTAGTAGAAGGCTGCTATGTGCAGAATTGTTGATGCTATGTTCTAAAACTGTTGCAATTTGTAAGTGGCTCTCACTTCCAAAATACTTTCTCTGAATACGGTCAATTTCTTCTTGTAAGTATTTGGGTGTACCATGCAGAAGAGTGGTATTTAAGTTGCCTAATTCTGAAGCTGGACTTTTTGCATGGTATATTTTATACACTAGATTTCTTACATTGGAATGATGTATTGATATCCTTTTGATATCATGGAAGGTGCTTTTGCAAATAGGCCCAGAAATGCAGGCTAATGAATGTCCTTTTAGTCCTGTGTATTTCCGCACTGGACAAATATCCACATTTTGCAGCACTTTCATTTTACTTTTCTCTTTACCTTTTACATATTGATTAAGGAACTGACGTAAAGATTTGAACGCTTTGTTTGGAATGGTACACATTGATGTGCACGGCCATTTCTATACTGCACGGTGTGGTTCTGCTGAATCGAGAGGTAATTCTGAGTTTTCAGGGAATACATTTGTAAGCAGTGTTTCTTGTTCCATGATGGTAGTATTGATTTTCTCATACCCTCGTCCACTGCTATGGATGGCAATTGTGTTTGTTTGATTTTGTTTGATTTTGTTTGTATGCTTCTTCATTAAAATATGGTTCTGTGGTTGTTGTGTGACTCCATTCACCAACACAAACATGTAAGAAATTATTTTTGTTCACATTCCATTTATTGCTCAGTTTCTTTTGTAGTTTAGTACTTAGTTCTGTTAGTGCTTTCATCCTATTTAACACTAATATAAACAACTTCCTTTTGAGAAGGATTGCACTGTCCACAAGACCTTGTAGGATTAACTTTCTATGGTAGGTTTTAAGGGGTGAGGATGATTTCGGTCCTCTTATTAGATTTTGAAGGACTCTGGCGAAACATTTTTGCTAAAATACTTTTTTTACTATGCGTTCTTGTTACACTATCAGGATTATTAGGAACATTGTTAGCTGTACTGGTAGTCGTTTGTTTGACAACATTTTTGTGTTTTGTGGCACATTTTGATGGAGGAGGTAAAGTTTCGGTAGTTGAGACTTCCTTTGTTTTGGTAACAAACTGCATTAGCTGGTTTGTTCTCACAAACTCTACATCAGGTGGATGCTTACATTGGGCACTTTTATTTTTATTTGCTCTACTTTTGCATTCCATTCTACAGAGTTGTTTTTTGGTAGGCATTCTTTGGTATCTGTTGAAAAAAAAAGGTATACTTTGGTCTGTTGTCCAATGTCTGTGTGCTGTGTGCATGTGTGCATGAGTGATGGGGAAGGTCTTTGTGATGGTGTGTCGATGTGCATTGGACTCGTGCAATGATTTGGTAAGGCTACTTTATTGTTTCTATACTACTACAATGTGCTTCAGATGAGAGTACAAAGTGGGCTACTTGTGACAAAAACCATTATTAATGAACAAAATGCAATAAACTTGCAACAGCAACTTCTTTTCTAAATCTAACCTTCTAAGGATTACGTATGTTATTTGAGTTCCAAGCACACAGGGATTTGTGAGCCATTCTGCCTGTTATTCTTTGTTCAATAAATGGATATTTGTAGGTAGAATGGTTTAGAAATCAATGTTTGCTTTGGTGCACAAAATAAACAAATAACCCACACAGCCTCTTTGAGGAGTAGTTACAATATAAAGGTAGTACTGTACTTTTTTTCGCAAAATAACCAGGTTTCTTCGGGTATGTCGTCTGCAGTGTAGATGCTGTTGATTCTCAGGAGAGTAGTCTTCACTGCGGTGCAAAAAAACAAAATCAATCACTTAGTGTGTTTACAGCAGTGATGATACTGCACACATTAATTGTGCTTCTTTCATCACAGCATTCTACTTTCATATTTCAACCCAGTGCATGTGTGCATTTCACTTCACTCTGCAGTCTTTCCATGGCATTTGCAATATGGTACTTGAAAGTCCTTCAAAATTGCTAACAATTTTAAGTTTATGGAAAAGCCTTGTTTTTTACACGGTGTACTATGTATAGACGAGAGGTTTGTAAGCGATAGGGCACAGTAGTAGATGGGGAAACATTTTCTACTTGCAAATTAAAAGCACGATGCCGAAAAATCGGGAGACCCTCAGAGGGAGATGTCACCACAGCAATCGGGAGTGCTTACTTTTCTCATACGATTGCATTGCAAGTAGCATTACTGTAGCCCGTACACAGTACACAACTCCGACATTTTCACATACAAAATTGAGTTCCGCCCTAAATAGGCATGCTTGCAACGTATGTATAGGTTATGAGGAAGACAGTGAGCAGTCGTGCGGTTTGTCAATCATAAATCGGACATCTTGCACTTAAAAGGGGGAACGTTGGTATGTATTGCCTATGCACATTTAGCGCCATTAATTTGTCTAAATTAAATCATAAGGGTTGCACATGTTCTCGGATTACAATATACATACCTGTATTATATACTCATGTATGTGCGCATGCATGGAGCTGTACGTAGAAATTCGCAATACTTGCACAGAAGCTTATGAAGTAGGTGCTTTGCAATGATATGCGACTTCCATTCACAATCATCGACAGTAATTTTGAAGTGCGCAATGTTGATGACGGAGTTGGAATTAGCGATGTTCCATGTGATTGGTGGATGGTTGTGTGACTGCTTAGTTGTGTCCAATGAGGGACTCTACTTGCTACTGCTGTGGAAAGGGTGGAAGGACTGGGTAAGAGTTACGTACTGCACGTAAGCAACGCTTGTCCGCAGGTAGGGCGTGTCACATACGGGTTTCTACAGCAAATCCGGCATGGAAAGGAGACTGTAGGCATCAGCCAATCTGATGTTCATATTACTCTTTTGTGTGGAAAGACTGTGCGTACAGTGAAGATGGCAGAGGTGCAGAGGGTCAGGGTTTTGGTGATTGGAGAAATTTTTGTGCATGGATTACAACACTATGCCGAGAGTAGGCATGTGGCACACCATTTCGATGTCAGAGGAGTAGAGGTGGTGTGGAGCGCTGACACTGATGGCAATGCTGCGGCATTTCTGCAAGTTTGCAGAGACATGCATACAATGACCACTCCTCATGTGGTAATTTTGCACTACGGTGCTTCCCATTTGGGATACATGAGTTTGCGTACCTTGTCGATTGGCACAGTTGGTTGAAACACTTATGACCATCTTCCCAACAACGAAAGTAATTTTTTCTGCTTTGCTGCTTAGAATAAAATGGGACAACAATTATGTTTTCTGTCCAGACCAAAGTATTGGGAGGTGTATCATCAATCGCGGCATGCGTGCATTCATGATACAAGCTGGTATGTTTTTCTGCAGCCACAATAACATTGCTTCAAGCAATGCAGATTATTTCGAAGCAGATGGTGTTGCGCTATCTTCTTTGGGAAATGCAATGTTCTTTTGGAATGTAAGGCTTGCTTTAGAGAAGGTTCTGTAATGGTTGTAGGAGTAAAGCAAGGACAAAAAATACAAAAAAATAAATAAAATAACAGATGTCTGTACGGTATCTGGCCAAAAATAAACAAAACGGCTATTTTCAGAGCCCATCTGAAAGGGGAAAAAGGGGAATGACACTTATGTATACATGTCCGCGAACATGGCGGTACTTCGCAGCCAGCACGTATCACCAACAGGGATTCAGGGGTGGAGACGCATGCAAATGAGAATGAGCGGAGCTAGGGATTGGTCCATAAAGTTTGTTTGTGATGTCATCTTTGATGTCCTGGGAGTTAGTCTTAGCAATGTGCGTATAAGGTGCGAGTTATGGTTGCTTAGCTTACCATAATGGGGGAATGAGCAGTGTTTTTTTGGTTTCGCTGTGAAGTATAACATTCCTTTAACAAAGTTTTTTTACTGAATGTACATATATATATATATATATATATGGCAGGGAAAGAAAACAAAGGGACAAACATGTGATGTCGTCAGTGATGTCATCAGTGACATTTACATCTTTCATGGTCTGGGTGTTAGTGTTAGCAGTGCACAGGGGCGGTGGCAGGCTTGGGGGCTTAGGTTACCTTAACTGTCAAATTTCTGGGGGTTTTCGGTTTTAATTTGAACCAGAAAGGGGAGGTCAAACTTATTTTTTTAGTGAACTGCACAGGTTTTTGGTAGGGCAACTTAACCATAACGTCCCCTCAACAAAGTTTTTTTTGTAGTGTATGTGTATGTATATATCTACCCACTATAAAGCTAGCCTCAAGATGACTTTGTCTGCTTGCGTTTCTTTTGCATCTGTACACGTGTAACATAGCTTGATGTCTTCATCTGTTCTGTGGCATAAGCTTCTTCACCTTGATCCCAAGATGTCACTTATCCTTGATACTTTCTTGATGCCTTATCGAATATCTCCATTCTCTGGGCTCTACATCTCTTCTAGGTACGTCACTTCAGCTCTGTGTGATGTCACCATTTGTCTTGGCCATTCATTTGCTCTGCTTCTTCCGGAATTTCATTCAAATGGTCATCGTACTTTCTCGTATGGGAATCTTGTCTCTAGGATTCCTTTCGGCTTTTGTCATTTTAACAGCTCTGTGTATGTTACATACTCTGGTTTCCAACATACAGGTAATAGGGCTGGATCAGTTGAGGTGGGGGTACTTTGCTCCTCCTCTACAACAGATACATATATATATATATACTGTCATTGTTTTAATTATTTTGCCATTAGCTAAACGCAGAAACACAGCAACCGCAAGAAGCAAGAGCTCCTGAGTAAAGCTTGTAGATGCTTATATGCAAATAACATTATGGAATTGCATGAGCACCTATGGGACCTGACACAGCCCAGTGGGATTAACATATGGAGAATATAGAATAGCATGGACACTTTAGGAACCGCATAATGGTTTAGGTTAATTACAGCAGGCCACAAGCCTCTCAGCAAGAGCTGAGCTAAGTTGAATTCAGGCTGCACAAGAGCAAACATAAGAGATGACCCACTGCCAGGGCCACCAGATACTGATGACATTCCATTCTCTGAACGACAGTAACATGAGCTGCAGTAAATGCAGATCATTCATCACAATTCAGAGCTGCACAGCTCCAAATCATGATCTCCGGACACGTGACCTGGCAGACTCAGACAATGACAGCAACCGGCGCTGGGAAAGGGAGGCAATCTCACGCCGCCAGACAGAAGCTTGCAACAAAGATGTTACAATGTGAGAAAAGTGTTGCATGGAGCGAAAACACTCTCAGACTAAGGTGGTCCACACACGTTACAATGCAGACACATAGTTGTTCTTATTACCTTGAGAAGGTACACCTAAAGCTGAGAACCTTTGCGGATTCCAGGCCTGGGGACATCAGCCCTTGCCAACCCCAGTTCAGTATCCTAGGGGTGGATAGCAACGGGTAAGAACCAATGGTAAGACCCTCACACTGCAACATTGTTAGAGATAGTGACTTGAAAATGGACCAGGCCAGCCACTTGACATGGGAGGCAGTATAATAACATGTTTAGGGGATCATAAAGGTTATTCGGCTCCTGATGGCCAAACCCATAGGCCAATAGGTTTTCTGGAGAGGGGTCCAGGTTGTGATGTCATTCTGATGCAATTTTAGGTCAAAACTGGCCTGCTAGCTAGGAGATGTTGAGACGTCAACAGATTTCGTCTGTCCTTGTACTGATCCCTGTTGGTTTTTGCTGTAATAAACCGTGGTTTGAACTTGCCGTTTGACTCTTTCGTTCCTCTGGAAGGTGTTGGGCCTTCAGAGATTCTGCAAACTCCTAGTTGCCCTCTGGCTTACCTGGTAGTTTGTCCCAACAGTACATATACTAGACCTCTTTTAAGCGGGATCAGGGAGTCCCAGAGGGGGGACAGTAAATTAACATGGACAGGGGAGATGACATAAGCATTCAAAGAGCTGAAATGGGCAACATGCACAGCAGCAGTGTTGGGGATTACAGACTAAAGTGCAGAATTTGATTTGTTCTCACACTCCAACCGAATAGTGATGACAGCAGTGTTCACACAGAAAACTACCCAAGGGTAAAAACCAATAGCTTACTACTGTAGGCATTTAGACCCAGTGATGAGAAGTCATTATCCATGAAAACAAGCATTGTTGGCTGCTGCTGCCTTTGCAGTAGAGTAATCAGTAAGCGTTACGATGGGATGCATCACCACTCTGTACATGGAGAATGCCCTTTTCACCATTCTTGAAAAGCACAAGAGCACGTTGACCACACCGAGCATCTGGATATGCAGTGATTATCTCAAATCCACTGATAAAACTGTGCAGAATTGCGAAGCCAGCGGCATTTATAGCAGAACCAGTAGAAGAAAGCCTATGTACATGACTGTACCACCTACACAGAATATTATGACATCCCTAGAGCAAGGGAAAATGCCCTCAGGGGAAGAGAGGTACTTTTTATTGACTGGTCTTCAACCATTGACCAGACGACTGGGGAGAGAGACATACTGGGACGGCAATAGTAAAGCCAACGCAGAATGGGACATTTGAAGTGTGGTGAGCGCATGACTACCCTCGCATTTTTCAGCACATGCTGCAGAATTGGTAGCACTAATGGCATTGGAAGCGTATGAGGACAAGGAGAGCACAGTACTCCGACTCTGCCTACGTGACATCAACAGTAGACACAGAACGGTCCCATTGGAAAACGAGGGGCTTTCAACATGGTGAAGTTAAACCAGTACAACACACACCCCTATTGGCCAGGCTCAGATGCACTGGAGCTACTAGCATCAGCTACAGCAGTAGTGAAGTGCAAGGCCAACATGAGGGGGCGGGGGTGGTTTCCTATGGCAACCAAGCCCTAGAAGCAAAGCAAGCAGCATACTTCGCAGAAATGATATAGTTCATTGCCCATTATACAAATAGTAGGATTCCCGAGACAAGCGCCAGAAGAGGATACAGTGTTGTGGATAAAGAGGATGCTCAATACCCCCCACAGATGCAATGTGGCAACAGGAAAGCGCCGGAAAGCCAGTTATCCCCTTATCATTATTTCAGATTGTGCTCACACAGCTGCTCTCTACAAACAACCTTAGCAAAGATGATCCTGCAGCACAAATAAGGGAAGTCTGGTTCTGCCCCAACCTAGCAGAATATATTTTGCCACCTACAGGCATAACTGTATTGTCGGCCAGAAAATCAATGCAGGTAGTGCCAGGAGCAATACCGCGCTGTAACAGGCTCACATCCTTACATAGATTACGTGGATATGATCCAAAATTGTAAGGGCTACAGGTATATGCTTGTAGTAGCATGCCATTTTCTCGCTGGATCGAAACTGGTCCATGCTCACACCCAGATGCCCTCAGTGCAGCGAAATTCCTTGTCAGAGAGGTGCTCCCACAGTGGGGGTGTGCGCGGTCACACGATCATTTACGAAGTGAGGTCTGTTATCCAAAGTGTTTGAGCAGATCACAGCCTTTCTGGAGATTAAGCAAACATTTTCCTATCACCTGCAAGCAAATGGGGTTTGTGAACGCCCCAATGGCTTGCTGAAAGAAACATATTGCAAAGATAAAAATGACACTGAAAAAAAGGAATGGCTTCATTGCCTGTCCTTAACATTATTCGGATTGCACAATCAGCCTGCCTCTGACCACCATTTAACCCCTCATGAGGTGGTGACAGGATGGCGCATGCGCCTCCCGCCTGCTCCTCCCACTAGAGCGCTGACTGGCACCCTCAATGTTGCCACTGTTCTCGGTAATGAAATGCATGAATATCTTGCTTCGATGATGACTAGAGCTTTATCTCTCAACAGCTGAAGTCCCAGCTGCAGAGGTCAAAAGAGGATGAAGTTAACACAAGTAGAACAATCTGAACTGCTCAAACCACCTTTATCCAGGGGACAAGGTCCTTTTAAGAAACATTGAGCATGGCACAAGCCGCGCTTTGATGGCCCCTTTATAGTACAGAAAGCAACAGATAAGGCTGTCAAATCAATAGGGAAAAGGCGTGGTACTACCTGGGATACGTCAAGCCCTGCCGAGTTGAGAAAGCCAATAGCCGAACACGTAGATGAACCACTGCAAGAAGGGGAACAGTGACAGATTCAAACACCAGAGCTCGACAAGAGCACACAGAAAGCCAGATTAGGCACATTGTCTTTTCTTAAACTAGGTAATGCCTGCACGTCAGAATTGAGTTCAACGAGCAATTTAACACTTGCACTATCATATGAACTCATAGTAACCAAGAGCCAATGGTACCCAAAAAAATATTAATTTATGTTTTTCTCATTTACCCAATTTTAACAAGAAATAACATGTCTATTGTTGCCTTGCTTGGTGACCCAGAGGTTCAGTTTATATTTGAGCGACTCTTTATTACCGCATTAGCACAGTACTATTGCAGAAGAGCATAACTGTTTTAACAATGACTTCCTCCAGAGTTATGAGTTTTGGCAAAGGTTTGTGTCGAATTCATGGATGTCGTCAAGAGAGTACCTGTATGTCAACTATGGACACTGTAGAGTTATTGTACCGACATTTTTTGCATTCTGCCATCTACCTCTTTATCCTTCTTCCATTACAAAGGGGCGCATTGCATCACACACACTTTGAAGAGTAAGTTACCACAACCCGTCAGACTGATTTCCTTTTATCTACCCTGTTAAATGTATTTATGCACTTAATCTGGCTGGGCAGACTTGAATCGTTCAGAAACTCAAGGGCTCTGAATGACTTTCTCCCCTTGCTCCCCCCTCCTTGAGCGCTTTGAGACACTTGTCTTGTGTATAAACATTAACATAACCCCTATCCTCAGTTGTTATCAACGCTATCCCAGAGTTTATTACCAGTGCTGCCCGCAAAGTAAAAATACATAAGAGAAGCACAAATACCAGCTGAGCATGTAAATGCACATTCAGCCAATTCGGCCCGTGTCACCAACAACATGTGGTACCAGCTCATGAAAAAGGTGAGGAGAGAAACCACAAAGGAGAGGGCTATGTGTGTACCATCATCCCCTATGCCATCAGTACTTCCATAACATTCATAGCAACAGAAATTCCAGCAGCCAGAGCCCAATGCCTTATGTACTTGGTGCACTGTTGTCAGAGCCTTCAGTCTTTTTCTCCTGGTGCAGAGGCAGCACAAACGCCTCCCTTCCCGTTAGGTCTTGGGGCCTGGAGATTACACCATCGCAGGCTTCCGCGACCCTTCGGGGAAAGAGGGTTAGGGTCCGTGGAGTGGATAGGTTGAGGGTTGTAGGATCACCGGGAAGAGGAAGAGGAAGGAGTTGTGGATAGGAATGGGGAAATCAGGGTAACTTACTCCTTGGCTCCTGCTTCCTTTCGGTGGAGTTGTAACCTGTCACTCCAATACTCTTTACAACATCTAGTAAACACTCAATACGGGAGCCTTTGTGCTGGAGCTCCAACCAGTTTGGCCAACTGCTTCTGCAGAGCCAGTGAGTATGCCACTGTTGTTCACAAACACCTGCAAAACATTTCTCAGATTATTGCATGCAAGATTCCCACATTACTGCATGTAGAAATATGCGCCCCCCACATTGCTTCATGTCAGATGCAGTACACCTAGACGTGACTCACTAGGCTCGCTCTGTCATTAATTGCAACAAGAAACAAACATGAACTTAGCTTCGTTCTCAGGTGATCTGCGGCGACTGCCGTCTTTTCTGTCAACGCACCGTTCCGCGGAGTCGTCTTTCACTAGAAACAAACGAGGAATGTCAGAACGGATGCGTGCGCTAGTTCTACCCTTGAAGGGTTAATTGTTCTGAGATCGGGCGGCCCGTGTCTTTCGTTCCCCACACGGGTCCTAAGGAGTCTGGACCATGCAATGTCCCCCAAGATGCGTGCGGTAGTTATGCAAGCACTACCCATGCAGGATTAATAGTTTGTGCCCCAAGAGTTAGTTTCGTTTTGCACGCAACTTGGTTTTCGTGGTTTTCATGTTAGTGTAGGAAAATCCCTTCCATGCAATTAGCCGCTGCGCGTAGAGAACATGCGCTACTTATCTCAAATGTGACGCGGGGCTGGGGTATGCTTTCAGGCGGGCTGGTGCCCCGCTGATGCTTGCCGACCGGAGCTCTGCAGATACACGTCTGCTCAGGTTGCTGGACAGGATTGCGAGCGGCGCTCGTGGGGCACGGCTCGCGCATGCGCCCTCGTGTGGGCGCGGTTCCCATGTGTCCTGCCGCCGGGGTTGCTGGGAAACGTAGTTTCTTGGCTGTTCTCCACCCCTGGCCTCGCGACCTGCTAACGGGGTGGAGAACACGTCTTGAGAAGCCAGTCGGGCGCCGAAGAGGCCCCCTTCTCTCTCCAAAACCCAACATAGGGGCCCTTTTCCCTGCCACCACCCCAGCACTTGCCAGGGTCCTGACAACTGTACCACGAGAGGCCAATTTCAAGGAAGATGGGACACACTGTAATTGATGTCACAAAAGATGTTCCCATATGAAGATGGCTACATCAAAACTCAAGCAATGATGGACTATTACTAGAGCTCAGACAAAACGATACAGTACCTACTGGATGACCCCAATAAAGGGAAAGAATGATGAGACAAAAGGAATTGCAGTGCCCAAAAACGAGGAAAAAGAGGACTGTGGGGTTGCCGGGAGAGTCCTCAACTGTTGGTGTAAGGACAGGTGTTGACAGAAGGATGGATGCAAGGAAGGATGGGGTGCAAAGCACAGGCACTCCTAATGGTTCCAGTAGAAGAGGTCCAGAAGGAAAATGACTGCCTCACAGAATGGGCGACGAGTGCCAAGCTGCTCACGTAGGTTGAAAATTAAGCAGGCCCTATGCCTATCATACCACTCAAAAATGCTTCCCTGTGTTTCCAGAATGATGGTCCAGTGAAGGTTGGGAGAATAAGGGATGCAAACGAACATCGAAGATACCCGGTATGAAGGCCGGTAGTGCAGTAATAATGAACCACCACGGGCCCTATGAATCAAAAGCATACATGCAGTTGCCACCTAACTGGGGAGGGATATGCTGTTTAGTACAGCTAAATACACCAGCTTTAGAAGTGCCACAGAAAGAAGAACAAGTAGATGGGTTTCCCAAAATAGAGGCATAGGAAGAAAAGATATGTGGAATGGACAAGAGTGAAAAAAGGAAACTATCTCATCCAAAATGGAAGAAGCACTCTATGCAATACCACCAGACTGATACGAAGAACATTTCAGTTCTGTTGAACAGTTTTTACAGCGATCCAGGCCAACTCGAACACCAAATGGCTCCAAATAACATGATGGGAACTGTTGCAGATTATCATTTCAACAATTAAGGGGTTCAACGCCATCGAAGAAGGAGAGCTGTCAGAGTCATGACCCTCTAGAATAGATATGGTTTGATCTCCTCACAGCTATGGAAGGAAGCATCTGCACTAAGATTGGCCTGTCTTGCTGCACATACGTGCCCTCCCATAATGGAGCAAATGGAACCCTCACAGTGTCATGATGCCTACCCCCGGGAATCCAGACCAAGTCCATCAACCCCCGGAAGCAGGCATCATGTTACCTGGAACAAACCCAGCAACCCCTGTTAGGGGCTATCTGGGTACAGTCCTGGCGCCTATGGCACCAGGCTCATATGGGACATCAGTCCTGGCGCCTATGGTGCCAGGCTCATATGTTAAAACGTACCTGATGCAGACCATGCTGCAAGGGATCCAAGCATCCAAGCCCATGTGAGGCTTGAAGGGACTATCTTATCTTAGGGACTATTTTGTTACTCGGTTGTGGCTGTGGAGGAATACTTACCTGGGACTACTTTGAAGGCTATTTAAACCACGCCCGAAGAGCAGCACATGCTTCGCGTTATTCTGCATCCAGCAGCGTAACGCTCACCGTGTCTGCAGTCAGCATCCAGCATCCTGCCACGCCCGCCTCGAGTCCAGAGCGCCTAGAAAGAAGGGAAAGAAGAAGAAAGGTTAGAACAAGAACTTTACTGGATTTCTTACCTGATTTCGGATTCAGCGCATCTTCGAACCAGAAACAGATTTCATTTTAAACGCGTTGCATCGCCAGCAGCAGCGCTGCGCCATACTCACCGTTCCTCGCAGCATCTCTACGATCCGATCTCCATCACCTGGTTGCCGCATTCCAGCGCCTAAGGGGGACAAGAAAACAACAAGGTGAGCCAAGGGAACAAACAAGGACAATCTCTTGCCACCATATGCCTACCTGATTTTACCGCAGGAGGTATTATCCACCAGCCCGCCAAATCTTCCTATGCTGCACCTGCAAGAAAAGAGAAAGCAGCAAGTTAAACCTTGGCATCATTTACTGGAGAGTGTTACAAAACAAAGACTCTTACCTGAACGCTTTCAGCTGCCACAAGACGATCATCTTTTGGGTCTAAACTGCAAAAGAAACAAGGAATTGGACAAGAATGATTAATCAGACATTTTGAACTCATTAGAACTATATACTTACGGCCTTTCGCCAGGAGGTTTGGAGCCAAGATTTGTCCAGAACTCTTCCAATATCCTCAAGCCAGTGAAGTAACTGGTCATCAATGCGCCCCTGCATTCTTCGCAGGATGGAGAGCTCATCATACAAAACTGTAAGGTGAGCTTTGTGAAAGGGTATGTCAGAAGTGATAAGTGGGGACGCAGTGAGGTGTTAATACTCAAATCCACGGGTGGCTAATTCCCTTTCCCCTTCTTTAGGAGACTACTTCTACGGGTCAAGCAGACGAAGCTAGGTGGGCCAGTCCAGTCAGTCATCTCTGCACTACGCATCACGTTAGTGGAGACCGTGGCTGTCCAGTTCCGCTCGACACCCCTGTGGGAGCCAGGTGAGCGTAACACACAGAAGAGATTATGCAATTGTCAGACTTTCATGTCAAAATGGAAGAAATCATAAGCCCAGCAGGAGAAGATGTAGATTGGCCAACATATCTTTCCCTGGATACCATCATGGATGGGCAACATGCTGAAAGTACTGGTAGGTGCCCTAGTGCTAATACTACTGGCCTTCTGTGGCAGAGTAGAAAGACTACAAAGAAGACAATAGGGATGAACATATTACTGGACAGAGAGACAGACTTGGAGCATGTTCCTTTTTCCCTCCAGGCACAAGATTCTCACATCCCACAGATCCACGTAACTACATAGGACATTGCATATGGTGCAAGCCCGATGGAGACAGCCGCTATATGATCTGGGTTTACAATAAAAAAGTGAGGCATGAAGGTCACCTGGGGGAGGAGTGGCGAAATATGGATTCCAAAACCTTACCTAAGCGGGGAAAACATCCAAGGTAGTGTGGTCGATTACACAAGCAGATTGGGGATTGAAGAGGGAGATCTAGGTGCATCCTTTGTTGCACCGGTCTCGCCCTCATCTCGATACCAAAGAAATGAGGTGCACATCGTTCCTGCCCCCCCCCACCATCATCGATGCATCACAGATGTGAGAAACGTTATTCACTCATACAGCTATTCCTGTGGATGTTGTTAAAGATACATTTACAATCGATCGAGCAAGTTGACTGACTAACCACGAAGAAATCCATTGACGGCACGACTAAGACCACAACGTAGATGCGTTAGACATGAAGCACACACTTATTCCTGTAAAAAGCTACGCAGACACTTAGTCTGCACTGCTCACAAAGCACATGCTTAGAAGTCATTTAGCTAGAGGGCGGACACATTCGATATGAAGTAACTGCAAGTTGCACAAGAAAACATGAACTGCTTGCTGCCACTTTAATGCAACTAACATGAACGTCCATGTAAATAAAGATGGCTGCCACAGCCACATTGTAACGAACGGAAGACGGTGGAAGGGATCAAGACTGCAGAGAGGACGGACATGCTGACTTTGCTGAGACGCTCAGACCAGGCTGTCAGTGCAGCCAATGTGCAAAGCATTGACAAGGACACTGAGGGAAGGAAAGTTAATAGAAGCGATAGAAAACCTGCAAGAGTAAAAGCCAAAAATCCTCAAGTGCAAGAAGGAAAATTAAGTTTGTGGTCCCTAAACACGTGACCTGAAACCTGCAATAGAGCCTATTCATTAGAGCCAGACAGAAACCTTCGTTCCCATCCAAATGAAGGCATAATGATACCAAAATAATACCAAGATGAAAGCTTAATGTTCTGTCTCAAGGACTAGAGGATTGGAGATGGTAACTTGTTAGGTATAAGCAGTAGCTCTGTGGCTGTTCCCACCACCATGAATAGTGCTCATGGGCTGGTACCCTTCCAAGGCTGAGAAGACCCTTGCTGACCAATCCCTATCCACATTCCACGCTAGCTCACACTTTGTTGCGAGGCCCAATCACAGCGCGCTAACCTGTAAACCTGTAGTTGCAACATTAAGGAGGTGGTCACAGGAGGAGTCCCCAGATATGGCCTAGCCAACAGGGATACTAATCCCTGTGTGTATTATATGTAGTTTACCTCACTAACCTCTCCCGTGTTCACTTAGGTTTTGGCAACGTAACTTGCATTTTGTGACATCACTGGCCCTTAAAAGACTGACGAGCCTGAGAGCAATGAGAAAATATTGCTCATTGTCCATGAACTTAATCCCTGTACTGAAAGCTTTCAATAAAACTGTTAAATCTGTCACATTGGTGGACTCTACAGTTTTTGGTGTGGGGGATTTCCTCGGCCCAATTCCTCTTGCATGCAGTTAGGGAGATTAACAAATCCCTCCCCTGATCTCAAAACAGTCAGCAGTGTTGGAGAACTGAAGGAGCAGATGTTTTGGAAAGAAGCCTTTCAGCTAGTGGCAAAGGCAGTCAGGTAAAGATTAAAGAAAAGTTGTTCCACAGCATACAGTCTGAGAAAAGGGAGTAGACAAGTCTAATAACTGTCTCCTGCAGGTCTTCAGTCAGCGTCCGAGGGGCGGTGAGCAGAGGCCTGACTGTTTTGTCCACTCCCAGGTTTGCCCACTCTGCAGTTGTAATTCAAAGATTGTAGAGAGGGCGAGTTGAAGGCGTCTGGAGGATCTATCATCTACTCCTGCAGGCAAGATGAGCTGGGACCTTCCATCATTGAAGGTTTGCAAATTTGACCGCCCTGCTTCTGGGGCATGTCCCAATATAAACTTGAGGCAGATTCTTTTTACACAGAACTTTGTCCTGCCCTAATACAGCAGCATTCTGGTGTAAATTAACAAGAAGGTGGCTGCTATCACTGACACAGCCCCAAAAGATCACCGAAAGGCCAGGTTAGGCCTTACTGCGTGTGAAATGCAAGTTCTTATTGCTAGGCACGCAAGGTTAGGCTGAAAGTGAAGAAAGTGAAAACTGGAAATTGGAATTGTTTAAAAGACAGGTTTGGAGAATAGTATCATATCTGAATTTTGAATGTGTGAAGTCCAGGTAATTAATAGCCCATTAAGAGGGTAGTAGGAAAAAATATGGCCAAGACTGAAAATTGAACTTAAACTGGAAACAATTTGAACTGCAAGTGTTGAACCAGTCAAAGACAACGTTTCCTTCAGGCTATTTGCGGAGGAACCACACTGTATAAAGTTTGGATACATACGTTTTTATGGTCATTTAAATGTAATGGTGTACTAACCCTTTAACTCCTATGCAGGGTGTAAACAAAGAAGCAAGAAGAGCTCCTGTGTTAGTTTGTTGTTTTGTCCCATTTCCCCTTTTAGCTGAACTGATCTCCACTGTGATTCAGTAAGTGGGGCAGGGGGCAGCTGTTGAGGGGCTCTGGGGTACAGCAGCTCCTATGGAAGGTTTGAAGAGGACTTGACAGTTCTTATGTCTAGGCCCACTGGTGAATGAAAGGCCTGTCTTAAATCTTAGACACTGCTAAATGTGCCCAGCAAATCGGAATTCAGGTATTAACATTAGGAACATTTTAACATGGAAAAGGCACATTACTGTGTTGGAGAGACAACAGCAGCATGTAACTTGTATCTACCACAGAAAAATGAAAGGCTCATTCTCCATGGGAAATGTGCCATTCACCATCCCAGAAATTGACTGGTGTAAAGGACTTACATGTACATTTGCTGTCAAATCAAGACAAAGAAAAATGTTCCCATGCTAATATCAGGGAAAAGGCCAGGTGTGTGATGGCGAAATGCAATGTATTAAAATGAATAATAGGCTTCTTGTGCAAAATACATGTCACAGAGCTAACCGGCTATTTTTTATCAGGTGATATGAGAAAGGCTTTTGTGGGCCCAGGAAATCAGATGGCTTTGAGTTTTGATTCCCGAGTCTGTTGCTATGCAGTAAGGATCTGAACTGGTTGGTCCGCAGCTGGCCGACTTGATTGGGGATTTCCAAACAGCCCTTTAAGATGAGTAGCAGCACCCTCGAGATAGATGGGGATGCAGATTCATACTCTTACATCAAATAACTATGACAACTCAATAGTTTGGCAAAGGGAGTCCGTTTAATGACAAGTACAAAAAACAGGGAGTACAATGAACATCAGCAACCTCCCGATCGTCCTTCTTGCTTCAACTCCAATTAATTTCAGAAAAAACACAGTATTTGTAGCAAAAACTCAATCATCACTGACACGCAATCTTAAAAACCTAACATGCAACGTGATTGGTTATAGGAAGGTAACTTTAACATAGGTACTATAACTGTATGTGGGAACGGGGCGAAAGGATTGGATCATCAATGTCGGGTGGGGCAACAAAGCCCTTCCTTCAAAATAGCCACTATGAACGTCACTAAAAGTATGACGTCCCATTGGTTCCACTCTCTATAGGACCCTAGATTACACAGTCCACTATGATTGGGTTGGCATCAACCCCACTCATACTTTTCCACTTACTTCTAGCAGCATGCACAACAACCAGCCAGGTGCAGGGAGTTTGTCTGCACCTCAGCTTCCCTCCAATTATGTTACAATCAATCATCACCTCAGTGGTCATGTGTCAATTACTGCTGTGTAGTTTGGCCTTGAGTCTGCTTCTTGGTCTGAGAAAGTTTAAGGAGTATGGGTATGGCAGGGGTCCATGTGTGGGTGTGAAAGTCTCATCCCTTCCTGCCTGGTCACGTGATTTGGCCACTGTGAAATCGGCCTCTTTGTCGTGTATTTGATTTAATTCTGCCAGTCTTCTGCCATCTGTGGCTTATCTTGACCTTCTGAACAGGATACTCTGTTCTTTTTCTCTTTAATTGTAGCCACTGTTGGCCTTTTCCAGCCCGATACGACCTTGGCGTCTTGGCATGGTTACCTTCAGCTGGGTTTCTCTCCGTCTTAATTCTCGATTTTTTTGCTTCAACACTCTCGCCTTAAGACCTTTAGTAACCTTTGTTCAATTCTGCTTAAGTGCATAGTGGATTTACACTCATATATAAAGTGTTTTTGAGGTATACGTATATGTTGGCGCTTGCCACAATCTATTTACGAATAAGCATAACCAAGCTTAACGATTTCTTTGCTTCTTGCGGTTTCTTGCATTTGTACATGATTAAAGTAACTGAATATCTTCATCGTGCATATGGCATAAGTTTCTGCATCTTGACATCTTCTTCACCTTAGGCTCAAGATGTCACTTATTCATGGTATTTCGTCTCTTATCACTATTCTCAGGTCATTATATCCTCTATATGTGTGTCAGTCCGATTTTTTATGACGTCACCATTCATCTTCCTTTAGTATCTTCTTGGCTTCTTCAGGTATTCCATTCTGACAACCGTTATTTTGTCTTGCCTGTAGATATGATTTTCTCAATGGGTACTTTACTGTCCAGGTGTTCTTAGGTGTTAGTGCTGCGTTCTGTTACTCTGATAGGTACTGGGCAGAGCCTGACTGCGGCTCTCTGCTGGTTTATCTGTTCTTCATACATCACATATTTTGGCGTAAACGTACCTGGTACTACGAAGGGGGCGGCTGGAGTGTGGATGGTGCTTGGCACTTCCTCTTCACTTCCCCCCTCTGGGCGATTCATCGACCACTGTCACTTCTTTCTTCGCATTCACTTTTATGTCATCCTCTGGATCTAGACATCTAGGTCTAAAGAAATGTTCCTTTGGGGCCCATATCTTTAGGATTCCCTTCAAGCATCCTGCTGTTCTTACGTGCTCATCTTTTTTCCATGTCATTAGTTGACATTCTCCACTTGGATTGCAATAGATCCATTTTCCCACATATTTTCTGTTTCATCGGATACCAGAACTTTGTTCCTTCTGGTGCATAAATGAGGGCCTTCACAAAGTCTCTTATCTCTTCGTCAGTCAGGTCCTTAGGCTTCTATCCAGACACAACATCAATCATGATTTTCATCCCTATGGCCTTTTTTGCAGTTTTCTGGCACTGAGGTATTATTAGCTTGATAACACAGAATCCAAGCAATATCATCACCAACAAGGCTCCTAGGAACTTGAATGCATCTGCCATCCATTGTGGAACCCATGTAAACAGTGATCCAAACCAACTGTCACCGTCAACTTCGTCAGCTTCATCTATCATCTGGCTCTGTAGTTTTGTCAGCATACCTATGGCTTCTGTTAAGGTTCCATTTTCGTCATCGTGTGACAGTATAAATGTGCAACATGATTCTCCTATTTTTGCACAAACACCTCCATCCATAGCTGTGATCATGTCTAGGACATATCTGTTCTGGAGCGTCATTAGTCGAATCGCTCTCAACTCTTCCCTAATTGCATTAAATCCCTTTATGGTTGTATTTATGGTCTGCAGTAACTCCCATCTGGTCATCTGCAACCATTTAGTATTTGCTCCAAACTGAATTCTTGGCATCAGGATTGTCGTGAACACAGAGGTTAACCTGAACAACCTATGTTCGTATGGGATTGCATCAAAGGCTATCGATTTGGCAAAGAAGTAGTTTTCTCTCTTCATTCGGCTTATCAGTTCCACAGATCTCTTATTCCTCAGGTGAGCATCTGTTTTCGGGAAACGGTCAACATTCAGATCACTTCTTGGAATCACCAATGCTGGAACATGGATATCACCAATGTACATATACCTCCCCAATTCTTCTGCAATCTGATATATGCTTTGGAGCCACACGCCCAATAATGATCCATGATCACTGCTGTTCCGTGCATCATTCCTGTAGCATCGAAGATTCGTCCACAGTTCTGATTTTCTCCCACTTTTCTTGTACCATTGTTTCTGAAGCACAGCTTGGAATTCTCCAATGGCACTATCTGCAAGGGTCCTCCTCTGTCTTCGACCCATGTCAGCAGTCTTGCAAGTCGCGGCCATAATGGCTTGCATATTGTTTGTGCATTTTCAATTGTTTCTGCAGATCACCACTCCTTTCTCCCATCCTTCTGGAGAAAGCACTGTTCCCCAAATTTGCATTTGACCTCTGTCATTCCATCTTCAAGCTTCTTCTGTAGTTTTTCCTTTGACGTTCAGCTTTTTGTCTTCTGATTTCTGCTCCTTTCAATCCAGGCTTCTCATATCTAATTACAAGGTTCTTTGTTTTGCCATTATTTGTCGCCTTTATGTCTTGGACATAATCATCTTCATCTGTGTCAGTTACTTCAGTTGCCAATTTGAGTGAAGCATCACTTCCCATGAACTGGCCTCTGGTCGTGCACATTGCTAAATGTGATAGGCAGTGTGCTGTTATGACATCTATCTCAACAGCTACAAAGATTTTTGACTTCCCATGCTGTACGGTAGGAGTGTACAAACAAAGCATTCTTCCTCTGAAGTTAGTCTTCCAACTTCCTTCATATGTTGGTACCATATGTTATTTCCCAAGTGTGCTGTGCGGTCCAGGTAATCGTTCAATTCCTTATTGTCGTCTTGTATGCTTCTTCTGATTCTCAAAGTCTTTCTGTAGTTTGTTAAACAAAACCACATCTTTGAACAAATCCGTATAGCTTCTTTTTGCTGGAGGATTCTCAGGTACCTCCAGCAATGATCCAGGCATGTCCACATGTATTAGTCTTGTAGGATAAAGTCTGGTAAGTCTTTCCTTGTCCTCCTGTCTCTTTTTGGCTCCGTTTATGAACGTCCATTTTGATTCTGCTATTATCTCTGCACGTGATTGCATTGCAGGACTTAAGCTTGACCCTTTCATCACTGGATCAGGCATGCTCATCGGTGCTGTCTCGGTTCGTTCATTCTCTAGAGTCTTTTGTCGCCTTAATAGTTCCTTTTCCATGTGTCTTATAACACCCTTTGGTAAAAAAGCATCTTGTTGAGCTCTGTCCAAACTCTCCCCATTTTCTGGAATGTGATTCTGAAGTCATTGACACTAAACCAGGTGTGTATGTACTCATTATTTGTGTAAGTGTACCTTTAATCAAGCCCGTCTCGGGTTTACTTTGCCGACCCTGCCTCCGGCGTTTCAATTAATTTGTTACAAGTGTCGTCTGTGTGTCATTGTTTATCACATCCATCTCAAGTTCAGTCACTATCATTCTGAACTGGAATGACTATGTAAGGTCTGGGCACCTTTGCAGGTTTCATGCGTACATCATTAGGTGCGTGCACGGGAATTTTAACGCTTTGTGCACCGATGAAAAACACAGTTCTAATAGTCAATGTTAGTAATATGATAATGAACAATGCATGTGTAAATGATACATTTAAAAGTCAATTTGCAGCAATTGTTCCTGGGCCAATATGAATGTCTCTCTGCATGAGGGAAAACAATGTTGCTTTTCTGGTTTCCCATCTCGATCATGTAAGGAAGCAAAACTAATTCTTTAATACATGCTAAACATTGTCACTTTATCTGGATCCTGCTGCCTCCGCTTGCAGGACACGTGTGCTGGACTGATTATCCTCTTTATCTGAATAATAGACTGTCTCTTGACTCTGGAAACAGTTATTTTTCTATTAACGAAAAATCCAAATGAGGCAATAAGTTCAGTAAGTCTTAATTTGCATGTTCCATGTAAACCAATTCCCAGTCTATGCCTCCAATCTGTTTCACTCCAGACGACATGTTGGTTCTTTGTCAGTATAGACAAAAGTGAAGTCCTTGGCAACACCTTCACGATCTGTCCCTCAAAGGAAAGTTTACACTCTTCTCCTATTGACCTGCATTACGATACCATGCAAGAGCATACTCAGATGAGTAGTGTTCTCTGGGTCTGCGATGAAAGTGAGGAAGTCGACGTTGGCACGTCTCCCCACAGGTTCTGGAAAGTCTTCAATTAATCAAAAAAATACATTACTGACTAGTCTGCTATTCTCTTGTGACAGGGACATTTGTCTTGTCCTCGATGTACTCCGGAAGTAAAATAAACTGTTCTGCAATCACTGTGAGCAGCCTCTTTGTCTTTTCGTTTTCAGGATCTTGAAGAAACTCTGTTATGTTAGTGAGCCTTCCCACCAACGACGGGTATGACCTCAATACTAACTCGAAATAGATTAGAATGTCTTTGGAGAGGTCCCTATTGCGTGACACCATAAGTGAGTCCAAACAGGGATTCTGTGTTGAAAGACTCAGGATACTGTATTCTCTTCCAATTTATGTATCCTTGATCAAAATTTGGCTTATCTTTTCTTACCAAGGTTTTAGTGTGCCTCAGTCCAAAGTTCAAAGACAACAAGCTATTTTGTGGCTTCATACGTGCAATTCTTCTCCTTCACCTTGCAACTAGGAAGCAGAGAGTGTCAGTGTTTTTATGTCCTTCTTCCCTTATTTTGCTCAAAGGAAGTGTCCAGAACTAAGCCACAACTTTGCACAAAAGTTGTTTGTCTTTTACCTGGCTGGTCATGCGTCCTTCTTCCTCGTCATGGATCTTGTCTGCACGTGTTGTGGTTCTTACCCGTTGTCTGTATTCTCATCGTGGTGGGGTGCAGGCAGAGGATTTCTCCGATGTATGGCTTGATGTCGTCCAAGACGATCCAAGCTCTTCTTCCATGTAACTTGACTGCAGAGGGTGTGACATCTTCCACTCTAAATGGGTCAGGGCCGGTGAACCTTGGCTCGTCCCACTTTTTTTTTGTGTGATTTCTCACTAGGACCGTGTCCCCAGGGAATATTGGAGGAACACATAATTCTGAAACTATCTGTTGCAGCATCTCCTTCTGTGTTCTGTACTGCCCAACACCCTTCTTGTTGTGGCTGAAGTTGTCCTGAAATTACAGTAAAACAAGATGTAATGCAATTCAAGTAGTTTTGCATTCCCAATCCTAACACTTCTCCTGTTGGCTGAGCATCACATCTAGCTCCATTTAGAAGTGTTAATGGCGTGCGCATCCTTCTGCCCATCACAATTTCGTACAGCGTGAGATGGTGGTCAGAACCAGGATGGTTTCTGAGTGCTTACAGTGCCAGTGGAAGACAGTGCAGCCATCCCTTCTTCAGAGTAAGCTTCAACTTGGCTATCCTTGCCTTTAACAAGCCATTGAGCTTCTCGCATATCCCATTCCCTTGAAGATGATACACCAAAGAAAACGTGTGCTTTATACCAAGCAACAAGCTAATCTGTTTAAATACTGCATTAACAAAATGAGGACCATTGTCTGACCTCATCACTTCACACACTCCCCATATGGGAAACACCTCCCTCACCAGGAATTTGGCCGCACAGGTAGAGTCTGGGGCCTGATTCATGGAATGTTTTCCTATGGGTTTGCACCATTATAAAACACTTCCATGAATCAGGCCCTGGGTGTGTACATGGTCCTGCTTCTATCCATCTAGAGAATGGACACCACAACAATTAGATACCTGTATCCGTTACATACTTGGATCATATCGACATCATCAATATGCAAGTGCTGAAAAGGCCCATTAGGCCTTGGGATAACTCCTCTAATCACACGTAGTGTATGCCCAGCCGTGAACTGCTGACAGATTATACAGTTTACCATAAAAATGCAACGTGTTCTGCCAAGTTCGGTATAAACCAGTCTTTGGCAATTGTTGCTGCTAGATTCTCCTTTATCACGTGCGCTGGATAGTGTAACTGTTCCAGGGCTATTTTCAATAAGGCTATAGGCATCACTGAATTACTAGTGCAGTCTTGTCACCACAAGCTCTCGGACAGATTTAAAGAATACCCTCATCACTTCCATAGGTTCTTCTCTTCCTGTGGTGCTTCTCCTTGGAGCTCCATTAACTGAGTTTTTGCCATATTGCTATAGCCTTCCGGCTCACTTTGTGCAACAATCTTTCTCTCATGCACATCAAATATTTCCACATTCATTATTATTTCGTCTTTGGTTGCCACACGCTCGGCTTCAGTGTCTGCTGCTTGATTTCCACGTGAGATAAAATCTGTCCCTTTTGTGTGGGTCGCGTATTTCACGACCACTATGCCCACTGGGAGTTGTAGTGCCTTAATGAGTCTATCCAATAAGGCTGTGTGCTGCACTGGCGTGCCATCCGCTCGGAGGTAGTCCCTCCTTTTCCAGCGCGCTAAACCTGCGTGTACTCTCGACATCACATAGGCGGAGTCACTGTACACCACCGCTGTCATGCCCACGCCGCTGGCGCACGCATTGGCAACCATCATGGACCCCTTGGTACTCATTTATCCTCCTAATCCTCTGTGAACAACTCCTATTCACGCCTTGGTCTTTTTTTTCCATTTGCTCAACTTTGGTTCTTTCTTGTTTTATTCAATTAACTACATTTTCCATAATGCACCTCGCTACAGTCCTCAATTCCTGGCTATTCTCATTCCTCGTTATTGGGACCACAATCCCCAGAAGCCCTAGCAGCCAGTGCTGCTTCCACCTGCTCAGGGCCAGAGAGGGAGGAGGCAGATTGTCTTCAGGTGTGCGGCTCCAGGTGCTGTCTATTAGCCTGCCTCAGAACAGGGCAGGGCTGTATATAAGCAGCTGCCTGCAGGAGCACAGTGTCTTGCATCTTGAGATCTCCCCGCTCCTGTTTGCCTTGACCCGCTACTTGGTTTTCTGTTTCTGTTGCTGCATTTCCCTGTTTTGGATCCAGTGCCCTGCCGGGCTCTCTACTTTGCAGCTGATCACGCTCTGCTGCCTTCCAGCCACCGCCCTTGCCCTGCCGGCCTCTCTACATTGCAGCTGATCACGTTCTGCTGTTTTCCAGCCCCCGCCTGTGCCCTTCGGGGTTTCCTACCTTGCAGCCGATCTCGCTCCGCTGCTTGCTACCTACCTTTTTCCGCTGGGTTCTCAGCCTGGCAACCTACTACAGTCCTCTGCAGCCCTCTACAGCCAGCGGCCCTGCTCCTCTGGGCTCACTCCTTGCTGCCCTGCTCTTCTGGGCTCCTTGCCTTGCAGCCTGCCTCACTCCGGCTGCCTACAGTCCTTGTCCTCTGGGCTCCCTGCCCTACAGCCTGCAACCCTCTGCTGTCTCCAAGCCCTTGTCCTCTGGGCTCCCTACCTTGCAGCCTGCACCTCTTCGCTGCCTACAGCCCTTGTCCTCTGGGCTCCTTCCTTGCAGCCTGCTCCCTCCGCTGCCTACAGCCCGTGTCCTCTGGACTCCCTGCCTTGCGGCTTGCTACACTCCTCTGCAGTACAGCCTGTTTTACACTTAGCTGCCTACAGCCCTGCTCCTCTGGGCTCCCTACCTCGCAGCCCTATTCTTTTGGGCTCTCTGTCTGTCGCCTCCTATTAATATCTCTCTGTCCTGTTCTTCTGGACTCCCTGCCTTGCAGCCTACTACAGTCCTCTGCAGTCCACTACAGTTTGCCTGCACCTAGTCCCACTCTTGACTGCAGACCTCCTTCCTACTTTGCAGCCCTTCTGTTTTCCTGACTGCTGCTCCCTTGTTCTCTTCCTTGAGTCCTCTGTACTCCACCTTAGGTTATCTACTTCAGTCTAACTGCCTTTCCTTCATTTCCTTCTGCTAGATTGCTCATTGACTTCCTTTTCACTGGATGTATCTGTTCTTGTCTTCTCATGTGTCTTATGTAATCCCTTTGTACAGAGCTTGCCTGTTGGTTTCCGGCAGGCAACCTCTGCCCCTTCCCTTGTCGCGTTTTCAGTGTTACAGACACCCACTGCTGTTGTTCCCAGCCATGAGCATACAGCGTGGGCCTCTGTTATAGCAATCTGTGCAGAAGGCTGGAGTTTCCTAAGGTTCGTGGAACACTCTTTCCCATTTCAGCATACACCCCAAGAGGGAATCCAGTTTGTTTGTACCTTTATATCTTTTGACCCCTTTTGGCTCACAGTTACAGTTTCCTACTCTTCTTTCTTGTTTAACTCCCTGCTGTGTGTGCTTATCTGTTACCTTACTTCAGCACAGCCACCCAAACCCTACAGAGGGTACCCTGTGCCACTCTTGACAGAGTGCCATTCCTGACAACCGCTTCCTGGTCTGCATGATTCTTGAGTGTGCATCAACACCAATAATTCTGCAGCTTGTGCTGAATAATGTGAGGGTAATCGTGCACTAATGAGTAATCGAAATTCCCCATTTTCCGTGTGCTTCACCACAGCGGCACCTGTATATCTCTGTCCATCATTTTGATCAATCCTCGAAGAACCATCAACAAAGACGATTTCTCCTTCAGCCAATGCGTTTTCTTTCATTCTGGGAATCTCATAAAATTCTTCATAGTTTGCACAATCATGTATTAGCTCTCCTTCAGTGACTGGCTCGGCTATAAACATAGCTGGGTTCACTATTTTGCACAATACTATTTTAATCGTTGGATTTGATATGACCACTTCATAAGCAGAAGCGCTCTGCAATGTCAATGTGCCTTTTGGTTTCTCTAAAATGGCAAATAATGTGTACTCGACGAATAACGTCATTGGACCCCCCATCACAATGGTTGTAGCCTTCTCTATGGCGAAATCTGCGGCAGCCAAACTTTGTTTGCACGGAAAGTGCCCCCTCATCACTGGGTCTAAATTCCCACTGTAGTATACAAGGGGCTTGTACCCCAGCGTGGTTTTCTGTGTGAGTACTGCTGTCATAACACTGCCATTCATGTGTGAATACAGGTAAAATTCCTCTGCATAATTGGGAATCCCTAAGACTTTTGCCGTGCAAAAGCCCTTTTTTAATTCATCAAACCCTTCTTCCATGGTCTTGGTCCACACGTTTTTTTATTTCGTTGTTTGTGCTTTCTTTAAGGCTTGTAACAAGGGCCTGATATAAGAGCTGTAGTCAAAAACCCATGCCCTGACAATTACATAGTCCTGAAAAACTCTGCATATCGTGTGTGGCTTGGTGTCATGATGCCTACCCCCGGGCATCCGGATCAAGGCCATCAGCCCCGGGAGCAGGCATCCAGACATTTACAAAAAAAAAAACCCAGCAGCCCCAGCTAGGGGCTGTCTGGGTTCGGTCCTGGCGCCGTAGGCACCAGGCTCATAATAAAAATCGGTCCTGGCGCCATAGGCACCAGGCTCATAGACATTACTTACCTCATGCAGACCATGCTGCAAATAAATCCATGCCAACGTGAGGCCTGGATGGGACTATTTTACTACAGGGACTATTTTTTACTTGGGTGTGGTCCTGGGGAACTTCTTTCCTGGGACTACTTTGGAGGCTATTTAAACCACGCCCGAACAGCAGCACATGCTTCGTATTATTCTGCATCCAGCAGCGTGACCCTCACCGTGCCTGCAGCCAGCATCCAGTCTTCTGCCACGCCCGCGTGCCTACAGCCAGCATCCAGTCTTCTGCCACGCCCGCCTCGAATCCGGAGCTCCTAGAATAAAGAGGAAGAAAAGGACAAGGTTAGAAAACAAACTTATTTCAAATTCCTCACCTGATTCCGGATCCATTTCATCTCCCGACCTGGAAAGTACATCAGTCCTGCACGCGTCGCTTCACCAGCTCCAGCACGGCGCCATACTCACCAGTTCTCACAGCATCTTTCGATCCGGCACTGTCTCCATCATTTCTTCGCCGTACTCCGGCACCTAGGGGCACAAGAATAACAAGGTGAGCCAAGGGAATCAACAAATACCTCTTACCACCATAGACTTACTTGATTTACCACCGGCGGTATTATTCTCCATATCTTCATATGCCGCATCTGTAAAGAGGGAGAAAAACAACATGTTAACGCATGCAATAGTTACCGGACAGCGGTGGGTAACACAGACTCTTACCTGAACGCCAGCAGCAGCTACGAGACCTTCTTCTCACAAACTCAGTTGCAACTTAAGGAAGGAAGGGGACAAGAGTGAACATTGGGCACATTGAACTCTTTGAACTTGATACTTACCAATCCCGCCTGGGACTTCAGAGTCAATGCTTATCGGAACTCTCCCAACGCCTTCAAACCAGTGAAGTAACTGGTATCTACGCGCCCCTGCAAGACACGCAGGATGGAGAGCTCATCTTTTACAAACATAAGGTGAGGTTACTAAGGGGATATCGGAGGTGATTAGTGGGGGAGAACGAGAACAGTTGGGAGGCCATCACTAAAACCCACAGGTGGCTAATCCCTGTCTCCACTTGCAGGAAAATACTTCTTCTGGTCCAGCAGACAAGACTAGGCGGGCCAGTCCAGACAGTCATCTCTGCACTACGCATCACGTTGACGGAGACCGCAGCTGTCCGGGTCCGATCGACACCCCTGTGGGGTCCAGGTGAGTGTAACAGAGCACAAAGCCTTTCTAAAAATACCCACCCGGGTGTCATGGAAACCTCGGAAACAGACCAACTGGCCCAATTATTGGGGGAACTTAGGGCGGAAGTACATGTCGCTCGCCAAGAGACTAATGCCCTCAGGAGAGAACCGATTGTCTCAAAGGAGCGCACTGATGATCTGGCTAGGCAAGTACTGCAAAACCAAGCTGGGCAAACGCCCCTACCTGGATATGGGGGAAACCCAACCCCCGTTTCATCAAGCAATCCTGTGCAAGTGGTTTTACCAGGAAATATTCCGTTAGCTCCACCCGAAAGCTTTGCTGGGGACCCCAAAAGGTTCGCCGTGTTTATGAACCAATGCCGCTTGCACTTTTTATGCAGACCGGGAGCCTTTCCAAATGACCAAGCCAAAGTAGCCTTTGTATTGTCATATCTTAGTGGCAGCGCAGCGGATTGGTCCATTCCGTTAGTCAACCGGGATTTTCAGGGTTTTCAAAGGAACATGGAAAAACTATTCGCCAGACACTCACAGGGTCAAGCCCTGGACAACGAACTTTTATCCTTACAACAGGGTAACCAGGATCTGCTAGCCTATATTGCAATCTTCAATAGGTTGGTGGTGGAAACCGGGTGGCCGGAGGAAAAACGAATTACATTGTTTCATCGTGGACTTCGGGGAGAACTCAAAGATGTCTTGGCTCAAGTTGTGAACCCACCTCAGGATTGCACAGAATTTATAGACTTAGTGGTCCAGCTAGACCACCGACTTCAGAACCGAAAGACTGATTGAGCTAAATTCGAGAATCGGGTATTGGTTAAACCCAACGTTGCCCCCAAAGGAACAGATGCATCTGAACCTATGCAGATCGGGGGGGGGGGTTTAAAGGACCCTTAACTCAAAAGGAAAGAGAAAGACGACGACAGATGCATTTGTGTCTGTACTGTGGAACCTCAGGACATTTTCTACAGGATTGCCCTACAAAAAAACCCAAGAAGGTGGTAGGAGTTGCTGATAAAAGCCACATAGAGCCTGATTCGGGAAACGACCACGCCCGACAAGCGTAGAGGTCCGCTTGCCGAGCTTAAAGAAGGACACTCAGACCTCGCATCTGATCATCCCAGTGGTCCTACTTGATCCCAGGCAGCCATCACGTATGCACGCAGTAAGGGCATACATAGATAGCGGGGCCGTAGGAAACTATATGGACCACAAATTGGTGTCAAGGATGAATCTACCTCTTTGCAAAAAGACCACTTCGGATGTCATCACCACAGTTGATGGAACTGAGATTGCCTCGGGGCCTGTAACTCATTCCACTACAGAGATGACACTGTTGAGTCAAGATGGGCATCGAGAGACTATTGTGTTTGATCTAATCAAAGCCCCACAGTTCCAGATAATACTGGGGATGCCATGGTTGGAAACACATAATCCTTGTATAGAATGGCGAGAGAAGAGAATAACCTTCCCGGATTGTGCACACACCGGTTAGCCGGAGAAAACTTTGAACAAAGGCCTGGCTACAGTCGTTAACCCAATCGTGCAGTTACCTCAGAAATACCAAGAATTTCAGGATGTTTTTCAAAAAGAACAGACCAATACATTACCTCCTCACAGATCATACGATTGTCAAATCGACCTCCTACCCGGTGCAAAACCCCCATGCAGTAGAATCTACGCCCTCACGGAACCTGAAAATCTTCACCTATGGCAATACTTGGACCAATACCTTGCTAATGGCTTTATTCGTCCTTCCAAGTCTCCTGCATCCTCAGCTTTATTCTTCGTGCCAAAAAAGGAAGGTGACCTTAGAACGTGCATAGATTACCGCGCATTAAATCAGATTACGGTAAAAAACCGATACCCATTGCCTCTGATCCCCGAATTACTAGGCCAAGTAAAGGATCCTTGTATCTACACTAAGTTAGATCTCCGAGGGGCATATCGTCTGGTACGTGTCAAGAAAGGCGACGAATGGAAGACTGCCTTTTGCACCAAGTACGGATTATTCGAATATCAGGTGATGCCCTTCAGGTTGTGCAATGCACCAGCGTCCTTCCAGTATTTTATGAACAATGTCCTTCGTGAACTCATTGACGTCTGTGTTGTCGTATATATAGATGATATTCTAGTGTACTCCTCCTCAGAATCAGACCATGTTAAGCATGTGCGTGCAGTCCTTGAGAAACTACGCCAGCACAAGTTATATGCAAAATTGGAAAAATGTGTTTTTCATGCGACGGAAGTTGAACTTCTTGGATTTATCCTGACTCCAGAGGGAGTCCGAATGGACTCTCGAAAGGTGGACGCAATTCTCAAGTGGCCATCACCCAGTTCAGTCAAAGGGGTACAAAGCATGCTCGGATTTGCTCATTTCTACTGTAGATTCATTCCGAACTTCTCCCATGTTGTACACCCCATCACAGCACTTTTGCGAAAAAACAAACGCTTCTTGTGGACCGAAGAGGCTGAAAAGGCCTTCCAAGAGCTGAAAGCGAAATTCACATCAGCACCTGTCTTAAAGCATCCACGCCCTGAGCTTCCATACATAGTAGAAACTGATGCATCCAGTTTAGCCATGGGAGCTGTCCTGTCCCAGAAGGATCCTGAAACCGGTCAACTTCACCCAGTAGCGTTTTGGTCCAGAAAGTTCTCAGCACCTGAGTTAAACTATGCGATTACCGATAAAGAGCTATTAGCTATCAAATCCACCTTTAAGGCTTGGCGGCACTAACTTCTTGGTGCCAGGCATACCATTACCGTAATCACTGATCACCGGAACCTGCAGTATTTAAAAACAGCCAAAGCCCAATCATCGCGACAACTTCCATGGGCATTGTTCTTTGCCGAATACGATTTCGTGATCACTTATCGACCAGGCTGCAAAAATGGCAAAGCAGATGCCTTATCCCGAATAGGGATGGGAGAAGCATATGCAAACCCGGAACCGGTGCCAATAATTCCTGAGCAAAGAATTCTTGGCATAACTACTCTACAGACACTAGAAGATATTCATTCAAAAATCCAACAACTCTTCGATCCAGCAACCCTGGAGGACTGAGTAAAGAAAGGCCCAGACAACTCAGTCGTCAATGACCTACCTTACTATCAAGGACGACTATTTCTACCACACAAGGAAATACAAGAACTAGTCATCTCCAATCACCATGACACCCTGATGGAAGGGCACCCAGGTATCGCAAAAACTGAAGCGAAAATTAAGAGTCAGTTCTGGTGGCCCACTTGGCGAAAAGACGTAAAGTCATTTGTGATGTCTTGTGGCATTTGCGCCCAAAACAAAAGCCAGAAGAAAAAGCCTGCTGGCCTTTTACAACCTTTAGATATTCCACCTACACCATGGCACACCTTATCTTTAGACTTTATTACAGATGTACCTCCATTGTAATGGATTTAACACCATCCTAGTTATTGTGGATCTTTTTTCCAAGATGGCCCACTTTATTCCTTTAAAAGGATTACCTTCTGCTTCAATTTTGGCCAAGGAGTTCCTCGAAAACATTGTTCGAATACACAGATTTCCTTCCGTATTGGTCTCTGACCGTGGCAGTCAATTCATTTCACAATTTTGGAAGAAATGCTGTCAATTGGCACATATCGACGTGAGGTTATCAACCAGTCACCATCCCCAGACCGATGGTCAGACGGAGAGGACCAACCAGACCCTTGAACAGTACCTACGTTGCATGCTGCACCAGACCGAAAGCAATTGGAAGGATATTTTATGGATTTCCGAATATGCATACAATAACTCAGTACATTCTGGAACCGGACAAAGCCCCTTCTATACCATATACGGACATCACCCTCGAACCTCAGAACTCAATTCGCCTCAGCACTTAGAAATGCCTGCAGTTAGTCATTTACACTCTACTATTACACAAGCCTTTAAGGAGGCAACAGAACATTTGAAATAAGCGAAAGAGAAATACAAGAAAAATGCTGATCAACATAGAAGCGATGCTCCAGGATATCAGATTGGGGATCAAGTTTGGCTGGCTACAAAACACATACCTCTAAAAGGAACTCGGACTTTTAATCCTAGGTATTTGGGACCTTACACTATTAAGGCCATTATCAACCCGGTGGCCGTCAAGTTGGAATTACCCTCTAATATGCGGATCCATCCCGTCTTTCATGTTTCACTTCTGAAACCAGTTCAACCCGGGACAACACTTGCCAAACCACCTGACCCCATCCTAATAGATGGAGAACCTGAATTCAAGGTAAAAAATATCCTGGACTGTAAGTTGGTTAAATCAAGACTTTTTTATTTAATCGACTGGAAAGGTTACGGACCATAGGAAAGGTCATGGGAGCCTAGTGACCACGTTCATGCACCTCGGTTGGTGAAGAAATTCCATCGGAACTTCCCAGACAAACCAGGGCCAAGGGGAAGAACAACTTTAGGAGGGGTCTTGGGGGGGAGTGCTGTCATGATGCCTACCCCCGGGCATCCGGATCAAGCCCATCAGCCCCGGGAGCAGGGATCCAGACATTTACAAAAAATAAAACCAGCAGCCCCAGCTAGGGGCTGTCTGGGTTCGGTCCTGGTGCCGTAGGCACCAGGCTCATAATAAAAATCAGTCCTGGCGCCTTAGGCGCCAGGCTCATAGACATTACTTACCTCATGCAGACCATGCTGCAAATAAATCCAAGCCAACGTGAGGCCTGGATGGGACTATTTTACTACAGGGACTATTTTTTACTCGGGTGTGGTCCTGGGGAACTTCTTTCCTGGGACTACTTTGGAGGCTATTTAAACCACGCCCGAACAGCAGCACATGCTTCGTGTTATTCTGCATCCAGCAGTGTGACTCTCACCGTGCCTGCAGCCAGCATCCAGTCTTCTGCCACGCCCGCATGCCTACAGCCAGCATCCAGTCTTCTGCCACGCCCGCCTCGAATCCGGAGCTCCTAGAATAAAGAGGAAGAAAAGGACAAGGTTAGAAAACGAACTTATTTCAAATTCCTCACCTGATTCCGGAACCATTTCATCTCCCGACCTGGAAAGTACATCAGTCCTGCACGCGTCGCTTCGCCAGCTCCAGCACGGCGCCATACTCACCAGTTCTCACAGCATCTTTCGTTCCGGCACTGTCTCCATCATTTCTTCGCCGTACTCCGGCACCTAGGGGCACAAGAATAACAAGGTGAGCCAAGGGAATCATCAAATACCTCTTACCACCATAGACTTACTTGATTTACCACCGGCGGTATTATTCTCCATATCTTCATATGCCGCATCTGTAAAGAGGGAGAAAAACAACATGTTAACGCATGCAATAGTTACCGGACAGCGTTGGGTAACACAGACTCTTACCTGAACGCCAGCAGCAGCTACGAGACCTTCTTCTCACGAACTCAGTTGCAACTTAAGGAAGGAAGGGGACAAGAGTGAACATTGGGCACATTGAACTCTTTGAACTTGATACTTACCAATCCCGCCTGGGACTTCAGAGTCAATGCTCACCGGAACTCTCCCTACGCCTTCAAACCAGTGAAGTAACTGGTATCTACGCACCCCTGCAAGACACGCAGGATGGAGAGCTCATCTTTTACAAACATAAGGTGAGGTTACTAAGGGGATATCGAAGGTGATTAGTGGGGGAGAACGAGAACAGTTGGGAGGCCATCACTAAAACCCACAGGTGCCTAATCCCTGTCTCCACTTGCAGGAAAATACTTCTTCGGGTCCAGCAGACAAGACTAGGCGGGTCAGTCCAGACAGTCATCTCTGCACTACGCATCACGTTGACGGAGACCGCAGCTGTCCGGGTCCGATCGACACCCCTGTGGGGTCCAGGTGAGCATAACACTTGGCTGTTTTTGAAATGGCTTCAGCTCTTTTAGGAGTAACCTTTTTACCTTCATGTGAGATCAGCTGGCCCATGTACAGCATTTCTTGTTGACAGTACTGTAACTTCTTTTTCAACTTTATATCCTTTCTCAGCCAATACAGTCAATAGCTGAATGGAATCGTGTCTGCACTTTTCCTCTGTTGTGCTGCAAATTAGAATGTCATCCACATATTGCAAGACAACACTCTCTAATGCAATATTGCTTACTTCTATTTGCAGGACTCTATTGAAAATTGAAGGAGACTCACAATATCCTTGAGGTAACCTTGTGCTTTTCAGGCGAACTTGTCTGAACATGAATGATGTCAAATCTTGGGAGTCTTTGTGTAATGGGATTGAGAAAAAGGCATTTTTTAAGTCAATCACCGTGAAATACCTCGCTTCAACAGGTATATTACATAGGATCGTGGATGGGTTCAGGACTAGAGGGAACTTGGCCTCTACTTTCTGGTTTATCGGCCTTAAATCTAGTATCAAACGCCAAGACCCTCTCTATGATTTTTTTAATCGGATAAGCTGAATTATTGCATGACTACTCTGACGTCACTAACATACCCTGCTCCATCATGGCAGAAATTGTCTAAAAATCCCTTCATCTGCCTCCCTAGACATGGGATACTGTCGTGCTTTTGGTAATATTGCTCCTGGTTTCAATTTAATTTTCACTTCTCTGAATCCTTTCAGTAAGTCTACCTCATAAGGGCCTGTAGTCCATACTGAGACAGGCACCTTTGACATGTCGTCATCAAAATATTCAGGACGTTTTTGTGCCAGCATCATTCTCTGAGGCACCTCTCTGTTGATCATTTTCACCCAATAAATGAGATTAACCTCAACTGTCATCTCATCTTCAGCTATTTGCTCTTCAAATAGATCATCAGTGACGCCAATCTGTAACCTTCTCCAATGGCGATTATGGTGCACCATTGTCTGCCTTCATCATCACAACCATCAAGCAATGCCATCTCTCCTCCGTCACAATATGGCTGCTTGTATTGTTAAGGGAAACACTTGTCCCTTTTCCTCATGCATAGGTATTCTTGGTCTGAACATAAACTCATCTGGAGTTCTCATTGTTTTATCTGCAAGGTTGGTAGCCATGACATTAATATACGCACTTCATATGTGAATATTTCGGGTTCTAACGGAATCGCTCTCATAGCCATTCGTTCTACATATGCTCTAATCATTTCGCACACGTTCAAATAGTGCATTCCTGGAGTTGAACATACTATGCCCTTCTCCGTGAACGAGATTGTCATGTTTAACTTTGGTATTAGGTCTCGTCCCAATATGTTTACCTGAGTCTGCCTCGAACCTAGCAGTGGCACTTTCATGTCACATTCTCCTATGTAAACTGGAAGTTCTTTTGTAAAAGAATCACGCCTTGTTGCTCCTGTGAATCCCTGAGTATTTATGGCATCGCCAGACAAACAAAACTTGCCTTCACGTATACACGAGAGTGTCGCACCCGTGTCAACTAAGAAAGAATGTTCCTTGTCCCCTATGAAGACATCTACCCTTGGTTCCTCGTGAGGGTTTGGTGTCACTGATAGGATAGAACACATCATGTCTCCCAGTAAGCTGCCCTAGTCCATATATAATCTTGTCCCATTCTGAGTGAATGGATTTCCCCCGTCACTTGTGGCATCTCCTATTCCAGAATTCAGTACCTGTCCTGTGCCTGCTGTTTCTAATAGTTGCATTGGCGACAGTTGAGACTGTCCCTATGGAAAATGTGTCACCTTCTGCTGTGGTTGCAAGCTTTGCTGTACTCTTGGCGCTTGCTGTTGCACCGTGTGATTTTGTACAAATCCATTTCCACCCTGCGGCAACAACGCAGATGGATTCACCATCCCTCCTCTTGTGAATTGGTCGTTTTGCACCATTCATCAACTTCCGCACATGCGTTCTAGATGCCCGGTCATCCAACACGTCCAACATGTTGGCGGTGGTCTGATTATTTGCCCATTTTGCATATCCTGGTTTCCGCTTGGCATGTTTTGAAAACCTCCCCGATTATTCTGCCATCCTCCTTCCTCAAAAGCCTCTTCCTCTTGGGTAAAACCAGTTATTGCTTTGATCAAACTGCCTTTGATTATTGATCTGCTGTGTATTTGATCAGTCTGTGTTAGTGATCATTGCCCCCTCAATGGCATAATTTGGTTTTTTTTTCTGCACTAATCTAGCCTCTTCACCTTTTTGTACAGTCGCGAGATGTAGTAGTAGTGCGCGATGGTCAGCTGTATCTCAGACCATGGCTTGGCCTCAATCCCCACCAATTTCTTGAGCTACTTCTGTACCTGTTCTGGCAGCCCTTGGCATAATATATGGTAAAACACGGGTATAGATTTCCCCCAAGATTCTGTGTTTCCAGTACCCACACATCTAGAAAATTCTGGATGTAAAACAAAATCATCTCCCTCCTTCATCTTGCGCGTCATTATAGCTCCCATATCAGAAGTGTCTGGGTATAGCACTCAAACCGCTTTCCATACCGCGGTTCTGCAATTGTTGAACAGCGCTCCATCATGCGCAGTATTAACTGTAGTCACCCCAGGGTAACCTGCACGTGTCCACACATTGTCAGCTCCATCACCAAGTATGGCGATTAAAAGACCCTTAATATCCCCTATAGCTAATGTGTTCCCTCCCGTCATTTTTTCTAAATCATGTATCCATTTTCCAGCTCCAGATGTCAACATTGGGAGCTTATTTTTCAGGTTTTCTCTATCCATCTGTGGCCAAGGTATATATTGTGGCCTTGTTCCTCCTTTTTCTAGTAAAGGGAACTGTGACACATGACACTCCTTTTCCTCATCATTTTTCTGTCCACCGCAGGAGTAATATTCCCACATCGCCGTCCACATGGAAATGTCCTTAATCTGCTCACATAGGGCGGTGGAGACACCCCCCTCTGAACGTATGATACTCCTTCATGCCAATCTGATTGCATGGCTAACTCCGATGCCCTAGGTGCAGACCCATTAGAATCCAACCATCTTATTCCCTTTCCCCTAGAGCGGCGTCTTTCGTGACTTCTCTAGTGTTCTCTTTCTTCACATTCTTCTCTTTCTGTGTCTGATATTGTCTGTGCCCAGCTCGTGCAACTTCTCTCATCCTCCTCATTTCTATTTAGAGTCAGCCTATCTAAGGACAGCTCCCCATTTCTGCTACTTTGGGAGGCGTCCTCAGTATCGTACAACTGAGTGCTCCCAAGACACTCATCCTCTCCTTCCCCTTTGGGTACCTTTTCTAGCCCCATCTCATTGTATATTCTATCGATTGTCTCTCCGATGCTTCTGGTGTCAAAGTCATCTTCTAGATTTGCCCGAGACATGTCTGGTACTGAATCATACTCAGGAAAGAATTCTTCTATATCTTCCCAGTCTACTACTGGATCAGGTTTTTTAACCTCTTACCTCTTTCCAGATACTCGAGATCCCCTGCTCTCTGTCTTTGCTTGCGTTCTATGTCAACATCAAATTCTCTACGCTTCCTTGCTTTTTCTCAGACCCCATATTCTTCTTGATTCCTAGCATCTCTTCATTTGCCCTTTGCATTTCCTCATCCCTTTGTCTTTGTATTCTCTTCTCCCGTATTTTTTTGTTCTTCTATTCTCCTTTGTTCTATTCTATCCTGATCATCAGCTGTTCTCTGCTTACTTGTGTTAAACTATGGTTTTTCTCCCCTCGGAGGATTTTCAAATTTAGGTGGTCTCTCCACTGTGTTCACTTGTGTTCGGAACTTGTGGTAAACTAGGGCTTGCCGGTTCCTTCCTGTCCGCTTGCGCTTGTCCTATTCCCCCCCACTCCCTTCTATTCCATGGTGCTCTCTATCTCACCTATCTTCTCTAACTGCTTCTCCATTGACTATCCTGCTCTCCTCACCAAATCTGGTAGGAAAAAGTTTAAAAAGGACATCCTGGTCTACAACCCAGGCCTCCCTATCGCTGACACCTACACCACTGCCTCCTCCAAGGAAACTCTCACCGACATCCTCTTTTTCGTGCCTTCACCTGACCTATGGACCCTTCATATGGTCTCTGTGCTCTCTCCTTTCTCCTCTTCTCCCATTACTGGTGGCACCCGATGGGATGTCCTCTTGGCCTCCTTCCACTCCTCTAAGGCCATCATTAATGTCTATGCTAATGGAACCATCTTGGTCCAAGGCCCTCAGGCCAACCTTCACCTCTTTGATAGACGCTTCCCGTGCCTCATCAACTTCCTTTCCTCTCCTGCTGTCCCGCCTCCTCTATCCTCGGCTACCTTGCCTCCACCCTCGCTCCCTGCCCCCTCTCTCTTTCCCTCCTCACCTCCGCAGGTCATACCTCTGATCTGTACCCCTCCCCGGAAGTCCTTCAAAGATGGCAACCTTCTCCACATTGCCACTCTTAACTCTCGCTCTGCTGTCAAACATTCCTCTGATATCTGCCGCCTTCTAGAGGAACTGGACCTTGACGTGCTCGGTCTCACTGAGACATGGTTCACGGCCAGCTCTGTCACCAGCTTTGACACAGTCTTACCTGACGGCTACAAGATACTCTCCGTGGCCAGGCCCGGGTTGGGCCTGGTATGTGGCCCTTATCTTCCCTGAGTGGATTCCTGCCACTGTTATTCCCACGCAGATCTACTCCTCCTTTGAATGTCTTGTCTGCCGACTCCCTCTCTCTCCTAGCCATTCCCTTACCGTGGCTACTATCTATCAGCCACCTGGTCAAATCTCCTCCTTCCTCTCCGAGTGGGCGGACCTCTCCTCCTCACTCTTATCCTCAACCACTCAACTCCTCCTTCTTGGAGACCTCAACATCCACCTGGATGCCTCCTGTCCCCCCTCTGGACTCTTTCGCGACCTCTGCGACTCTCTCTCACTCTCTATCCTCCCGTCTGGGCCGACCTATTCTGCAGGGCACACTCTTGATGCTCTGATCTCCTCTGACCTTCCCCTCTCTGTCCCCCTCTCCACTCCTCTCTCTTGGAGTGATCACTTTCTCCTATCCTCCCACCTCACCCTCCCTATCCCACAGGCAAAGCCACCCTCATCACTGCCACCTTCCTTCTTGGTCATCCGAACTATGAAGCGCGTGTCAGTTGAGGCTTTTGCTGCCACCTTCTCACCCCCTCCTCTCCCTTCGGCTGACTCCCACCCTGACACAGCCCTCTCCACTCTGCTATATCTGATACTCTTGATATCCTTGCCCCTGTCATGAGAATCCGCCTGAAGCCCAAAGCCAAATGTAACTCCTGGTATGACTCGGATCTCGTCAGCCTTAAACGCAAGTGCAGGGTGGCCTAGAGGAAATGGTGTGCTTCATGCTCATCCTCTGACAAACTGGCCTGTCGCCTGCTCCAAAGGCAATCCCGGCTCTCCGTTCCCTCCAAGAAGAGAGCCCTCATCCAAGCCCGCATCTCTGCGGCTTCTAACAATTCGGCCGAACTCTTTAAAATCTGCAAGGAGCTGGCCAACGCTGCTGCAGTCTCTACCTCTCCTGTCCCCTCCCAGGCCCTCTGCACAGCACTGGCCTCTCACTTCATTTAAAAAAACTCAGGACATCCTGTCCTCACTCTCCTCCTATCACCTCCCCCCCTCTATTCCCTGCTCTCCCTCTGGCCCTTCTGCAGCCACCCCTCCTCTCTCCTTCTCTGCCTTTCCCCTTTTTTCTGCTGACGAGGTTTCGAGACAAGTCCGATCTATGAAAGTCTCGTCAAAACAGGTCCACCCCTGTTCCTCCAAAACTATCAAGGACCACGTCGACTCGTTGGCCCCTGCCCTTGCTGACTTCTGCAAATCACTCTTTTGCCTCTGGAGTCTTCCCATCCCCTCTCAAGCACTCCCTTGTGCACCCCCTTCTTAAGAAGCCCTCTTCCAACCCCTCCTGCCCAGCAAACTACCGCCCAATCTCTATCACTCCCTTCTTGAGCAAGCTCCTGGAGAAACTGGCCATCTCCCAGCTTAATCTCCATGCTGAATCTGTTGGTAGTCTTCATGACCATCAGTCAGGCTTCAGAGCTGCCAGAAGCATGGAAACTGCTCTCCTAAACATCCGTGAGGACCTGCTGTTGAACCTTGATTCTAACATTCCTTGTGTTCTCATTTTGCTTGATCTCTCTTCTGCCTTTGATACTGTCAACCATCCCGCTCAACCGTCTCCGTGATAACCTGGGTATCACTGGTCAGGCTCTGGTGTGGCTGACCTCTTTCCTCTCCAATCAACCCTCCCAGGTCCAACTGGGGACTTTCCTTTCTGACATCTTTTTCTCTACCTGTGGTGTCCCCCAGGGTTCTAACCTCTCCCCCTGGCTCTTCAACCAGTACCTGGCACTTCTCGCCCACAGCATCGCCGCTCTCTGCCCCTACTTTCAGTGCTATGCGGATGATACCCAGCTCATTTTCAGGCTACCCTCGGCCTCCTCTTCTCCTTCCCTCATCTCTGACTGTCTTTCTGCTATCCAGGACTGGTGTGCCGCCAATGACCTCTGCCTTAATGCCAGAAAGACTGAGATTCTACTCATCGGCACACCCACTCCCTCCTTCCCTGCAGCTCTCTGGCTGGCCTCTCTTGGCCCTCTTCCTGCTCCTACCTGCAAGGCAAAAAACCTCGGGGTCATCTTCGACTCCACACTCTCCTTCTCTCCTCACATATCTGACGTCTCTAAGAAGTCACACTACCAGCTACACCTCCTCAGAGGTGTCCTTCCTTTCCTCTCCTTCCCCCAGAAGCTCACTGTCTCCAGAGCCCTGGTTCTCTCGAAGCTGGACTACTGTAACAGCCTATCTAAATCTGCCTGCCTCTACTCTCCGCCCTTTGCAACTCATCCAGAACAGGACTGGGAGACTTGTCCTTGGCCTCAAGCCCAGGGACCGTATCTCTCCAGCACTGAAATCACTACACTGGCTCCCAGTGACTGCGAGGATCAAGTTCAAAACCCTCTGCATTGTCCACAAGGCCTTCTGGGGCCTTGGGCCAAAATACCTTCAACTCTCTCTTCCTAAATATCTTCCTTCTCGAGCTCTTCGCTCATCCGCCTCCAACTCCCTCAGGGTCAGCCGCTTCTCCAAACAACAAGTTGGTGGCAGATCTCTCTCCGCTGCAAGGGCCTCCCTCTGGAACAGCCTTCCTGCCTCCCTGAAACTTCAGGAGAACCATCTCCGGTTCCGGAAGCACCTCAAAACCTTCCTCTTCGCCTCTGCTTTCTCTCCCTCTCTCCCCTGCTAAAGTTACTGAATCTGCAACTGGGCCACTTGCCGTTCTCGGTCCTTGGCCCAGCCACTCTCCCCTGCACTGCCTCCCTGGCACCCCCTGCACTACGGGACTGTCTGTATCCCACAGCTCCCCCTTCCCAGCACTTATCTGCACTGACACTTGTTGGCTCTTGTTATTTCCTATATGCTATTGACCCTGTAATGCACTTTCCCCTCTCCCTTTCCCCTCTACCCTTGCACTTGCGCAATCTGAATGACACCTGGCCTAGTAGGATCGTTGACTGTCTCCCTTTGTTTCCCCCCCTTGCCTCGTCGCACCTTGAAACACTTGTGTAAAGGCGCGTTACAAATGCCATATCATATCATGATCACATTTTCTTTGTTCTTCCACCTTTTTCCTGTTTTCGGACCTGCTTATCATGATATAACTGCTCTCGCTTCTGCCCATCTCTTTTCTTAGGCCCTTTGTCTCTTAATCATTTTTCCTTCCCAATTCATCTTGGTCTCCCCTTTGTCACATATCCTCAATGCCTTTACCATCGAGTTTCAATAAAATCTGACCTCCCATCCATTCGTTCGTTCTGTGTGAATGCCATCTCATCAGTCTGATCCTCATCTCCTTTCCATCTCTTTAGCTCTCTTCCCGTGTCTAGATATGTACTTGCTTGCGCTTGGTCTCCGGTCTCCTTTTCGCATCTCTCCTCATGCTTTGGGACTTTGGAGGCAATATCTTTTTCTCCATCCTTTTCTGGGATTTCGTCACTGCTTTGCGTAGGTGAGTCATAGGACATGTTGCTTTATCCCGTGGCTGCTTTAAGTTCCCTCAGTGGGTATAACCCTTCATCATTCTTAGTTTCGTCTGTTATTTCAGACAGGGCGGGTAGGGCAGAAGGCTCTTCACCCCCCTCTGTGCATATATTCAGTATCCAATCTAACAGTGACTCCTCCTCCTCCTCCTTTTCCTCTTGGTACATTTTCCAAAGTTCTAAGCTAGGCGTTTGTCTTTTTCCCAGTATACGTGGCATGCAAATATGTCATCATGTGCTGCAGGACTGTTTTAAATAACAATCCGCCTTGGGGTCATGGCATAAACATTTTGTTTGCGGTCCTTATACCCCACTCTGCACTGTACTGTACTGTTTAAGCTTGGGTGCATGTTTCGGTAGCTGTTTGCAAGAGTGTATCAATGGGATAATGTCTTCCATGCTTAACCCCTTTATACTCTCCTTATATAACACTTGGTTATGCTTTACGTTTCACAAACAATATCAGCCAGCACCTATCGTCGCAAGCACCAATCCCGTTTTTTCAACAATATTTTCACTTTTATTTTTGTTAACTACAACCATTAATCCATGCCATGCAACATTTTATTTTTTACAAGCGTGCAATTTTGATGCCATTTCCAAAAAAAAGTTTACCTTATGACATCATAGATTTAACAAAACACATAAAACAGACTGGCCGGCCACACAAATGTCATGCCATCTGCTTCCTCAGATGCATCCAACCCCTAATTTGTATTCCAACATGGAATTTAAGCCCATTTCTTTCAGATAGTCTTTAATTGATGTGGTCTCCTATGTCATCCTATCAATTCAGGACCTTAAATGAAGGCTTCTTCTAGCGCTCTTTAAAACCTAGGTACTGGGCATATACTCTTAACTCTGCCACTCCCAGTATCTCTATATTGCTCGGCCATCCTCTAGTCAATGCTTTCCCCTTATATATACACACATTCCACTCTTACTCTGTTATTTTTGTCCCACCTCCCTCCGGTACCTTCCCTTTACTTGTTTTAAAAGGCATGCAACTTTTTGCCAAAGCATTCAGTCTTTTTCTCTGACCGTTCGCTTGTTTTTCCTCTCCGGACGCTCAGTATCACTGCCTTTGTTACCGCCTTTCCATGCCGCTCGTTCGATCAGCTGCTCGTAGAAGTGGGAAGGGGTTCTTGGGGGGGGAAAGCAAAGGTCCCTTCACACCTAACCTGCAGGTTTTTCAATTAAACTAACCACTATCTACGGGGAGCTTCTCGTTCTTTCAGCTGGATGGCAAAGGACTGGTGATATTGCTGAGGACCCGAAGTTACTTATGTCGACGGCCAATGGGTATCTTATCTAATCCAACCATCTGATCTCTGCTACCAAGTGAACTGGATGGTCCCCAGCCGACCCACTTGACTGTGGATTTCCAAACAGCCCTTTAAGATGAGTAGCAGTGCCCTCGAGATAGATGGGGGATGCAGATTCATACTCATGCATCAAATAATTAAGACAACTCAATAGTTTGGCAAAGGGGGTCCGTTTAATGACAAGTACAAAAAACAGGGAGTACAATGAACATTAGCAACTGCTCCATGTTCCTTCTCGCTTCAACTCCTTAATTTCAGAAAAAACTCATCATCACTGATGCGCAATCTTAAAAACCCAACAAGCAACGTGATTGGTTATAGGAGGGTAACTAACATAGGTACTATAACTGTATGTGGAAACGGGGAGAAGGGATTGGATAATCAATGTTAGGTGGGGGCAACTAAGCCCTTCCTTCAAAATAGCCACTATGAACATCAGTATAACGTCCCATTGGCTCTAGTCTCTACAGGACCCTAGATTACACGGTCCACTACGATTGGGTTGGCATCAACTCCACTCATACTTTTCCACTTACATCTAGCAGCATGCCGAACAACCAGCCAGGTGCAGGGAGTTTGTAACATAGGTGGGAGACTGGGGTGCTGACAATCATCACCTCAGTACTCATGTGTCAATTACCGCTTTGTAGTTTGGCCTCGAGTCTGCTTCTTGGTCTGAGAAAGTTTGAGTATGGTATGGCAGGGATCCATGCATAGGTGTGAAAGTCTCATCTCTTCCTGCCTGCCTGGTCATGTGATTTGGACACTGTGAAATCGGCCTCTTCATGTATTTTCATGTGTTTGATTTAATTCTGCTACTCTTCTACCATCTGTGGCTTATCTTGACCTTTTTGAACAGGATACTCTGTGCTTTTTCTCTTTAATTGTATCCACTGTTGGCCTTTTCCAGCTCGATACGACCTTGGCTTCTTGGCATGGTTCCCTTCAGCAGGGATTCTCGCCGTCTTAATTCTCGATTTGTTTGCTTCAACACTCTCCTCTTAAGACATTTAGTAACCTTCGTTCAATTCTGCTTGTGTGTGTAGTGTATTTACAGTCATATATAAAGTGCTTTTGAGGGGTATATATGTATATGTTGGCACTTGCCACAATCATTTTACTACTAAGCATAAGCAAGCTTAACAATTTCTTTGCTTCTTGTGGTTTCTTGCGTCTGTACACATTTAAACTAACTGAAAATCTTCATCGTGCATATGGCATAAGTGTCTGCATCTTGAAATCAGCTTCACCTTAGGCTCAAGATGTCACTTATTCATGGTATTTTGTCTCTTGTCAGTATTCTCAGGTCATTATATCCTCTATATGTGCGTCAGTCTGATTTCTTATGATGTTACCATTAGTCTTCCTTTATTACCTTCTTGGTTTCTTCAGGTATTCCATTCTGAAAACCATCATTTTGCCTTACCTGTAGATATGGTTTTCTCAATGGGTACTTTACTGTCCAGGTTTTCTTAGGTGTCAGTACTTCAACAGGTTCTGTTACTCTGATAGGCACTGGGCAGAGCCCAAGTGTGGCTCTCTGCTGGTTTATCTGTTCTTCATGCGTCACTTTTTGGTGTGAACATTCCTGGTACTACAAACGGGCGGCTGGAGTGTGGATGGTGCTTGGCACTTCCTCTTCACTCCCCCCTCTGGGCGATTCATCGACCACTCTTACTCCTTTCTCTGCATTCACTTTTATTTCATCCTCTGGATCTAGACATCTAGGTCTGAAGACATTTTTCTTTGGGGTCCATATTTTTATGACTCCCTTCAAACATCCTGCTGTTCTTACGTGCTCATCCTTGTTCCATGTCATTAGTTGACATTCTCCACTTGGATTGCAATACATCAATTTCCCCACATATTTTCTATGTTTTCTCGGATACCGGAACTGAGGGGCTTAGTCTCTGGCAGGAGCAATAAAAATAACGATTAGCATTGGACAGAGGAGTGCTAATGGATTAATTGTAGACTGTCTACATTGCAGCCCAACAGACAACCACGTGGTTTCAAGGAAATGGGGACCAATGTGAAACTAAACATTCGATATGTTAATCATGTGGCCATAAACTTACATTGGATAGGTTATTTTATTTCGTAAATGGTGAACGGTTATATGTACAGACTTGCAACTGGTGTCATTTTGAAGCTAATTTCAAGGAAGCTGTGTGGGGGTAATTGGCATAAAAATACCAATTTTAGAACTCTGGTAGAAAGCTAAAAAGTGACCACAGCTTCCCAGAAAAGGTGAAAAACCTGAAACTCGGGACATGGGTGGTTAAGTGTATCACGTAACCGTTGGTAAATTTTGATGATAATCACTGGTATCATTTTCATGTAATTGAGGAAAAACCACTAAATGCGGATGCAACTTGATGCGAACATGGGAGTCCTATCCTGTCCGCATTATTTGCCTATATATGAGGCATGCTGGGACTTTTTGGGTGAGAAATCTGAAAAGGTTTAAATGGCAACTTTGGTGGGTGGATTCATCCTTTATCAATTCCACTTTAGAACTCCAAGGGCCTATCGGGGCAGAGATGAGTTGAGCTTTGGGGAGAAGAGAAGTGTCCATTGAAGATTCAGAACCAATAAGTTAACACCTCCTAATCTCAGGATTTTGGGGGTGGTTTACACAGTAAACACCCTTACAGAAAACGAGGGGACAGGACAGGGGAGATCCTGCCTAAAACAGTTTTGCAAGGAGAGCTGCCAAACGTCTTGAAAGAGAACTGTCTCTATCCGGAGACTACTGCCTAAAACCATCTTGAGTGGAGAGGCCATATCATTGCCAGGCCTTAAACTTTGCCAGGGAGAGAGAAACTGGGAAAACCAACAGCTGAGTGAAGCAACTCGACCCTGTGGGTCCGCAGAAAAGCCTAGGTGTCCTTCCTGAGCGCCGCAAATAGAGGTCCAATGGAAGTAGAATGTATCCATTTGAAACTAAATGTGTGTGGGGTGAGGGGTCTGCCTGCCTGAATGTTTTTCCCGTAATAGTGGGCGGGGGGGGGGGGGCAAAGAGGGGAACTGTGTACACCCTTAATTCCCAAATAGAATGATGCACAGGGGAGCTAGAAAGCGTTCGAAACCTCCAACCTTTTTCCTAGCTGGGATAAAGTTATAATCACAAAGTATTCGGGGTGTCCTGGCCACAAAAACGAAATTCCCAATTGTAACCAAAAACAAAAATGTCTAAAACTTTCGCTACTCCCTAGACCTGGCCTTTGAACAGAGGGGTGTTGCATGCAATTGTTGCCTGGGTTTTTGATGCTGGGGGGGGGGGAGAAGTGCTTCATTAAGTGAAACTAGTGCAATTTCCATTGAACAATATACACTCGCCTGAGAGTACGTGATCCCTGAGAGCAGAACGATAGTGTACGGCTTTTGGGGGAACCAGAAAACAGTGGCATTTGCCACATGCACCTTTAAAGATCTCCTGCAAGCAATTGTGAGTGTGCAGAGAAACCACATGTATTAAGCATTGTGCATGTAAGGTGTACTGCGTTTTAAAACCAAACCCGTAGGAAGAAATGCTAAGGCCCATGCTCTAGTAAGGTGCCGTGTTATTTCATTTTGATGCTGAAGTGGTTCGTGGGGACAGGAGTTTTGAACGGTTTGTGAAGCCTGTGTTCATGTACCTGAAACAAATAGGAGAAAGTTGTGTGTGTTGAAGTTTTGTTTGGAGCCACAGAGAAGGTGGCGTGTGTAGCTCAAGGTTTCTAGAGCCTACACTTTAAATATACCTTCTTTCTGTTCACCAGCCTGGTTCTTGGCTCATTGTTGGCACAGAGGGATCCACACAGCTCTATATTAGTCATAAGTAGGGTGTTTTTGGATCCTAAACAAAGGGTATATTGTGGGTTGAGTGCAGTCTTGCTATAAATTGTTAGACACTGCTTTTCTTTTTAAGTAGATTTGGGACCCCTATGGAAGCACTGTGAGCATAAGAGGGAGTGTATTGGCACTTTGGACAATAAGTGGGAATCCCCATTTGAAATTGGCCCTATATATTGTTAGGCAGAAACCTGTGCAGTTCCCTTAGGGACCACTGCAAAAGGCTCAAGACTACAGGTGTTGGCAGTAAACCCAATTGGTAGCAGTCTGTACCACCCAGTTTACCTGGTAGCTGTGGCTGAGCAGCCAGACTTCTCTCAAGAAGAGTTAGACAGTATATAGAGTATACAAGATAGGTACCAACATACAGTAGCACAAGCAAACACTGACCAGAGCTTTGGTATCAAAGTATATAATTATTGATTGAAAGACACAATTAGAAACACTCCAGCACTAATATTGTAAGCAAGTTCAAAACACAGTCACTATTAACATATATACATCCCTTATACCTTATTAGACAAGTCTTAACACCACTTATTTTCAGACAGAGGTGAGCGCTTAACTAAAGATGGCACTTCAATAAGTTATCAAAAAAGGGAGGGAAAAGGCAGAAATTTGAAAAGCACACAACACTAATACTTAAGAAGCACCCAGCAAGGCAGGAAAGTCAAAGTCTACTTGTGAGCAAAAAGTTCAGAGGCCAGGCTCCCTCTTAGAGAGAGTAGAACACCAATGCGCCCAAGATCACACAGTTTAAGAGGCTTGAAAAGTCTTGCAGAGAGTTCAAAAAGGAATTAGTTCAGCTCAGAAAAGTTCAGTTAGCCAGCCTAGGACCAAACCAAGTGGTAAGTTGAGGATTAAGAGACACCCCACACAGACCGTTGCGAGGGAGGACAGGCGGACACAGTACCTTGAAAGTGGAGAGGATCCTCCAGCGGGGGCAGTTGTTCCTGGCAGTGGGTGCAAGTCGTGGCATCGTCCAGAGGAAGAAAAGATCTCGACGTGGAGGAAAGCTGAAGGTCGTTGCACTGCCAGGGAAGAAACCAGCCGCGGAGTTCTCCGGTTAAAAGGTGCTACCCTTTTATTCATGGTAGTGGTAAAACGTGGTATCCCGGTTGCCGGGGTGCTTGGCACAGGCAAGGCGGCCACGAGATGATCCGGGAAGGTGAAAAGATGGGCAAACTAGTTATCCCCACCAGTCAAAGGAAGAAGACTCTTCGGATGAAGATCTTCTCTGTCGTCGGAAGAAGTGGTGAGGCGGTTCAGCAGGGCTCCACCGGTGGTGTCGTCGTTGCAGGTCGGCTCAGCTTCTCCCTCTTCGGATTCTTTGGTCATGTGGCGACTTCTGAAGTTCGTCCCCAAAGCCATGCTTTTATGCAGAAAACCCCCATTCATCAGTCCTAGCTGTCACTCAAACATGCTAAGTGGTGAGCCGTGAGGCTCACCACTGGGCCAATCACAGAGTGCAACTTGAGTTGCTGAGGCAACTCAGTCCAGGGTGTCTAAACCCCCCTCCCACACATCCTGTAGACCCAGGCAGAGTAGCACCACTTTTGGAGGCTTCTGTGGAGAAGCCTGCCAAAAAGTGGAACAAAGGGCTCGACTTGGGTTGGAGTTACAGAGGCGAACACAAACGCCATTTTAAAACCGAGTCCTGGCAAAAAGACCCAACCAGGGAATAAATATTAAATAAATAACCCGGCGGTATCTTTAACATTGCACCAAAAACGGGTGCATTTAAAATGAATGGGAAAATCCCATAGAAAATATTCCGGTGGAATATTTTGCGTGGTAACCACTGCCACCAGCCTTAAACCCGACGAGGGGGGACTGCACAGTGCCCCCTCGAAAAACAGACCCTGGGGCAATCTAATAACCCCTACCAGTACTTCCACAATATGATGGTTTGTACTGGTTCTGTTCCCAATTTAAGACTAGAAAAGTCAATGGTGACTTTACATGACCTGGGAGACAGTCTGTCCCAGGGTACAGAGTCTATGTTTGGGGGTCACTATGACACCCCTGTGTTACTGCACTGAGGGTGCTGTGTAACACTTACCAAAAAACACATGAAACCCTATGGAGTAAAAGACCCCCATAGCCCATAAAACACATTACAAAGTCAAAGGATATCTCAAATCATGTCTAAGAGTGGGAGAAAAAGAGTCTCACTCTTAGCAGGAGAAAAAAATAAACTCCAGAAATCCAGCAAAGCTGCTGGGGGACTCACTAGGTTTGGGAAATTAGCCTTAACAGAGAATTCTCCCCAACATATATTAATTAATAACAAAATGCAAAAGCTCACGTGCCCCAGGTCCAAACAGCCTAACCAACAACACTTTTAAGGCTGATCAGAATCTTTGAGCAAACCTTCTGTACTTGGAATTTAAAGACATCTTCCGTACAGGAGTTCTCAGTGTCCTGGCATATGCCCCATGTGATGCCACTCTTGGAAGTAGGATACAAACGTAAGATTTCCAAAAGGCTGCTGACAAAAGTATACGTTTTGCCCAATTTGTGAAATAAAATCAATCTTTGTGGATTGAGCATCGTTGGATATCTCTAATCTATTGATACCTTTGTAGTTAAAATGAACAGTCAGCCGAAAAAGAGGAAAGTGAAGAAAAAATATTTTTTATTGTGTAATAATTAAAGGAATAAACAAAAAAGAACTTATTCTGAAGCGTATAGTGCAGATGCTTTACAGGCAACAGATAGTTTGTGAAAGTCCGAAAATAAAACAAAATATGAGAAAATAAATTCCTGAGAAAATAAACAGAAGTTAAAAAACTTTCTGTATTAAACAGAAAGACACATTTTCAGCCAGCATAAAACAATAGAACAATTTACAGTTTGTGAACTTGTTGAATGCAGGTTGAATATTCAGAATCTCAAATTCGCCTGAATATCCAGAATCTCAATTACTGCAACAGGTTTGCCTGCTGACTCAGGTCTACCTGAATGTCCAAAACTTATACTTTTGTCAGCAGCCTTTTGGAAATCTTAAGTTTGTATCTTGCATAGACCCCCACCGAAAGCTGCATCACCAGGGGTAAACCCCTTTTGTTAATAATACTCTTGGAAGTAGGTCACATCCTAAAAACTATCAGCCGATCTCTTTAATAGATGCCGACTGTAAGATCTTTTCGGCTCTATTAGTGCATTTAGAAGAGTGAGCTAAGTTGGCCCATCCCCTCCATAGATTGCAGACTGGATTTAGGAATGGCCATGCGACAGATTAATGGCTGGTACTTAAATGTATACAGGAATACACGTGGTGGAGGCCAAAGGGATGTAAATGTATGGCATCAATAGATCTGCCGGCCGCATTCGACTGCGGTGATCGCAGCTAACTTTGGACTAAATTGGCAGCATGGGGATTGCCAGGGGGCCTTCTGAGACTTGTACATAGGTATATGAGAACTGCAGAATACAGGTCGGCCCAAGCCAAAAAGGGGACATTTCCCAGAGAATCCGCTTTTACTGCGGACCGGGGGTCGGGGTTCTTGGATAGTTGTGTTCTAGCCCCCTGGCTTTTCAACCAATATATGTCGGATGTTGCAGTTTGCTTGTCAAATTAAGGGTTGATAGTCCCAAAAGTAGGTCATCCTAAAATTATATGGCTTGCATATGGAGACGATTTCTTGATTTTCGACCTAACAAGGGTCAGGCTGCAGCGGCCGTTGAATATTTTTGCGGGGTATGCAAAAGAAAACAGGCTCATCATGAATCCCATCAAAACTAAAATGTTGGCATTTCCGAGAGCGAAGAACATTAGATGATCCTGGTTTATTGTAGGGACTAGAGTTAAAACATTGGCAAGTGCCAGGTATTTGGATTCCATTGGGGATCATATAAAGGAACTAAACTTGGCACTGATGCATTAATACAAAAGGCCAAAGATGTTGCCAGATCGAGAACATTTTCTTTAAAGCCGGCAATAATGTTCTTTGAAGAAAAGATTGCCCCAAAATAATATATGGTCTTGAATTGACTTCTGCTAAAACAGCAAAAATCGTAGACAAAATTGAAGGCAGGATATGGAGACGGATCCTTGGTGTCCCGAATGCAGTTCCATTAGCAGCCATCAGGTAGGAATTTGGGGTGTCCTCACTATGGGCTAGGGTAGAATGGCGTTTGTTGTCATTGTATGCTAAGATTATGGCACCTATTCCCAACTCTCTGTGTCAGCTAATGGGAGAGAATGTGAGCTCCTAATAGAGCTCAAAGATCAATGTGAAACCATCCTTATTAATATGGGGTCGAATCTGGAAACATTGGTCAACAACCCTATGCTAGCCAAGCTGTCCTTGTTCGACCACGATTGGATTCGGATTACAGATGCCTTTCATTCTGCTCACGAGCAAAAACGTTGAGGATCCCTCACCTATTTTGCTTCAATTCCCCAACCGCTACTATCACGGGTTGCTTCTGAGGCTTAGATGGAACCTTTTACCAACTAAGGATCTTCTCCTGAGAAGGAAACAAATTGTGAATGATATTGTTTGCAAGTTCTGTTACTTGAAACCAGATTGAATTAAACATCTAGTTCTGGAGTGTGCATCACTTGGGATCCAAAGGACTACATTTCTGTAGGCTTTGCGTAATTACTCTTTGGGATACAGTGATGATACAGTATGGAAATGCTGCCTTAATATCTAGAATGTTCATGATTTAGAAGGATTTATCAAGGGCATTAACATTATGAAGACCTGAGGAAGAGAGTCCCTTTGATCATATGTGCTGCTGAGTTATTTTCTAGCCTCTGCACTCTTTAAATGTCTGGATACGTTTAAAAAAGTAAACACGAAAGGATGGAACTATGATAGTTTTTTTATGTGTTGTGCAATGATATGAAGTTCGTTTGGTCCTCTTTCTTATTTTATCACCTAATTATGCATTGTTCTCAACCGTTTTAATTGGCTCATGGTTTGTACTGGGTTTTTCTTTTTCTTTTTTGTTGTATGAATTTGTAAAGGTTTAATTTAAACCAATTGCAATAAAAAAAAGTTTGCAATTGGACTAATGCATTGGTCTGTTTTTCATTTGCTATAGGGGTGTATTCGGTACCCCCTTTCATTTGGGAAGACAGAAGTTAGACGCCTAGCACAAATTGGAATGTGCTTGGATGCCAGGTACTGCCATTTGTGGAATTATGGCTTGATGTTTACAGGGTTTGTGTAAAGGGGGGTCACAGATCCTTCCAGTATGTATTCAGGATATTGTTTTTATGCATTTGCAGTATTTGGAGGGTGTTGTACGATAAGTTCTATGAAGTAGAACCTGAAATAGACTTTCAAATCGTTGTGCGTTACCATGCAGAGCGAGCAGGTACCCTGGCCATGCAGAGCGAGCAGGTACCCTGGCCATGCAGAGTGAGCAGGTACCCTGGCCATGAATAGCGAGCAGGTACCCTGGCCATGCAGAGCTACCCTGGCCATGCAGAGCGAGCAGGTACCCAGGCCATGCAGAGCGAGCAGGTGCCCTGGATGAATTGTTTTGGCTTGGCGTGTACAAGCATCCACCCGACTGGTGTGTAGACCTGAACTAATCAGATTTGGTGACTTTTCTCCTCACTTTTTGATTTTTTTAGTGTTAGAAACTCTGCTGCTGGTTTTAATGCCGTAGAGCTCAGCACACCCACAAAGCAAACATTCAGCAAATTTTCGGTGGGAAGCCCCTGATGAAGGTCCTACGGAACAGGTCATGTTGGGCCGATTCACAAATTGGACCATAATAGATTTGTTTTGCCCAATGAGTGATGTAAAGACATTCATGTTGTTGATTAGGGTCATGTTGTGTGTATTGTGATTTTTGTATTTATTTTTCTCGTGGATTTTATTCGATTTTTTCAATACTTGTAATATTCCTGAAATTTAAATGCATTTGTAATAAAAATGTGCATTGTTTATTTCAGGTGTTGGGCTACTGCGTCAATTTTTTCCAGGACTTAGCATTTGGATTCTAGAGGAACTAGTCACCTTCAGCAACTGTATATTTCATTCCCTTCTCTTCATTATATAATTAGGTCTTCTGGGCCTGCAACACCCTCTCCCGAAGCTTACCTATAAATACAATGAAATATGTGTTGGATCAAAAATGCAGAGCATTGAAATGGAAGGATAAACCGCCCACCATTGCCTGCCCAATGCACAAATTGGTTGGAGCACACGGATGGGAGGCAATTTACCGTGACCTGGCACATCCAATTGCTACACCGAAGGATCTATGGTGTTATCAGAGACAGTACCTGACAAAGACTCGGAGGCAGATACTATACTATGAATACAGCTGTTGTTGATATAGGGTGGGATAAATTGGTAGCCTGTTGGCAGAGTGAGAGGTATGATATGTCATTCATAACTACTCTATACACAAGTGTATCCAGCTTACCGAATATATTCATGTACTGTGTGGTTGACAGAGAAATGTAGGATATGTGGCTGCAAATATTACCTGTACATGTATGTTTAACATGGCACCTCCTTTGCGCATGTGAATTCACACGTTTCTCTGCTAGTAATGTGAAAAAGGCAGCAAATAAAAGAATTCAAAACTAAAACCCTGGCATGAACCCCTCAGGTCATCATCTGCTGTGGCGACAATCTAGTTTGAATGTAGAAGCATCCAAATTTTGAGGTTTTGATTGGGGGTGTACACCCAGTTCCCGATTACTACCCCGGCATAAATTCAGCTGCAGAGAAATGATCACGGTGGATGGGTTCTGCTCATCACCCCCATTGTGGAGCCCACGTGCCTGCTAAACCCAGCCCCAGAGTTTGGAAAGTATCATGATTCTGCCACTAGTAATGTGGTTTGGCAGCACCAGGGTGGTTGGCAGCACCACTGATGGCACGACAGCATATGTGGTACCAGTTCTGGAGTGCAGAGGCACTTAAGAAGGGGGTGGGGGATCTGTGGCAGACTACCAGGAAAAGGTCCTAGAACTCGTTATTTTTGGCATGGTGGGCAGTCTTAACAGATGTGGGCATGTTTAGTAGAACCACTCCGTGCATTGCTCAATGGAGGGGTCTATGCATCGAAAAGGCTGGAGTCAGCAGCGAGACACCAAGACTGCAAAACTCTTATGCATGTCCCTGCACAGTGAGTGCCTCGCCTAAAGCAGACAAGGAACAAGTTACATACCAGTAACTATTCTCCAGTATGGGTCCAGCATGGATTCACCTGTCAGGCTGGGAATCCTCGGTAAAGAAAAAAAATCAGTTTCACTTCTGAACTGTCTTTCTCCTAACAACCAATCACTGGTCTCTGGGTCATACCGCACCCAGCCAATGACTGCCCTCTACCCAAGCCCCTCCTCTGGCAGCCATCTTCAGATTTGGCAACACGTAAAGTGGCAGTAGGACCAAGAGAAGAGCCGCAGAGGGGCAGGCGGGAGGGTTCGCATGTGAATCCATGCCAGACCCATGCTGGAGAACAACAGTTACAGGTAAGTAACTTGTTCCTTCTCCAGCATGGGGTCTGGCATGGATTCACATGCTCATTAATAAAGAATACATAGCAGTACACATATGCACAACCACGGGATGTGGCAAGGCTCACCATTAAGCATCTCAACATTAAGCATTTCTTACCTCCTCACCAGGTTCACCTTCAAGCGAACGGGTTGCGCAGCACTGCTTGGCCGACTCGGGACTCCTCCCCAGAATCCCAGTCGATGCAGTAGAGTTTCGTGAAGGTGTGCGTCGACCTCCATGTAGCAGCCCTGCAGATGTCCAGCAGGGGCACAACAGACAGGAACGCTGTAGTTGCAGCGATCGCTCTGGTCGAATGGGCTCGCAGACGGCTTGGCAACAGTCGGTTTGTCAACCGAAGACAATGGGTGATGCAGCCGGAAAGCCACCCGGAAATGAAGTCTTGGAGAGGGCCTTCCCTTGGTTCACAGGGCCAAAGTTCACAAACAGCTGTGATGTCTTCTGAAAACACTTCATGCGGTCCACGTAGAACTTCAGCGCTCTGGCCACATCCAGCGAGTGCAAAGTCCTCTCAGCCAGCAACGAAGGCAACGTGAAGAAAACAGGTAACACCAAGGGCTCGTTGAGATGGAAGTCCGACGGCACCTTGGGCATGAAGGAGGGTTGTGTCCACAGCAACACCCTAGTCTCCACCCTCGTTTCGTGGAATGTCAAGTAAGGTGGTTTACAAGAGGGCCTGGATCTCTCCCACTCGTCGTGCGGAGGCGATAGCCACAAGAAATGCTGTCTTCCACGAAAGCGGTGCCGAATGCATAAGCTCGAACGGGGGACCCATGAGCTAGTCAGCACCTCAGTGAGCTCCCACACCGGGGACAGAACCTTCACCGGCGGGGGCTAACAGTAAAGTCCTTTTATGAATTCCTTGACCAGGCGGTGCAGTCATAACGACCGCCCCGGAATTCTGGTGTAGCGGCAGATAGCCACCAGATGAACCTTGATGAACGCATGAGCCAACCCCACCTTGGCCAGTGACAGTAAGTATGGCAGCACCTGCAGAGCCGTAATCCATAGAGGGACGAGTTTCTTTGCCCGGCACCAGACCGAGAACCTCTTCCACTTATGCCCGTTGCATCTCAGTGTAGATGAAGCCCTGGCCTTGGCAAGCACTTCCTTGCAGTCTGCTGAGATATCGTATCCTCCAAACTCTAGCGCTGCAGGAGCCAGGCCTGCAAGTTCAGCAACCCTGGGTCGTGGTGCAGAATCGCGCCTCCTTCCCTGGTGAGATGTGCTTCCACCGGAAGCTTGACGGAGGGGACACCGACATGTCCAGAAGGTCCGGGTACCATATCTGCCTCGGCCACGCTGGTGCAACGAGGATCATCCTGCACCGGGACCATCTGAGGAATCACAGAAGCAATGGGGGGATGGAGGGGGGGGGGGCAACGCATAGAGGAACAGGCCGTCCCAGGGGAAGGAGAATGCATCTCCCCCCATGCTCCCCGGCTGGGAAAACCTGGTGGCGAACCTCTGGCACTTGGTGTTTCGTCGCCGTCACAGACAGATCGATCAATCGATCTGGGGATGGAACCATCATCGGAATAGAAGATCCACTTGCTCCTGCTGAAGCTCCCACTCATAGCACGAGTGCAGCTCCCTGCTGAGAGAGTCGGCAAAGGTGTTCTTCACTCCTGCCAGATTTCCCACTTTTCCGAAAAAATGTCATCAAATACCTCATCTCCACCGACCCCTAGTCTCCTACCTTTAGGTCTATTTCGTACCTTGATCAATTGAGTCTCACTCGCCTTTATATTCTCATTTAAACCTCGTGCCTCTCTGTAACCTGTATATTTGTACATTGCATATTTTTGTAACCACATAAGTCTTTATTGTATATTGTGTATATTTTATAACTACGGATACTATGTAAGCCTTTATTGTATATATTGTATCTCTTGTAACTATGTAAGCTTTGCATTTTCTTACTGCGCCCTGTTACATACGGGTCTGGTGCGCAATAAAAGTGAATAAACAAACAAATGGGACGAGAAACATCTCCTGGGCGACGGCCCATCGCCATAGGTCCTGCGCTTCTTTGGAGCGCGCTGGGGATCTAGTGCCCCCCTGCTTCCAGATGTAAAACATTGTGGTGGTGTCCGTGAAAATCCGCACCACCTTGCCCTTGAGGGACAGAAGGAAAGACTGGAGGGCCCAAAATACAGCCCTTCGCTCCAGAATGTTTATGTGCAACGATGACTTCTCCGGTAGCCACAGGCCTCTTGCGTGGAGACTTCCAGTGTGAGCTCCCCATCCCTCCAGGGATGCATCCATCGTGACAGTCTACTGGTGGGTTGGGGGGGGAGGGGGGTCTGGAAATCCTCTCCCGCCAACAGATGCGCACGGACACCCCATAACCGAATCGCTCAACGGAAACTCACGTCGAGGGTGACCTTGTCCTTGAAGCTTCCCGATACCTGGATCCAACGGGCATCGAGGAACTCCTCCAGCAGTCGTATCCGCAGCCTGCACAGGCGCAAGAGGTAAATGCACATCAGGCCAAGGAGGGTCTTGATGGACCTCACCCATGCGACCTTCAGGGTCAACAGCCGCTGTACCTTACCCAGGATGGTTGCTATTCTCTCCTCTGACGGGGACGCCAGACACGACACAGTTGAGCCGAGACCCCAGAAACAGCATGTCCTGCAATGGCACCAAGTAGGACTTCACAAAGTTTATCGAGAACCCCAGTTCCGCAAGTAGCCGGACAGTCCCCGCCGTGTGTACGACGCCGGTCTGCTCGACTTTGCTCAGATGAGCCATTTATCCAGGTAGGATGTAGACATGAATCCCTCCAGGCGCAGCCGCGCTGCCACTGGCATCAGACACTTTTTTAGAAAACCTTTGGTGCCGACTTCAATCCGAAGGCAAGGACCTTGAATTGGTAATTATGTCCTTGGACCACAAAGCACAGAAACTTTCAGTGCCCCTTGTGGATGGGGCTGTGGAAATGGGCATCCTGCAGGTCTAGCGACGATAGGAAAATCCCCCCTCCCCCCCTTCTCACAGCACCATGCTGACGGGTGACCATCCAAAACTTCTGGGACCGGATGTATTTGTTGAGGTGGTGGAGGTCTAGTATGGGTCTCCAACCGCCAGTCTTCTTTCTGACGAGGAAGTACCGGGAGTACACTCTAGAGCCCCTGAGCCTTTTTGGGACGAGTTCTATTGTGCCCTTCCTCAGCATGGCCCGTACTTCCAGAAGCAGTCGAGGGATGTGGTTCTTTCGTGGCCACCGGTGGAATGAACAGGCCCTTTCGTTGAAATTCCAGGGTGTCCAGCACCACACAGTCTGTGGAGATGACTTCCACACGCCAACCAAGTTTGCAGCCAGCCTCACACCGGGGTGCGCCCCTGCCGTCACGGCCGGTTCAGTCCTGCTTCGCTGCGGGGGCGCCATCTTGGGGGCCTTCGCGACGACCACCTCCAGACTTGCTGCAGGCCCTGCAGGCCGCCTGAGCAGACGAGCGGGATGGTAGAATGATGTGCCACCACCGAAACCTTTGGAGGACCCCTGGGACTTCCTCCGGTGGTCCGAAAGGAAGGCAGTCGATGCAGGAGCGTGCCCAAGGCACGAGCTGTCTCGGTATCCACCTTAATGGCCTGAAGCGACTCGTCCAGTCTTGCCGAATAAGTTGTCCCTGAAGGGCATGTCCAACACCCTTGACTGTACGTCCTGGAAGAAGCTAGTGGCCCTCAACTAGCCCCCCCGACTAAGGCAAACGCTGCTGCCCATCTGATGAAATCCTGTGGCGGTGAGGTCCGTGGCCAGGCCGGCATGGTCCAATGCCACCTCGCCTTCCTGTAGGATCTCCAGCACTTCCGTTCCCTTGTTGCCGTGGAGGAAGTCCAGAATGGGAGGAGAATTACTCCCTGTCGTAATGGGCCACGATGGCCAGGGCATTGGCCGCCTCGATAGTCGCCGCAGCCGATGAGATGACTCGTCGCCACATGGCATCCACCTTCTTTCCCTCACCGTCCGGGTGGGCGGGCGGGGGATGGAGGTGAAGAGGTCGTCGACGCAGAAGAACCAGAAGACTTCCTCGCCGCTACAGAGACCGAGTCTAGGGATGGCTGGGATCTGAGACACTTGAGTGCAGAGTCTGGCACTCTGTCCATCTCGTACTGGTCCCTTTTCGCCAGGGCCGAAGAGACCGGTTCTTCACAAGAGACAATCCCTCATCCCAAATGTTGTCCAATAGAGTGAGCGACAACACGGTCCTCCTCTTTGCCTCCCGGCACTAGTACAGGAAGCCTTCCTTTTCCTCTAGAGCCAGTTGGAACATCTGAGGCCCTGGAGCTGATGGCATGAAAAGAGCCAATCTCGTCAGGCAGCAAGGCCCTGGGTGTTGGAGACTGGAGATCCACTCCATCGCCGTCTGTACCCGTGCCAGTCGTCACTGTATCCGTTACGCATCATCCCTCGGAGGAGGGATGGCGGCGAAGGATGGCAAGGAGGTGGTGTGTGAACTCCTCTTGACAGGCGGTTCCTCTGATGGCCCAGGCGCTGCAGAATCTTCCGCCGGCGACCGGAGCATCCTCGTCCAGATCTGAGCACAAGATGTGCAGTGCCTGTAGGATGTCCGCCTACATGTCCGCTAGTGGTGTTGACGGGAGCGATGGCAGTGGCATGATGTCCTCCAGCGCCTCTCCGCCCTGCTGCTCATCGGTTTCCTTGATGCCCTCCACGTCCGCCTCGCCGGGGTCCTTCCCATAGGACCTGGCCTTGATGAACTCTTTATCCAGTACGGCCTTCAGACCAGAAAACTCCTCGGGGGGATATGGCCGACTCTCCCCCCCCCCCCCCCCGACCCCTTTCTGCTCGACCAGCGGGGATGGTCTAGGGGAGGTGATTGGCATAGTCTTCACCGGTGACTCCTCGATGGGTAGAAAGAACGATTCCCTCCACGCAGGCAGGGAAACTTGTCTTAGGGGCCACCTCCTGCGAACCCGCATCCACGGCCTTCACTAGGGACGCAACCACTCCTTCAAGGGAAGATTTCGCCTGGTGAACCTGGGCCTTCATGTCCTTGGACGCGCTTGAGGCGTCCACCGCAGGGGGAGGGTCAGTGCCCCCACTCCCCCTTGGCTTGCTCTGTCAGTCGACAGACTTCTCCAGAAGTTCACCCGCATGGTCTGACTTCCTCTTAGCTGACCCGGAGCGTTGGCTCGTGGTCGAAGGTGCCAGGGATCCGAGGAGCCCGTCCCAGCGGCGCTCCCAGTGCCCGCAGTGCTTTGCCATATGTTGGGCCCCCGTCGCCGGAGCGCCCTCAAAGGTCTCAAGAAGACTGCTCAGATTTCCTCTTGCCGGGTGAGGCTTGCTGCCGGGGCTCAGCCACAGCCGGGATCTTCGTCTTCGGTCAAAGGCACCATATCCTTGCAGAACGCACAGGCCTCCTCCACATTCATTTGTTCAGAACGTAGGCAGTGAAGGCACAGGGAGTGCCCATCGTCCAGGAAAAGGTTCCGTAGTCCACATCCAGGGCAGATCCTGAACAGAGGCTTCTAGTCTCCTTTATCTTCAGCCATGTCCACACAGAGTAGGCCTCAAAGAATCTTTTGGAATCCTCCGAGAAGGGAACTCGACGAAAAATCGCCCTTGAGGGGCGTAGCAAGTTCCGAAAAACAGGTCGCCGTTAGTCGGATGATGGATCAATGGAGCTTGAGACTCGATTGATTGGAAAACTAGAGTAAACTCTAAGAAAAGGGCAAAATGCAGAAAAAGCCAAGAGCTAATCACAAGGACTCCCACCACCCTAACGTGCGGTAAAAATCTGTAGATAGCTGCCAGAGGAGGGGCTTAGGCAGAGTGCAGTCAATGGCTGGGGGCAGTATGACCCAGAGACCAGTGATTGGTTGTTAGGAGAAAGACAATTCCGAAGTGAAATTGAAACTGATTCTTTACCTAAGATTCCCAGCCTGACGACGGGGAATATTCATGAGCATGTGAATCCATGCCAGACCCCATGCTGGAGAAGGAGGTTTAGCTTTTCATTAGCCCCTTTGCTTTTCCCATCTGCACTTTGCTCACTCAGAATGGATCTGGCATGCAAAGGAAGCAGAGTCCGGGTTTGCTTATGCAAAGCCCAGAATGGTCTGTATAATAGCCTCTGGAATTTCACCTGAGCCTACCCCAGAGGGCTTCTTTCACCACCTTGAGATCTCAACCAACAGCTGAATTAGTGTCCTCAAGTGCTTGCTCTGGGCAAGCCAGTGCTTTAGGCCTAGACTATTGGCAGAGTGCAGGAATTGGGCCTATGCTTCTGGTTTACAGCTGGATAGATCAGACCCCCTCCCCAAGACAGATATGCGTATTAAGATGTGGTCAAGGACCCTGTGATAATCTTAACTACACTTCGCTTCCTTGCAATGAGCGATATGAAAGCCTGAACAGATCCTTCAGCGAGATGCGTTTGAGACCTACCCGCAGTCTCGTCACTAGTGATCCAGCCAGAGGCACACAGAGGTGCCATAGGTGGCTGAGGGAGGGTGTGAAAACATAGGTTCACCAAAACTCCACCACGCTGAGAAAAGCACTGGTGGGGTTGAGGCCTGAACCATGGTGACGGGAAGGTCAACACAGGGACATAGCCATGCAGTGTGTTTTTTTTTTTCCACCAACATGCTCTGGTTCTACCATTGTAGAATGGACTGTGTTAAGACGGATTTCTGAACTCTGTCCTGGTGGCGCAGAAGTTCAGAAGGCCAACCTAATTACTTGGAACAGGGTAACCTCTGGACGAGCCAGACCAATCAAGGTAGCGATCGCGGCGGTCAAGACTAGGTCTCAAGAGGGGCGAGGGTGACTGAAAGCCCGCAATGAGCACACAAAGCAAGAACACTTACAAACTACTCCAAACAGTTGTTATATTAAAAATATATACACATTTATTTCAAGGCCTTTAAAACAATGACCGTAGCGAGAAAATCACAATATAACGATAGTAAAGCAACACATACCATATCAACACAATATATATACAAATACAACAAGTCTCAGGCGTTATATGCACGAAATGTGTAGTCCACCTAAAAGGGAGGGAAAACAGGCAGTGCGCAATAATGCTTAGACCCAGTTCGCCTTCAGAGGCACCTAACTAGATGGAAGTCCGAGCCCTGCGAAGAGTGGAGCCTTGTGCTCAAAAGTACCTGCACGCGCTGGTGCCAACGGGCAAAAGGAGAAGCTCTTCGAGGGAAATCAGGCAGTTCAGTTTAGTGCACAAAAGAAGAAGAACAAGTTCCGCGACTCAAGCGCAGCCTCCACAGTGGGCAGAAGCAGAGCGCGAGTACGGAAAAGGGTGCTGTTTGACACAGCGGGGAAAAGCAATGGGCTCCTGCAGGAGGGCGACCAGATCCTAGCTATGCTACTCACCGGTCCCCGATGCAAGCAGACCCAGGCTTCTCCGCGTCAGTTTCAGCAGCTGGCAGGTTCAGAAGAGCAGGGAACGCCTCGTCGTCGTGTTGAGTAAAAAGACGTCCCAATCGAAGAAACCCGCACAGTTTGCTACCACAGCAGGGCAACGGAGCGGCCGTGTGTATCTGAGCCAAATGTACACTACTCACTTCAGACCTGGGAACGCCAAGTGTACGAAGCGTGTGGGAGTGACAAGGACTCAAAATACTACACAACCTGGCGGCGGTTACAGAGCAAGACTCCCGTGTAAGCTGGTCAGTCAGCTGGATGGCCCAGAGACGCTTCCGAAGGCTTACTGGCAGGAGATGGTGAAGATGCCGAGAATAGCTGTTCCCGCTATTCCAAGGGTCGAAGTACCAGTACAGGCCTTCTGGTTCGATCAAAGGTGAAAAGGGTTTCACAAGGCGACAGCAGTGCAGAGGAGAAGTCCTTCAGCGGGTCACCAGCGATTCCTCGGTCCAGCCTCTTGGTTGCAGGATACTTGGCTCCTGTATTCCTTCGTTCGTGAGAACTCAGGAGATCGACATGGTAGTGGTGTTTCCAGCCCCCTCTTATCCACGGTTCCCTTCGCGCCAAAACGGAGGGGACCCAATGAGAGATCCGCTCATCAACACTCACACCATTCGTGGACCAATCACGGACCACGGTGGTCCCAGGCATTCACACCACCCTAGACTCTCTGGCACCCAGGATGTGTATTGGGACCAGACATCCCAGCCCACATCCTGGAGGCACACACAAGACATGTAGAAGCCCGCGAAAGCATCCGTGTTTCGCGGGAAAGTACATGCCCAAATAAGGAAGGCCCCGGGTCGGCTCGACCTGGGGAAGGTGAAGGGAGCAAGACGGTCAGCGGACAGGACAAAGGAGCCTCGTGGTCTGGCCATTTTGAGAGCCAGGCCACCATTTTGGGTTAAGCGCGAGAAACGCTTAGAACGCCAAAAGGAGCTCAAAACACAAGAAACAATCGCTGCCACCATTCCCGTCCCTGAATCTCTTGCACCGATCAGATACAATCCTAAACGAGTATCTAGGGCCTGTAGAAGGCTAGAGACCCAAGAGAGCTGTAACTTAGCTTACAGTGCCCTCTTGTGTCATGTTGCACGAAAGCCGCAACATGATAAAAGAAACTACGGGAAACAGCGTTCCCCGGTACTGACAGTCTTAAGGGCATGTCAGTTTCCCCGTAAGAAAGGAGCGAAAGCCCAGAGGAGTGCGGCAGAAGGCTGCACTTCTCTGGCAGTCGAGAACAAGGTGAAAAACAGCAAAAAGTTTAGGGGTTGCCACATGGAAGGAAAATTACCTACAATTACGAAATCTTTCCTAACAGACTGCTGCATGAAAAGGGAGAAAAGACAAGGCGTAGAGATGAACATATTGAAGAGTCCGTAGGGCAATAGGATGCAAAAACTGGTTCTACCCCCAACAAGCAGCGGTTATCGCAGAGCAGCCTCACACTATGACATCAGATTAAGATCTTCAGTAAAGCCTTGCATCACAAGACTAGTCTAATTGGAGCAGCTGCCAGAGTCAGTGTGATAGTTGGAGCTCCGAGTGGTATCATCCATCCAAAGGGATGTAGCACATGGAGGGATGAGCATTACATATGCTGAGTGTCAAGGTTCAAATTGAAGGCGGCGACTCATCTCAATCTATCCAATGACCAAGAGCTGATAGCAAAACCACCCTGCATTTGGGGCACCTGAAACAGGCTATCCCATCAAAGCATGGCACACATGAGGTTATGGCACTATAGAAGCTACAATTCATTTTCAGTGGTGGGGGGATGGGGAGGATGCTTTGAGAGCCATTGCAAATACTTTACATCTAAGTTTTAAAAAAGCCCCCCTGGCAGCGCAGGCACTGGTCAGGTCCACCCCCTCCCTTTGGGTACCCCGGTCCTGCACTTCACCCTAAACCTCCCCACCCCCCTGCACTTACCTCCTCATGCACTTGCGCGAGAGGGTTGTCACAAGGCAAATTTAACAGTTGTTGCTCTACTTTCTTTCCCATGTCCCTCCCACCCCCCACTCCCATTTCGTCTTGTGGCGCCTGGCAACACTGGTGTATATGCACCAAATACACACACACTGATGGCATTCATATTTGAAGAAACAGAGAGGCAAGACCCTTCCTTGCGGGGACTTCCTTTCGGCTTGATCCTATAAAGTGGATTTACAGATATGGTCTATTCTGGCACGGTGCAGAGACACTTCTGCGGTGTTGTGAATGCCGGTGGGTGATCCGACTGTCGGCATGTGTGGAGAGTGCATGTCTTACAAGGGCATGGTCATTAAATCATGAACAGGGAGGGTTGCAAAAAGGCAACGCAGATTGGAGCAGGCAGGTGACAAACGTTATATTTGTCTAGGCATACAAGTCTTACTGATTCAGGGAGGGGGGGGGCGGGCGGGCGATTAAAGCTTGCCAAATTTGTCAACTTAACAACAAACAATGGAGATTTGCCCGGTTGGTCGGGATGTCAACAGGAAATTTGATTCGCATGCTCAGGATTTGTGTTGATGAATACAATGCCAGTGCCTAGGAAGGAAACAAAATAGGCGACCCAGTGCTCAACCTACTTTAGTTTTGGCCATTAACACAGAACGCACTGCCTACGGGCCCAAACTAAATGGCATAGGTGAGTGGGACACAGCCTGTAGGTGGAGACAATGCATTACTTACCGTAAAAGCATTTCCGAGGGTTTCATCTGCTTAGATTCACAAGATGTGCATAGTCTGACATCCAGTGGTCACTGCGGAGTATTGCATTTTGTTTTTCGTAGTCGAAAAGGGGACGTCGACAAGGCGTGTCTGTAACACTATCCCTATAGTGACGCGCAGTGTACCCACAACGCCTCACGCGTCGAGGTCCCTCCGTTTGTATTTTTTCTGCCCTGAGGGAGCCTTCTATACGTGAGCGAGTACAGAAAAGGGAGAGATGTAGAAAGATGTCTATGTTCCTTCCATCCGAGCGGAGAGGAAGGGTGGGCGCATGTGAATCTAATGCTTTTACGGTAAGTAATGCATTGTCTTCTGATGTTTGTTAATCTGCTTAGAATCACATGCTGTGCATAGACTAGCGAGCAGTACCCAGAGTTGGAGGTGGGTTGTGAGAAGGAACAGTAGAGAAAAGATGTCTTAATACTGCTTGTCCCACCTGGGAATCAGATCTAGAGTGAGCATCTAAACAGTAGTTTTGTAAAGGTGTGTACAGAACTCCAGGTTGCCGCTTTGCAAATGGACTCAAGGGGAACGTTTGCAATGAATGCTATGGATGCCCCAGTGCCACGAGTCGAGTGTGCTCTTGGCTTGAAGGGTAGTTCTCCCTTAGCAAGAGTGTAACAGAGCGATGCATTGAACAATCCATCTAGATATAGTGGACAGACTGCATCTCCTTCTCTTCCTGCTGCCACCGAGACAAAGAACTGATTAGTCTTTCTCAGTGGCCTAGTTCTTTCCATATAAAACATGACAGCTCTGCGCACATCGAGTGTATGCAGGCTCTTTTCTCCCAAATTGGAAGGGTTTTGAAAGAACGTTGGTAGTTCTATTGACTGGTTGACATGGAATTTCGCTGCAAACCTTGGGTGTGTGCGTAGAACCACCTTATCTTTGTGAACTGTTACGAAGGGGTCTAGAATAGAAAGAGCCTGTAGTTCACTTACTCTCCTAATGGAGGTGATAGCTATAAGGAAAGCAGTCTTAAGGGTGAGGTCCTTAAGAGTTGCCTTGTGCATGGGTTCAAAGGGTGAGCCCATGAGCCTGGTAAGTACCACATTAAGGTCCCAGCCGGGAGCTGGGTTTGCTATCGGAGGGTGTATTCTCTTTACCCCCTCCATGAAGGCTTTGATAACTGGGACTTTCCACCATGACACTAAGTTGAGAGGTGGTGTATGCAGGAAGTGCCGCTAGATGGACTTTAATAGAATTGAACACTAGACCTGAGTCCAGTAAATGGGTCAGGTAAAGGACAATGTGTGGGAGAGCAGTGGACTGGGTTGATGCTCTTACCTCTACACCAGATGACAAATCTCTTCCACTTGCTAGAATAGCAGTGGCGAGTGTTGGGGTTTCTAGCTTCTTTGAGAATGTCCATGAATCTCTGAGGGAGTTGTAAATGGCCAAATTCTATGACCTCAGGAGCCAGGCTGCTAAGTTCATGTTCTGTGGGCATGGGTGTAGTGTCTTGCCCTTGTCCTGTGACAGCAAGTTGTACGGGGAGGGCAGTTTCACTGGTGGGGACAGGGACATCTCCATCAGGTGCATCATGTGCACTATCTTGTTCAGCAGAGGAGTCGGGGGGGGGGGGGGGGGCGTAAACAAATTTCCCTGACCATGGTATCCAGAGACCGTTCCCCTTGGAGCGGTTCTGTGGGTATCTGGAGGCGTAATCTAGGCATTGAGTTCTCCAGAGTTGCGAACAGGTCTATTTCTGGGAAGCCCCATTGTGTGAAGACAAAGGCGAAGTCTTCGTGTAACCACCATTCGTACTCTGGGGGCAGAGGGAAGTCTTTGCTGAGTTCGTCTGCTAGCAGACTGAGTTCCCCTGGTACATGTTGTGACAATAGGAACATGTTGTGTCCGAGAGCCCACTTCCAGATGTTCTGGGACAGCTTGGACAGTCCTGGAGAGTGAGTGCCCCCTTGCTTGTTGAGGTAGTACATGGCTGTGGTGCTGTCCGTGAGGACCATCACCGTCTTCCCTTGTAGGTGTGTCTGGAAGGCTTTTAGTGCCTTGAACACCGCAAGTAGCTCTAATAAGTTTATGTGCTTGGAAGCTACGCTCGGAGTCCAGGAGCCCCCCCATCCTGTGAGGGATGCGTCTGTGGTTAGAGTGGCTTCCACTGCGGGGGCGGCAAACTGTTTCCCCATCACCAGGTTTTCCTTCGACCACCACCGTAGCGAGAGAATCAAGGCCTGCGAGACCACCACTAGATCGTCCCATTGTCCGCTGGCCCGACACCACTTGCTGTTGAGCCACTCTTGCATTGGGCGCATGCGCAGGCGCGCTGAGGTACCAAATAAATACATGACGCCATCATTCCTAGCAAGCGCATTGCTTTGGCGTACCGTCACCTCTCGACCGACCACATATTGAGGGATCTGAAACAGCATATTTTGGAACCTCTCGTTGGAGGGGAAGACAAGGCCGTCCTTTGTTCGAATTAGAGCCCCTAGGAATTGTTTGATTTGGCTGGGGTCTAAGCTGGACTTCTTCTCGTTGATGGAGAAGCCCAGTTGGAACAAAAGGTCTGTCTTCTGGGTGTTTGAGAAGCATGTCTCGTAGGACTCCCGTTATGAGCCAATCGTCGAGGTAAGGGTATACCGGTATGGACAACCTGCGCAGGTGGGCCGCTGCCACTGCCAGTACCTTCGTGAATGCCCTCGGTGCAGATGCTATGCCGAAGGGTAGCACTCTGAACTGGTAGCGTTTGCCCTCTATCATGAACCCGAGGTATTTTCTGTGCGCTGGCAACATCAAAATATGAAAGTATGCATCTTTCATGTCTAGTGTTGTCGTGTAGTCCCCCTAAGATAGCAGGGGAATTACCTCCTGTAATGTTACCATACGAAATTTGTGGTTTTACAAATTTGTTCCCTGGGTGCAGATCTAGTACAGGGCGCATGGTTAGGTCCTTTTTGCATACAAGGAAGTACACTGAATAAATACCTTCCATTACCTGAGATAGGGGCACGACCTCTATTGCTCCTTTCTGTAGCAGCTGTTCTACTTCTTGCAGGAGGATGACTAGGTGTTCTGGTGACAGGCGTCGTCCCCTTGGAGGTCTGTAGGTGGGGGACCGGTTGAACTCTATACAGTACCGGTGGGCTACAGTTGACAATACCCACCGGTCTGATGTTATTCCCTCCCATGCTGAAAGGAACAATGTTACCCGGCCCCCAACCGGAGACGTATGGGAGGGGACCTGAACCTTCGGGTCATTTGGTGTTACTTGCCGGGGTGCCTCTGGGGCTGGAGCCCCGGCCTTTGCCCTTGCCACGGCATTGACCTCTTTGGTTATACTGGTTACTGGTACCCTGATTAAAGGGCCAGTTGCCTGCAGTGTAATGCTGTTGCTGCTGCTGTTGGCGTTGGCCACGAAAAAAGCGCTTGTTCCCAAATCCCCGCCTGTTTGGAGGCTTTGAGATTTGGTCTGAGGTCTTTATGGTGTTGAATTCTTTCTTTGCATTTTCCAGTGCATCGGCCGCTGCCCTTCCAAAGAGATTTGACTCTTCTATTGGCTTATTAATGAGTGACGCCTGCGTTTCTGCCTTGAAACCGGAATTGCGAAGCCAGACGTGACGCTTCAGCAGAATTCCCTGCACCAAAGAACGGCCAGCAGTTTCTGCCGCATCTAGAGTGTTCTTAATGATGCTCTGGTTGACCAGAGCTCCTTCTGTAACTGTAGCCAATAAGCGTGGTCTTGGAGGTTCAGGGGCTTCTTCGATGTCCTGCTTAAGCTTTCCCCATTGAGCATCAGCATAGCTTGCCAACAATGTATTATTATTGGCAATCCTAATTGAAAACGCTGCCGAGGCGGAAATTCTTTTGCCCAAGGCATAAAGCGTTTTCCCCTTCTTTATCTGGGGGTGCCTCGCTGGTTGACAGTGGAACCCCAGCCCTCTTCCTTGTGTTAGTCACCACTAAGGAGTCCGGGACTGAGTGACCCCTGATATATAATGGGTCTGACTGAGAGGGTGAGAACAATTTCTCGATTCTTGGATTGACCCCTCTTACCAGCGCGGGGGTGGACAGCGATGGGGCGAGTCATCTCTTAACCGAGGCGAGGATAGGAATAGTTTGACTAGTGGGAGGTTTTAATAATCCTTTCGACGAAATCAGTATCTCGGGTGACCTCCCCAGTTTCAACTTCGAAATGCGCTGCTGCCTTCCTCAGTAGCGCATTGAAGGTGGGCTGATCGTCTACTGGAGATGGGTTCCTGACCGGTGTGGTCTGAGGAGAAGAAATGTCTATAATGTCAGGGTCTGTAGACCCTGAAGGCGACTGCAAGGGCTGTAAGCCACCTTCACCTGGGTCCTCCTTGTAGCCCTCCTTACCTAGGTTAGTGTCATCACGAAAACCTTCTCCCTCTTGTTGGTCTTCATTATTCAAACTCATCCTCTTCCTGGAAGTGGGAGTCCTCTTCAGTGAGGTCGTAAGAGTTCATGTCTTTGTGTAGGGGGTTAAAAAGCTTCGGGTATTTAGGCCACGGCCCCTCCTGGTGTACCTCCCTTGGTCTCTTGTGTGCCCTATTTTCTGGGATGGCCATGAACCTATCTAGCTTGTCCATACATGACTGGAACCTCTCTACGGTCCAGTAAGGTAGGCCAGAGCTGTCTGGGAGTGAAAAGGGAGTTCCCTCTCCCTGTAGTTGCTTAGTTCTGTCCCATAGCGTCGAAGATAGAGTCCCTTCGCCTTCTGAGAAACCCTCTCGCTGGCTAGGGTCTTGTGTCGACGGTGGGAGCTGTCCCAGCCTACCCTCCGGCGTCCTCAGCGTTTCTTTGGCCTTGTGAGCGGTTTTCAACGTGTCTCTGGCCGTCTTTAGAAGCTATTCGCGCGAGGCTTTCAGCGATCAGCTTCTCCGTCGAGGGATCGCCCGCCGGCGCGCTAGACAATGCCGAGTCTTTACTGGCAACGTACGCACTCTTGCGAGGCGCGTCGCCTGAGGATTTGGGGTTAGTGCCCTCATTTACAGAAAACCCGGTCGCGGAAGCGGTGGTGGGGAGGGCTTGCGGCCCTTACGGTCGGCGGAAGACGCCGGCGGACCCGATGCCTCCCTTGACGCTATGGCTGCCTTCGTCTTCGACGAATGCGTGCCGTGGGGTATGTGTGCTTATGTGTTTTTCTGTGTTCGTCCTTGTCGCCGGGGTGTTCAGCCCCATAAGCGGGGCGTGAGCCGGGCTTGTCGGGGCCGGACGACAAGCGGGAACGCTCCTTCGAGAGGTCTACAACCTCCGTTGCGGAGGCCGTGTAATCACTGTCCTCATCACATTCGGCGGCAGCTGGCGAGGAGTAAGACCTAGACATTGCATAGGCTGGCCACCTTTTGACCCTGCGGTCCTTTATAGTTTTGGGTTTAAGTAACTTACAGGCCACACAGCCGTCCTCTTTGTGATCGAGGGGCAAGCAACGGTTACACCGTTTGCGCTTGTCCTTCCAGGTAAACTTGCCCTTGCAACGCGGGCAAAACCTAAAGGGCGTCCTCGCCATAGCTGAGGGCATGAAATGCGATTACGACCTCGAAAGAGAGAGAGGGGGGGGAAGAGGCATTCTCAGAGTGTTAACAAAGAAATGACCAACAACCCCACTCTCCCTACTGTGCTAGGCCGGCGAGTCCCGGCCACGTGTTCGGCAACGCCGAAGGATCTCCTCTGCTCGTCCCTCTGTCGAAGATCTTGCTCGGCAGAGAACAGCTTGGCAGCTACGTTGAGGGAGGGATCTATGTGATAGTTAATAAAACGACCAAGGGTCGAGGAAATGATTTCGCAATGTCTCTCGAGGAGCTCTGCATAAAGGCGACCAATAACTGGGCAGAAAAAAACAATTTGAGGGACCTCGACGTGTGAGGGGTTGTGGGTACACTGCACGCCACTATAGGGTTAGTGTTACAGACACGCCTTGTCGCCGTCCCCTTTTCGACTACGAAAAACAAAATGCAATACTCCGCAGTGACCACTCGATGTCGGACTATACACAGCATGTGATTCTAAGCAGATTAACAAACATCAGAAGTTTAATTTACTCTGCCGTGGCTGCGCTAGTACCCTTAGCCATTCCCACAACTGTCGTCCCTTATTGAAACCACCCCCCCCCACTCAATGGATCTTTGAGCCATCTCAATTTTATAGGGAGAAAACAATTCGAAAGTCTTCTGAAATGTAATGGCTTAATTTCAGATGTAAACCAGCTCCTGTCAATCCTGGCAAGGCCAACGGTTTCTAAATTTGAGCCTGTAGCACAAATGAACATTCATAAACTCCTGGATAGTGCTACCGTAATGAGCAGGGTGGGTGCAGGCTAGGGGCCACTTCAAGCATGCTAGGACTATTAGCCTGCGTCACTTCTAGACAGGATTGTGAAGCCAGTTCTGCATCCAGATAAAAGTGTGGATATATTCACACGCCACATCTAGAAAGAACGTGGACATTAGCAACTATCACTTCTAGACAGCAAAGCCAATAACAATCTCACCCCTCTGCATACACCTCTCAAACTCCAACCAAAGAACCACAACCCTATAGCACAACAAACCGCACAAACTTCACTACACCACAATAAAACAAACCACAAAGCTTTGCACAACAGCACACGAAGGCTACCGACCAGAACACCACCAAGCTCAGCAAACTGTCTCAACCGAACTGAAGCTGCCAACAGCACATCACTGCTCTCTTGCATCTTTCCCGCTTGGTCCCACTAGCCCGCCCCACCCACTTTCCCTTTTTCAGATCCGCCAGAGCACCATGGGACCATTCCGGTGGGTGCGTGGTACAATACCTTTAACATTAACATAACAGGGCATGGCATGGCAAATAGGGCAAGAGACTGTGGTTTCTGGAAGCGGAATCACGGTGAATGCTCTTATTTGGTGATGCTAGAAGTTCTTTGGCCCATCTGACATGCCTCGATCCTCACAGCATTGGTGACACTGACAAAATAATCTGGTTCTCCTCACACCATGTATTAGCAGGAGACAGGCAGTATTACAACAAAAGACTTTATTCATACAGATTAGCCAAACTGAAATGTGTTGCATCGGAAGAACATCCATCCAATTAATGTAACCGTGCAGAGGCGGTGGTTTCAGAAGAAATGCACCAGAGTCCGCCCAAAAGTCAGACTGTTAGAATCTGCCTTCATTTGTAAAAATCCAGATATAAAACCACATCTTTCCTTTTAAAACAAAAAGGAAAAGGCACATTGAATTGTTACCACTCTCAGAGCGGTCAAGACATGGTCCAGGTGCCGGTGCCCCATCCACACGAGGCCGTGTCTTTCTGACGAGGACAGAGTATGTCGCTGACGACGAAAGACCCAAAAACAAAATGGAGGAGGCAGCATGGTAACCGCTGCGGGGTCATGTCGCCGGTAACCTGGGACCCTCCCCCTGGGAAAAGGAGGGCAGGGGGCGGAGCGGCGCCAGGGCGCCAAGACAGCCCAAAAGCCCGCGAAGGGCTAACAAAAGAAAAAGGCGGGGCGAGCGCCTTATAAGCGGCAGGGCCGGGCTGCAGAGTCAACTCGCTCCTGCAGTGGGACCCGGCCGCCGACTCGCCGCCACAGAAGGCTTTCGTTTTTCCAGCTCCTGATTTCCGGTTGGCGGATTGTGAAGGAAGCGGTCCGGCGGGGGCAGTTCCAGAAGATCCAGCCCGGGAAGCAGTCGGTCGTTGGGAAGCTGGTGAACAGTGGTCTATCCCGGAGGTCTGCAGGCTTAGCTAAGGTAGGGCGTGGAGTTGATGGGTGGCGGCAGGCGCCAACCCTTTGTCGGGAGGCTTGGAGGCCCAGGCATTTCCTCCACCGGGTTGGGAGCGAAGGGCGGCGCGGGGCGCCGGCTTTTGCCGCGAGGCTTAAGTGATGCGGGCATTCCCCCCACTATCAGCACCTGGTCCGGGTTGCCACACAGGGTAAGGCGGCTGGCTGACTGCGGTTTACGACCGCATAGCTGCGAGGTAACAGGGGGCGGAAGACACGACCCGGGGGTGGCGGGTCTGATGGTCCAAACGAAGGTCCGGGACGGAATTGCATAGTAGAATGAGAAAGTGTACGGAGGCATGGGTGAGCGCCTTGTAGCACGGCGGGTTGTTTGCCAAATTGCATTGTGGTAGTTGCAGTTTCCAGTACTCAGCCTTGGCATGGGGGTATTAGGGTGGGTGCAAATAACCGAGCGGGGAGTGGGTCCGCCCTTTACAGGCCGCAGGGTTGCTGGCAGGCGGAATAGGGGTCAGGACTGATGGGTGCGGATGCTAAATTATCATCAGGATGCGCAGGGGCACGCTCAGGGTGAGGCGTCATTTGGGGAGTTTTTAACCCTGTTGGAGTACGCGGGGGGACGGGCTGAAAGTGGGGCGCCCCAGGCGCTTTGTCACGGATCAATGCGGGGCGCAATGCTTTCGAGTTGGGTGGTAATGAGGACGGATGGTCCCCCTACTGATTCGCCATAAGGGCAGAATTGAAGGATTAAAACACGGGCAGAGCAACCATAACTGTCTTACACGACGGGCCCCGCTCACCAATAAACAATAGTTGTGCGTTGCATTGGTAGAATGGTCACGGGTGATATTTGGGTGGCATGTGTTCGCGGGTGGGTGCCCGGCGTCACGCTTTAACGGTCGGTCTACAAGTGGGGGTGACCTGATGAGTGGATGTCACCAGCTGCACCGTTTCCCCGCTATACACCGGCGCAGCCTGGAACTTGTAGTGGTATGGGGGTAGCCATTTAAAACAGCAGAGTTCTTTATGACGGCCACCAGCATGAAGTTGGGAGCGGTTATTTTATAGAAGCGGTGGTAGTGTGCCGGTACAACGAAGGAGGTGGCGTGGTATTATTAGCAGCTCTGTGGGTAGGGAGCCACGCCATGTGCGGTGCGGCACAAGAATGCCGTAACTGTCGGGCAGGGAGGGTTGAATGCGCATGGTCATTTCACCCATCTGCTGTTAACAACGATGAAGTGCTACTAGAAGGAAGCTGTAGTGAGTTTACCATGACCATTGTCATCACTGCCGCGGGCGGTTGTTCGTCTTGCCATCTGCCCCAAACTGAAGTATTCCCAACAATGCGGCAATCCTGTGGGGCGAATCCGGCGGGGGGAAACCAGAACTCGTGGCCGTGGTTGTTTCTGACTACTCGATTGAATACCTGTATTCTTATGTTCGAGCCAAGCTCCTCAAGGGTTGAGCTACTGAGTGGAGACTCCGAGCACAGAGGCATTGAGATCAGCAAAATTAAAGCCAAAAGTCTCTCCATTATTCGGTTCGGCACAGTCTAGTGAGAAGAGAGAATCAATCAGGAGTTAGGTCGCAACAGTAGCGGGGAAAGGGAAAAGTCGCGAAAACAGCAATGGGTTCAATTGCATGGTAGCTGACCGAACTTTAGGTACGGTGGATTTGCAAACGAGAAATCTAAGACAATAAGGTTGGGCTCGTTTTGTTAAGATTGTCACACAGCGTGGATGGCCAGCCGTGCTCAGATGGCACCTGTCTCGGGTCGCTGTACCTTGGCGTGGACTCCTCTGCTGGTCTGGAGGCGAGCGGTGCCACCGCCGGTGGGTGCTGTTAAATCGCCGTTTCACTGAAGGTCCATATACAGCCGGTGCGATTTTAATTCCTTTTATAATGTTATGATTTGCTGGCAGGTTGGCAGCTTCTGAACGCAGCGAAACGCACACCGACACGTAACCACTTTCTCTGAGTGATCTTGCCCAACTCAGGGGGTACTGCTCCATCGTTGTCAGCGAGGCCATAATGGTATGGGGCCGAGTGCTAAAAAGTGGCTGCACACCCTCCCCAAGGGACAACATCCCCCACAACCAAACTCAACCTTTAAGTCGATAAATGGTCATCACACACCAGGGAGATGAGCAGCGCTCAGAAGTCTGAGGGTTCATAGTGCTATATATATGCTAATTTATTATATTCGCCCAGGGCGGGCACTTTGCATCAGTGATTTCTAGCGACTTAGGCGGGTGCTGGTCATAGGGCTGTGCAAGCATGCTGCATGAATAATGACAGATAATTGGCTAGTCTCTCCCAACTAAACGCCTTGCTAACTACAGACGAACCAGGTGAAAACAGTTGTTCAGAAGCAGGGGTTGCAGAGAATGGGGATTGACTTTGTGTTGGTGATTTACATGTAAGGGGCTTGGCTCTGAGCTGAGCTATGTGGAGGGGACATTGTTCTCTTCAACGGTGGGGGGAAAAGAGGAGTTTTGACATTCTATCTCGTTGTATGGTCGGCTACGGGCGGGTGTCTCGTAGCGGAACCAGGCAGGTTGTAAAGGTGCTGTTCAGTAGCAGGAAAGGGCTGCTCGATCACATGGGGTGGTTTGATGGCAGGGATAAGGTGAAAGAGAATTATTCATTGCGGTCATTTTGATTGTGTTGCCCGGTGGCAGGCTATTGTGAGTTCAATAGCGAGGTAACTTCTCTGACTTGTTGCGGTGTATCCAGTTTACACGTTAGGCTATGACCCTTTGGAGGGCTCTAGTGCTTCAGGCGCAGGAGTAAATCTTTTGCAAGGTGGATCAGGCACCATGCAGCGGTGGGAAGACAATTGCGCGACAGACCAAGGTGTAACAATGGATTAGCATATGAACTGCGTGGGCGTCGGCACCGCATTCTCTTGTTAAGTTGAAGAGTCCGTGTCACTCACATGGGGCCGTTGTGGGAGTAAGAAGGGGTGCTGGGGTGCCGCTGGCTTCTGAGTATAGTATGGGGAATGTTCAGAGCAGGCAGTTAACAGCAAGGATACGCCGGCCAGCGGCATGTTCCGTTTACAAACGGACTGGGGGCGGATGGCAACAACATAGCGCCAGGGGGACGCTCGGAGGTGTGGGTCGCTTTTAGGGTGTGGTCAGTACAGGTTGGTAAGATCAGAGTACAAACGCTAGAGCAAAAGGGGTATATCAAGCCAGGGGGCAGCAACGGGGTGAAGGTGAGGTGGCTGTGCCCAGGTTGGGGGTGAACCGTCTTGGGGCGAAGTGAAGGTGAGGTTGACTACTGCTGTGCTCAGTTGGGGCGCACGGCAGTGCAATTTGCTGCTGGGGCCAAGTCCAAAAAATTAAAGTGGGGGGACGCATTGACAAATACAATGGGAGGTGCATCACCTGAAATTAGCAGGTCAAGGTGGAATATACACATTTCAGTTTATTTGTGTTACATAAACACCCAAATTGAACGGTGCGAATAGCAGTGGCCATTCATAAAATCCACACACTCACAAAATGAAGAGGATGTTTTTCGTCCAAAAGTGGGTTGAAAGCAATTAAAGGGTGCAAGTTCTACCCCCAAGAACCAATACAATAGTGTTCCCCAAAACTCACAGTAGCGGAATGGGACTTTTCACTGTCACGTGTTTGTAATTTTCTCCATGTTATGTAGTGCAGTGGGGAAGTGTCTGGCTGCAAACCTAACAACTGCGGTTCACGGCCTGTACTAGAAGGGCCTCAGTTGCTGAGATGGGGGGCAAGGTAGGCATTTGGGGGCTCGAGGTGGCTTCCGGAGCAGGTTTGATCAAGCAGGTCAGCAAGGTAGGCGCAGCCTTTCAGTGGGCCATGGTCAATAGAGAATCTAGTAATGGTGAGGCTAGGGCTGGTGAGCTGTGGCTTTGGTATAGGGATAGTGTCAGTTGACCCAGGGGATAATATGAGTAGCAAAGGGGTGCCCAGGGGCCACGTGGCAGGCATTGCCGAATCCACAAGGTAAATCGGGTGAGGCAGCATTGTCTATGGTTTGGCGTCTTAACAATGGAGTGTGTACAGCATTGGCACTGAGAGTGTGACGGTAACTTAACAAAGCAACAAAGCCGACTCAGCCTTTATCCCCCCGGGGTCAGTAAGCAGGTTGCAGTGTGCAGGAGTCGCGGTGTAAGTAGCATTGTAAAACCCGGCAGAGGCAGTAGAGGACGCAGGGGGCAGGAACGGGAGAAGGGGGCAGAAGGCATAGTTGGTTTGAAGGGCTATATAGTACACCGAAAGAGTCCTGCCCTACTCTTGACCTGCGCCTCCCTCATGGTGGTTTCGAAAGGTATGTCAAACTCGTTCGCCTCAAGGGCCAAGGCAAGCTGGACTCGGCAACAGGAGGAGCTAGCAGCCAGTGAGTTCATGATTAAGGGCACAGGGTGCCAGGGATGAAGTGGGCTCAGCTAAAAGGGCAGTGCAGGAATTGCCGAAGCCAGAGGTGTTGGTGATACACTTGGGAGGGAACGACCTGACCAGCCTGGGGAAGGGGGTCTGGTTGATGGACATTACGAGCTCATTGCAGGAGATCTCGGCACAGTTGGGCGAAACAGAGATCATATGGTCGGAAGTTATCCCCAGGGCACAATGGAGGGGGGGCGAGAACCACTCAGCAGTGGAGGAATCAAGGAGGAAGCTGAATGGGGCCATTGCAAAGTTCTGCAGGGGCAGAGGGGTCCATCAAATCAGGCATGGCCTGAGCAACGGAAAGGCGCCCAAGTACTTTCTTAGAGATGGGGTACACCTGTCCGCAAAAGAGATGGAGCTCTTTTCTGGAACATTTGTACCAAATTGCTGGAGTACGAGTGGGAGAGAGGAAGGAGGGAGCCACAGTGGGCGAGAACCCACTTAGTGGCGTGGCGGTGTTTGGGCAACCAAGCACAAATGATAGACTCCGGACGAGCCAGAAAGAAACGGAATGGGTCTTCGCTCTTCCGAACCAGCGCCTCTTGGGGGCCTAAACGGCGGGGGCGTCTGGTGGTAACGAATGAGGCTCAGCTTCCCCCAAAACAAACGGCGCTCTCCCCACCCACGGACACCTGCACGGGCAGGATAGGCTCAGGTACAATGGGTCGGGGGAGTTGGGGGCCTACTATACAAAGTATAGGGGGAAGCTAGGGAAATCCGGCAAGCAAGCGCCACACTTGCAGACTGAAGTTCACAAATGTGTACAAATAATTCTGTTGTCATGGAAATAAAACTGCGGCCAAGTTTGCCATTTGAAATACTGTGTCATGCCAATTGATTGTGTGAAAAGAGCAAACGCAGTGGGGTGCATGCGGAAAGGAATAATTGGCAGGAAAAGGCAAATGGACAAATGCAGTGGTTATGTGAAATGTTGCAACCACCAACAACTAATACGATTCCTTCTCCACCCAACCTGGGGAAAAACAACAGAGACAAAAACACATGAGACAATACGTTGAGAAACAAGCACTGCCAACAGGGGCCTGTCCCGGGAAAGACGTGGGTCCTGACCCCACTTTTAGGTGCGATTTCATCATCAATGGGAACGATGACCACTGGGACAGCACAGCACAGTTTATTTACAAAATACCAACCCCCCTCCCGCCCCCAAAAAGCAAGAAACTAGGCCTTTGAGAGTTCTCCCGCATTAGATGGAGTATGACACGGTTCTGCTAAAGAAATGGGATGCAACTTATGACAAATAATCAGAAAAGCTTAAACATTAACCTCCCCACACAAGAAATCCCCTTGCTGTGCAGCCCTACAAGGCTGCGCCCTAGAACACCGTCTTGAGTAGCAGAGGAGGGTGTGAGCACTTACCACCAGGGCTGCGTCGAATGATGAGTTTCCGGATTTCGTCATACACAAATATAAGGAGGGAGTATGGGAAGGCACAGAACCACCACGCCGGTCTGTTGGCAGAAAGACATACGACTCGAGCAAAGACTCAGAACGCCGAGGAGCAGCACTCTCCACACACGCCGACAGATCACCCCACCCCCAATGGGTCCCAGTTACATCCTTTACGCTGCCTCACTGCAAACCCGCGCCCTATGCATCATTCTTATGGTAGCACGAACATCAAAATAAAACACGACCGAGTTGTGTATTTGGGGAAACTACTAGGATTGGTCATAAAAGGGTCTTCTACTCCGTTATTCCCAAACCATGACCTGTGGACTACAACTGTAGGTTACTATAACCATAGACCAAGCAATTAGCACATTAACACCAAGCGAGCCACGACTTAAGTTCTCCTCTTCAGCAGCCCTGCCCCCCTATCCCCCACTTGGCATTTAGGCCACCGGGATACTTCCGACCTGGACCCACCAACGCCATATTATTTTACATCTGCTGCCCCTACAGAACCCAGCCCCCCTTTTGCTTTGCCACCAGTGGTGGTAGAAGACCACTTACATCACATTATGAACAACGGCTCAAATAGAAAGGATGTACCCAGAGACCAGGATGCACCCCAGAGACTAGTCAAAGAAGGCCACTTAGTTTCACTACAGTTCATGTGCACAACACCAGCCCAAGTAGAAAACCAAGCTCTTCCCAACCAGTATAGCCCACCAAAAAAATACAGCAATGACCTGTGAGAAAATAAATCTGGGTAGACTTACTTGAGGGGGTACATCCGGAGCGCAACATCCATTCCTGGGCAGTAGGAGAGGAACGCAGCCAGGGCAGTCTCCTCAAAGAGACCAAAGATTAGGATCTTGTTCCTAGAAAACAAAGTGCAGGTCATGAGTGCAAGAAAGTGCTCCAGTGCCTGCCATCAAGAACCCGCCATTCTCCCAAGCTGCATGCTCGCCGGACGGTTCCACTGCCTTCCAGGACTAGGCCTCCAGCAGGCAAGCCTTCCCCCAAGTCTGCATGCAGGATCCTACCCTAGAAACGAAACGCCCCAACATCCCAAAAAGGCAGCACTTCAAGACCCCCGCCCCTCCCCACCCAAGCATTTACAGGCAAGTGGCTTCCCTTTTCGGCAAGGGCTCAAGCTAAACCCGAGCCTCACTGAAGTCCCAGAAATTCAATAACGGGGAAAGGGGCGTGCCAACAGGTTAAAAGGAATCCTATTCTGAAGCTGTACACCAAGAAGTAATCAAAGATGTGCATGACTGAATGCTGGAAGTCCTGAAGCTTCCAGCTGAAGACATTACTTGGACACAGCTACCAGCTTCCAGGATAGTCTCTGTACTAAGCCTCTGGCGGGGGCGGGAGTGAGGGGGTTTGAGGGAGGTTCTTGGGCTGCCCATTTTTAGGCCCCAGCTTTAATTTGACACACAGAGGTTACACATTCCCAGAGATTACTCAATGGGGATGAAACACTTCCAAGGCACCCAGGTCAGGGTGTCCCAAGAGTACTCATTCACAGCAACAGCTGAAGCCATTTTACATCAAGGGGCCCAATTGGCTAGCTCCTTGCAGGTCCCTCGCTGGATTTAGTCAAGTGGGACCAAAGGCAGTATTAAGCATGTGCCCAAGTGGCCATGGCCTTGGGAGGTCAAGGCAGCCATGTAGGATTCATTTGGGAAACCCAATTCCTGTGTAGTTAGTATGTTCAGACTACACCTGTGGTGCAGTGTTCAGGCAGGATGTGCCCCCCTCCCCCCACCCCAAGTTATGTATAGGAAGCTGGAATTTGGGTACCTCTGGAAGGCCTTATCCAAGGAAGCGCTGCCTTGCTGGACCCTAACCTCAGCCAAGTCTTGTTCACGCCGTTCCAATGAGTGAACTACACTAGTAATCACTGAACAAGGCTTAGATTGATGGGGACTCTGCCACATCTCCTGCAAGACCTACAACTGCTCCAACAGCATCTTCCATGCATCTGAAGTGCAGGGTCTCCCCATCTGCACCATTTTCAGAGGCTTCAATCTTGCCAACACTAGTATCCCAGGAACCCCAGCACCTGGATCATCCCTAATGGTCTAGAGTCGGTCTTTGACTAGGTGAGCAGGTAGTATGGGCTTTAAATCAGAATGCCTGTGTTGATTTAGGTACTCAAAGTTTGGCTTGTTGACCAGGAGGGACTTCTGAAATACTCGTCCAAGGCTCAAAATGTGCACTCACTGCAAGTCACTGGCAAAAATGGACTGTGGAGAGTAAGACGTGGTGCGCTGTGTGCACAAGGTGTAGAATTAGCATAGTTAGTGACTATAGCTAGCAGCGTGCAAGTGAGGTTTACCCCAAACACGTCCATAAATTATAGGGTATGGGGCACACGCAAGATTCCCACTCACAGCAGTGCCACCGAGGCCCTCTACTTTTGCCCCAAGATGATTATAACAGGTTTTATGGGGTAGGCTGGTGGCAGCTAGCCTTTAGTTCTGGCTTCAGCCATTATACATCATTGGTAGCACAATGAAGCTGTTTGGCAGCCATTGGGGTACCAATCAATTATTGCTCCGGGATATTGAGGCGATTTGGTGCTTCCTTTGTGCAGGAAGTAGGCCTAAATGGCAGTTCGGATCATGCAGAGTCTTTGTGAACCCATAATAGCAGCCACCATGTTGGTCCCAACTGGTTTAGGCCAAAATAGGCCCTGGACAATTACTGCTCAACTCCTGATGAGGGGGGGGGTCCCTTTGGATGGATTGCCTTTGGCCAATCCTTTCTGTGCAAGGTCATTTGGGCTTCATCCTGTCCCTGCTTCTCTTGCTACTTTGTTCCTGCTACTTCATGTCTGCCGACATGCAGCAGGATTTATCCTGCCATTTTTGCAGTGCTCTGGGCATTGTATATGGAGGTGTGGTGCAGGTTTCTTGAAGACTCCTATTCTCTGGAACAGTTTTCTGGGCTGTTAAGGGCCACATCTCACTGTCTCCCAACAGGATGTTTCACTTCACGACAACTGTGCCGAGACTTCACACCCACACCATATATTCAGTTAAGGACGTCCAAGGGCACTTCTAGCCATTGTGCCAGTCCTGATGTTCTTTCTTTCTTTGGACCACCAAGTCGCTGGGAGTCATCTTCGTGGGTTCCCACGTCTTCAGGTGCATTTTCCTGGTGGTAGAGACAAGTCTCTGCAAACCACACCTGTCTGTGGACAGGAGCCATTAACTCACCATGGTATTTTATGCTGCTGGAGCAGTTTCTGCTGGAACCGACGCAAGTCAACCCGCCCCTTCCCCCACCACCCTTTTTGGATCCTGCAATGGGGGTGGCGGGTGTACTTAACTGGACGTTTTTCTGATTCCCCTGGGGGTTCAGTGAGCTTTGGACAAGTTTCGTCATTACCCGTTGCTAGTCATGCTCTGCATTAGTTCATTGGCGCATCGCAATAGAATGGGAAACAGTTTCTTTAATAGTCTTGAACGCCTTTAGCTTTGGTTTAACATGCTTTCCTACCCTCTACGGTTGATGTTTTACGTAATTTACTATTCTACCCTGGGGGATCTAAAATAATGTGAAGTGCAGTTTTGGCCATGTTTTTCTGTCTGGTAAAATGTTGCTTTACCTTTTACACTCAATACCCTGTCTATGTGTTCAGTGTGGATCACCACGTCTAGGACCATCCAAATATACCAGGGGTGGGTTGTGTCTTCAGGATACTATACAATTGTCCAGGTTGGTAGGGGTCTTTGCTGCTTGTTCGGTTCCCTTTGTGTGTTAATGTTATTTTATGTTGGTAGCCTACCTCTAGTAATGGACCCCACATAGATGGAAGAGTCCTTTTATAGACATAATAAGTTCTGTATAATGCACACTGTACTTATTGGACCCGATTGCGCTACATAGCTACATCAGTATGGCGTTTGCAAGAGTGACTTGTAGCTTTGCAGCAATAATGCACTTCGCAACATCACTAAATGGTTTTAGGTGCATCTCATGCCTCAGCATAGGATGCCAAACAAATGCAGAATGAGGACAGTCTACGAAGACAGCATAAGGAAGTGCAATAGTGAAGGCCATGCACCTCCAGCAAACTGACATCAATGCAGTTTCCCCATCGCAAGCGTGCAGGCTCATTCTGTGGTAGGAACTCCTTTAGAAGCACCAGAGTTCACAGACCGTGGAAAACCATCGAGAGCACCTGCAACTAGGCCTGTGGAGAGCCTGGCGGACAAGCATTAAACTGATCCAAGACAATGTGGTAATCAAAAGAAAATTCCTTGCAATACCGCCCAGAGAGGCACAAAACAGACCCTTCAAGAGACGGACGCACAGCACATAAGCAAAAAGACCAGTAGATTAGAGGGTAGCCAAAATAGCACAGCTTTCAAATCTGCAAAGAGGTTCTCCCAAAGACAGCTGTCCCAACAGTTTAGGCTGCTACCTATGGCATACTCACTTCATTCCCTGCTGGAAGACAGAGTTCCTTCTGGTTTTGCAAATGATCAAGTCGGCCCACTGTACCACTACAATGCTGACGAAGAAAGAGGTGTGGCATGTGAATTCCACTATCTTGCGCTGCTCGTAGGTCTGCAATGGGGAACGTGGCGATGAGAAACTTGAAGCACCAACAGTATGCAAAGCTAAGATGAGCTCCAGGAAGGGACAGCTGTTCAAGGATCGACCGACGCATACTGGGGCAAGTAAGCACTAGCTAGAAACCCCTCAATTCTCCACATGCACACACCAGACCATTTTTTACCTGCCAAGAGTCAATGATCACTCGCCAATGGCTAGTGGAAAGTACGATCATACCAACAGGCTCAAAATCAAATATTAATTTCAGCTGCAACGGATGGAGAGTATAAGCCAAGGAGCCCCTTCAAGCGTATGGAAAAGAGTCTATACAGCATATAGTGTTGGCAGGCGCAACAAGGCAAGGGGGGTGCAGGAAACAGGAGGAAAAGAACTGTCCTACTAAACCTTGTGACATTCAGAGCGGGGGGTGGGGGAGGAGTCCATGAAGGGTAATCGAGTGCGTGGACCAGCCTCATTAGTCGGTTTAGGACGTTTCCCTGCATCTAAAGTTTTGCATGAATCAAAAGATCTAAAAATGCTGCCACCAAAGGTTGGAACACCAAAAGTTTGAACCTTTGGTGGTAGCATTGAAAAAAATAAATAGCTGCGGGGGTGTGCCCCGCATCGCCCCACCGACTATACTTTTATGGACTAGTGAGCGGGGGGACACCCCAGCAGCCTTCCGTTACAAAAAAACAAAGGACCCTGCAGCGCCAGTTCCCGATCACGGAAGTGAAAGGGAACTGGCGCTGCAGGGAACCAGCGTGAAGCTGAAGGTAAGTGGGGTTCGTTTATGTTGAGGGTGTGTTGTGTGTGGGTGTGAGAACTTTTGATAGTTCTCATGCAACCGATTTGCCTGCGGTACTTCAGCTGCGGGCAAATCACTCGGATTCCATTAGGCTAGTCAGAGAAGGGTGACAAGGGCAAGTGCTGGTTATGGGGTACTGCAGAAGATGGGCCTGGCCCTGTAAGACTCAGCGGGGATCAGGCAGCCAATCGTAGCAGCGGGGGGTGGGTGATGCAAAGGGTCTTGAATCTGATCCTTGCAACCACCGGGAACCAGTGGAGAGATGTTAAGGCTGGAGAGATTCAGTCCCTGCAGTCAAAAAGAAGTGCTGCATTTCTACTCTGGATTAGTTGAGGTCAAAAGGGAAAAGAGGCAGATTGAGGAAGAGGCTGTTGTAGTCCAACGTAGAGAGAACCAGAGGTCTAGCGACAATGAGTTTCTGGGGGAAGGCAAGGAAAGGGAGAATGCCTGCAGGTAGATTATGAAGCTGAACGTGGGCCTTCTTGGCAAGGTCAGTGACATGAGAAGCAGAGAGTGGAGTCGAAGAGGACACCCAGATTTTTTGCCAGAGATAAGGGGGTGGGGGGGGTGGAGGGGTGCTCGAGGAAGGGGCAGGAGTTCCAATGAGAAGGATCTCAGTCTTACTGGTATTAAGACAGATTATCAGCAGCGCACCATGCCTAAATAGCATTCGTCTGGGATGTACAGGAAGGAAGCTTTAAAAAGGAGAGCTGTGCGTCATCCACATAAAACTGGAATACAAGGAGATAAGGTGGAGATCAAGAGGGCAGAGGTAGAAAAGCCACAGCAAGAGGATAGAGTGGAGAAAATGACCCAGTTGAACCTGGGAGGGCCGGTTCGAAGGGTAAGAGGTTAACCAAGCCAGTGCCCATTCCTTGATGCCCCCATCACAGAGGCGATTTAAGAGGGTGGCATGATTGACTGTGTTGAAGGCAGAGGACAGATCGAGGATGAGAACAGAGGGAGAGTGGCGTGGAGGTTTCAGAGCAAGTCGTCATGGGAGTTTAGGAGAGCAGTTCCGTGCCTCTGGTTGACCTGAAGCCATACTTGTGGTCATGAGGCAACCAACAGAGTCAGTGTGGTGGATTAGTGGGGACGGAGGATTAGTGGGGGAAGGCGGAGGGGGAAGAGTGAAAGAACAGCTTTAAGAGAAGGTGCACAAGGGAGTGCCTGAGAGGTAGCGGGAAGGAGCCAGTGGAAAGAGTGGTTGCAGAACTCTGCTAAGGAGAGAGCGAGCTCGGCAATACTGTCCTTCATGGTTAGTTACTTACCTGTAACTGTTCTCCAGCATGGGTCTGGTAGTTGCAGCGATCGCTCTGGTGGAATGGGCTCTCGGACGGCCAGGCAACGATCGGTTTGCCAACTGGTGACAATGGGTGATGCAGCCCGAGAGCCACCTGGAAATGGAAGCCTTGGAGAGGGCCTTCCCTTGGTTCACAGGGCCAAAGTTCACAACCAGCTGTGATGAACACTTCATGAGGTCCACGTAGAACTTCAGCGCTCTAGCCACATCCAGCGAGTGCAAAGTCCTCTCAGCCAGCGACGAAGGCGACGTGAAGAAAACAGGTAACACCAAGGGCTCGTTGAGATGGAAATCCAATGGCACCTTGGGCATGAAGGAGGGGTGCGTTCGCAGCACCACCCTAGTCTCGTGGAAGTAAGATGGTTTACAAGAGGGCCTGAATCTCTCCCACTCGTCGTGCAGAGGTGATGGCCACAAGAAAGGCTGTCTTCACGATAAAGAAACCTTCAGCTGTGCCGAATGCATAGGCTCGAACGGGGGCCCATGAGGCTAGTCAGCACCACATTGAGCTCCCACGCCGGGGCCAGAGCCTTCACCGGCGGGAACGAAAGTGAAAAGTCCTTTAATGAATTCCTTAACGAGGCCGTGTGACCACAATGACGACCGCCCCGGAGTCTGGTGTAGTGGGAGATAGCCGCCAGATGAACCTTGATGGAAGCATGGGCCAACCCTGCCTTGGCCAGCGACAGCAAATACGGAATTACCTGCAGGGCCGTAATCTGTAGAGTGCCGAGTTTCAGTGCACGGCACCAGACGGCGAACATCTTCCACTTATGGCCGTAGCATTTCAGTGTAGACTAAGTCCTGGCCTTGACAAGCACCTCCTTGCAGTCCGCTAGGAGATCGTATCCACCAAACTCTAGCACTGCAGGAGCTAGGCCTGCAAGTTCAGCGACCCTGTGTCGTGGTGCAGAATCGCGCCTCCTTCGCTGGCAAGAAGATCTGCGCCTGCTGGAAGCTTGACTGGAGGAGATGCCGACATGTCCAGGTACCATATCTGCCTTGGCCACGCCAGTGCGACGAGGATCACCCTGCACCAGGACCGTCCGAGTTGATTGTTGAGTCGCAGAAGCAACGGGGAACCGCATAGATGAATAGGCCGTCGTGGGGGGGGGGAAGGTTAGGGGAGCGGTAGAATGCATCCCCCTGCTCCCTGGCTGGGGAAACCTGCTGGCGAACCTCCAGCACTTGGTGTTTGTCGCAAACAGATCGATCTGGGGGATCGTCAGAATAGAAGAGCCACCTGGTCCCGCCGAAGCTCCCACTTGTGGCACGAGCGAAGCTCCCTACTGAGGGTAGGCCAGTGTTCTTCACTCCTGCCAGATGAAACGGGACGAGGAACATCTCCTGTGCGACAGTCCAGCGCCATAGGTCCTGTGCTTTTTTGAGCGCGCTGGGGATCTGGTGCCCCCCCCCCCCGCTTCCGGATGTAAAACATTGTGGTGGTGTGGTCTGTGAAAATCTGCACCACCTTGCCCTTGAGGGACGTAAGGACAGACTTCAGGGCCCAAAACACGGCCCATAGCTCCAGAACGTTGATGTTGATGTGCAACAACTTCTCTGGTAGCCACAGGCCTCTTGGGTGTAGACGACCGGTGTGTGCACCCCATCCAGGGATGCGTCCGTCGTGACCGTCTCCTGGAGCGGGGGGGGGGGGGGAGCACCTGGAAATTCACTCCAGCCAACAGATGCGGACACCCCACCACCAGAACACTCGACGGAAACTCATGTCGAGGGTGATCTTGTCCTCAAAGCTTCCCGATGCCTGGATCCACTGGGTGCCGAGGAACTCCTGCAGAACTAACTTCTCTCTCCTCACTTTACAAAAAAGAAGTTTGCCAGGCAAAACGTAACTCGTATGATGATCGCATAGCCAACTCCAATTCCAGCATGAAAGAGCTTTTTTCTATTCTAAAGGAACTTGAGTCTCCTATCGCCACACCGGACGCCTGTACCAAGGACAAACCTTGATGCACAGATATCCAGCAAGCCCTAACAAATAAAATTATCACTCTCCAAAATAAAATCCAGCAAAAAAAAAAGAAGTACTTAAATTTCAGGATTCGCCCAAAATGCCCAACACCAATAATTTATTGGCGCACAGTAATTCCTTCCACTTCTCTAAAATGACCACCTTGGAAGTAGAAAAAATTATCCTGTCGCTTAAACCATCTAATTGTAGAGGTGACCTCTGCCCAGCACAGTTAATAAAAGACGCTGCCAGAGAATTATCTCCTTTTATCACTAAACTGATTAACGCCTCCTTTGCCTCAGCTACCATCCCTGCCAATCTTAAACAGTCCTGGGTACTCCCCCTCCTTAAAAAGCAGACATTAGACCCCCTCATCCCTACTAATTACCGCCCTATTACTACGGTAACATTTCTTCTCAAGATTCTGGACAAAGCCGCTTATAACCAAATTCCGAAGCATCTAGAACTACACAACCTCCTAGGAGAGAGACAATCGGGCTTCCGTCCCCTACATGGAACTGAAACTGCCCTTATTGACTTGAAATCCCAAATTGACGAGCTACGAGACAAAGGGAGAACAGTACTCCTGTTACTCCTTGACCTCTCGGCCGCCTTTGATTTGGTGGATCATAAAGTCCTCTGTAGTCACCTGGACTCGGCCGCCCACTTCTCCCCAGGGGCTATCAGATGGATCGAGTCATTCCTGAGTGAGAGAACCATGAGAGTCTTCTCCCCCTCAGCAGCGGCAGATCCTACCCCCATCTCATGTGGTGTCCCCCAGGGCTCTTGTGTCTCCCCAACTCTATACAATATCTTAACCAAGCTCTTGTTTGATGATTTGGACCATCTCGGTATCACCTACACTAATTATGCAGATGATACACAGATCCTCCTCCCACTTTCTGGGGATCATGCGAAAGACACGGAATTGGTGAACAAGGTATATCTGATCATCCAGGCATGGATGGCCACTCATGGCCTCTGTCTGAAAGATAAGACAGAATTGATTATCCTGGGCTCCCAAGCTAATATCAGATAACTAGGTCAGGAATTCTCCTCATTTAACAGACGGGAATATCATCCAAGTGTCCAAGGACGTAAAAACCCTGGGATTCTATCTTGATTCTACCCTCTCTCTTGATATAGCTAAAATCCCTTGCCTCCTCCACGGCTTACACGTGCAAATTAAGAGCCGGTAAACCATTCCTTTCCAATAAGAGCTGCTTAATCCCGGCTAGAGCCTTAATACTCTCTAGAATTGACTACTGCAACGCTCTTTACTCCGGAGCGAATAAAACTATAACTCAAAGATTACAAATATTACAAAATAATGCCCCAAGAGCAGCACTAGGCATAAACAAAAGATCCCATATCTCCGCCTCCAGACGCCATCACAACTGGTTGACCACTGAGAACAAAATAACAATAACACTTAAGATGTTATCCCTGACCCACAAAGCCCTTAATAATTCCGCCCCCAGTTATCTGATTGACAAATTCCACAGGAGAACATCCCACAGACCGACTAGAGCTGTTCTAATTGCCTGACAATACCGAACTTTACACTCAAGACGATCGGAGGAAACAGCTTTCCAGTAAAGGCTGCAAAAACCTGGAACACACTACCACAAGACATGTGTATTTTGCCCTACCCTCGCTTTAGAAAAAATGTCATCCAATTCCTCACCTCGACTGACCTCAGCTGACCCATGTCACCTACAACCCTGATTGCCCTCACTTGAACTTTGTAATTATCTGTGTTCCATGACCTTACGGTATATTCTACTGTACATTTTGCCATGATGCAACCTGCAAGTTGATTGACCTTTCTTGAATTTTGTATAGTTCGTAATTATCTGTGTTCCAGGGACCTTTATTGTATTTTATATTGTACGTTATGCTATGATGTAACCCGTAAGCTTTGCATTTTCTTGCCACTGCGCCCTGCTACCCATGGGTCCGGCGCGCATAAAAAGTGAATAAACAAACAATCGCATCCGTAGCCTGCACAGGCGCACAAGGTAAATGCACATCATGCCGAGGAGGGACTTGAGGGACCTCACCCTTGCAACCTTCAGGGTCAACAGCCATTGTACCTTGCCCAGGATGGCCGCTATTCTCTCCTCTGACAGGGACCCCAGACAACACTGTTGAGCCGGGACTCCAGAAACAGTGCATCCTGCGATGGCACCAGTTATCAAGAAACCCAGTTCCGGAGTAGCTGGACGGTCCCCGCTGTGTGTTCAATGGTGGTCTCCCTTGACTTCGCTCGTATGAGCCAATTGGCTAGGTAGGGGTAGACATGGATCCCTGCAGGCATAACCGTGCCGCCATTGGCGCCAGACACATGCTGAAGGGCCTTGATTTGGTAATGCTGCCCTTGGACTACGAAGCGTAGAAACTTGCGGTACCCTTGTGAATGGGGATGTGGACATGGGCATCCTCAAGGTCCAGCGACGACAGGAAATCCCTTCCACTTATCCCAGCACGTGCTGCAGGGTGACCATCCAAAACTTCTGGGACCTGATCTACTTGTTGAGGCGGTGGAGGTCTAGTATCGGTCTCCAACCGCCAATCTTCTTTCCGACGATGGAAGACCTGGAATACACACCAGAGCCCCGGAGCCCTTTTGGGAGGAGTTCCATCATACCCTTCCTCGACATGGCCCGTACCTCCAGCAGAAGTTGAGGGACGTGGTTTTAGCTCCTGGCCAGTGTTGGAATGCGCAGGAACTAGTTTAAATTCCAGGGTGTGCCCGTGGGCCAGGGTGTCCAGCACCCAACAGTCGGTGGAGATTTCCACATGCTGACAAAGTCAGCCAGCCGGCGTCCCACCAGGGTGCGCAGGCCCGACGTCACGGCCGGTTCAGTCCTGCTTCGCTGTGGGGGTGCCGCCTTGGGGACCTTGGCGACGACCTCCTCCGGACCTGCTGCGGCCCCTGCAGGCTTCCTGGGCCGAAGAGCGGGAAGGTTGACAAGCAGTCACCGAAACGTTTGGCGCATCCTTGGGCCTTTCCCCCGGAGGCCTGAAAGGACGGCAGTCGCTGCTGGAGCGTGCCTGAAAGGACGGCAGTCGCTGCTGGAGCGTGCCTAACACCCGGATCGTCTCAGTATCTGCCTTGATGGCCTGAAGCGACTCGTTCACCGCCTTGTCAAATAAGTTGTCCCTGTCGAAACGCATGTCCAACACCCTCGACTGTACCTCCTGGCAGAAGCTAGTGGCCTCCAACCAACCCCGCCGAAGGCAAACGCCGTTTCTCATCTGACGAAAGCCCACGTCGGCGATGTCCGTGGCCACCATGATGGCATGGTCTGATGCCACCTCGCCTTCTTGCAGGATCTCCAGCACTTCCGCTCTCTTGTCGTCGGGCAGAAGTTCAGGAGGGGAGCGATCTTGATCCACAGCTCCCAGTCATAACGGGCCACGACTGCTAAGGCATTGGCCACCTTGATTGTTGTCGCAACCGACGAGATCACTCATCGCCCCATGGCGTTCAGTTGCTTTCCCCTCGCCGTCCGGGGAGGGGAAACAAGGAAAGGACATCGACGCCGAAGATCCGAGGACTTCTTTACCGCCACCGAGATTAGAGTCCAGGGACGGTTGGTATCGTAGACACTGGGTGCAGAGTCCGGCACCCTGCATTTCTTCTCGTACCAGTCTCTCCTCGCCGAGGATGGGTTCATGAGGGACAGCCCCTCGTCCCAAATGTCATCCAGAGGGATAGACAGTACGGTTTTCCTCTTGGCCTCCCCTCGCGGGTACAGGAAGCCTTCCTTCTCCTCAGGGGTGCGGGGGGTTAGTTGAAACATCTCCATGCCCTGGCAATCATGGCGTGGAAGGAGCCAATCTCGTTGGATTGCGAGGCCCCGGGCGGTCCCCTCCGTCGACCATACCTGTGCCCGTCATCACCGTATTGGGTTCTGTGTCATCCCTCGGAGGAGGGGATGGCGGGGGAAAGATGGCAAGGAGGATGGACTCTTGCCAGGGGTTTGTAGGGGAGGATTGGTCAAAAAGACCCCCCCTCGCCTGCATCCCCTCCCCCGGTGAGGGCCATGGCTCGTCAGGGGTCCCCTCCTTACCACCAGGGCCCAGGTGGTGGATGGCTCACCAAACCTGCTGAATTTAGCTAGGCCTCGGAAACCATTTTGTCTAATGAAGATGGTGTGAGCCTGGCGCACCGCAGCGCGGCCCCCACCTTTGGAGAGTTTCAATTATCCCTGTGGCCGCAGCTCCCTGGCAGATCCGCTGTGAGCCCGTTCCCACGAACAAGACGGACATGAGCTAGTGTAAGATACCAACATTTCACCTTCCGCAGTGTATCGCTGCTCCCAGCATGACCCGGCCAGCAGAGCCTGGGTGGAAAAAGAACTGTAAAATGGTCCTTTGATAAAAGCAAAAGTTCCCAAATACTAATGACAAAACTACCTACGATGGAAGCGTTCTCTCCACAACCTCTTTGACTAAAAAAACCTGTAAAATGTATAGATATGGCAGAATGCGTGCTCATATGACATTAGGAATGAAGCACCCACATCACTGCAGTTATGCACAAATAGTAAAAGCGTCCCGGGGGGTTATTTGTTATGCGTATCATTGAAAAGATTACACCCCACGGTCCCGCGCCATAACCGAACTAATGCTGCTAGAGTGCAAAGAAAGACAAATGCAACCATATTGAGGGCTCGTGTAAAGGGTGCATGAAAATGCACCCTTCATGTGTGTGTCCAAGCCCATTATGTGCCACTGCCGTCAGTTGTAGTGGCGAGTCGTTTCTATGCGCTCCACCAACCTCACTACTACCTCACTTACTACAAATGTATAAGCATATAACAAAATGTTGTAGTTGTTAAAAACATAGTGTACGAGTAATGTGCTCGGATTGGTTATATGAGAGACATTAACAATGTTAATACGTGAACTTTAGAATGACTCAATTAGTATTGTATATTATTTGAATGTTAATGCTAATTCCGCCTAAAATCAGCAACACTCGAGGAAAAGACCTTTGTGAGCACGTGCAAGGCCACTCCCCCTCCCTCCCAGCAAAGCCTGCCAGACGAGAACGCAGAGGCCTGTGCCGCGCTGCCACCACCTCCCCCAACTTGGCTGGAGCCGCTTCAAAGATTTGTAGTTCCCTCTGCAGCACCCAAGGCCACGGCCCGCCACCTGTATTATTTACAACCCAGCAGTAAACCCCAACCTGAAAACACAAATCCAGAGGCGCCCTTTCTTAAGCCCCACGACCCACCGGCTAACCTTAGGTTAATGACCCATGTAAAATTAGGACATCCAATATTATGGCAACATTACAGCAACACATCCATAATGACTTCTAACAAAACATGATGACATGTATCGCCTGTCCCATGCCCCGAGACCCAACCCCACGACCTATGGTACCCGGTCAACAGGACGCTGGTAACCATGTACTGATGAATCGCCATCAAACCCCGCTCTAGGTGCATTCATCCTGTGTTGCATTAACCTGTAGAATAACCTATTGGAAGATTTACTAAAGAAGATAACATTGCAAATGACTGAATGACTGCGGTGTGCATGGCCCTAGGGCAAAGAAGTCAGGAAAAGACATTCATCTCTGACACTGGCCACAGTGGCACAACGACACCGCCCGGATGAACCCAGCTGACCCGCCAGGCCCAGCCCAACCCACGAGGCTAACCAGTGACGTCCTCCAGCCGCGGCCAACCACATCACAGCAGCACCTATAGCTAGTCGTCGCCACCCAATCCCACTGAACTTGTGCCCCCTATAGTATGTAGGTTCTGATGACGTTTATTGTAAATATATACGCCAGTCTTTGCTTTTGTCGGACAGAGCGCTCTGAGTTTACAGAGTTCTTTGCATGCCCTATTCTGAATGATAAACTCCCATTTACGCTCACCCGCACTTTGTCTTGGCCTTATTCCCATCTTGGGAGAGTCCATCATTGCGGGGAGGATCGTGCTGGTTGGGGACGCTTGCCTTCAGGTTCCCCCAACGGCCCAGGTGCCATGGGATCTCCCACCGGCGAAAGAGGCATCCTCGTCCAGATCTCTGAACATAAGGTGTGCAGTGCCTGTAGGATGTCCGCCGACATGTCCGCTGGTGGCGGTTACTGAGGTTGCAACGGGAGCGCTGGCAGTGGTGTGGTGTCCTCTGGATCCTCACCGCCCTGCTGCTCCTTGTCCGCATCTTCACCGCTCTCCACATCCACTTCGCCTGGGTCCTTCCCATAAGACCAGTCCTCAAACCTTTTGTCCAGCACGGCCAGCAAGCTCCTCGTCTGAGATGCAGAGATGTCAGAGCCCTGCAGAACTACAGCCACCCACCCCCCACTCGACCAGCAGGGACGGTGTAGGGGAGATCGGCATAGTCTTCACAAGTGTCCTCGATAGAAAAGATTCCCTCCACGCAGGCAGGGAAACTCGTCTTAGGGGCCACCTCCTGCGAACCCGCATCTGCGGCCTTCGCCAAGGACGCCACCACTCCTTCAAGGGAAGATTTCACCTGGTGAACCTTGGCCTTCACGATCTTGGGCACACTTGAGGCCTTCACAGGGAGGGGAGGGTCAGCGCCCCGCTCCCTCTTGGCTTTTTGGCTTTCTCTGTCGGAATCGGCTGGGACTATTCCAGATGTTTTCCCAGATGGTCAGATTCCTCTTTGTCGCTGACCCAGAGCATTGGCTCGTGGTTGAAGGGGCCGGGGATGCCGTCCCGACCTGGCTGCCGAGGAGCCCATGCCAATGGCACTCCTGGTGCCCCCGTTGCGCCCTCAAAGGTCTTAGAAGACCACTCAGATTTCTTACTGAGTGAGGCTCAGGGCTCGCCCGCAGGTGGGATCTTCGTCTGAAGCCACTCAGAGCCGCTTGCGACGGTCCTTCATGGTGCGGGGCACCATATCCTTGCAGCACGCACAGGTCTCCTCCATGTGAGTTTGGTCGGAATGTAAGCAGTAAAGGCACAGAGTGCCCATAGTCCAGGAACAGGTTCCGTAGTCCAGTCCACATCCAGGGCAGATCCTGAACAGAGGCATCGGGTCTCCTTTGTCTTCAGCCATGTCCACGCGGGCTAGCCCTCAAAAGAATCTTCTGAAATCCTCCAAGAAAGGAGGATGAAAAAGCACCCTTAAGGGGTGTAGAAAGCTCTGAAAAACAGGTGCCTGTTAGTCAGATGATGGATCGATGAGGCATGATTAGAGTAAACTTAGAAAAAGAAAAAAAAATACAGTAAAAGCTCAGGAGCTATAGCACGAGGACTACCAACACTTGAACGTGCAGTAAAAATCTGAAGATGGCTGGGGCTTAGGTGGAGGGCAGTCATTGGCTGGGGCTTAGGTGGAGGGCAGTCATTGGCTGGGGCTTAGGTGGAGGGCAGTCATTGGCTGGGGCTTAGGTGGAGGGCAGTCATTGGCTGGGGCTTAGGTGGAGGGCAGTCATTGGCTGGGGCAGTATGACGCAGAGACCAGTGATTGGTAGGAGAGAGTTCAGAAACAAAACTGAAAACTGATAATTCCCAGCCCGACGAGGAATATTCATGAGCATGTGAATCCATGCCAGACCCCATGCAGGAGAAAGATTGAATCATCAATCGTCAGTAAGAGTGTAAAGGAAGCCTGTAGAAGAGTGCCTTTCTCTAGACATCAATGGGGGTTACCTGCCACCCCCCACTCACCCACCCCTGAAGAACACATCAAATTAAATGCCAGTACCCACCAGCTGCTTTCACCGAAATAGTTCAGTCAGTGCTGTGGGAAATAACGCACTCATGGCCCGGCCCCTTCCTTGACGCTCCTAACGTTTGAGAAACGCCCGCCCTTCCCCCTCAACAGCCAGTTGCCTGTTCAGCAGAGGACACCTCCGCCGTTCATAAACATTTATACACAGTTACACACATGCACCCCACACGTGTTGCATACCTACATGCCTCCCCCCAATTGCCTTGGGTGAATTGCAGCAAAGACACTTCTGCTCCTTCGGTGAAACTGGACAGTTTGGTCACTGCACAGCCCCAGCACCAGTTACCTCATCTGTGCGGTCATCCAACTGCACGGAAGCAGCCACCAGCCTTTGCTACACAATGGAAAGTTATTGCACACTTGGATTGCGTACCCATTGCTGTCCATAGCTGTCCTCTATATCATTAACCCAGCGGTCATCCCACTTGACGCGAATACCAAGCAGCGTCCACGGAAGGAACCCATTCTCTGCCAAGATAACAAAGTATGTGAAGAAGCCGGCCAGGGCCTGGATCATACCTAGAAAGCAGGGAGAGTTCCATACAGTGAGACATGGTAAAGAATGCCAACCTCAAAAGACGGCAAAGTATTTATACACCTCCCTTTGGGAGGGCCCGCTGCCACCTTAGGGTGCCCTACTCCAACTGAACACAAAGCAGACGAAACAAGACTGAGGGTAGTAATGCTTGAGCAGCCTCTGATCTGCACCTTTATTCCCAGGCTTCTGGACCAGGCAATGCCCAAGCTTCTTGGGCTCACTCAAGGCAAGGCAATTCATGCCAAAGCTCTATGGTAGGGGTGCACAGCCTGGCATTAAACACCCGTACAAGTGGATTAAGTCCAGTAAGTTATTTGGGAGAGCAACACCACACTAAACAATATGCAGGTAACAAGAATACATAGAAGGTACTATAACAGTAATGGAGCATGGGGCATGTACATTTCCTGTAACGCATGAAAGCCACTTCAAATAGCTGCAGAGGAAGGGCAGAGAGAAATGCCAGGGAGGCTTGGCAGTTTGAAGAGAAACAGGGAAGGTGCGGGCCAAGAGGCACAAACCAAGACTAGGATCGAATTCCCAAGCACGCAGTTTTCTACCTCAACCGCAAGCAGTGTCAGGCAACCATCCGCTAGTGCTCTTCCTTTGACATATTTGCCCAGAGCTGGAGGAAAGGCCACTGGCATTACTAAGTGGTATGCCCAAGGGTGACATGGATAATGGGAGCATGCACCCTCTCTGGGATGCAATGGACTGGGGAACTACCCTTGCCCAGGGCAACCACACCTAGGTTTCAGATACTTGGCAGACTACACAACTAATTTCAGCAAGGTCTGCAGTCCTGTTTAGGAAGGTATTTGGGGTGGAGGGGGTGGATGGAGAAGAATGGAAACAAAGCACCTGAATTCTGCCCATTCGCTCCAGGATTAGACCCACAGCTCTTGCAAAGAAGCCAAGCATGGCCAGACTCTGCGCCCTGGGAAGGATGCAGGCAAAGCCACAAGACCAATAAAGATACAGTGCTTCAAGAGTACCGTCCCAGAGCCCTACACCTTATAGTGGTGCTGTGCTTCCAATGGCCAGGATCTTCAAATTCAAGTATGTAGGAGTAATACCATCCCCAAATGTATGATATACTATTTATATAGCGCCTATACAGAATGTGTTTCAAAGCGCTTCAAGGCAAGTGAGGGAACAAAGGCAAATAACTATCTTACAGGCCATGAAAAGTAAGGATGTGAAATTGGGGGGGGGGGGGGGCAAGGCGACTACAGTACTAAGCCCGATCACATTTCTGGTAGATTCGGAGAAAACCAAAGGGAGAGGGGAGCAGGGGGGGGACAAAACAAGCAACTATTGTACTAGGCCTGAGGTTGCTATCATACTGTGCCTTCTCCCCCCTCGCAGGGGCACACGCTGACAAAACTGTAGCGGTGAGCTATACAATGCCCTATACATTCAGAGGGACATCCTTGCACAAACAGGTACATTTGTTTGACTAGGAAAGGCGGAGGAAACCTCACCCCCGAAATATGAAATACAGCACGACCACACTGGCTACCTGGATTTTAGTGCTGTGGCTGGTGGGCCTCACCCAGTTACAGCTAGTTCGGCTGGTGGTCGGTCAAAAAACCGAAAACAAAATATCGAATCACAAAAATCCCGAATCCAAAATCTCGAAAAAAAAAAATCTCAAATTATTTATTTATTTATTTATTTATATGTATTTGTGGGTTCAGGTAAGTATAAAAAAAGGGTAAAATAAAAAAAAAAAAAAGGGGGTTGGGGGGAACCCCCCCATTTCGAAATAAAAACGTATTAAAAAAAAAATTCGAGATTTTTTTTTTCGACATTTTGGATTCGATATTTTTGTTTTCGATATTTTGGAATTCGGTTTTTTCACTATATTGTGCTCCAAAAGATGCCCCTGCTGGCGTTAATGGCGCTGGACTATTGCCAGAATCATCAATGCATTCCAGGATAGTAAAAGCTTAATTGCAGTACAAAATGCAAATGTAGCCATCTAGAAAAGCTAAGGGTGCACAGCTCAGAGGACGCGCCAATGCAGAATCCATAGTTACACGAAAGCAAGTTCCAAGCTCTTACCATGTCCGTGCCAAGATCAATGCAGAGGATGGTCACTACGCCCAGGGGTAGTGGAATGTTGGCAATAATGAAGATGAGGAAGGGGGTGATCTCTGGAATGTTACTAGTCAGGGTGTAGGCGATGGACTTCTTCAAGTTATCAAAGATGAGCCGACCTGGATAAGGACAAGACAATCAGATCAAGCCAAGGGAACATGGGCAGTTTAAGACCGCAGGAAAAAAAGGCTCATTTTAGTGGCATACTTAAATTAAAAGGAAAGTGCCACTAATGCAAGGCGCTGCCATCATGACAAGAACATATCGGGTAGCTAGTAGGTTGAGCTACAACGTGCTGCAGGGCACAAGCATTTACCCAAACCCCTGGAGTAGAAAGGAGTAGTCTCGCCACCTATACACTTTGCATGGAGTGCTGATGAATGACTCAATAGCATAGCCCATTGTTTAAACATCCAAAGACTATACATAGAACAGCTCAATACAGCGCTGTGGCACTCACCTTCCTCCACACCAGTCACAATGGAGGCAAAATTGTCGTCCAGAAGGATCATGTCAGCGGCCTGCTTGGAGACATCCGATCCAGCGATGCCCATAGCGATGCCAATATCAGCTTTCTTCAAGGCCGGGGAGTCATTCACACCATCCCCAGTGACTGCCACTATAGCACCCTATTATACAAAAGGGATGAAAGTCATTTATATGGTGCAAGCAAAATAACACCAGTACCCATAATCGCCTTACACAATACCCTTCATTCCTTCCCAGTGCGCATCACCGCACTAGTTGCATTTTTCACACTTGTAGCCCTGAAAGAAGTCAGGATATGCACCCTCCTTGCCCACCCATCATTGCATCAGACATCCTCCACAGGACTGGGCATGATAATGCAACGAGACAGCCAGTGCCCCGAACCATGGACCCGCGCAAACAATCCTGGGCTGGTAGATGGAGCCTTCGGTCCCCATTGGGCGAGGCTATGCAGATGCACGCTGGGTCTGGAGACTGGCATCCCCTGTGGTGTCAAAGAAATGCTTTTACTATGGCTCGGAAAGGGGGGGGGCGAGCAAACACCGCTTTAATGCTCTACCTCTAGAGCAAACAAGCCACCTCGTTCAGATGCCAAGATTCCCCAGATGCAAGCTGTATTCGTGAAATGAAAGCCATGCTCTTGATGTTGAACCTAAGGGCCTTCTGTGGAATGCATTCTGAAAGATGGGGAAGTGGGTATAAAGGAAAGCAAGCCCCTGCCAGATGGGACTGGGTGCCAGTTTCCGACTCTGCCACCCCCAGCATGATCAGTCCTTAAGGAGAGGTTGGAGACGTGCACTTCTGCTTCTCCCTTCCACTCCTTGGTGTTCAGCATCATTATGTGCACAAATCACAGCTAAAATAGCCTTTAGCTTCTCCAAGCCCTCCTCATTGCACATGTTGAGGGCGAAGGACAATGGGCAGGGGAAGGTGAGGGCAGCACATTTAAACCCCAAACCTTCCACCAATTAGCATTCCTGTCGCTGGCAACCCTCCACAATGATGAGTTTCTGTTGAGGGGATGTTCTGGCGAACACAATCTCCATGTGGTGCCGCAGGATATCGTCAATCTGCTCTGGGCTCATATCCTTCAGGTCAGTGCCATGGATCACACAAGCTTTGGCGTCTCTGAACGGAGAAGAGAAGGGCACTTATTAAAAGGAGCAGGTTTCAAGTTCCCATGACTGGCTAATTTTAATTGGGATTTACTACTTACCTGGGGTTCACCTGGTTCACAGGGATATTGAGACGGGCTGCAATGTCCTCCACAGTTTCGTTGCCCTCGGAAATGATTCCAACCCCTTTGGCAATAGCCTTGGCTGTGATGGGATGGTCTCCAGTCACCATGATTACCTGGAACAAAGAACCACCGTTCCATTTGAATAGATACAAGAGACCAAATGGTAAGCATTAGATGGCTGTTCCGTTACAAGATTCTTATACTGCATACTGTGCCCACCAGCGTGGTTTCTTGGCACTCAAGCGGTTCTGTAAAGCAGTAGGACTGAGCAGGAGAAAAGGAGCAAGAGCTGTGATGTGCTGTTGGCAGCTTCAATTCAGTTTACACAAGAAGCTGAGCGATTTTTCAGTCGGTAGCCATCATGTGCTGTTGTGTTAGGTGGTGTGTGGTTGGTTTCATTGTTGTGGTGTAGTTTAGTGTGCCGTCTGTTGTGCTGTGAAGGTATGGTTGTGTTTAGTTCAGAGTTTGAGAGGTGATTGCAAAAGGTTTTAGTAGCAGTACCCAAGCCTACCCCATCAGTTTTGACTGCTAGCAGCAAAATATCCCTTCCCCAAGTCATACATTGTGGTGCATTAGAATTGCCACTCGTATGTGGTGTGCAGAGGTGTGGGTCCTCAACCAGGCTATTCAGTTCAGCAACCTCTAGGCCCTAGTGTTTAGACCAATTGCTGACCTCATCACCCGTCTCAGACCCCCCCCCTCCTCCCAAGCACAATTCAGGTGTGCAGCAACCAACCCCCAGGTCACCCCGAGGGGTGGACCTGTGACCTGAGTTTGGGACACCTCCCCCCCCACTTTTTTTTATCCAAGGCCCTCCATATGTTGTCCAAGCAAGTTGGTCCCATCTCTACCCAGTTTCTGGTTTGACCCTAGAGGGTTCGGGGGAGCGGGGGGCACATTGCTACTCCCCCCACACTTCGCTCTGATCTGGGAAGGGAGTTCCAACTTTTAGTGGCTAGGCAAGAGAATGCAGATCCATTGAGTCTTTTCCTGATGGATCTGGGTGTTCTGGTCGACTGGTGAAGTGGTGCTTTTATTTTGTATGAATACTGCTCCGTGGCCGTGGATTGCTTTGCATGTAATGCACAGTGTTTTGAAGGCAATTGGTTTTTGAATGGTAGCCAATGTAGCATCCTTGGTGCTGGAGTGATGTGGTCCCTTCTCGAGTCAGGAGAAATGTGGCAAGTGAGTTCTGTATACGTTCAATAATCCAGCATTCCGAGGTATAGTCTGTTGGTGTAGTTTATCCTGGAGATGGAGTGTTGTGCATGAAGGAATGGTAGAATCTTCATTGTGTGTAGATGGAAGCATTTCTTTAAATCGCATTTACTTGCGGCTATAGGGCTAGCTCGTTATCCATTAGGATTTCCAGGTTTTTGGGTGCTGTTCCTAGTTTAGTGGTCATGGACGATGTACTGGTTACATCCTTGGTTGGATGCATCATGATTTCCGTCTTGTCCGGGTTGATTTTGAGGTTAGTATTCATCCATTGGTAGAGTTCCTTGAAGACATTCGGGTCAGCACCTAAGAAGTTGCCACTAGCGCACTAGGGGGAAGGTGGTAAGCGGAAGGAATGCATCTCATGCGCAAGGTAACCTTTAGCAGCAGAGGGAGCCCAATGAAGTGGGCCCCAGTCCGGAACCATGAATACTTGCATCCAGAACAGTGCACTAGCTATGCATGCAAATGCAGGTGCTTGGCAGGCCACGCAAAGCTTACATACCAGCTGCCACTAAACATTAAAGGTCCATGGTGCACAGACAACAGGAGCTGCTGAACACTGGAATTGTCCCTCAGTAGTAAACGGAGTGATCAGTACAGACCATGTGGCACAAATCTAAGCCAGCCTTCTTTTTAGCAGTGGATGTCCTGACAGAAGAACACGGACCAGACCAGTCTCGGGGGCAAAGCACTTGTCTTGGAAGTATAATTAGAGCAACACAGGTTCGACCCCCGGATTTAGAAACCTCTGGGTATCAAGTACGTTAGAAAGACAGCCAAGGATGCTGGCTGAAAAGGGGCATTTGCGCTCCCTCACCTCCAACGAACCCCACAAAGAAACTGGTCCAAAATAGGTAGGTAACATATCTCAAGAACTCTTGTAATGGGGTACATATGGGCCTGGGGTATGGGATTAAGGTGGACAGATGCACAGATCAGTTACAGGGTGAGCAAGCGCTAGCATCGGCCTTCTCGGGGAGGGCACCACATCAACATACCTTGATTCCAGCACTGCGGCACTTCCCCACAGCATCCGGCACAGCCGCTCGCGGGGGATCAATCATGGAGATGAGCCCCACAAAGCAGAGATTCTCGGTGGGGAAGTTCACCTCTTCAGAGTCAAACTGGAACTCATCTGGAAACTGGTCGTCCTGCAAAGTGAGTTGGCAGAACCCTGCACGATAAAGAACAAACATTGTCATTTACACAGTGGACCAACTCGGAATGGCTCATCTACAGATCCCCCTCCCCCCGCCTACAACAATTACTTCGCAGACACACCTGATAAAGCAACAATGGCCACCGACTTCATCCTACGTCCAACAGAGAATTGGAAAGCATGTTCCGACTCGCTCTCAAACCCTATGACCCCATCACCGACAGATAATCTAGAGTCACTGAACCTGACAATACATCTCCACACCCACCCACACAAGAGGGCTCACACTTGATGCGATTTTCAGCACCACATATCTATCCAGGCACCACCCCGCCACCCCCTATCATGGACTGATCACTCAGCAATTTACTTCTCCATACCAATGGGTGCAGCGGCTCGCGTTGGAGGACACTCACAACCAGTCTACCACCCCCCTACCATTCAGCACACTCACTCCTCAACTATGTCCATACACTTCCCTCCAGGAAGGACCACCAGCAATCAAATGCCCTTGCACCCCTCACTCCAACAAAATCAGGACAAAACCCAGGTGGTTCTCTGCCATTCTCAAATCACTCAACTCTCAAGCACCGTCTGGAACAGACCAGGAGAGCAGATCCCCAGCCCAGAACAACCCACCCTAGCAAGAACAACCAGAACATACTGCCTGGAAATCAAAAAAAGCAAGAAAAAAAAAACACAAACAGTCTATGGGAACAGAATCCTAAATGCTCCAAATCCGAGCAAAGAACTACATAGAATCCTAGCCAAATTCAAATCCACTGCATGCTCGAGCCAGCCTCCCCCCACCCCCAATATCCAAGTCCTATGTGACACCATCATCTCTGCACTTCCACAATGCCGCCAATGACACTCCGCCATCATCCCTAAACTAAAACAAACACCCCGCCCGCCACTGACCCCACCTCCAAAACTCCACCCTCATACAAATCCTGAACTCTCCCATCACACACCTGGAGTTCCTCATTAGTAAAACATGCTACTCTAAAGACCCACCTACCGAGCACTCTCTCGCCTAGTCCTCCCAGCTCCAGGTAAGCGTTCTGGAAGGCATCCTTTAGCTCTTCGTCCAGAGGCTGCTCTTTGCCTTGTTGCAGGATAGTGGTGCAGCGATCCAGAATCCTCTCTGGAGCACCCTTCATAACGAGCAGGTAGCGAGACTCCGATGGGTTTGCATTCTTATGGACCGACAACTGAAAAGATGAAAACTATCGCTAGGCAAACGGCGCTGCCAGTTCTATCAGCGGGTATGAGGCAGAGGGTTAAAAGGTGCCCAGGTTTTCCTAGCAGATAAAGGCTACTGTCGCAAACATAGCTGTGTCCCCCCCACTCCATAGCAATGAATGTGCTGTGTATGCATGCCCATAGCCTCCACTTGGACGCAAACTCAAGGCAGCCCAATCCAACCGGAGCCCCAGGAGAACGTGCACAGCACATCTGGGGGTCCCGCCTCCTTCCCCGTGGAGGGATTTCCTATAATGCGTGTCGAGGTTTAGACATTACTTTTATGTTAAGTGGTCTTATTATATTGCGCAGTTACCATTGGTATAGTCTCCGGTGGGTTAGTCAGGGCAAGAGGGATAGAGGTTGTGCTCTTCTGTTGGTGCTTGAGGAACCAGGAGGAAACTGGCGTCCTGTGTGAGTCTCTTTTCTAAGTGGGGAGTGAAGTGCCATAAACTTTTCAAAGAGGCCCAGGTTTGGAACGAGAAACAGACTACAAAGTTGCAACAGGATGCATGGTTACAGCCTTCATATTCCGAGCCTTGCGTTTTCAAAGGCTCGCCCAAGAAACATCTTTCTCCAGGGAGAAAGGCCAGTATGTATTGGATGCAACAATGGGGTGTGGGGGGGGGGGGGTACAGCCATACCTACAGACTGTAACCAGACCAGCCTAAAGGGAAATGCAGGTGTAAATATTCACACAGCAGATCGGACTGGAGCAATCCCCCCCCCCCCCCCATCAGTATAGCTAGGGCACAGGGCTAAAGCACGCCATGAAGTGGGGGCTGCACACGGCAGGTTCCGCCCAGAGATCAGGCTCTTACCTGGTACTTGTTGGTGGAGTTGAAGGGTATCTCGGCTACTTTGGTGTTTTTCTCCCTCATGTCCCTCACAGAGCCGCAGCACAGCTCGATGCACTTTAGAAGAGCAGATTCGGATGCATCGCCAGCAACTGCTCTCTGGGGAGAAAACCACACCACACAGGAGAACTGTTACATCGAAACACTATAACCTGAGCAGCACAAATTACAGCTCCGTCACCAGGCAGACCTGAAACTATTTAGCACAGGTTGCAAAAATACAAGTCTGCAATATGGCAGGGCACTTGGTGGACCTGAACTCGACCGATTTTTGTGATTGGGTACACCCCTCCCATACTTGCATGTACATGCAACGAGTTGAATCGACCAAAACTGCTCAAACTGTAGACATTCAAAAGAAGGTCCAGTTAGAGTATTAATTCACAGAAATGCAACAAGAATTCTTCAAGCTATGGACATTTGCTTATTAAATGTGCAAATACAAATAAGATCAAATATTTTTGCAAATTGCTGATTTTGATAAAAAAACATTTTAGTCTGGGTTCTCAGCCTAAAACTACAGCAGATTGGATCTAGTGCACAAGCTGAGACCGCCTGGAATCCAGGCGGTACAGAAAGAGAATCCCAGAGTAGAACACAGGCCTGTGCTGTCTGGAGCACAGGCTGTTTCTGCACAGCAGCCACAGGACAAACCACATGCAACACACTGTTCTACTAAGGTATTGATATGTTATTTGTATCACGCTCATACACACATGTTTCAGAGCATGACGAGGCAAGGGAGAATAAAAACAATCTTACTAGGCCCAGTGACATTGAGAACGCGCAAGTGCAGGGAAGGGGGAAAGTGCAGCCAGCAAGTGCTAGGTTAAAGGTAAAGACCAGGGGTGTGCGATAAGTGCAGGAAAAGAGGGGTCAGGGGGCTGTAGGGTTACAGACCCAAAGTGCAAGGGCTGCCAGGAGGAAGTGCATGGCAGGGCGGGCAAGTACCTGGGCCCAGCAACAGAGGGTAGCAAGTTGCATGATGCCAAAGCGGAACAGATCAACAGGGGAGAGAAGGCAGAAGCAAAGAGGAAGGTCTTGAGGTGCTTCCGGAACCGGATATGGTTCTCAAATTTGGCTGTTCCAGAGGGAGGCCCCAGCCAAATACAGATCTACCCCTCCCCCCCAGCATGTTTCTTTATGACTGACCCTGGGGGTGGGGGGTTAGTTGAAAAAAAGCAAAGAGCTTGACAGGGAAGGTATTTGAGGAGGGAGTTTTGAAGTTATTTTGGATCCAACCCCAGAAAGCCTTGTGGACACGGCAAAGGCTATTGAATTTAATCCTTGCAGACACTGGAAGCCAATAAAGATATTTCAAGGTTGGAGAGATACGATCCCAGGGCTTGAGGCCCAGGATAAGTCTTGCGGTCCTGTTCTGGATAAGTTGAAATGGGCGGAGAGTAGAAGCAGGCAGATTTAGAAAGAGGCCGTTATAGTAGTCCAGCCTAGAGAGAACCAGGGCTCGAGATACAGGGAGCTTCTGGGGGAAGGAGAGGAAAGGCAGAATACCTCTGAGGAGGTGCAGTTGGAAGTTGACTATAGAGATGAAGAGGTGGGCAGAAAAGGAAAGCGTGGAGTCAAAGATGACAGTTCTTAGCCTTGCAGGTGGGGGTATGAGGAGGGCCAAGGGAGGCTGGCCAGAGAGTAACAGGAAAGGAGGGCAACGGTGTGCCGATGGGGAGGCTCTCAGTCTTACTAGCATTGAGGCAGAGATTGTTGGCGGCACAACACTCCAGAATAGCAGACCAGCAATAAGAGATAAGAAAAAGGTGGCGGAGGAAAGCCTGAAGATGAGAGTGGAGTGTCATCCGCATAGCACTGAAAGTTGGAGCAGAGAGTGGCAATGCGGTGGGCGAGAGTTGCCAGGGAGAGAGATTAGACCCCTGCGGAACAAACACTTCAGGTAGAGGGCTATAGAGGAAAGAAAGACCTAAGTTAGACCTGGGAGGGTCGATTAGAGAGGAAAGAAGTCAGTCAGGCCAGCACCTGATCAGCGATACCCAGGTTGTCACAGAGATGGTTGAGCAGGATTGTATGGTTGACTGTGTCGAAGGCAGACGAGACATCGTCCATGCTTCTGGCAATTCTAAAACCAGATTGAGGTCATGGAGACAACCAACTCAGAGTGGAGGTTAAGCTGCGAGATGGCCAGCTTTTCCAATAGTTTTGCCGGGTAAGAAGGGTCAGCTGTGCGTTTGAGAAGAGGGGGCACAAGAGTGCTTCAGAAGGGGGGTGACTGGGGGGGTGGGAAGAGATACTCCCAAGGTGAAAGAGAGGTTGCAGAATCATCCAGGGCAGAAGCAAGGGTGTCAATGTGGTCTTTGATGGTTTTGGAACAGGGAAGAACCTTGACGAGACTGTCCTAGACCAGATTGGTCTGGAAACCTTGTCTGGGGAGAAAAGAGGAAAAGAGAAAGAGGGTGGGGGTGGCTGCAGGAGGGCCAGAGTGCACAGAAGGGAGAAGAAGAGAGGGTGGCCAATATGTCCTGCGTTTTAGAGATGACGTGAGAGGCAAGGGCCGTGCAAAGGGCCTGGGAGGTGACAGGAGAGGTAGTGACTGCAGCGAGGTAGAGACTGTAGCAGGGTTGGCCAGCTCCTTGTGGATTTTGTTCTGAAAGAGGAAGGGTAGGAGAGTTGGGGGGCGAAAGCAGAAATCTTGTTAATCCATCGATAGGAACATCACACACAACCCTTTCAACTACACAACCAGCCACACACCACAGACTTTGCGTTTTACATATTTTCAAATGTTTTGCTAAGATACACATTTTGGGCCATACATTGTGTTGCAGTAAGTACACATTCTACAAAAGCAGGCAGTGAAGACAAGCTCTGTACAAATGAGAACAGGTTACTTACCCCAGGTAACGTTCTTTCGACGATGTTACTCCCACATATTCCTCATCTGATATTCATATCACCCAGCTTTGCTGCTTCAGAAAATTCTTTCACTAGAGGGTGCTGTGCTCACGTCGTGGCACCGATGTCCCTCGAGGGCTGCCGTCACGCGACAACGGCCTCCATAGCATAAATCTCTCAAGCTGCGCCCGATGACTTCAGTTCTGTTTTTTCGTTGTCATTGACAAGTTGACCAGGCGTACCCAGACCGTAAACTCTCAGGAAGCGTGGAGTGTAAAACATGTAAATTGTACGGCGGAGTAGGCTGGGAGGGGTGATGAGGAATCTGGAAGGAACATCCAGTCGAAAGACCGTTACCAGGGGTAAGTAACTTGTTCTTCGAATGGATTGTGTCCTCCCACATTTGACCAAAAGCAGTGCCAATTGGAGGAGGGCGTACCATTTAGTCATGCACTGTATGAAGAACAACTTTTGCAAAAGGTTGAATCTAAATGTTTCATAAATGTGTGCATGGAAGACCAAACAGACACTCCTCTAGAGAGCGGCAGAAGTTGCCATGCCCCTTGTGGAGTGAGCTCTTAGCCCATCTGGTGGTTCTTTGCCAACCATAACATTCTCCATTTGCTAAAATTATCCATCTGGATATAGTCTGCTTTGTTACAGCTAAGCCCAACTTGTAGCCGGTACCCAATGAAGAGTTGATCATCTTGCCTCAATTTAGCCTGTGAAGCCTTTCTTCCTCCTTGCCTGCATGCAGGCGAGGGTTAACAGGCTGGTGGCATTATCCTGAAAGTCTGAGACTACCTTAGGCAGGAATGATGATTTAACTTTGAGGATGACCTTATCCTTATGAAATACATTGCAAGGAGGCTTACAAGAAATAGCCTGTAACTCACTAACCCTGCGGGCTGATGCTAAAGCCACTAGTAGGACCGTTTTTGATATAATCTTAGAGGGCATGAATGTAGTGGCTCGAATGGAATACATGTGAGAAATTCCAATACCAAATTCAAATCCCAAACAGGGGCATGAAAAGGGACTGGAGGGTACACATTAGCAAGACCCTTTAGAAATTGCACAACCAATGTTATCTTGAAATAAGGGATGCCTTCAGAGGAGCGCTTAAAGATGGAAAGCGCCGCCAGGTATCCTTTTACCGTTCCAATCTGGAGCCCCAGATTGGCCAAATGCAACAGGAAAGAACCATACGAGTGCTACATTGGAAAGGGTCCACATTCTTATCTTTGCACCAGTTACTGAATTTATTCCGACACCGGTACAAGGATTTGGTTGCTGGCCTTCTGGTCGAACGCAAGATCTCCATTACGTCATCCAGGAAATCCTTATCTCATCCTCTCAGAAACTATGCGTGAAGTCCGAGTGTCTTGACCGTTGTATGGACAACCCGACCTTCCCCTTGCAAGAGAAGATCCAAAGACATATTGGAGGGCAGATGGACATGTCCAGAATGTCTGGGTACCACGACCTCCTGGCCCAATTCGGATCATGGATGTCCCAAACTTTCTCAACCTCACGCGAGTAATGACGGGGACTGGAGGAAACGCATACAGAAGCAGAATTTCGCAGTCCACTTACAACGCATTCCCAGAGCTCCTCTCGGCGGGAATTCCCTTGAGCAATACCGTTCGCTATGGTGACCGCCATTGAACTCTGTCACAAACAGATCCACTTGAAAGCTTCCCCAAAGGGGAATATCTCCTGAGTTAGTTCCCACTTGTGGGAGAGCATCGCCACCGTGTTCTGCTCTCCAGCTAGGTGAACTGCTGACAGATTCCTTCTTGCATTGCCCAGACCCAGCACTGCATGCACAGTGGTCGAGACCCTACACCTCCTTTTTGTTGAGGTAGTACATGGCTACTGTGTTGTCCGTCATTATAAGGACATTCTTTCCCCGGACGGAGGGCAGAAAGGCCTTCAGCGCTAGTCTGATTGCCCTCAGCTCCAAAAGGTTGTGTAGTTGGAGACCAACGACCGCCGATTGTCAGATCGGTGTGGGCTCCCCACCCCGTGAGTGAGGCGTCCGTCACTACCGTTATCTCCCTTGAGAATATGGTCCTTGCAAGCCCACCAAAGAAGGTCTTAAGTCACTCTGCTCGGAACTTGCAGAGGATTTGACATATTCCCCAGTAACTGTGACCCAGTCATGAAGGGACATCATTCTCAATCGGGCCTCTGGCACCAGAAAAATGCAGGATGCCATGAGGCCAAGAAACCTCAGAAAATCGTAGGCTCAGCATTCTGGAATTTTACCACCATCTGCAGAAGGTGTGGAGATCTCACCTCAGGAGGCAAGGCTTTCGCCGAGTAAGTATCCAAGACCGCTCTGATGAACTGGAGTCTCTGAGATGGTATCATGTGGGACTTCTTGCAATTGAGGAAGAAGCCCAGTCTGTGTAGGAAGTGGCAGGTGACAGATGTTCCTGCGCTTGTTTGGGATAACAAGCCCTGATGATCGTCCAGGTAGGGGTAAACTTAAATAACCCCCCTCTCCAGAGATTCTCACCACTACCGCCATCAGTTTGGTGAAAACCCTCGGGCGGCGGTCTCAGCCGAATGGCAGAACTCGAAACTGAATGAGAACTGCCAACCACAAACCTCTTTCTGTGCTGGAGTTGGATTGGCACATGAAAGTAAGCATCCTGACGGTCCAATAATACCAACCAGAGTTGGAGAGTCTGAAGGATCTGAGAAAGGGTTACCATCTTGAAACTGTCCTTCCTGAGGAACTTGTTCAAGTTTCTTAAGTCCATGATGGGTCTCAGTCCTGCGTCCTTCTTGACAATGCGAAAATAAGGGGAATACCAACCCTTGTTCCTCGCTGCTACAGGTACATGTCCCATTATACCTTTCTTTTGCAGGGTGCAGATTTACTGCACAAGGAGCAGATCCAGAAATTTGACATTGGGTCCCGGTGGATGATCCTGAGGCCTTCCTTGAAAAGGAAGGCAGCATCTTCTTTTCGCTCCTTTCAGCTCCTTGCCCCCCTCCACTGGAACTCCCTTCCCCTCTCTATCCGCTCCATCCCCACCTATTCCTCCTTTCGTCTCTCCTTAAAATCTCTCCTTCACCACCGCCCTCTTTGATACTCTGATCCTCCCCCACCCTTCCCTCCTCCCACCAGTCTTTTATCCTCCTCCTCATGTTTCTCTATCCCTTCCTTGTCTCTTCTTTATCCCCTCTTCCCCCCCTCTCTCGCCTTCACCTTATCTCACTTCCTCTTCCCCACTCCATTCAACTCTACACCATTTTTCCCTCATTTCTCTCTGCTGGAAAATTGTTTTTCCCTCATTTATCTCTGCTGGAAAATTGTTCTAGTTGATATATTTGGAATCATCAGATTCCAAACATCCATAGCCCCTGGCTCCCACTTAGGACCCAGTCCGGTGAAAGGTCAGTACTTGACCACCAATAGGAGTAAACGAGTGTTTAACTATTTGGGTGCTGTACCTTTGACAATGACATGTCAATGTACATGGCTTTTTAACCACCACGCTTTTACATTATTCTTTATACACCACATGAAGTAACCTTAGTTCCCCTGTATTTTCTACAGGGGACTCCTTTCCTTGGCTCCATGAAGAAGGCTGTGACCCACTGAAAGCCGAAATGTCCTGGGACACCCCTTTGGGTGGTGTTAGGTCCCCTCAAAATCTTAGTTTAGATTCATTTCAGTGACGACGATCCATTATTTTGGTCACCCTTTAGCCTGGCTATGTTAGACCCTTCCAAGGTCTTCATTTTAGAGGAACAATAGGTTATGCTAGTTCCACTTTGGTTAGGTTAACGTGTTTAAAACCTGCTGGAAAAACATGGTCTACAATGAGAAGAACAGAATGTATTAGAAACAATAAGATGTCTTTGTATTTGTGTCTCTCTCCATCACTGTTAGCATGCAGCATGTTCATGCATCAATTTGTTTTGGGCTTTGATCTATGCTTACCGCTTACATTTGTTTGAATTGTGGTCTGTTATATGGGCGGAATGACAGTTACTTACTAAAAGCTGTACCTCCTCTTGTAAACAAGCTAGCACATGTGGATCATTATTTTCTGGGATATGCATAAATAGTGCCACCGAAAGGTAGTGAATACTTAAACGTTGACTTGCAATAAATAAGTTGCAATTAGCTTTGACTTCTACAGCCAGGACAAAACCCCTTTTGTACGCATTTATTTATAGCCCTTAGTCCTGTGTCTGTGTTGGGCTCTCCCTCCTGTGTTTACTAGCAGACTGAAGGCAATCATAAAGACCGGTAATTTTGGACTCCTGATCAGTAAGGTCTTCAGGAAAAATGTTGTGCCATAACTCACACCAAAAGGAGAAGATTCCTCCTCAGAGGCTTGATCTGCCTCATAAATTGAGGCCATGGACTTCAGCCTGTCCCGTGCATAGGGCAGGGGTGCACAATTGATTTTGACAGAGGGCTGAAAGTACCTTACATGATGGCTATAGTGGGCCGAAAAGTAAATGTGGGTGAGGCAGCAGGCGAGGCGTGGCAGGAGGCTTTTTCAACCCCCCATTTTTTTTTTTTTATTAAAACACAAGGAAAAAGAATAGGTTTGAGGTTTAACAATTTTTTATATTTCAAACTTACATTTTGAACTACACATTGTCCAGTGTTTTCTTTCTATTTAGTTATTGCATATCTGTTTAATTAAATTATATATATTTTTTGACCATTGATTGGACATTCCGTTATTTTGGACTGCTATACTTTGCCGTTTGGGTTGGCCAAGAGAAGTATGGCCTTCGTTGAGTCAGGTTTCCACAAAAAGCAAAGGATGTACATCTCCAAACTGTGCCTGTTTTAGCTTTATTAATTAGTGGGTTCGCTCTTGGAGTTCGACACTATGCCCCATGGCCGCCACCCCCCTCAACCAAACACTATGCCCCATGGCCCCAACCCCTCAACTCAGCACACAAACTCGCAAGCATACACCATGCACCTCATACACACCCAAACCCCACCTCCCCCCACATACAGTCAAAAACAAACAGGTACTGCGCATGGCGTGGCAAGGCTGAAATGCCTTCCGGCACGGCATCAAGCCTTACTGACCACGCCAGCCGTAGAGCTGGCCCTCCATTGGTGCAGCACACGCACTATGTGACTCGTGGGAGCTGCGGGTGTCCTGAGCTAACGAGGGCGAGCGTTTTGTCCGGCCCGGAAGACCAACCAAGACTTTCCTAATGGGTCATGTGCCCCCACTCATTAAGAAAGTCTTTGTTGCTGCGGGCCGGCAAAATCGCATGACAGGCCGCAAGTTGCGCACCCGTGGCGTAGGGTAAAAAGCCTGGTTAGACAAGGGCAGAGGCCTCGAAATGGTTGTAGTGACTGTTGAATGAGTCAGACAATGGCATTGATGACGCTTTAGGCAATGTAGAAGGAACTCTCGATGAGTGTTGAGGAAGATGACGGTTTCGACAGTAGCGCCTATTTACTCGACGTTTCCTCCAATTTGTTTAGAAGGGTCCGAGTCCGATGGAGTCTGGGTCTTCGAGTGCATCAACGATTTGCTCTTTTTCTGAGGTATCAGAGAGATACTTCGTTCGAGACGATAACCTTGACGATTTTTCATCATATCGAGAACGTCCAAAAGGAGAGACCCGGGCATGTGAATCCTTCAAGGGGATCGAGGCCGCATTCTCGAAGATTTGCAGCATTGCTTTCTTGAAATTATCCCATTTTTTTGGGAGAATCAGTCTTGGTTGGGCACCCGATGGATACCCATGTAGTCTTTTTTGTCCTCTTCGACAAAGACTGTCTTGACCGATGCGAGCAAGATTTGTTTGGACGTTTTGCATCGGGACGGATCCCTGGACTCAGACGCTTATCCCTTTTTGAAGAGGACGAGGAACAAGTTACTTACCTGTAACTGTTTTCCAGCATTTTGTATTTGTATTTTGTTTATTTATAGTGCGCACCTCGTGCCCCGGGGCATCTGGGTGCATGTTTAAGGAGGCGGTTACAAGTTACAGCAAATAGATACACTAAACATTTTTAAACATATTTACATAGAGTTCAGAGCATCAACAGAGAGGAGAGGAGCGAATCTAAGAATGCAGTAAAAAACAGTCTATGTACAATGAGCAGTCGGTAATGGAATTGACAGGTGAAAGGCTTTTAAAGAGGAGGCGTCCCATTCATGTAACCACAGTTTAGTTTTAGCTTTGAAGGCATAGATGCGAGGAACGTTTCTGAGAGCATTGGGAAGTGTTCCAGAGCTTAGCCGCGAGGACAGGGAAGCTAGAGCCTCCGGCTGTCTGTAGCTTGAAGCTGGGAATAGTCAGCGTATGAGCCTGAGATGATCTTAGTGGTCTAGTTTCTGTGTGTTGTATGAAGCGCGAGGAAAGGTAAGCCGGGGCTGCGCTGTTCTGGGCCTTGTGTGTTAGAACAAGTGCTTTGATGGATATGCGGTGAGTAATGGGTAGCCAGTGGAAGTTGCGTCTCGTGTTAGATATGTGGGAACGCCTATGAACGTTGAGAGCTGCCCTTATGGCGTTGTTCTGCATGACCTGGAGTTTATCAATGTTTCTTTGACTAGTTCCTAGGTAGAGGGCGTTGCAGTAATCGATTTTGGACATGATGAGGGTTCTGGCGAGAATCAGACAGTTCTCCGTAGTCAAGAATGGGCGACATGCTGTAATCAATTTGCAAGTATAGGATGATGCTGAGACAACTGCGTTGGTTTGTCGATTGAGGGATAGAGTCGAGTCAAGATATATTCCAAGTGTTTTAGTGACGTTGGAGAATTTAATATCGTTCCCATCAATAATGAAGGAATTGAACTTGGGGTCAAGTTTAGAGAGTTTGTATTGAGATCCAAGAATGATTAATTCCGTCTTTCCATCATTAAGGCAAAGCCCATGATGAGCCATCCAGGCTTGAATGACAGTGTAGACTGTATTGAGAGCTTTGGCATCTGTTACATAATCGCCAGTGATAGGGATGAGTATCTGGGTGTCATCCGCATAATTAGTGTAGGAGACACCCAGATAGTCAAGTATATCAAAGAGCGGTTTAGTAAACACGTTGTAAAGTGTGGGAGATACACAAGATCCTTGTGGAACTCCGCACGGGACGTGGGCTGGATCAGCTGCGGCTATGGGAGAGAAAACCCTCATGGTTCTGTTTGCCAGAAAAGAGCTAATCCAAGATGTGGCTGCGTCGGAGAAGTGGGCCGCAATTTTGAGGTGGTGGCAGAGGATTTGGTGATCGACCAAATCAAAGGCAGCTGAAAGATCAAGGAGGAGCAGGAGTGCCAGTTTGCCCTTGTCTTTCAGCTCCTCAATTTGGGTTTTCAAGTCGATTAAGGCTGTCTCAGTACCGTGTCTAGGACGGAAGCCAGATTGTCTAAGCCCTAGAAGATTGTTGGTTTCAAGATAGTCTTGGATTTGGAGATAGGCTGCGCGGTCCAGAATTTTGAGAAGGTAGGGCACCGTGGTGATGGGCCTGTAGTTAGAGGGATTACTGGGATCAAGATTAGGTTTTTTGATAAATGGGATGACCCAAGCATCCTTAAGGTTGTCAGGTACAATGCCCGATTTGAAAGGGGCATTAATGAAAGAGGTAATGAAAGGGGCAAGATCATGAGCAGCTTCCTTTATGACCGGTGCAGGGCAGGCGTCACCTTGGCAATTGGACGGCTTAAGCTTCGTTATGATATTTTCGACTTCCTTAATGGTGAGGGGTGAGAAGCTGAAAGGTTGGACAGAATGTTTGGGAGAAAGGGTTTTGTATGATGGGGGTTACCCATTGAGTCGGCAAAGTGGCTTTTTTAGTGTTAATCTTGTCTTGGAGCAAGGCAATTTTATCAAGCAGTGCCTTTTGAATATTGGAGCACCATTCAGTGTCCGGGGTGCATGTATCAAGCGGGGCAACAGGGGACTCCAATTCCTTAAGGATCTTGAAGAGTTCCTTGGTATTTGATTGGGCTTGAGTGATTCTTTTGTTATATACTTCCTTTTTAGCAGCTAGGATGGCTTCATTGTAGGTAAGGGAGGCTGTGGTGAGGTTTTTTTTGTTGACTAGGGAAGGTGAACTTTTCCAAAGGGCCTCAGCTTTTCTTTTTTCTTTGCGCAGGTCGCGTAAGTGCGGGGTAAACCAGGAATTAAGGTGGAGCCGCGGTTTTTGTTTGCGCAGTTTGAGGGGGGCAATGGTGTTGAGGGGTTTTAGCATGACGCAGTTGTAGGTGTCTACTAGCACTGTGGGGTCCGAGCACGTGGTGGACGCAGAGTTCAAAAGAGGAAGGATAAGTGGGAGTAATTTCTCAACCGTAATATCCTTTTTGTTGCGTGTGGAAGTGGGAGGGGCAAGGTTGGGTTTATCTGTGGGTGGAGTGGAATTAATGGAGAATGATATTTTGTGGTGATCAGACCATGCACATGGCGACACAGAGGTGACGTTAAGCGCACAGTTCAAGTTCAGTTCAGTTCAAGCATGGATTCACATGTTCATGAATATTCCCAGCGTTAGGCTGGGAGCCCTCTGAAGAAAAAAAAAAAAAATCAGTTTCGTTTCTGAACTGTCTTTCTCCTAATAACCACTCACTGGTCTCTGGGTCATCCTGCCCCAGCCAATGACTGCCCTCTACCCAAGCCCCGCCTCTGGCAGCCATCTTCAGATTTGGTAGCACGTAAAGTGGCAGTAGGACCAAGGTTCGCGTGTGAATCCATGCCAGACCCATGCTGGAGAACAGTTAGGAGGTAAGTAACTTGTTCCTTCTCCAGCACGGGGTCTGGCAAGGATTCACATGCTCCTGAATAAATACATGGCAGTACACACATGTGCAACCATGGGAGGTGGCAATCCTCAACATTAAGCATCTCTTACCTCCTCACCAGGCTCACCTTCAAGCGAACAGGTTGCCCAGCACTGCTTGGACGACTCTGGACTCCTCCCTGGAATCCTGGTCGACGAGGTAGAATCTCGTGAAGGTGTGCGTCGACCTCCATGTAGTAGCCCTGCAGATGTCCAGCAGGGGCACACCAGACAGGAACGCCGTCGTTGCAGCGAACGCTCTGGTCGAATGGGCTCCCGTTTGCCAACCGATGACAATGGGCGACACAGCTGGAGAGCCACCTGGAAATGGAAGCCTTGGAGAGGGAGCTTCCCTTGGTTCACAGGGCCAAAGTTCACAAACAGTTGTGATGTCTTCTGAAAACCTTTCGTGCGGTCAACGTAGATCTTCAGCGCTCTAGCCACATCCAAAAAGTGCAAAGTCCTCTCACCCGGCGACGTGAAGAAAACACGCAACACCAAGGGATCGTTGAGATGGAAGTCTAACAGCACCTTGGGCATGAAGGAGGGGTGCGTCCGCAGCACGACCCTCGTTTTGTGGAATGTCAAAAACAGAGGCTTACAGGAGAGGGTCTGAATCTCTGCCACTTGTCGTGCAGAGGTGATAGCCACAAGAAACGCAGTCTTCCACGATAGGAATTTCAGAGGCGCCGAATGCAGAGGCTAGAACGGGGGACCCTATGAGCCTGTCAGCACCACATTGAGCTCCCACGCCGGGGCCTTCACCGGCGGCAAAGAGCGGAAAAGTCCTTTCATGAACTCCTTAACCAGGCGATGCAACCACAGCGACGACTGCCCTGGAGTTCTGGTATAGCATGAGAGCCACCAGATTAATTTTGACGGACGCTTGAGCCAGCCCCACCTTGGCCAGCGACAGCAAGTAAGCATAGGGACCGTAATCCATAGCGGGTTATCTTCTGTGCACGGCACCAGACCGTGAACCTCTTCCATTTATGTCCATAGCACTTAAGAGTCGAAGGAGCCCTGGCAAGAACCTCCTTGCAGTCCGCCGGGAACACGTACCCTCCAAACTGTAGTCCTGCAGGAGCCAAGCCTGCAGGTTCTGCGACCCTGGGTCGTGGTGCAGAATCGTGCCTCCTTCCCTGGCGAGAAGATCTGCGTCTGCCGGAAGCTTGACTGGAGGGGACGCTGACATGTCCATATCTGCCTCGGCCACGCCGGTGCGACGAGGATCATCCTGCACCGGGACCATCTGAGTTTACTGACGAGTCGCAGAAGCAACAGTGGAAACGCATAGAGAAACAGGCCGTCCCAGAGGAAGGAGAAGGAGAATGCATCTCCATACTCCCCGGCTGGGGAAACCTGCTGGCATACCTCCGGTACTTGGTGTTCATTGCCGTCACAAACAGATCAATCTGGGGATTGCCCCATCGTTGAAACAGTAGATCATCTGATCCTGCCGAAGCTCCCACTCGTGGCAAGAGCGCAGCTCTCTGCTGAGTGAATCAGCGACACCGTTCTTCACTCCTGCCAGATGAAAGGGTACCAGGCACATCCCCTGGGCGACGGCCCAGTGCCATAGATCTTGCGCCTCCTTGGAGGGCCGGGGATCTGGTGACCCCCTGCTTCCGAATGTAGAACATTGCGGTGGTGTTGTCGGTGAAGACCTGCACCACCTTGCCCTTGAGACGGAAGGAATGATTTGAGGGCTCACAACACAGCCTGAAGCTCCAGGACGTTTATGTGCAAGGACTTCACCCCCGGGAGCCAAAAGGACTCTTGCGTGGAGATTTCTGGTGTGCGTGCCCCATCCCTCTAGTGAGGCATTCGTTGTCACAGTCTCCTGATGTGCTGGGGTCTGGAAGTCCGTGCCCACCGCCAGATGCACACGGATGCCTCACCACTGAACCGCTTGGCGGAATGTCCCGTTGAGGGCAATCTTGTTTGTTTGTTTATTTATAATGCGCGCCAGACCCAAAGGTAACCGGGCGCAGCAGAAAGAATATGCAAAGCTTACTGACAAGAATCGAGCAGTGATAATTACAAAAAAATATACAGTTTACAAAATATGTGCAGATAATATTATATTACAGAAATATACAGGAGGTACAGTAGGTTTGCAAACGATGTTAGAGTTATGTGCATTTATTGTTGGATTTCTAACAATGCATCTATACAAACCAGTTGGGCTAAGGATATATAGGTGTCTACGAGTTGTTTGAGTTGATGTGTTTGATGAGGTTCCTTCTGAATTGTGAAAAGGGTTGGTCTGCTCTCAGGTTGTGTGGCAAAGCATTCAATTTTTTAGCGGCTGTCACAGGGAAGCTGTGCCGCCAATTTTGGCAAGTTTGAATTTTGGTACTACTGGCTGTTCTTATGGGTCTGGTAGAGGTTTTTCTCTTGATTTTATCCGTCAAGTAGCTAGGGGCAGCGTTGCTAAGGGCTTTGTGAGTCAGGGAGATCGTTTTCAGATAGATTTTGTTATCAGTAGAGAGCCATTTATGTTTGCGTCTAATAGAAGGGATTTGCTCCCTTTTATTTACACGAGTGCAGCTCTTAGGGCATTGTTCTGTAGAATTTGTAATCTGCAGGTAATGGATTTGTTGGCACTACTGTAGAGGGTGTTGCAGTAGTCGAGACGGAAGAGTATTAAGGCTCTCGCCAGAATCATGCTGATATCATTGGAGAGGAAAGGCTTGCCTGCTCTTATTAATTTGCAGGTGTAGGCTGTGATTGACGCTAAGGAATTGACCTATTTAGTAAAAGACATGGTAGAAACCGAGAGTTTACTTCTCTAGAGACCTTGATGGTGTTTCCGTCTATGCTGAAAGCGGAGTAGTCAGGGCCTAGTTTGTTGATGTTAGCCTGCGTGCCCAAAATGATCAGCTCTGTCTTATCATTCAGAATGTGTTGAAATAGGAAGTGAGGGAAGGGAACAGTTCTTCCCTTCCCTCGCTTCCTATGCCAACGGACGGGCTCTAGCAGATGCCAGCAGCACCCGGAGCCGGAGAGACCCCCATCACCCACAGGTAAATGAACCACTCTGCCCCCTCAGCACGGTGAGGCCACGGGGGTGCCCTGCACCCCTGCAGCCTCACTGCAATAATAATGTTGAGGTTGGTCGGGCCACCGGTGCAAAGCCGGTGGTCCGACATTGCCCCAGACTCACAAGGCCGCCGGGGCACTTTGCCCACCCCGGCGGCCTCAAATTCGCATGAGCCCACCCCCGTACCTTCAGCACGGTGAGGCCGCGGGGCCACAGGGCACCCCCGCGGCCTCACCTCAACAATATTGATGATGGCCGGGCCACCGGTGCTAAGCCGGTGGCCCGACATTGATATGCAATGGGGGGCTGCTCCTGCAGGAGCGCCCCCCAGACTCATGAGGCCTCAAATTCGCATGATCCCCCCGCCCCTTCAGCTCGGTGAGGCCCCGGGGGTGCAAGGCACCCACACGGCCTCACCGCAATAATATTGATGATGGTCGGGCCACCGGTGCAAAGCCAGTGGCCTGACAATGTCCCCCCACCCCCTCCGTTGTCCCGCAATGTTCTCCCATGTCCCCCACCCCCTCCTTTGTCCGCGAGGTCCTCCCATGTCCCCCACCCCCTCCATTGTCCCATTATGTTCTCCCATGTCCCCCCAACCCCTACATTGTCCCGCAATGTTCTCCCATGTCCCCCACCCCCTCCATTGTCCCGCAATGTTCTCCCATTTCCCCCCACCCCCTCCATTGTCCCATGATGTCCCTGCAGGAGCGGCCCCCAGACCCACGAGGCCGCTGGGGCACTTTGCACACCCGGCGGCCTCAAATTTGAATGAGCACCCCCCCCCCCAACCCTTCAGCACGGTGAGGGGAGATGAAAATGTGTAGTCAATTTTTTAAGTATTTCAGAGTGTACAGGTTTTCTCAGGCAATCAATGTAAGCTTCACATTCCAGGTTGTACCCATAAGGGGGAAACCAGTTTGAGCATTTTCTTGTGACATCACAATTGGTGCCATTTTTCTTTTTATTGTTTTCTCCATTGAAATATTATTTAAGACGTAGCTGTCATATGTAGTCTCCAATGTCTCGATAAAGTTGAATTTTACCCAGTTTTTGATTGGATTGACCCAGTAGAGAGTGCCGATTGTTAAGCATCTGTGAGTTGATGTTCAGAGAGTTTGATAACAGAGTTGCTTTTAGCCTTGCCCTCCATAGAGTTCTGTGTCTGAAATGTTTTATAAGTGGGTCTCAGTTCTGCTGGCTGTCATGGGACTTCTGCGACCCAAAGAGTCTCATAGTTTGTTCCTTTTAGGCCATAGAGTTCCTGATCTTCCGAATTCTACCTTATGATCCAGTTGTCCTGGGCCATTTATTTGTTCTTGTGGACTTGTTGTGACAAAATGTGACGAGTAGAAAAATTGTGCATTTTCTTCTGCAACACGTGTCTAGCAGCAACATAACCCGTTTCTTTACTTTAATTATACCACCGCCCAGAAAAGATGCAGCACCAACCAAGAAAGCTCACTCCTGAGACGGACTTACCATTCCACCACCTTGATGCAGATGCCTGCTTAGTGCCTACAATCCTGGTGAGTACTATTCAGGGGAAGCTTGAGGTAGGAGGTTACCACTCAGTGCATATGCCTGATTAAATGAAAGACTGCTATATTATGCTTGCCGCCGTCAAATTTCAAGCAAGGTTTTTGTCGTTCATATTTCCTTTTTTACATAGTTATTTTTGATGAAAGGCGTTTTCAAATTATTTTTTAAAGGGAACCCCAATACCACTTCAGAGCCATCATTCGGTCCTGCCCTACCAAAACGTTGCGTTACATTACTTTGTCACCAGTACGAGCTTTTGATTTACCTAAAGGCCCACAAGCAAGAGCTAGGAGACGTGCCCAGCAGAAACCCTATCCCTCGCCTAGAGCTGCAGAACCCCCTTCGTTGTCGGCATGAGTAGCACCAAGGAGAAAACCATCCCTGTGTGGGATGACTTTACCATTATAATGGATGATAACTCCAAGGAAGTGTGTTCTGTGTGCCTTGGGGTTTTGCCTTGTGGTTCTGCAAACTCGAGACAGTGCAGCACATCAGCACTGACCAACCATCTGCGGTCCAACCAGCACAATGACTATGTCCAATATGAAAGGAAAAAAGACAGTTGTTGGGAGAATAAACAGCAATGTGTCCCCCGCAAAGTGCAAGAGGGCATTGTCACAGCTGTCCATTAAAGATTGTCTGGACAAAAAACAAGTGTGGCCTCTGGACAGCCCTTCCACACATGCAGTGCATCGCAGTATTGGCGAAATGATAGCGCAAGACTTGCAACCATTTTCTGTTGGTTTTGTGCGTTTACTCCATAAATTGGAGCCTGGGTACAAAGTACCATCACGTAAATATTTTTCAACACGCATCATCCCTGACCTGTATGAGAAAGTGAGCCAATTTATTGCTTCAGAGGTTCAGAGGGCTGAGAAAATTGCGTTTACTGTGGACATTTGGACATCTGATAACACTGAAATCTTTTATGAGCTTAACAGGGCATTGGCTGGCCAGCAACATGAAAAGGCATGGAGTTTTGTTGCAGTGCGAGGCTTTTGGCAGAAGCCATGCTGGTGCCAAAATAGGATTAGCATTCCAAGAAATGCTAGAGAGGTGGCAAATTAGCCATTCCAAAGTGCACGTCATTCTTCGGGATAATGCCGCTAACATGTGCAAGGCCTTCAGAGAAGCAGACCTAGCGAGTGTGGGGTGTTTTGCTCCATGATGGCCTTTTTGTGCAAAGATCTGTGTCGGACATGATGGCACATGCAAGAAAACTTGTAGGCCACTTCAAACATTTTAGTTCCGCCACGTCCCGCCTGCAGGCACTGCAAAAAGATCTAGGGTTGCCTGAATTGCAGTTGATTCAAGATGTGTCTACACGGTGGAACTCTTTGATGCTGGGGCGACTGGTATGGCAGAGGCGGCCAGTAAGTTTCTACTGTGCGGAGGACGATAAAGTGTCAAATCTTTCTGCCTGCCAGTGGCTTTGGCAGAATTTTCTTTTTTTGTTGGCACCCTTTGCAGAGCTCACAAAGGAGATTTGCTCCCATGAATCAAGCATCTCCTTGGTGGTTCCTGCTGTGAAAGCTTTAAGGGCCTACCTGAGCTCTGGCGAGGTTAGGGACACTGGTGTGAAGCTAGTGAAAGCAGAGTTATTGAAGGCTGTAGAGGCAAGATTCAAAGACATTGAGGCTATATCCATCTACTGTGTGGCGACAGGCATCGATCCGCGGTTCAAATTAACATTTTTCAGCAATGATGTGGCCAAAAATGTGAAATGTTCTATGCACTCTACTGCCTTAGCCCTCTGTGAGCAGACCTCCCCTCCTGTGGGGCAACCTGCAGACCCTGACCCACAAGAGGATGAGCCACCACCCAAGAAGAGCGTTCCACTATGTGGCATATGGGCATTCTGGGACAGTAGTCCACGGCTGGTGTGAGTCAGTCAATAAGTTCCCTGGACACTGAGCTCAGTCTTTTTGAGAGAGATGCTGCTCCCTAAAACTGCAGACCCGCTGGAGTGGTGGGACATGAACAGTGTTCGGTTTCCAGGGTTGGCAAAAGTTGCGCGTGTGTACTTGACACCTCCTCCTACCAGTGTGGACAGCGAGAGAGTGTTCAGTTCAGCTGGAGATATTTATTCCGAACACAGAAGTAGCCTCTTAGCTGAAAACGTCGAAAGGCTCGTTTTCCTAAAATACAACCTTTTCCTTACAGGTTACTCTTACTAGGAGTGAGGGCTTTTCCCAGAACTTTTGTATTTTATTTGTCTGTTGTCATAAGCTTACAGAGATGTGTCCAATTAATACATAGGTACCCATGCAATAGAATGCCTCCTTAGTTTATTCATTGAAATGCTGTTTATTATGCCCTAGAACATGTTTGCCTAAAAAACAACTATTCGGCTCAGGCCGAATAGTTGACACACTAGGTATTCGGCCAAATAATAAATATGCTATTCGGTACAGCCCTAGTGTATACTCAGGCCTAACTGTATTGTGCAGAAATGTAGAACAAGGCTTACCATGGGATCCAAGAACATACACCACCATTGTGCCTTCATGGAAACACAAACCTGTGTAATCCTTTGCATATTATTGTATAAGCTGTATGCGAACTAGGCACGAACTCTAGACCACAAATTATTAACGTGAAGAGGGGCTGGACAATATTACTCGAAAATTGTATAAAAGCACAAACGTTTAGACGTCCAGCACTATCACCTTTCTCTGTCGGGCTTGTACACATTGTGGGGTGTTGAGAGCCAGATAGCTATCTGTTTCTTTGTAAACTGTACAGTAAATAAAGATCAGTGAATCTTTATAGCTCGTGTTGGTGTATTTCCTTTGTGGTACTCAGCCTCGATTGATCTTACAATATGTGGCAAAAACAGTTTTCTTTAAAATGCTGGATGTTAAGATTCGGGAGCTATTGTGGGATACGGGGAGGAGAAGGGTGTCCTTAGAGATATTGCGGAGGCAGGGTTTTCGCATATGACATGGGAGTGCGGGATAATAACAGAGTATTGGGATGAGGTTCTTAAAGGAGTGAATGGGTTGTTGGGGACCAGATTGGAACGGTGTCCGGAAACTTGTCTATGGGGTAAGCTCCCAAGGGGGGCGGGGGCACAAAATACAGAACAGCATGGGCCGGTTTCTGCTTATATTGGCTAAACGCTGAATGGCGATAGCATGGAAATGCACACAAGGCCCAGCGATTAATCTATGGCGGAAGGATGTGCAGAGGTGGGGTTTTGGCAGAACTAATGGTTTTGCAGAATGTGGACCCCGAGACGGAAAGGGAGGATGTAATGATCCATTGAACCAAATTGCTAAATGACCTGTCAAAGGACAATGATGATTTACGACCGCCGTGAAGAAGAACAGCTAGGGGTGAGGGGTAAGGATGAATGGGGAAGACATGAACAAGAGAACTGGCATTGGACCCGCCCAATCCTCAAGGAAACCATAGACTATATAGGATTGCATGCTGTGACCGATGGAGGGAATGAAAGCCTGGAGGGCTAATCCGGACACTGGAAAGGGGGGGGGGAAGGTAAAGGGGGGTGCGTGGGGTTGTGAATTTGCTGATACTGTTAAATTATAAATGTGTTGGGGGAAGGGTGGGTGAGGAGTTGTGGGTTGTTATTATAAAATGCCAATAAATAGTGTTTAAAAAATAAGATCGGATCCAGAGGACCACCTCCCACAGCTCGACCTGCTAGGCCACCTAGGGTCCAGAGGATCCCCCCTCCCACAGCTTTCCCTGCAAGCAAACCAATGATGCAGAGGACCCCCAACCACAGATCTCCCTGCAAGGCAAGCAAGGATGCAGAGGACCCCCACCCAAAGGTCTCCCTGCTAGGGAACCTAGGATGCAGAGGACCCCCTCCCACAGCTCTCCCAGCAAGGCAAACAAGGATGCAGAGGACACCCACCCACATGTCTCCCTGCTAGGCAACCTAGGATCCAAAGGACCCCCACCCACAGCTCTCCCTGCAAGACAAGCAAGGATGCAGAGGACCCCCAACCACAGCTCTCCCTGCGAGGCAAGTAAGGATCCAGAGGACCCCCAACCACAGCTCTCCCTGCTAGGCCACCTAGGGTCCAGAGGACCCCCCTCCCACAGTCCTCCCTGCTTGGCAACCTGGGATCCAGAGGACCCCTGCCCACAGCTCTACCTGCTAGGCAACATAGGATCCAGGACCCCCACCCACAGCTCTACCTGCTAGGCAACATAGGATCCAGAGGACCCCCCTCTGACAGCTCTACCAGCTAGGCAACATAGGATCCAGAGGACCCCCCCCCTCCCACAGCTTTCCCTGCAAGCAAACCAATGATGCAGAGGACCCCCAACCACAGAAATCCCTGCAAGGCAAGCAAGGATGCAGAGGACCCCCACCCAAAGGTCTCCCTGCTAGGGAACCTAGGATGCAGAGGGCCCCCTCCCACAGCTCTCCCAGCAAGGCAAACAAGGATGCAGAGGACGCCCACCCACATGTCTCCCTGTTAGGCGACCTAGGTTCCAAAGGACCCCCACCCACAGCTCTCCCTGCAAGACAAGCAAGGATGCAGAGGACCCCCAACCACAGCTCTCCCTGCAAGACAAGCAAGGATGCAGAGGACCCCCAACCACAGCTCTCCCTGCGAGGCAAGTAAGGATCCAGAGGACCCCCAACCACAGCTCTCCCTGCTAGGCCACCTAGGGTCCAGAGGACCCCCCTCCCACAGTCCTCCCTGCTTGGCAACCTGGGATCCAGAGGACCCCTGCCCACAGCTCTACCTGCTAGGCAACATAGGATCCAGGACCCCCACCCACAGCTCTACCTGCTAGGCAACATAGGATCCAGAGGACCCCCCTCTGACAGCTCTACCAGCTAGGCAACATAGGATCCAGAGGACCCCCCCCCTCCCACAGCTTTCCCTGCAAGCAAACCAATGATGCAGAGGACCCCCAACCACAGAAATCCCTGCAAGGCAAGCAAGGATGCAGAGGACCCCCACCCAAAGGTCTCCCTGCTAGGGAACCTAGGATGCAGAGGGCCCCCTCCCACAGCTCTCCCAGCAAGGCAAACAAGGATGCAGAGGACGCCCACCCACATGTCTCCCTGTTAGGCGACCTAGGTTCCAAAGGACCCCCACCCACAGCTCTCCCTGCAAGACAAGCAAGGATGCAGAGGACCCCCAACCACAGCTCTCCCTGCAAGGCAAGCAAGGATGCAGAGGACCCCCAACCACAGCTCTCCCTGCTAGGCCACCTAGGGTCCAGAGGACCCCCCTCCCACAGTCCTCCCTGCTTGGCAACCTGGGATCCAGAGGACCCCTGCCCACAGCTCTACCTGCTAGGCAACATAGGATCCAGGACCCCCACCCACAGCTCTACCTGCTAGGCAACATAGGATCCAGAGGACCCCCCTCTGACAGCTCTACCAGCTAGGCAACATAGGATCCAGAGGACCCCCCCCTCCCACAGCTTTCCCTGCAAGCAAACCAATGATGCAGAGGACCCCCAACCACAGAAATCCCTGCAAGGCAAGCAAGGATGCAGAGGACCCCCACCCAAAGGTCTCCCTGCTAGGGAACCTAGGATGCAGAGGGCCCCCTCCCACAGCTCTCCCAGCAAGGCAAACAAGGATGCAGAGGACGCCCACCCACATGTCTCCCTGTTAGGCGACCTAGGTTCCAAAGGACCCCCACCCACAGCTCTCCCTGCAAGACAAGAAAGGATGCAGAGGACCCCCAACCACAGCTCTCCCTGCAAGGCAAGCAAGGATGCAGAGGACCCCCAACCACAGCTCTCCCTGCTAGGCCACCTAGGGTCCAGAGGACCCCCCACCCACAGTCCTCCCTGCTTGGCAACCTGGGATCCAGAGGACCCCTGCCCACAGCTCTACCTGCTAGGCAACATAGGATCCAGGACCCCCACCCACAGCTCTGCCTGCTAGGCAACATAGGATCCAGAGGACCCCCCTCTGACAGCTCTACCTGCTAGGCAACATAGGATCCAGAGGACCCCCCTCCCACAGCTTTCCCTGCAAGCAAACCAATGATGCAGAGGACCCCCAACCACAGCTCTCCCTGCAAGGCAAGCAAGGATGCAGAGGACCCCCACCGAAAGGTCTCCCTGCTAGGGAACCTAGGATGCAGAGGACCCCCTCCCACAACTCTCCCAGCAAGGCAAACAAGGATGCAGAGGACACCCACCCACATGTCTCCCTGCTAGGCAACCTAGGATCCAAAGGACCCCCACCCACAGCTCTCCCTGCAAGACAAGCAAGGATGCAGAGGACCCCCCAACCACAGCTCTCCCTGCAAGGCAAGCAAGGATCCAGAGGACCCCCAACCACAGCTCTCCCTGCTAGGCCACCTAGGGTCCAGAGGACCCCCCTCCCACAGTCCTCCCTGCTTGGCAATCTGGGATCCAGAGGACCCCCCTCCCACAGCTCTCCCTGCAAGCAAACCAAGGATGCAGAGGACCCCCCCTCCGACAGCTCTACCTGCTAGGCAACATAGGATCCAGAGGACCCCCCCTCCGACAGCTCTACCTGCTAGGCAACATAGGATCCAGAGGACCCCCCTCCCACAGCTCTCCCAGCAAGGCAAACAAGGATGCAGAGGACGCCCACCCACATGTCTCCCTGTTAGGCGACCTAGGTTCCAAAGGGCCCCACCCACAGCTCTCCCTGCAAGACAAGCAAGGATGCAGAGGACCCCCAACCACAGCTCTCCCTGCAAGGCAAGCAAGGATGCAGAGGACCCCCACCCAAAGGTCTCCCTGCTAGGGAACCTAGGATGCAGAGGACCCCCTCCCACAGCTCTCCCAGCAAGGCAAACAAGGATGCAGAGGACGCCCACCCACATGTCTCCCTGTTAGGCGACCTAGGTTCCAAAGGACCCCCACCCACAGCTCTCCCTGCAAGACAAGCAAGGATGCAGAGGACCCCCAACCACAGCTCTCCCTGCAAGGCAAGCAAGGATGCAGAGGACCCCCAACCACAGCTCTCCCTGCTAGGCCACCTAGGGTCCAGAGGACCCCCCTCCCACAGTCCTCCCTGCTTGGCAACCTGGGATCCAGAGGACCCCTGCCCACAGCTCTACCTGCTAGGCAACATAGGATCCAGGACCCCCACCCACAGCTCTGCCTGCTAGGCAACATAGGATCCAGAGGACCCCCCTCTGACAGCTCTACCTGCTAGGCAACATAGGATCCAGAGGACCCCCCTCCCACAGCTTTCCCTGCAAGCAAACCAATGATGCAGAGGACCCCCAACCACAGCTCTCCCTGCAAGGCAAGCAAGGATGCAGAGGACCCCCAACGAAAGGTCTCCCTGCTAGGGAACCTAGGATGCAGAGGACCCCCCTCCCACAACTCTCCCAGCAAGGCAAACAAGGATGCAGAGGACACCCACCCACATGTCTCCCTGCTAGGCAACCTAGGATCCAAAAGGACCCCCACCCACAGCTCTCCCTGCAAGACAAGCAAGGATGCAGAGGACCCCCAACCACAGCTCTCCCTGCAAGGCAAGCAAGGATCCAGAGGACCCCCAACCACAGCTCTCCCTGCTAGGCCACCTAGGGTCCAGAGGACCCCCCTCCCACAGTCCTCCCTGCTTGGCAATCTGGGATCCAGAGGACCCCCCTCCCACAGCTCTCCCTGCAAGCAAACCAAGGATGCAGAGGACCCCCCCTCCGACAGCTCTACCTGCTAGGCAACATAGGATCCAGAGGACCCCCCCTCCGACAGCTCTACCTGCTAGGCAAACAAGGATGCAGAGGACACCCACCCACAGGTCTCACTGCAAGACAAGCAAGGATCCAAAGGACCCCCACCCACAGCTCTCCCTGCAAGGCAAGCAAGGATGCAGAGGGACCCCCACCCCCTCAACTGTCCCTTCAAAGCGCCCCAGGATGGGACCCCGCTCGGCTCTTTATGCGCAGCCCGGCAGGATGCAGAGGGCACCCCCCCCACACCCCCCAGCTCTCCCTGCAAATGAACCACGGTTCAGTCCAGTGGACCCCCTCCCTCTGCAAGGCAACCTAGGATTCAGAGGGACCCCCTCCCTGCACAGTGTCCTAGAATCCAGAGGGATACCCCTCTCCATCCACATCGCCCAGGATACAGAGGGACCCCCCACCCCCTCAGCTGTCCCTTCAAAGCGCCCCAGGATGGGACCCCGCTCAGCCCTTTATGCGTAGCCCAGAAGGATGCAGAGGGCACCCCCCCCCCCACCCCTTAACTCTCCCTGCAAGACAACCAAGGATCCAGAGACCAACCCGCCTCAGCAATCCCTGAAAGTCACCCAAGGGCCCAGACATCACATCCACCTTCTCTACAGGGCACCCCATTTTACGGCAGCCCACTGGAGTATAAAGTGATCTTGGGTACCAATGGGCGACAGTCCCCCGGGGAAAAGAAAAGTGTGGGCCAGGGTCACAAATGGCAATGCCTTTGTTTTGTGATAGTCTGAGGAACTCAGCCTGTTAACTTTTATTTTCATAAACGCCCAGTCTCCCGATGTCATCAGCATCGGCCACAATGGGAGATAGCCAGTCTCATGTAATTTGCCAACATACAGCGTGAGCTGTCCGCTGGGAGGTAGAAGTGAAATAGCACTTAGGGGGGAGGGGCCAGGGGGGTAGTCACCCCGTCTTGATTAATGATTAAGGGTTGGCATCATTTCACGGTTTTTCTGGCTTCAACGGGTTCGCCCCTTATAAAGTAGGGCAACTCACCAGCAGCGCACCGCCTGCATTTCCCCTCAGCTGGGGCACACCAGCAGCGCACCGCCTGCATTTCCCCTCAGCTGGGGCACACCAGCAGCGCACCGCCTGCATTTCCCCTCAGCTGGGACACACCAGCAGCGCACCGCCTGCATTTCCCCTCAGCTGGGACACACCAGCAGCGCACCGCCTGCATTTCCCTCAGCTGGGGCACACCAGCAGCGCACCGCCTGCATTTCCCCTCAGCTGGGACACACCAGCAGTGCACCGCCTGCATTTCCCTGAGCTGGGGTATACCAGCAGTGCACCGCCTGCATTTCCCCTGAGATGGGGTACACCAGCAGCGCTGCCTTTCCCCTCAGATGGGACACACCAGCAGTGCACCGCCTGCATTTCCCCTCAGCTGGGGTACACCAGCAGCGCACCCCCTGCATTTCCCCTCAGATGGGGTATACCAGCAGTGCACCGCCTGCATTTCCCCTCAGCTGGGACACACCAGCAGCGCACCCCCTGCATTTCCCTGAGCTGGGGTACACCAGCAGTGCACCGCCTGCATTTCCCCTCAGCTGGGACACACCAGCAGTGCACCACCTGCATTTCCCCTCAGCTGGGACACACCAGCAGCGCTGCATTTCCCCTCAGATGGGGTACACCAGCAGCGCTGCATTTCCCCTCAGATGGGGTACACCAGCAGTGCACCGCCTGCATTTCCCTCAGCTGGGACACACCAGCAGCGCACCGCCTGCATTTCCCCTCAGCTGGGACACCAGCAGTGCCCCGCCTGCATTTCCCTGAGCTGGGGTATACCAGCATCGCACCGCCTGCATTTCCCCTCAGATGGGGTACACCAGCAGCGCACCGCCTGCATTTCCCTCAGATGGGACACACCAGCAGTGCACCGCCTGCATTTCCCCTCAGATGGGACACACCAGCAGCGCACCGCCTGCATTTCCCTCAGCTGGGGTACACCAGCAGCGCTGCATTTCCCCTCAGATGGGGTACACCAGCAGTGCACCGCCTGCATTTCCCTGAGCTGGGGTATACCAGCATCGCACCGCCTGCATTTCCCCTCAGATGGGGTACACCAGCAGCGCACCGCCTGCATTTCCCCTGAGATGGGCCACACCAGCAGTGCACCGCCTGCATTTCCCCCGAGATGAGACACCAGCAGTGCACCGCCTGATTTCCCCTCAGCTGGGACACACCAGCAGTGCACCGCCTGCATTTCCCTGAGCTGGGGTATACCAGCAGCGCACCGCCTGCATTTCCCTGAGCTGGGGTATACCAGCAGCGCACCACCTGCATTTCCCCTCAGCTGGGACACACCAGCAGTGCACCGCCTGCATGTCCCCTTAGCTGGGACACACCAGCAGTGCACCGCCTGCATTTCCCTGAGCTGGGGTATACCAGCAGTGCACCGCCTGCATTTCCCCTCAGATGGGATACACCAGCAGTGCACCGCCTCCAATTCCCCTCAGATGGGACACACCAGCAGTGCACCGCCTGCATTTTCCTCATCTGGGGTACACCAGCAGTGCACCGCCTGCATTTCCCTCAGCTGGGACACACCAGCAGTGCACCGCCTGCATTTCCCTCAGCTGGGGTACACCAGCAGCGCACCGCCTGCATTTCCCCTCAGATGGGACACACCAGCAGCGCACTGCCTGCATTTCCCCTCAGATGGGACACACCAGCAGCGCACCGCCTGCATTTCCCCTCAGCTGGGACACACCAGCAGTGCACCGCCTGCATATCCCCCTCAGCTGGGGTACCGCCTGCATTTCCCCTCAGCTGGGGTACTGCCTGTATTTCCCTTAGCTGGGTATTACCTCAGCTGGGGTACACCAGCAGCGCACCCCCTGCATTTCCCCTCAGCTGAGGTACACCAGCAGCGCACCGCCTGCATTTCCCCTCAGCGGGAGTACACCAGCAGTTCACCGCCTGCATTTCCCCTCAGCTGCGGTACACCAGCAGCGCACCGCCTGCATTTCCCCTCAGCTGAGGTACACCAGCAGTGCACCGCCTGCATTTCCCCTCAGCTGGGGTACACCAGCAGCGCACCGCCTGCATTTTGCCTCAGCTGGGGTACACCAGCAGCGCACCGCCTGCATTTCCTTTCAGCTGGGACATACCAGCAGCGCACCCCCTGCATTTCCCCTCAGCTGAGGTACACCAGCAGTGCACCGCCTGCATTTCCCCTCAGCTGGGGTACACCAGCAGCGCACCGCCTGCATTTCCCCTCAGCTGGGGTACACCAGCAGCGCACCGCCTGCATTTCCCTCAGCTGGGGTACACCAGCAGCGCACCACCTACATTTCCCTTAACTGGGGTATTACCTCAGCTGGGGTACAGCAGCAGTGCACCACCTGCATTTCCCCTCAGCTGGGGTACTGCCTGCATTTCCCCTCAGCTGGGGTACACCAGCAGCGCACCGCCTGCATTTCCCCTCAGCTGGGGTACAGCAGCAGTTCACTGCCTGCATTTCCCTCAGCTGGGGTACACCAGCAGCGCACCGCCTGCATTTCGCCTCAGCTGGGGTACACCAGCAGCGCACCGCCTGCATTTCCTTTCAGCTGGGACATACCAGCAGCGCACCCCCTGCATTTCCCCTCAGCTGAGGTACACCAGCAGTGCACCGCCTGCATTTCCCCTCAGCTGGGGTACACCAGCAGCGCACCGCCTGCATTTCCCCTCAGCTGGGGTACACCAGCAGCGCACCACCTACATTTCCCTTAACTGGGGTATTACCTCAGCTGGGGTACAGCAGCAGTGCACCACCTGCATTTCCCCTCAGCTGGGGTACTGCCTGCATTTCCCCTCAGCTGGGGTACACCAGCAGCGCACCGCCTGCATTTCCCCTCAGCTGGGGTACACCAGCAGTTCACTGCCTGCATTTCCCTCAGCTGGGGTACACCAGCAGCGCACCGCCTGCATTTCGCCTCAGCTGGGGTACACCAGCAGCGCACCGCCTGCATTTCCTTTCAGCTGGGACATACCAGCAGCGCACCCCCTGCATTTCCCCTCAGCTGATTTACACCAGCAGTGCACCGCCTGCATTTCCCCTCAGCTGGGGTACACCAGCAGCGCACCGCCTGCATTTCCCCTCAGCTGGGGTACACCAGCAGCGCACCGCCTGCATTTCCCTCAGCTGGGGTACACCAGCAGCGCACCACCTACATTTCCCTTAATTGGGGTATTACCTCAGCTGGGGTACAGCAGCAGTGCACCACCTGCATTTCCCCTCAGCTGGGGTACTGCCTGCATTTCCCCTCAGCTGGGGTACACCAGCAGCGCACCGCCTGCATTTCCCCTCAGCTGGGGTACACCAGCAGTTCACTGCCTGCATTTCCCTCAGCTGGGGTACACCAGCAGCGCACCGCCTGCATTTCCCGTCAGCTGGGTGTACCCCAGGCACTTCTGATGGAAGTGACCCTCGGGTGTGGTATTCGCGAGACCCATCGCAGGTGCAACACGTGTAGACCTATTGCCCGGCAAGCGTGGCCAGTCTCCAGCTCCGTATTTTGCCTCACACAGAAACTACAAACTTAGAAAAGCGGCCACGTTCCCAGTTCTACTATTATTTTGCAAATACACAAACTCTCGGGGAGTTCTAGTGTTGATTCAATTAAGAAGTTGAAATGTGACGTAATCACGGGATCCGGCGGATTTTAGAGGAGGCGTGAGGTGCACTCTTGTGCTCCCCACACACACACACACTTCGGTGCACAATCTTGAAAACCCACCCCGCACTGCCACGTTATAACACACTACGGTGGCAGCATTGTACACAGCTACAGCCCATCTGCCCCTCCCCTCCCCTCCAGGCCTGTCCAAGGCGGGCAGTACAGAGTGCAGGTGGCAGACAGGACCTGCAGGGCGGGGGCACGGCTGGAGGGCAAGGGGAAGAACACGATTAAACACAATCCCCGCAAAGGGTAATCCACTTAGAGAGGACAAGCTGACGGCAGGGTGATTGCATGTAAATGCATTAGCATCGAATGCCCTCCCTGCGGTGGTGACCAGCACCCCCCCCTGCACAGCAAGTGCAGCCAGAAGAAGCGGGGTTCCATGCAGAGTGGGGGGCAGAAATCCAACACACCCCGAAGAGCAGGTTGCCTTTTATACTGGCCACGGCAACGTTAGAAGCCCCTGGAACGGACTGGCCTGTAAGGAAAGGCTTCATGGCAAGCCGGTGCCTCTGGCAGGAATCGGGAGAAACGCAGGATGCTGGTGGGGCTGGGGTAGGTCACGCCTGTCAGGCTGGGGACTTTACAAAACACTGCTATAGTTGGAAGAAAAAGGAACCATGAGAAGAGTTTTGGAAAGGGGACACCTGTCCTCACAAAGCCCAGCCAGATTTGTATAATGAAAACGGTTGAACTACAAGGACCAGAATGCACGCGACTATACACAAGTGTTTCAAGGCGCGACGAGGCCAGGGAGGGGAACAGAGGCAATGATCCTACTACGCCGAGTGACACAGATTTCGCAAGATCAGGGGGGGGGGGGAAGAGTGCAGAACATAGGAGAACAGCAATAACTAGACAATAAATAGGAACAATAATACGAAATGCGGCCAGCTGGTGGCAGGTGCAAGGGTAAGTGCAGAGTGGAAGAGTTGCCAGGGGGCAGTGCAGGTGAGTGTGCAACTGGCGGGGGAGGGGACCTGGGCCTGAGAAGAGAGGGTCGCCAGGTGACCAGTGCAGTTTCAGCCAGGAGTTCAGCAGGGGAGAGGAGGAGAGAAAGCAGAGGCAAAGAGGAAGGTCTTGAGGTGCTTCCAGAACCGGAGACTCCTCTCCTCAAGTTTCAGAGAGGCAGGGAGGCTGTTCCAGAGGGGGGCCCCAGCCGAAGAAATAGATCTACCACCAACTCGTTGCTTGGAGAAGCGACTGACCCCGAGGGAGTTTGGGGCGGATGAATGAAGAGCAGCCAGAGGGAGGTAACTGCTCTCCTGAACACCTCTTAAGATCTGCTCTCTAATCTCGATTCCAGCATTCCGTCTGTCCTCATCCTCCTTGATCTTTCCTCTACCTTCCCCTCCGAGGTCCAACTTGGTCCCTTTCTCTCTGCCACCTCTCTCTCCAACCGTGGCGTTCCCCAGAGCTCTATCCTCTCACTGTGGTTTTTCAACCTCTATCTATCCATGATTCAGGGTTGGTGCACCTCCAACAATCTCTGCCTTAATGCCAGTAAGACAGAGATGCTTCTCATTGGGACCCTTGCCCCTGCTTTCCCTCTCTCACTCTGGCCGGCCACCTTAGGCCCATTCTTTCAACTTTGTGTGAGGCAAAAAACCTTGGTGTCAACTTCGACTCCACTCCCTCTTTCTCTCCTCACACCTCGGACATCGCCAAGAAGTCCCACTACCAGCTGCTCCTCCTCAAAGGGACTCTTCCCTTTCTCACTTTCCACCCAGAAGCTCACTGTCTCCAGAGCCCTGTGTCTCTCTAGTCTGGAATACTGCAACAACCTCTTTCTCAATCTGCCTTCCTCTACTCTCTGCCCCTTCTGCAACTTATCCAGAACAGGACTGCGAGACTTGTCGTTGGCCTCAAGCCCAGGGATCGTATCTCTCCAGGACTGAAATCTCTTCACTGGCTCCCGGCGGCTGCAAGCATCACGTTTAAGACCCTTTGCATTATCCACAAGGCTTTCTGGGGTTGGGGCCCACACTTCATCCAACGCTCTCTTGCAAAATAACTTCCTTCTCAAGCCTTTGCTCTAGCTACGCCCAACTCTCTAAGGCTAAGACGCATTGCAGGCAGAGAGTGGGGGGCGGGGGTGCGGGAGAATAGATCTCTCTCCCCCTCTAGAATGGCCTCCCTGCCCCTCTCAAACTTTAGCAGACCACCTGATGTTCCGGAAGCAGCTCAAACCTTTCCTTTTCTCCTCTGTTTTCGCTCTCCCCCTCCCTTGGTGACTTACCTGACCTACCTGTCTGCTGTACCAACTGGTTGCTTGGCTACCCTCAGTCTCACTAAGTCCAGACTCTTTCTTGAACAGTCACACTTGCACTGCCTCCGGGCCTACCACGCACTTAGGGGCTGTAACTGTAACCCTACAGTCCCTTGTTCTCCTTGCACTACCCAGAGCCGTGCTGCCCTGGCTGCACTTACTCAGTGCCCTGCCATGTTTTCCCCTCACCTCTTCCTTGCACTTCCCCCTTGCATTTCTCGTGCCCACACTTGCATGATCTGAATGACACAAGGCCTAGTAAGATAGTTTGTCTTGTCCTCTCTCTATCTTCTGTGTACAGGCCTGTTATAAATGACATATCATATCACTTTATCAGAGATGCCCCGAAAAATATACAATGCTGCAGTAAGAAACGGCCAGACTGGCAGCACCCAACTGCCAGTCTAGCCAGGTAATTACACTTAGCAGGACTGCTTTATCAGAAATGCACGGTTAAAAAAAGTTACCAAACTGCAGAATGACTAGACTGGCTGCACCAAAATGCCTCTCTAGCCACTAATACCACATATCATGCCTGCTTAGCCTGGACATGGATGACCATTATGATTTATCACACAACCCCGCCGCCCCACACATCCCCTCTCCCTGTACCCCCCCCCCTTGCACCCAAACCTCCAAAAATCAGCTCATTGGCCCAGAATTACCTTCACGTCCCTCATCCTTCTCCCAGAGCTTACGTATGAGGCCCCTTGCCTCATAGCTAAATACTGGGATGAGGAACAATGAGACTAGGAGTAATGAAGATTACAGGCAGCTAAGACAGACATTAGTTCCATGTAGCTCTACCTCATCTGCCTCATACACAAGTTCAGGGACAAGGAAGAATAGGACTAGGAGTAATGACAATTACCAAAAAGTAACAAGGCATTAAACACAAGTAGTGGCGTAACACCATTGAGTTGACCGGGCTTCAGCACTCCAACCCCCCTGAAATTTTGGGCTATGTTGACTCGACCTGGCTGACCTTCAGAGATGGATGTTAAACAGCACCTGGGTTTCGCTTTTAACAAGGGTCCATCAATTACTAGCGTGAAGCATTTCACGGTTAGTACCTGCATTGAAATGCCACATTTTTTAGGCAATTTAAATTGTGACGTGGGTTTAGTACTTGCATTGCAGGGAAGCGATTGGAGGGGTAGAGAGGGAACAGGAGACCACTCATTCTCCCAGCAGTCCATAAGTGGGTGCTTTTAGACGTAAAGGAGGGCGTTAACTGCTTGTAACATTGAAGCTGCACTAGAATAGTCTCATTAAAATGCATAGTTAGATGCCCCTCACACAAATAGGTTTGCTCCTCCCCCACCACCAATGTTCCCTCTAAGCTGTGCGCATGCGCGCTTACCCAGCTTCCTTCTGGGTGCCGCTCAGAAGATTTTTAGCAGCGCACGCAGGCAATTCTCACATATGCAAAAAGATTTAATGAGGCACAAGCCAGAGCAATTACCTGACATTTACTTTCCCTTAAAATAACAAACTAGTCATAATATTCTGGTGTAGCTCATTTACATTATGAGTCAGGAGGCATAGGAGGTCACCTGGGGGCTCCCCCCTTCCCTTCCCCTCCCTCCTTCCCCCTTCCACTGACATCAAATAAGACATTGAAACCTTTCTTACCTACCTCCTCTCCCCTCCCCCTCTCTTCCCTCCTTTTAAGTAAATTGTTCTGCATACTGTATCACTGGTTTGTTTCAGGTTTGTAAATATGCTTCTTCCATTATTGTACCTTGTTCTACTGTAAAGCGCTTTGGATTAAAGCGCTATATAAACTCAACAAACATAAAACATAACCCTACTATGCAAGCGTGACCTTAAAAACCTAAAACAAAAGGCAGCCATACGAGGTAAACACTAATATGAAAAAGTGGCTCCGTGAACCGAAAAATCTAAGATATGCTTACACACATTAACCAACTACTGTTCTCTCCCTGCCCATGACTCCTGTGCTTTAGTCGACCACACGCTTACTCTAAACTCTACCCCAAAACCATATTTAGATATTACCAGACCTCCTTGACTCTTCCTCTCTTGGTTCAGGGAAAGGTTACCAGACATGTACCTACATCCAATTATTTTATGATTTTTGTAATTTGAATAACATTCAAGTACCAGAACTTCTGTTATTCATCATGCCTTATAAAAAGGTCCTTTTTGGAAGGCCTTCCAGCGACTACTCTGGCACTCGTGCTGCAGCATGTCCTGCATGCTGCAGCACGACTCATGAAAGGACTCTGGAAATGCAACCCTGACCCTCTAACTGCACTGGACCCCACTGCAAGCCTGTATAGTCTTCACAATGTGTTTTATTTACAAGGCTGTCAACCTGAAGTCCCCACGCTACTTCACTGAGAAACTCAGCATCTCCAGAGGCCTGCAATCCACCAGAAATAATGAAATGTGAAAGCTTGAACTCAGACGATGCAGGAAGGAAAACACAAGCAGAAATGCCTTCTCTGTAAATGCTCCAAGATGCTGGAACCCTGTACCGTCAACATCAGACTTACCCCATTGCTGCTATAGTTCAGGAAAGAGATCAAGATCTTTGTCTTCAAGGAATGGCTTCTCTGTAGCACATAGGTTCACACAACCTTCACTCCCCACTGTACCCGAGACTCTGATCTGCCCCCCACTGTCTCCTCCCATGGTTGCTTGTAGACCCCCTGCTGGAAATTGCTTGCCGTTTCCCTCCTGTTAGCTCCCACTCCCTTTTTCTCTGCTTCCCTCACTATGTTCTTCCTATGATTGCAAAGCACTCTGATGATTCCCAAAGCCAGGTCCACACTCAATAAATACACTATTAATAATAATAAAAAGTATCACCCACACTATGTAACCTAATTATCATCTCAAGTATCTGATACTGACTGTAGGTAAACAGTCTACTTGGATGTGTAACCTCATGCCATGCGTCCTGGTCTTAGTGCATATGTCATGCAAGCACTTTGAAGTGGTCCCTTGCATGTTAACACATTATACAACTCAAATATTATTTGCTCTGTAGCGGAGTTTGAGAGGACCAATCTCATGCTCAGAGTCTCCTACTTTAGCATTTCTAACATTACTCTATAACAAGTAGGGAGCAACATTGCAATATTGTTTACTTGACCAGCAAGGGATAATGGGCATGGGCTATGCCAAGTATTACTTGTCTATAGTATTGGGGCAACAGATATGCAGACAGTAGAATGAATGATTGGCACATGATCTGCATCCTTCCCCAAGTGTTCAGAGTTGCATTGGGCATAGACCGTAACCAATTATACTGTAGCTCAATGCTATACTAAAACAATTTCACTTATCAGTTGTATGAGCCAACCCAACAATATAAGGGAGGAATAAGTTGCAAATGATCTTGTATGCAGTTCAAAATCACTGTGTACCTGCAGATTCATGACATTTTCTTAAAATGCATAAATATATCAGGGTGAGGCACTAAATATGTTTAGCTTGCAAAGTATTATGGGTATGCAAATATCCCAATAAGTGTTTCACTGCTACAATCTCTCATGTTTACAGTGCCCTCTCAATGTGTACGGGTCTCAGGGCGCAGGAGAACACTCCTTGCGTTTGATGAACAAATCACTAACTTTCAGAAACCTAGTCAATTCTTTTGGCAGTGCTGTACAGTGTAGAAAATGTGTGTTTTTTTGCTGAAAGGAAACCAATAGTAACAGTCTAGGGGACTGCACTTTCTGTTTCTTTCCATGCTCAGCTGCTGAGGGCATTTCAATATAAATATGTGCTCTGTATTTACTGACTGTAGCATCCCCCTGCATCTTGTTTAACTGATAACAATGAATTACAAAAGGGAACACTAGTTAAGGAAGAAGGCTCTCAAGCTGTTGTACCTCTGAGAATGTATGCTATTAACCTAAAAGGCATACATTATATGATTCAATTCAACAGGGCTCTATAGGAAACCTCGGTAAGGCTCTTGTTGAATTTTTCCTAGGCTGTGATGAGGAAGGGTGGGCAAAACTATCGGCTGTATTATGTGCCCTGTCATTTTACTTCCTATGGTCAGGGTTACAAGCAGGGCTCTGATAAGAACTGACTTCCAACTCAGAGCGAAATTATTTTCCAGGGAGTAAAAAAAGTAATTAACTTTACCAACAGGGATACTTCATGCTTATTAAAAGATGTTCTTTGTCCTTAACATTGGTCTTAAGAATGCTCAAATATTACTAGAGTTCCTTCCTATGTCACTGCTCTGGTCACTGATTCGAAGAAATATCAGTGGAGCTTTTGGGGCAGAAGCCAGGGGTTGGTTCCTATGTGTTCATTGTTTACCATTTTTATTGGACCCATTTTTCTGTTTTTAGGGATAAACAATGGATGGTGTATATAACAATGTGGATAGTAACCAGAAGCAGGGAATGTTGATCATCATATACTGTGGTGCAGTTATTCAGATGCAATCACCATCCTTACACACATTTTGAGAGGCATGTTCTCATGGCCCTTGAAATACTTCATTAAAGTAGCATATGAACTTAACTGGCATGTTTTCGGGCACATTCTGTTTAGTTGTCTTTATTCCATCTGCAAATATTGTATCAGGTCTGATTTTTGATGGCCACATCAGTTATAAAAAGCAATATTTGTTTTTTTGTAATACACTTGAGTGTTTTTTCCAGTGGCATGAAGCACACATTTTACTCTGCACAGGAGTACTTTTGCTAACTTCTGTGGAATATCTTGAGGTCTTGAACTGGTTGATGCCTTCTCTTTATAATCACATATAAAACATTTACTTTTTTAACCAATGTATTTGGAAAAAGTGTTGTAAGATGCACCTTTTATGCAGATCAGTAAAGAATTGAAGTGTTTGGAAGGGGCAATTCCTTTCCAAACTCTCTTCGGAGATGGTAGATCATTTACTACGCATGCTCACAAAGTGGCTTACCTTGTGAGTCAGCGGCGCACGTGGAAAATAAAGTGGCATGAAAGGCAACCAGTTCTGCACTTAGAGAACAATAATTGGAGGGAACTTTGCCCACCACCTGTGAAGTTTGCGCCTTTCCCAACATTTGAAGGATTAGCCCCCGAAAAATGTAGGTTTTGTTGCACCTCTGAACACAAGCACACATGCACACCCATCCAGCCATACATTTAAGTGTGCACCCTTCAACCATAGAGGCACACACATCCAGGCAGCGATGTATACATTTAAGTGTGGACCCTTTCACCATAGAGGCACACACACCCAGGCACCCACCCATACATTTAAGTGTGCACCCTTTCACCATAGAGGCACACACACCCAGGCACCCACCCATACATTTAAGTGTGCACCCTTTCACCATAGAGGCACACACACCCAGGCACCTACCCATACATTTAAGTGTGCACCCTTTCACCATACACACACACAGGCAGCGATGTATACATTTAAGTGTGCACTGTTTCCCCATACACACACACAGGCAGCGATGTATACATTTAAGTGTGCACTGTTTCCCCATACACACACACACACACCCAGGCAGCCACCCATACATTTAAGTGTGCACCCTTTCACCATAGACACACACAGGCAGCGATGTATACATTTAAGTGTGCACTGTTTCCCCATACACACACACACCCAGGCAGCCACCCATACATTTAAGTGTGCACCCTTTCACCATACACACACACAGGCAGCGATGTATACATTTAAGTGTGCACTGTTTCCCCATACACACACACACCCAGACAGCCACCCATACATTTAAGTGTGCACCCTTTCACCATAGACACACACAGGCAGCGATGTATACATTTAAGTGTGCACTGTTTCCCCATACACACACACACAGGCAGCGATGTATACATTTAAGTGTGCACTGTTTCCCCATACACACACACACAGGCAGCGATGTATACATTTAAGTGTGCACCGTTTCCCCATTCACACACACACACACCCAGGCAGCCACCCATACATTTAAGTGTGCACCCTTTCACCATACACACACACACAGGCAGCGATGTATACATTTAAGTGTGCACTGTTTCCCCATACACACACACACACCCAGGCAGCCACCCATACATTTAAGTGTGCACCCTTTCACCATACACACACACAGGCAGCGATGTATACATTTAAGTGTGCACTGTTTCCCCATACACACACACACAGGCAGCGATGTATACATTTAAGTGTGCACTGTTTCCCCATACACACACACACAGGCAGCCACCTACACGTTGAAGTGTACACTCTTTCATAATTCACTCAAACACGCACATGTCATGGGGTTGAGGGGAGCCCTATTACTTCAAAAAGAAATTGTTTCTTTTTGAAGTCACTCCGACTTCATAAAGAAATTATTTCCGGTAAGGACCGAACCATAACAGAAATAATTTCTTTATGAAGGCAGAGTGACTTCAAAAAGAAACTATTCCTTTTTGTCGTCATAGGGGGCCCCCCCCCCCCACCACCCAACCCCACCCCATGTCATGGAGGCCAGCCTAGGGTCTTCCATGTCATGGGGGGGGGTGGGAGCCCTTGGACGACTTCTTTTTGTAGTCACTCTGCCTTCATAAAGAAATGCTGTGTTACATAAATAATGCAGAGTGAATTCAAAAATATTTTTTTTTTTTATGTGAAAAAAGTATCTTTTTTTTCGTCGAAGTGGGGCCCCCTCCCAGGAAGTGTTCTAGTGTTACGCCAGTGATAGGCACACGTGTGGCAAGCAGCCTGGCGTCATACCGGACTAGTCATCTTCAAACGAGAACTGCAGGTGCCAGCATGCCAAGCCAGTGGGCAGAACAGGCAGAAGGGGCACATGGGCAGTTGAGCTGACTCTTGGCATGCCCAGGTGGAACCTTCAACCAGTTCCTTTTGTATCGCGTCTCACAATATATTTAAGTGCAAACGCGAAAATACAAGCTCCGGAATACAAAGTAGTTTTGGGTCGATTCAATTAGATACCCACTCTAATACACGCGCTAGTATGTGAATCTGGAGAACATGGCGTCACCCTACACCCCACCCCAAAGGCATGTAGGGCTGGGTCAGGCTCTGGGTCAGTTCTTAGGGGAACCAATGCAAATCCCAGGCCTTTCGATCCAGTGCGAATAAAAGGCACCTCACAGTTACAGCAGGGGGGGTGAGGGGGGTTCTGTATAACACAGGTCTACGATATTCCATTGGTTTTACCGGGCTGGCCCGAACCCACCCCTGGCCCGAACCCACCCCTGGTTAAAAGGCAGGACATTACCAGCAAGAAGAGCCAAGGCCCCTGGGACAGTGCGAGTGCAAACTCAGGCTGCCTAGTCTGCCCGCAGGCCTCGCCCACTCCCCCAGAGGCAAGAGCACCACTGGGGAGTTTGCAGCAACATAGGCAGAATGGGGCGGGGTCCCCCGCCAACGAGGTGGCCCCTTGACTGTTACAGAAAAGGGGGGAACAGCAGCAAACCTTTGCAATGAGCTGCTCCATCTCCGGGCCCCAAAGTGCTGCCTTGCAGGAACCAGCGAGCGGCTGGGGCTAGAGGGCCTGGGCTCCATATCTAAGCAGGCCTTAAAGGGCCAGCCCGCCTTGCCCACTCCCAGAGCAGTGCACGTTTAGACTGAGAGCCGGTGCCACGCCCAGTGTAACTCAACTAGCTGCCCAAGCACTGTGGGGCGCCCTTCCCCTCATGGTACCTTCTTTTGCCATGGGGTTCCAGGATGCACACGGTGCCCACGTGAAGTACTCAGACGTGACACACGACGCCAGCTGACACATTTGGGGCCGACAGAGCGTTGCATTCTGGGACTTGTAGTTGTGTTTCCTCATTGTTGGACCGAGTCTACAAATTCCGTCCTAAAATGCGCTGTTGGTTTCCAGAGAGACTGGCAGCTTTGAAGTGATTTTTTCCGGGTGCCTTGTTTTCTGCTTCTGTGGGGTACACTATCTCCTACTCAGCAGTGCACTATGTCATGCGCTCACAGACGTGCACTGACCTTTATCCGTGGGAGAAAGGACCGGATTTTTTACCCGTAATCTTCATTTCAAAACAGGAGGCTACATATTATGCTGTTTATTTATTTATTTTTGCATTTGATAAGCGCACTGAACCCGGAGGCGTCAGGGCGCTGGTTACAGGTTACAGTTTAAGACACAAGGTTACAGCATATCAGGTGCTCAGCTAAAGCAAACCTGTTCTGGTGGAGAATAGTCTTAGGGTGTTTTCTGGAGGTCCAGTGTGATTGCCCAGATCTAAGGTTTAGAGGAAGAGCGTTCCAGTTCTTGGAGGCTGGACCCCCCAGGTCTATTTCTTTGGAATCTTTGGGTGAAGAGATTTTTTGCGCAAGATACGCAAGGGCTGTGTTGGAGAGACATTTGTGCGTGATGGCTAGAGATTTGAAGATGAAACGCCTCCGGAAGGCGAGCCAATGAGCGCCTCTTCTTACTGCCGGAATGTGTTCACGCTTAGATACGTTGAGTGCCGCTCTGAGAGCGTCATTCTGAGCGATTTGTAGTTTCTTAATATTGCGTGACGAGGTCCCCGCATGTAGTCCAGCCTGGAGCCTATGAGGGCTCTGGCAATGGTGACGCGGCCTTCCCTGGTCAGGGCTGGTCTGCATGCGTTGATGAGCCGCAGAGGAGGCAATTGCTCTGAGGGAGAGAGTAGGGTCCAGGTGGAGACCCAAGGTCTGAACGCTACTGGAGACCTAGATGAAGATGCCTTTGTAGGTAAGCGATTTGTAGGCAGGGCTGAGCTTCTTGCGCGTGGTGTGCGACCCGACCAGAAGCATTTCCGCCTTTAAGACAGAGATGGTGGGAGATCATCCATCCACCCCTGGATGGTGTGGTAGATAGAGAGAAGATTACAATAGTCAGTGGCACAATTCCCTGTGAGGAGGAGCAGAATCTGCGTGTCGTCTGCATAGAAGAGCCTAGCGGGACACCACACGTAACAGGGGTTGGGGGCACTGCAGCACTGTTTGAAAACCTCACAGTTCTCTCGGAAAGGAAGGATTATTATAATATTTTTGTAAACGCGCCTAATACCGAAGTGGTTTCTAAACGCGGACCCGGGATTCAAACCTGTGTTACTCTGCGTCGTCTTGCTCCGAAGGCGTGCTTGTTGGCACTGAGCTATACTACCTGTGTCTACTAACACCACAGCATCAAAGAAAAAGAAACTTAATTGGAAAAAAACAAGTTTCGTTTTTACAGAAAAACTTCATGTATTTAACATAAGTCCATGGGGAGGATCCTAATCCAAAATGGTGGGCAGGTCAAGCCCTAGCAGCAACCAAAAGGCAGGCACCCCCCACCATATAAGTCTTTTCCTTCATGATATTTATTTATTTGCATTTTTAAAGCGCAGCAGCTGCCCTCGGGCATCGTGGCGCTGTTACAAGAAAGTTTACTTGACATGTTGATTCGGTTACAGGAATGGCTGTGGTTCCAAGGTTACTTCGGAACCGTGATCATGGTACAGTTGTAGCTTACAGACATTGTTGCATGCGATAGAATTAAAAATGGGATTCACTTAAATAGGGTGGTTTTCAGAGCTTTTCTAAAAGCTGTGTGGGATGTTTCAGCTCTTAGTTTGGGCGGTAGGGAGTTCCAGGCTTTTGGTGCTAGTACTTCGAAACTCGAGCCGCCAGCTTTGACTCTAGTGAAGTTAGGTATTGCAAGTTGGTTGGCATATAGGTCCCTTTTGGGTCTGAGTGATTGGACTGGTTGAATCCGTTCATTAAGGTAGCTAGGGGCAGTTTGGGATATGCATCGATGTGTGATTGTGAGAGTCTTGAACTGGATGCGCTCTTTAACTGGGAGCCAGTGGGCATTTTGTTTTGCTAGGGAGATGTGTTCTCTCTTTGGTATATTGAGGGCTGCTCTCAGAGCGTTATTTTGTGCAATCTGGAGTCTATTAATGTTTTTGGCAGAGGTACCCAGCAGGAGGACATTGCAGTAGTCCAGTTTCGCGCATATGGTGGCTCTGGCGATGTTGAGGCAGTCTGTGGTGGACAGATGAGGCTTTACTGCATTGATTATCTTGGTTGTAAGAGCTGCTGAGGAGGAGATGTAACTGACATGTCTGTCCATGGACAGGGTAGAATCTAGGTATACCCCCAGTGTTTTTACAGCTGGGGAGACGGAGATTACTGAGTTCTCGATGAGGAAAGTACTGTATTTGCTGTCTAGCTTGCTGAGAGTTTCTGTAGGGCCCACTAGTAGGATCTCTGTCTTGTCTCCATTGAGACAGAGGCCATTGGCTGCCATCCATGCCTGGATGATGGCATAGGTGTTTTGTAGGGTTTTCAGGTCTTGCTCGTAGTCATCAGTTAGTGGGAGAAGGATTTGAGTGTCGTCGGCATAGTTGGTGAACGTTATGCCGAATTCTTCTAAGTCGTTGAATAGTGGGAGTGTGAATAAGTTGTATAGAGTCGGGGAGGTGCAGGACCCTTGTGGTCCTCCACAGTTGATAGGGGAGGGGGTGGCTGATGCTTGGTCTGAGTAGACCGTCATAGCTCTGTCTTCCAGGAAGGATGAGATCCAGGCTGTGGCTTTAGTCGAGAAATGGGCTGTGTTGGTGAGATGTGTACTTAGTGTTTTGTGGTCGACTAAGTCGAACGCGGCGACGGATCAAGGAGTAGGAGGATGACTCATTTGCCTTTATCCATGTTTTTTAGGAGTTGGTTCTTAAGGTCGAGTAGTGCTGACTCTGTGCCATGACGTGGGCGGAAACCAGACTGTCTCTTGCCTAGGATGTTGTGAGATTCAAGGTAAGCTTGTATCTGTAGGTATGCGGCCTTGTCGAGGATTTCCAGCAGGAATGGCACTGTTGTAATGGGTCTGTAGTTGTTGGGTGAGTCTGGGTCTAGCGTAGGTTTTTTAAGTAGCGGGCAAACCCAAGCTTCTTTGAGGGAAGAGGGTACTGTGCCGGTGGCGAATGAGGCATTAATGAAGGTAGCAATGAAGTGGGCTTTGATTATGTTTGCTGGACAGATGTCCCCCTTGCAGGGTGAGGGTTTGATTTGTTTCATGATGCGTAGGACCTCAGGAACCATATGATGTGGCCTTTATCATTTCGCTAAGAAGCGACCGCATACCTGAAAATGCAGAATATCGATCTCCTTTGATCATAACTCCACATTCACTCTCCTCTCATATCACTATGCCTACTCTGCTCTCTACACCACCACTCAAATAGAGCACAGCCACACCCCTTGATCAATTCGGTCTTGCTGCTCACCTACGAACATTACCCCATGAACACCTCATCATTCTAATAAAACACAGTTATATCCCACGAAAAAAAACGCCCTAGCTGCACACATAAACGTAACGCAGCCAAACCCAGTCTAGGTGTTCACCCGCCTGACTGCACACATTCAACCGATATCAATACACGACACCCAGTGCTAGGCTGCAGCTTCCACCAGGCAATTACATCAGCTGCACACATAAGCACCCAAGCACCCTATGACACTCTACTCTCTCTACTGACCTGGACTATGGTCCCCGAGGGTGTTCAACCCACAAGCGCTTTGAGGTCATATCAGTGATATATAGAGCACTATACAAATGCCAAATAACATAACATAACATTTACAACGTGTCTGTACACATGTGTTTCTAGGCCTGACAAGATAAGAAGGGGGAAACAAAGGGAGGACAAAATAACGATCTTACTAGGCCTTGTACCATTCTGATCGCCCGAGTGTGGGGAAGAGGGAAGGGGAGACGTGCCAGGGAGCAGGGGAAGGGGAAGTGCTGTTAACTCACAAGTGCAGCCAGCGGGTGGCTCAGAAGTGCAGAAAGAAAGGACTGTAGAGTTGCAGATACAGACCCTTAAGTTCTGTGGAGCCCAGAGGCAGCGCAAGGGCAACTGGACATGCAGGAGCCTGGGCCCGAGTTCAGAGGGTGACCAGGTGACCAGTGCGCAGAGCAGACAGGTGCATCAGCAGGGGAAAGAAAGAGAGAAAGCAGAAGTGAAAAGGAAGGTCTTGGGTTGATTACGGGCACCAGAGGTGGTTCTTGTCAAGTCTGAGAGAGGCAGTGAGGCTGTGACAGAGGGAGGCCTCAGCCGAGGAGATAGATCTGTCCCCAACTCTTTGCTTGGAAAAGCATCTGACCCTCAGAGAGTTGGAGGTGGATGAGCGGAGAGCACGAGGAGGACAATATTTTGGAAGAGAAAGTTGGAGGTTTAACGGTCCCATGACCCAGAAAGCCTTGATGGACGATGCAGACAGTCTTGAACTTGATCCTTGCAGCCACAGGGTGCCAGTGAAGAGATTTCCGAGCTGGAGAGATATGATCCCTGGGCTTGAGGTCAAGGACAAGTCTTGCAGTCCTGTTCTGGATAAGTTGTAAAGGTCGAAGAGTAGAGGCAGGAAGATTTAGAAAGAGGCTGTTGCAGTAGACCAGCCTAGAGGCGACCAGAGCTCTCGAGACAGTGAGTTTCTGGGGGAAGGAGAGGAAAGGAAGAATACCTCTGAGGAGGTGCAGCTGGTAGTGTGACTTCTTAGAGATGTCAGAGATGTCAGGAGAGAAGTAGAGGGTTGGGTCAAAGATTACACCAAGGTTCTTAGCCTCACAGGAAGGAGCAGGAAGAGGGTCCAGTGTGGGCAGCCAGAGAGAGAGAGGAAAGGAGGGAGCGGGTGTCCCAATGAGGAGGATCTCAGTCTTACTGGCATTAAGGCAGAGATCGTTGGCTTCACACCATTCCTGAATTGCGGCCAGACAGTCTGGTATGAGTGAAGGAACAGAGGTGACTGAGGGGAGCCTGAAGGATAGCCGGGTGTCAAGTGGAGCAGAAAGTAGAGATGCGGTGGGCAGGAGGTGCCAGGTAGTGGGTTAAGAGCCAGGGAGAGAGATTAGACTCCCGGGGAACACCACAAGTAGAGAGAGAGATAGAAGAGAGGACAAACCCCATTGGGCCTGAGAGAGTCCGTCGCTGAGAAAGGAGGTCAACCAGGCCAGGGCCTGATCAGTGATAACAAGGTTGTTGCGGATGCGATTGAGCAGGATGACATGGTTGACCGTGTCAAAAGCAGAGGATGGATCGAGGAGAATGAGGACAGATGGCAGATTAGAGTCAAGATTTGAGAGCAAGTCTGCACGGTTGTTCAGGAGAGCGGTTTCCGTGCTTCTGGCAGACCTGAAGCCAGACTGGTGGTCATGGAGGCAACCACAGATTCAGAATGTAGATTAAACTGGGAGATGGCCACCTTGTCCAAGAGTTTGCCCAGGAAAGTAGTGATGGAGATCGGGTGATAGTTAGCCGGAGAGGAAGGATTGGCCGAGGCTTCTTTAGAAGGGTGTGCACAACAGAGTGTTTAAGGGCGAGGGGAAAGTTCCAGTAGCAAAGGAGTGATTGCAGAAATCGTCCAAGGCTGGAGCAAGGGTGTCCATGTGGTCCTTGATGGTTCTGGATGAGCAGGGGAGAACCTGCTTTGATGAGACTTTCATAGATCGGACTTGTCTAGAAACATCATCAGGGGTGAACAGGGGAAAGGAGGAAGAGAGAGGGCCTCAGACGCGCCAGGAGTGGTGGAGGAGGAGGAGTAAGAGGAGGTAGAGGAAGAGAGGGTGGACAGGATGGCTTGAGTTTTAGTAGTGAAATGAGAGGCCAAGGCCGTGCAGAGGGCCAGGGAGGGAACAGGAGAGGGCGAGAATGCAGCAGGGTTGGCCAGCTCCTTGCAGATTTTGAAAAGTCCACCCGAGTTGTTAAATGCCGTTGAGATGCAAGTTTGGATGTAGGCTCTCTTCTTAGAGAGGACAGCTAGTTTGTACTGCCTTTGGAGCAGGCAGCAGACCAGTTTGTCAGGGGGTGCGCCCGATGCCCTCCACTTCCTCTCCGACATCCTATAATTGCATTTAAGGGTGGCAAGGTCGGAATAGTACCAAGAGTTGCACTTGGATTTGGGCTTCAAGTAGATCCTCATGACAGGGGCGAGGACATCCAGAGTGTTAGAGATAGAGAGATGAAGGTTAGAGAGGGCTGTGTCAGGGTGCGAGTCAGTCAAAGGTGCAGGAGGAGGAGAGAAAGTAGCAGCAAAAGCCTCAACTGACACACGCTTCATGGGCCAGATGACCGAGAAGGTAGGTGGCAGTGCTGGAGTCGGCTTGACCTGCGGGGAAGAGAGAGAGGTGGAAAGAAAGGAGAAAGGGATCTCTCCAAGAGAGAGGAGTGGTGAGAGGGTTAGAGAAGGGGAGGTCTGAGGAGATCCGAACATCCAGTGCGTTCCCTGCAGAGTGTCGGGCCAGAAGGAAGAATATGGAGAGAGAGAATCACAGAAGTTTCGATAGAGTCCTGAATAAGGGCTGGTAGCATCCAGTTGGATGTTCAAGTCTCTGAGGAGGAGAAGTTGAGAGGCAGAGGCAAGGAGCAAGGAGGAGTCGTCAGACCACTCAGAGAGGAGTAGGGCGACCTGGCCAGGTGGCCTGTAGATAGTGCCAACAGTGAGAGAGAGGCCATGAGAGATGGAGAGCCTGCAGACCAGGCATTCAAAGGAGGAGTAGTGCTACACTGCAATGATAAAAGCAGGGATCCACTCTGGGAAAATCAAGGATACACCTCCACCGGGACAGTGGGTTCTGGGTTCAGAAAGGATTTTGTAGCCATTGGGAAGGAGTGTGTTGGAACACATGACAGAGCTGGCCATGAACCAAGTCTCGGCGAGACTGAGTACATCCAACTCAAGCTCTTCCAAGAGACGAATGAGAGTTGAGAGTAGCGATGTGGAGCAGGTTGCCACATTTGAAGGGCTTCCGGGGCGGGGTACATGTCAGAGGTACACCATGCAGAAGTGTTAGAGGTGGCAGAGGATGGGCAGAGGAGGAAGGAAGAGAAGGCAGGGTAGTCAGAAAGGGAGAAGAGAGTGTCAGAGGGGTGGAGGAGGAGAGAGGCAACAGGGTGGTCAGAGAAGCAGCTCGGGGTGCCGAAGAGGTGGCAGACAAAGGAGGTGGCAGAGGAGTCAGAAAGGGGTAAGAAGGGATAGCTGGAGATGAAAGGAAGTTCATATAGTGCAGGAAGCGTCCATGAAAGAGGAGGAGATTGTGGGATAAATTGGAAAAGATGGGTTTCCATTTCACAAATTACGCCAGTGACTTCCAGTTAGTTATGGAACTTACAGGCGACTACACTAAGGGCACTTGCACACTTCATCCCATCCACTCGATTATCCAGGAGGGGATGACTGAAAACTGGATTTGCTTAAACAGTTCTAAGACAGAACTCATGGTATTTGGATCAAATCAGGCTAGAAAAAAACGGTAGCAGTCCTATACTAGCTTTAGGATTTATACCTGTGACATAAAGGTAGTCGATAAGGTAAAAACTTTAGGCACCGTTTTTGAGGCTTCTCTGAATATGGACGCAGACGTAAACTTCTTGACAAGAAATGCACAGTACCACCTCAGAGTACTAAGGCAGATAAACCCTCTGCTATCTCGCAAAAACGGTGACACTTTAGTCAGAGCCATTATTATGCCCTGGCTAGACTACTACAACACCCTTATGGCTGGAGCAAGCAAAGGGAACATCCAAAAGTTGAAAACAGTTCAAAATGATGCAGTGAGAATAATCTTTAACACAACTAAGAGAGATGACGTTTCACATCACTGCAGGGAGCTTCACTGACTACCCGTTGGGAAAAGAATCTTATTTAAGACGCTGGCTCTTACGGATAAGTATCTTCATGGAGACGCCCACAATATCTGAAACAAACACTGAGGAAATATTCTCCCAGCAGTCCTTTGCACTCCAGTGCCACACATCCTCTGACTACACCTCTTGTCAAAAGAGCCAGAGGATCAGGAAGTTCCTTCCCCAGCAATGCTGCCAGCAACTGGAATAAACTTCGGGCATCTTTGCGGGCAGAGGTAGACTATACTGTGTTCAGAAAAAATCTGAAAACCTCCTTGTTTGAATAAACCAACCCTGGACTGCAAACCTCAATGTTGTCTGTTTTGCGCCCTGATGCCTGCGGGCTATGGCGGGGTACACATAAATAAATAAAAATTAGAGGGAAAAGGAGAGGGAACAAACACCATGTGGGGGGACCATAGGCCTGGAGAGGGAATGACAAAGAGGATGTTGGTGAGGGTCTGTCTGGAGGAAGCACTGGTAGAGCAATAGGGAGGCCTGGGTTGGAGACCAGGATGTCCCCTTTGAGCTTCTTCCTGTCAGACCTGGTGAGAGGGATAGAAAAGCAGTTAGAACAGATAGGTGAGACAGAGAGCACCATACGGGGTGCGGGGAGTAAAGAGGGGGGTGGGGGATAGGGACAGGGGAGCACAGGCAGGAGAAGGGGGAGGGGAGGTCATGAAAGGGGGGCAGATAGGAGGGAGGCACAGAGGGGACCCAAAAGAGAGGGGGGCACAACAAAGAACAAGAATGGACCTACAAATCAGATGCAGTACGGAACCATCAGCAAAGAAAAGAGCACAACAGGGAACCTAGAAGTAGAGAAATCAGATGCAAGACAGGACCAAAAGCAAAACACAGAGGTCAGCAGGGAACCTGGAAGTAGAGAATGCAGATGCAATACAGGACCAAAAGCAAAACACAGAGGTCAGCAGGGAACCTAGAAGTAGAGAAAGCAGATGCAATAAAGGACCAAAAGCAAAACACAGAGGTCAGCAGGGAACCTGGAAGTAGAGAAAGCAGATGCAAGACAGGACCAAAAGCAAAACACAGAGGTCAGCAGGGAACCTGGAAGTGAAGAATGCAGATGCAATACAGGACCAAAAGCAAAACACAGAGGTCAGCAGGGAACCTGGAAGTGAAGAAAGCAGATGCAAGACAGGACCAAAAGCAAAACACAGAGGTCAGCAGGGAACCTAGAAGTAAAGAAAGCAGATGCAATACAGGGCCAAAAGCAAAACACAGAGGTCAGCAGGGAACCTAGAAGTAGAGAAAGCAGATGCAAGACAGGACCAAAAGCAAAACACAGAGGTCAGCAGGGAACCTGGAAGTAGAGAAAGCAGATGCAAGACAGGACCAAAAGCAAAACACAGAGGTCAGCAGGGAACCTGGAAGTGAAGAATGCAGATGCAATACAGGACCAAAAGCAAAACACAGAGGTCAGCAGGGAACCTGGAAGTGAAGAAAGCAGATGCAAGACAGGACCAAAAGCAAAACACAGAGGTCAGCAGGGAACCTAGAAGTAAAGAAAGCAGATGCAATACAGGACCAAAAGCAAAACACAGAGGTCAGCAGGGAACCTAGAAGTAGAGAAAGCAGATGCAAGACAGGACCAAAAGCAAAACACAGAGGTCAGCAGGGAACCTGGAAGTAGAGAATGCAGATGCAATACAGGACCAAAAGCAAAACACAGAGGTCAGCAGGGAACCTAGAAGTAGAGAAAGCAGATGCAAGACAGGACCAAAAGCAAAACACAGAGGTCAGCAGGGAACCTGGAAGTAGAGAAAGCAGATGCAAGACAGGACCAAAAGCAAAACACAGAGGTCAGCAGGGAACCTAGAAGTAAAGAAAGCAGATGCAAGACAGGACCAAAAGCAAAACACAGAGGTCAGCAGGGAACCTAGAAGTGAAGAATGCAGATGCAAGACAGGACCAAAAGCAAAACACAGAGGTCAGCAGGGAACCTAGAAGTAGATAAAGCAGATGCAAGACAGGACCAAAAGCAAAACACAGAGGTCAGCAGGGAACCTGGAAGTGAAGAATGCAGATGCAATACAGGACCAAAAGCAAAACACAGAGGTCAGCAGGGAACCTGGAAGTGAAGAAAGCAGATGCAAGACAGGACCAAAAGCAAAACACAGAGGTCAGCAGGGAACCTAGAAGTAAAGAAAGCAGATGCAAGACAGGACCAAAAGCAAAACACAGAGGTCAGCAGGGAACCTGGAAGTAGAGAAAGCAGATGCAAGACAGGGCCAAAAGCAAAACACAGAGGTCAGCAGGGAACCTGGAAGTAGAGAAAGCAGATGCAAGACAGGAGCAAAAGCAAAACACAGAGGTCAGCAGGGAACCTATAAGTAGAGAAAGCAGATGCAAGACAGGACCAAAAGCAAAACACAGAGGTCAGCAGGGAACCTAGAAGTAAAGAAAGCAGATGCAATACAGGACCAAAAGCAAAACACAGAGGTCAGCAGGGAACCTGGAAGTAGAGAAAGCAGATGCAAGACAGGGCCAAAAGCAAAACACAGAGGTCAGCAGGGAACCTGGAAGTAGAGAAAGCAGATGCAAGACAGGAGCAAAAGCAAAACACAGAGGTCAGCAGGGAACCTAGAAGTAAAGAAAGCAGATGCAAGACAGGACCAAAAGCAAAACACAGAGGTCAGCAGGGAACCTAGAAGTAAAGAAAGCAGATGCAAGACAGGACCAAAAGCAAAACACAGAGGTCAGCAGGGAACCTGGAAGTAGAGAAAGCAGATGCAAGACAGGACCAAAAGCAAAACACAGAGGTCAGCAGGGAACCTGGAAGTAGAGAAAGCAGATGCAAGACAGGACCAAAAGCAAAACACAGAGGTCAGCAGGGAACCTAGAAGTAAAGAATGCAGATGCAATAAAGGACCAAAAGCAAAACACAGAGGTCAGCAGGGAACCTGGAAGTAAAGAAAGCAGATGCAATACCGGACCAAAAGCAAAACACAGAGGTCAGCAGGGAACCTGGAAGTAGAGAAAGCAGATGCAAGACAGCACCAAAAGCAAAACACGGAGGTCAGCAGGGAACCTGGAAGTAGAGAAAGCAGATGCAAGACAGGACCAAAAGCAAAACACGGAGGTCAGCAGGGAACCTAGAAGTGAAGAAAGCAGATGCAAGACAGGACCAAAGGCAAAACACAGAGGTCAGCAGGGAACCTAGAAGTGAAGAAAGCAGATGCAAGACAGGACCAAAAGCAAAACACAGAGGTCAGCAGGGAACCTAGAAGTGAAGAAAGCAGATGCAAGACAGGACCAAAAGCAAAACACAGAGGTCAGCAGGGAACCTAGAAGTGAAGAAAGCAGATGCAAGACAGGACCAAAAGCAAAACACAGAGGTCAGCAGGGAACCTAGAAGTGAAGAATGCAGATGCAATACAGGACCAAAAGCAAAACACAGAGGTCAGCAGGGAACCTGGAAGTGAAGAAAGCAGATGTAATACAGGACCAAAAGCAAAACACAGAGGTCAGCAGGGAACCTGGAAGTGAAGAAAGCAGATGCAATACAGGACCAAAAGCAAAACACAGAGGTCAGCAGGGAACCTGGAAGTGAAGAAAGCAGATGCAAGACAGGACCAAAAGCAAAACACAGAGGTCAGCAGGGAACCTGGAAGTAGAGAAAGCCAATGCAAGACAGGACCAAAAGCAAAACACAGAGGTCAGCAGGGAACCTGGAAGTGAAGAAAGCAGATGCAAGACAGGACCAAAAGCAAAACACAGAGGTCAGCAGGGAACCTAGAAGTGAAGAAACCAGATGCAGTACCATACTTGCCAACCCTACCGATTTAGGCGGTAGGATACCGCTTTTTAAGCAGTCCTACCGCCTACCGATTTTTTGACATCAAATACCGATTTTTTTTTGTAAAAAAAAAAAAAAAAAAAAAAAATTTTTTTTTTTTTTACATTTTTTTTTTTGCCCATACCAGCTCGGGGAGTCTTTCAAGGGCTCCCCCGAGCTGGCGTACCGGGAGAATGCCAGGCATGCAGGCTTTTAATGTCAAAGGCACCCACGGCGGTGGGCTAAAAGCGCCCTTCCGCCGCGGGTGCCTTTGGCAAAAGGCGCCATTAGCCCCCCACCACGCCAACTCGGGGAGTCTTTCAAGGACTTCCCCGAGCTGGCGTAGCGGGAGAAGGCGCGGCATGCAGGCTTTTAATGTCAAAGGCACCCACGGCGGTGGGCTAAAAGCGCCCTTCCCCCGCGGGTGCCTTTGGCAAAAGGCGCCATTAGCCCCCACCACGCCAGCTCGGGGAGTCTTTCAAGGACTTCCCCCGAGCTGGCGTAGCGGGAGAAGGCGCAGCATGCAGGCTTTTAATGTCAAAGGCACCCACGGCGGTGGGCTAAAAGCGCCCCTCCACCGCGGGTGCCTTTTGGTCAAAGGCGCCATTAGCCCCCCACCACGCCAGCTCGGGGGAGTCTTTCAAGGACTTCCCCGAGCTGCCGTAGCGGGAGAAGGCGCAGCATGCAGGCCTTTGATGTAAAAGGCGTCCACTGCGGTGGGCTAAAGGCGCCCCTCCGCCGCGAGTGCCTTTCACAAAAGGCGCCATTAGCCCCCCCACCACGTCAACTCTGGTGAGTCTTTCAAGGGCTCCCCCGAGCTGGCGTGATGGCAGAAGGCGTGGCAGGCGCCTCATTGTCATTGAATGCACCCGCGGCGGCGGGCTCATTCAATGACAATGGGCTGCTGACACGCCCTATTCCTATCATTACCTCCTCGACTGACTATTTTTGAAACTTTAAGATTCCTACAGATTTTTGGTCACAGAATGTTGGCATGTATGCAGTACAGGACCAAAAACACAGAGGTCAGCAGGGAACCTGGAAGTGAAGAAAGCAGATGCAATACAGGACCAAAATCAAAGCACACAGGTCAGCAGGGAACCTGGAAGTGAATAAAGCAGATGCAAGACAGGACCAAAAGCAAAACACAGAGGTCAGCAGGGAACCTGGAAGTGAAGAAAGGAGATGCAATACAGGACCAAAAGCAAAACACAGAGGTCAGCAGGGAACCTGGAAGTGAAGAAGGCAGATGCAAGACAGGACCAAAAGCAAAACACAGAGGTCAGCAGGTAACCTGGAAGTAGAGAATGCAGATGCAATACAGGACCAAAAGCAAAACACAGAGGTCAGCAGGGAACCTGGAAGTAGAGAAAGCAGATGCAAGACAGGACCAAAAGCAAAACACAGAGGTCAGCAGGGAACCTGGAAGTAGAGAAAGCAGATGCAAGACAGGACCAAAAGCAAAACACAGAGGTCAGCAGGGAACCTGGAAGTAAAGAAAGCAGATGCAATACAGGACCAAAAGCAAAACACAGAGGTCAGCAGGGAACCTGGAAGTAAAGAAAGCAGATGCAATACAGGACCAAAAGCAAAACACAGAGGTCAGCAGGGAACCTGGAAGTGAAGAAAGCAGATGCAATACAGGACCAAAAGCAAAACACAGAGGTCAGCAGGGAACCTGGAAGTGAAGAAAGCAGATGCAAGACAGGACCAAAAGCAAAACACAGAGGTCAGCAGGGAACCTGGAAGTGAAGAAAGCCGATGCAAGACAGGACCAAAAGCAAAACACAGAGGTCAGCAGGGAACCTGGAAGTAGAGAAAGCCGATGCAAGACAGGACCAAAAGCAAAACACAGAGGTCAGCAGGGAACCTGGAAGTGAAGAAAGCAGATGCAAGACAGGACCAAAAGCAAAACACAGAGGTCAGCAGGGAACCTAGAAGTGAAGAAACCAGATGCAGTACAGGACCAAAAACACAGAGGTCAGCAGGGAACCTGGAAGTGAAGAAAGCAGATGCAATACAGGACCAAAAGCAAAGCACACAGGTCAGCAGGGAACCTGGAAGTGAATAAAGCAGATGCAAGACAGGACCAAAAGCAAAACGCAGAGGTCAGCAGGGAACCTGGAAGTGAAGAAAGGAGATGCAAGACAGGACCAAAAGCAAAACGCAGAGGTCAGCAGGGAACCTGGAAGTAAAGAAAGCAGATGCAGTACAGGACCAAAAGCAAAACGCAGAGGTCAGCAGGGAACCTGGAAGTGAAGAAAGCAGATGCAATACAGGACCAAAAGCAAAACACAGAGGTCAGCAGGGAACCTGGAAGTGAAGAAGGCAGATGCAAGACAGGACCAAAAGCAAAACACAGAGGTCAGCAGGTAACCTGGAAGTAGAGAATGCAGATGCAATACAGGACCAAAAGCAAAACACAGAGGTCAGCAGGGAACCTGGAAGTAGAGAAAGCAGATGCAAGACAGGACCAAAAGCAAAACACAGAGGTCAGCAGGGAACCTGGAAGTGAAGAAAGCAGATGCAAGACAGGACCAAAAGCAAAACACAGAGGTCAGCAGGGAACCTGGAAGTGAAGAAAGCAGATGCAATACAGGACCAAAAGCAAAACACAGAGGTCAGCAGGGAACCTGGAAGTAGAGAAAGCAGATGCAAGACAGGACCAAAAGCAAAACACAGAGGTCAGCAGGGAACCTGGAAGTAGAGAAAGCAGATGCAAGACAGGACCAAAAGCAAAACACAGAGGTCAGCAGGGAACCTGGAAGTGAAGAATGCAGATGCAATAAAGGACCAAAAGCAAAACACAGAGGTCAGCAGGGAACCTGGAAGTGAAGAAAGCAGATGCAAGACAGGACCAAAAGCAAAACACAGAGGTCAGCAGGGAACCTGGAAGTAGAGAAAGCAGATGCAAGACAGGACCAAAAGCAAAACACAGAGGTCAGCAGGGAACCTGGAAGTAAAGAAAGCAGATGCAAGACAGGACCAAAAGCAAAACACAGAGGTCAGCAGGGAACCTAGAAGTGAAGAAAGCAGATGCAATACAGGACCAAGAGCAAAGCACACAGGTCAGCAGGGAACCTAGAAGTAGAGAATGCAGATGCAGTACAGGACCAAAAGCAAAACACAGAGGTCAGCAGGGAACCTGGAAGTAGAGAAAGCAGATACCTAGAAGTGAAGAAAGCAGATGCAATACAGGACCAAAAGCAAAACACAAAGGTCAGCAGGGAACCTGGAAGTAGAGAAAGCAGATACCTAGAAGTGAAGAAAGCAGATGCAATACAGGACCAAAAGCAAAACACAGAGGTCAGCAGGGAACCTGGAAGTAGAGAAATGAGATGCAATACAGGACCAAAAGCAAAACACAGAGGTCAGCAGGGAACCTGGAAGTAGAGAAAGCAGATGCAAGACAGGACCAAAAGCAAAGCACACGGGTCAGCAGGGAACCTAGACGTAGAGAAAGCAGATGCAGTACAGGACCAAAAGCAAAACACAGAGGTCAGCAGGGAACCTAGAAGTAGAGAATGCAGATGCAGTACAGGACCAAAAGCAAAACACAGAGGTCAGCAGGGAACCTGGAAGTAGACAAATGAGATGCAATACAGGACCAAAAGCAAAACACAGGGGTCAGCAGGGAACCTGGAAGTAGAGAAAGCAGATGCAAGACAGGACCAAAAGCAAAGCACACGGGTCAGCAGGGAACCTAGACGTAGAGAAAGCAGATGCAAGACAGGACCAAAAGCAAAACACAGAGGTCAGCAGGGAACCTGGAAGTGGAGAATGCAGATGCAATACAGGACCAAAAGCAAAACACAGAGGTCAGCATGGAACCTGGAAGTAGAGAAAGCAGATGCAAGACAGGACCAAAAGCAAAACACAGAGGTCAGCAGGGAACCTGGAAGTAGGAAAGCAGATGCAAGACAGGACCAAAAGCAAAACACAGAGGTCAGCAGGGAACCTGGAAGTGGAGAAAGCAGATGCAAGACAGGACCAAAAGCAAAGCACAGAGGTCAGCAGGGAACCTGGAAGTAGAGAAAGCAGATGCAATACAGGACCAAAAGCAAAACACAGAGGTCAGCAGGGAACCTGGAAGTAGAGAATGCAGATGCAAGACAGGACCAAAAGCAAAACACAGAGGTCAGCAGGGAACCTGGAAGTAGAGAATGCAGATGCAGTACAGGACCAAAAGCAAAACACAGAGGTCAGCAGGGAACCTGGAAGTAGAGAATGCAGATGCAAGACAGGACCAAAAGCAAAACACAGAGGTCAGCAGGGAACCTGGAAGTGAAGAAAGCAGATGCAAGACAGGACCAAGAGCAAAACACAGAGGTCAGCAGGGAACCTGGAAGTGAAGAAAGCAGATGCAAGACAGGACCAAGAGCAAAACACAGAGGTCAGCAGGGAACCTGGAAGTGAAGAAAGCAGATGCAAGACAGGACCAAAAGCAAAACACAGAGGTCAGCAGGGAACCTGGAAGTGAAGAAAGCAGATGCAAGACAGGACCAAAAGCAAAACACAGAGGTCAGCAGGGAACCTGGAAGTGAAGAATGCAGATGCAATACAGGACCAAAAGCAAAACACAGAGGTCAGCAGGGAACCTGGAAGTAGAGAATGCAGATGCAAGACAGGACCAAAAGCAAAACACAGAGGTCAGCAGGGAACCTGGAAGTAAAGAAAGCAGATGCAAGACAGGACCAAAAGCAAAACACAGAGGTCAGCAGGGAACCTAGAAGTAAAGAAAGCAGATGCAAGACAGGACCAAAAGCAAAGCACACAGGTCAGCAGGGAACCTAGAAGTGAAGAAAGCAGATGCAAGACAGGACCAAGAGCAAAGCACAGAGGTCAGCAGGGAACCTGGAAGTAGAGAAAGCAGATGCAAGACAGGACCAAAAGCAAAACACAGAGGTCAGCAGGGAACCTGGAAGTGAAGAAAGCAGATGCAAGACAGGACCAAAAGCAAAACACAGAGGTCAGCAGGGAACCTAGAAGTGGGGAAAGCAGATGCAAGACAGGACCAAAAGCAAAACACAGAGGTCAGCAGGGAACCTAGAAGTAGAGAAAGCAGATGCAAGACAGGACCAAAAGCAAAACACAGAGGTCAGCAGGGAACCTAGAAGTAGAGAAAGCAGATGCAAGACAGGACCAAAAGCAAAGCACAGAGGTCAGCAGGGAACCTAGAAGTGAAGAAAGCAGATGCAAGACAGGACCAAAAGCAAAGCACAGAGGTCAGCAGGGAACCTAGAAGTGAAGAAAGCAGATGCAATACAGGACCAAGAGCAAAGCACACAGGTCAGCAGGGAACCTGGAAGTAGAGAATGCAGATGCAAGACAGGACCAAAAGCAAAACACAGAGGTCAGCAGGGAACCTGGAAGTGAAGAAAGCAGATGCAAGACAGGACCAAAAGCAAAACACAGAGGTCAGCAGGGAACCTGGAAGTGAAGAATGCAGATGCAATACAGGACCAAAAGCAAAACACAGAGGTCAGCAGGGAACCTGGAAGTAGAGAAAGCAGATGCAAGACAGGACCAAAAGCAAAACACAGAGGTCAGCAGGGAACCTGGAAGTAGAGAAAGCAGATGCAAGACAGGACCAAAAGCAAAACACAGAGGTCAGCAGGGAACCTGGAAGTAGAGAAAGCAGATGCAAGACAGGAGAGAAAGCAGATGCAAGACAGGACCAAAAGCAAAACACAGAGGTCAGCAGGGAACCTGGAAGTAGAGAAAGCAGATGCAAGACAGGACCAAAAGCAAAACACAGAGGTCAGCAGGGAACCTGGAAGTAGAGAAAGCAGATGCAAGACAGGACCAAAAGCAAAACACAGAGGTCAGCAGGGAACCTGGAAGTAGAGAATGCAGATGCAAGACAGGACCAAAAGCAAAACACACAGGTCAGCAGGGAACCTGGAAGTAGAGAAAGCAGATGCAAGACAGGACCAAAAGCAAAGCACACAGGTCAGCAGGGAACCTGGAAGTAGAGAATGCAGATGCAAGACAGGACCAAAAGCAAAACACAGAGGTCAGCAGGGAACCTGGAAGTAGAGAAAGCAGATGCAAGACAGGACCAAAAGCAAAACACAGAGGTCAGCAAGGAACCTGGAAGTAGAGAATGCAGATGCAAGACAGGACCAAAAGCAAAACACAGAGGTCAGCAGGGAACCTGGAAGTAGAGAATGCAGATGCAAGACAGGACCAAAAGCAAAACACAGAGGTCAGCAGGGAACCTAGAAGTAGAGAAAGCAGATGCAAGACAGGACCAAAAGCAAAACAAAGAGGTCAGCAGGGAACCTAGAAGTGAAGAAAGCAGATGCAAGACAGGGCCAAAAGCAAAGCACACAGGTCAGCAGGGAACCTAGAAGTAGAGAAAGCAGATGCAATACAGGACCAAAAGCAAAAAACAGAGGTCAGCAGGGAACCTAGAAGTGAAGAAAGCAGATGCAAGACAGGACCAAAAGCAAAACAAAGAGGTCAGCAGGGAACCTGGAAGTGAAGAAAGCAGATGCAATACAGGACCAACAGCAAAACACAGAGGTCAGCAGGGAACCTAGAAGTAGAGAAAGCAGATGCAATACAGGACCAAAAGCAAAACACAGAGGTCAGCAGGGAACCTAGAAGTGAAGAAAGCAGATGCAAGACAGGACCAAAAGCAAAACACAGAGGTCAGCAGGGAACCTAGAAGTAAAGAAAGCAGATGCAAGACAGGACCAAAAGCAAAACACAGAGGTCAGCAGGGAACCTAGAAGTGAAGAAAGCAGATGCAGTACAGGACGGAAAACACAGAGGTCAGCAGGGAACCTGGAAGTGAATAAAGCAGATGCAATACAGGACCAAAAGCAAAGCACAGAGGTCAGCAGGGAACCTAGAAGTGAAGAATGCAGATGCAATACAGGACCAAAAGCAAAACACAGAGGTCAGCAGGGAACCTAGAAGTAGAGAAAGCAGATGCAAGACAGGACCAAAAGCAAAGCACACAGGTCAGCAGGGAACCTGGAAGTGAAGAAAGCAGATGCAAGACAGGACCAAAAGCAAAGCACACAGGTCAGCAGGGAACCTATAAGTGAAGAAAGCAGATGCAAGACAGGACCAAAAGCAAAACACAGAGGTCAGCGGGGAACCTAGAAGTGAAGAAAGCAGATGCAAGACAGGACCAAAAGCAAAGCACAGAGGTCAGCAGGGAACCTAGAAGTGAAGAAAGCAGATGCAAGACAGGACCAAAAGCAAAACACAGAGGTCAGCAGGGAACCTGGAAGTGAGGAAAGCAGATGCAATACAGGACCAAAAGCAAAACACAGAGGTCAGCAGGGAACCTAGAAGTGAAGAATGCAGATGCAAGACAGGACCAAAAGCAAAACACAGAGGTCAGCAGGGAACCTGGAAGTAGAGAAAGCAGATGCAAGACAGGACCAAAAGCAAAACACAGAGGTCAGCAGGGAACCTGGAAGTAGAGAAAGCAGATGCAAGACAGGACCAAAAGCAAAACACAGAGGTCAGCAGGGAACCTGGAAGTAGAGAAAGCAGATGCAAGACAGAGCACAGAGGTCAGCAGGGAACCTAGAAGTGAAGAAAGCAGATGCAAGACAGGACCAAAAGCAAAACACAGAGGTCAGCAGGGAACCTGGAAGTAGAGAAAGCAGATGCAAGACAGGACCAAAAGCAAAACACAGAGGTCAGCAGGGAACCTGGAAGTAGAGAATGCAGATGCAAGACAGGACCAAAAGCAAAACACAGAGGTCAGCAGGGAACCTGGAAGTAGAGAATGCAGATGCAAGACAGGACCAAAAGCAAAACACAGAGGTCAGCAGGGAACCTGGAAGTAGAGAAAGCAGATGCAAGACAGGACCAAAAGCAAAACACAGAGGTCAGCAGGGAACCTGGAAGTAGAGAAAGCAGATGCAAGACAGGGCCAAAAGCAAAACACAGAGGTCAGCAGGGAACCTGGAAGTGAAGAAAGCAGATGCAAGACAGGACCAAAAGCAAAGCACAGAGGTCAGCAGGGAACCTAGAAGTGAAGAAAGCAGATGCAAGACAGGACCAAAAGCAAAGCACAGAGGTCAGCAGGGAACCTAGAAGTGAAGAAAGCAGATGCAAGACAGGACCAAAAGCAAAACACAGAGGTCAGCAGGGAACCTGGAAGTAGAGAATGCAGATGCAAGACAGGACCAAAAGCAAAACACAGAGGTCAGCAGGGAACCTGGAAGTAGAGAATGCAGATGCAAGACAGGACCAAAAGCAAAACACAGAGGTCAGCAGGGAACCTGGAAGTAGAGAAAGCAGATGCAAGACAGGACCAAAAGCAAAACACAGAGGTCAGCAGGGAACCTGGAAGTAGAGAAAGCAGATGCAAGACAGGGCCAAAAGCAAAACACAGAGGTCAGCAGGGAACCTGGAAGTAGAGAAAGCAGATGCAAGACAGGACCAAAAGCAAAACACAGAGGTCAGCAGGGAACCTGGAAGTGAAGAAAGCAGATGCAAGACAGGACCAAAAGCAAAACACAGAGGTCAGCAGGGAACCTGGAAGTAGAGAAAGCAGATGCAATACAGGACCAAAAGCAAAGCACAGTGGTCAGCAGGGAACCTAGAAGTGAAGAAAGCAGATGCAAGACAGGACCAAAGCAAAACACAGAGGTCAGCAGGGAACCTAGAAGTGAAGAATGCAGATGCAAGACAGGACCAAAAGCAAAACACAGAGGTCAGCAGGGAACCTGGAACTAAAGAAAGCAGATGCAAGACAGGACCAAAAGCAAAACACAGAGGTCAGCAGGGAACCTGGAAGTAGAGAAAGCAGATGCAAGACAGGACCAAAAGCAAAACACAGAGGTCAGCAGGGAACCTAGAAGTAGAGAAAGCAGATGCAAGACAGGACCAAAAGCAAAACACAGAGGTCAGCAGGGAACCTAGAAGTGAAGAAAGCAGATGCAAGACACTACCAAAAGCAAAACACAGAGGTCAGCAGGGAACCTAGAAGTGAAGAATGCAGATGCAGTTGTAACGCTCACCTGATCCTCGCAGAGGCGCCGGTCTTGACTGGGTGACTACCGTATCTTCAAAGGTGATGTGTAGCACCCGGTTGGCTCTTTGGGCTGGACCTCTGTGCACTGTATGCCTGACGTGTAGAGTAAGATGTCTGCAGATAGAAAATATGGGGTTAATGAACTGGGGTTATTGGGGTGTCCCTATCTCTTTCCTCTTCTCCTGTAGACCCCCAAAGGTTAACGCTCTCACCTTAGGTAAGTGAATGCCGAGCTCTCCATCTGCCTCGGGGCAGGGTGCTGTAACCAGTTTCTTCACTGGATAGGTAGCGCAGGCCTCTTGACTTCAGAGGACTGCTGTCCGTCGTTTACTGCACGAACGGTAAGTTTCGAGTCATTCAAATGTCTTTAAAGTCTTTAGTAATGATGTCTCTTGTTTTGCAGGGTTCCGGCGATGGCGGATGACGGGCTGAAGTGAGTTGAAGATGGAGCCCGTGTGATGAATAGAAGCGCCTGGAAGCACGTAAGTAAGCGCTTGTTGCCTGCTTCACTATGCGCTCTAACTGTCTTTTTATTTTGCAGGTACGAGTTCGGAGCGGCTGCAGGGTGCTGGAATACCCACTGGATTAGATGTGGAAAGGAGTAATGGCATGTGAGTATTAAAGTTCCCCAATGTCTTTAAACGCACCTTGTTTTGTCTTTCAGATGCGGAATGCAGCGCCGAAGGCCTCCGGAGCGTGCGAAGAGTTGGTAAACTTTTGTCTTTCAGATGCCGGAATGCAGTGTGAAGACCTCCGGAGCGCACGAAGAGTAGGTAAGCCTTTGCCTTTCAGATGCCGGAATGCTAACCTGTTCTTTCTTGTCTTTATAGGTGTTGCTGAAGACTGGATTCAGGATGGTAAGCCTTTGCCTTTCAGATGCCGGAATGCTAACCTGTTCTTTCTTGTCTTTATAGGTGTTGCTGAAGACTGGATTCAGGATGGTAAGCCTTTTTCCTTAGGCCCAGGACCGGATGCAGAAGACACGATGAGCGTTCTGCTGCAGAGGTTGCAGAATAACGCAAAGCAAGATTCATCCACCGGGTGTGGTTTAAATAGCCTCCTGTAGTGCTTAGAAGTCTCCTTCCACAGCCACGCCCAAGTAAGAAAAGAGTTCCTGGTAAGAAAAGAGTTCCTGCCTTCCAGAAGAGTTCCAGTGTTCTGAATCTAGGGAGTGGCTCCAGCCCCACCCAACAGGAAAAGTAGTTCCAAACAGAAGAGGATCAGAGGCTCAACTGGCAGGCAAGTAAGCAGCATGGTCTGCTGAAGGTAAGTCCACCCAAGCATTATGAGCCCGGCGCTTCCAGCGCTGGGACTGGGCATATTTATGAGCCTGGTGCCACTGGCGCCAGGACTGGGTCCAAAAGGTCCCAATTGGGACTGGTTGGCACTCGGAACCTGGGTTATGGATCTGCTTCCAAGGGAGTTGGGAAAACCCTGACCTTTTGGAAGCAGAGATCATGACAGTACCCCCCCTCAAGGCCCCTCCCAAACCGGGCTTCTCCGGGGGTTTTGGCTTGTCAGGAAATGTTCGGTGAAATCTTTTGATTAGGCGAGGAGCGTGGACATATTCAGCAGGTTCCCAGGATCTCTCTTGGGGGCCGTAGCCTTTCCAGTCAATTAGGTAGAATAGTTTAGATTTGGAGATCTTGGAGTCCAGAATGCTTTTGACTTCAAACTCGAGTTCTCCATCCACTAGGATAGGTTTTGGAGATTTGGTTAGTCGGGTTTGAGGTTGCACGGGTTTTAATAGAGAGACGTGGAAGACCGGATGTATCTTCATGTGTGGGGGCAAGTCCAACTTGACCGCTACTGGGTTTACTATGGTAGTGATGGAATAGGGACCAAGGTATCTTGGGTTGAATGTGCGTGGCCCTTTTAGAGATAGATATTTGGTGGATAACCAGACTTGATCCCCTACTTGATAGTGAGGGGCTTCCTTCCGATGTTGATATGCTCCTTTCTTGTATTGTTCTTTAGCCCTTTGAAGGTGAGAAACAGCTTCCTTAAAGGCTTGGGTGATTGTAGAATGCAGGTAGTCTACTGCTGGTGTTTCAAGATCTTGGAGGGGATCCAACTCCGAGGTTCGAGGGTGATTGCCGTACAAAAGAAAAAACAGGGTTTTCCCAGTTCCCGAATGGACAGAGTTATTGTAGGCATACTCGGCTATCCAAAGGATATCTTTCCAAGTTTTTTCAGTTTGTTGCAGCATGCAGCGTAAATACTGTTCTAGAGTTTGATTGGTCCTCTCGGTCTGTCCGTCGGTCTGAGGGTGGTGACTGGTCGATAGTCTCACATCAATTTGAGCCGACCGACAGCAACTTCGCCAAAAATGAGAAATAAATTGACTACCTCGATCCGAAATTAGAACCGAAGGAAAACCGTGCAGTCGGACGATGTTTTCGAGAAATTCTCGGGCCAGAGTTGCTGCTGTTGGCAAGCCTTTGAGCGGAATGAAATGCGCCATCTTGGAGAATAAGTCCACGATTACTAGAATCGTATTGTATCCGGAGCATGGAGGTAGATCGGTGATGAAGTCCATAGAAAGCGTATGCCAAGGGCGAGGTGGGATGTCAATAGGGCGTAAGAGGCCTGCTGGTCTTTCCTTTTGACTCTTGTTTTGGGCGCATACTCCACAGGACATTATAAAGTCTCGGATATCTTTTTTCCAAGACGGCCACCAGAAGTAGCGCTTGATCTTTTCTGAGGTCTTGGCTATACCGGGATGACCTTCCATTAAAGAGTCGTGATAACAAGAGATTACTTTTTTCTGTAAATCTGTGCTGGATAGGTATAATCGTTCTTGGAAATACAATAAGTTGTCCTTTACTGCAAAGTCCTTTCCCTGCAGATGCCAATTCTGTATGTCTGCTGGAGTTACAAGTTGCCTGGCTTTATCCTTAACTTCCTCTATGGATTCTGTGGCTATTACACCCAGAATTCTTTGTTCGGGAATGATTGGTACAGGTTTAGGGTTGACCAAGTGTTCTTCCACTCCCATCCGAGAAAGGGCATCGGCTTTACCGTTCTTTGTACCAGGTCGATAGGTAATTATGAAGTCAAACTCGGCAAAGAATAATGCCCAACGGAGTTGTCTAGAGGATTGGGCTTTTGCGGTCTTCAAATATTGCAGGTTTCGGTGATCCGTAATCACAGTAACGGTGTGTCGGGCCCCCAGCAGATAATGCCGCCAAGCCTTAAAGGCAGACTTGATAGCCAGAAGTTCCTTGTCAGTAATCGTGTAATTGATTTCAGGAGGCGAGAATTTGCGGGACCAAAATGCCACGGGATGCAACTGGTTGGTTACCGGGTCCTTTTGTGATAGAACTGCCCCCATGGCAAGGCTTGAAGCATCAGTTTCCACGATGTAGGGGAGTTCGGGGCGAGGGTGTTTTAAGATTGGTGCAGAGATAAATTTAGTCTTCAAATCCTGGAAAGCTTGTTCCGCCTCGGTAGACCATTCAAAACGTTTGTTTTTCTTTAACAAGGCAGTGATGGGCTGGACTATTCGAGAGAATTCGGGGATAAACCTGCGGTAAAAGTTAGCGAAGCCTAACATGCTTTGCACACCTTTTACGGAGGATGGTGATGGCCATTTGAGAACTGCATCGACCTTCTTTGAATCCATACGCACTCCGCCAGGTGATAATATGAATCCCAAGAATTCAACTTCAGTCACGTTGAAAACACATTTTTCCAACTTAGCAAAAAGTTTGTGTTGACGCAATCTTTCGAGGACCATTTTCACGTGTTTCCGATGTTCAGATTCCGATGAAGAATAAACGAGGATGTCGTCAATGTAAACAACAACACATACATCTATGAGCTCTCTGAGGACATCGTTCATAAAATATTGAAAGGCGGCAGGGGCATTGCAAAGTCCGAAGGGCATGACCTGATATTCAAATAGCCCATACTTGGTGCGGAAGGCCGTCTTCCATTCATCGCCCTCTTTTACTCGTACCAAGTGGTAAGCTCCTCTAAGATCCAGCTTTGTATATATGCATGCTTTTCTGACTTGGTCCAGGAGTTCAGGGATCAAAGGTAACGGATATCTATTCTTAACGGTGATCTGGTTCAGGGAGCGATAATCGATACAAGTTCTAAGGTCTCCTTCCTTTTTTGGAACGAAGAACAAAGCTGAAGAAGCAGGGGACTTGGAAGGACGAATAAACCCATTTGCCAGGTATTGATCCAGGTATTGTCGAAGGTGAAGGTTCTCAGGCTCGGTGAGGGCATAAATTCTACTACAAGGAGGAGTAGATCCAGGTATCAGGTCTATCTGGCAGTCATAAGACCTATGAGGAGGTAGAGAGTTAGCCTGATCCTTCCGGAAAACATCTTGGTATTCTAGGTATTCGGGAGGTAACTGGGGAGTCTCTGAAGAAATTGCGGCCAGTGCAACACCAGGTGGAGGGTGACAAGTAGAGACACATTCTGGAAACTGGACCGTTCTTGCTCGCCAATCGATCAGAGGATTGTGTTTCTCTAACCAAGGTATTCCTAGAATAATCTGAAACTGAGGGGCCTTGATCACATCGAACACGATCTTCTCATGGTGTCCATCTTGACTTACTAGCGTCACCTCTTAAGTGGTATGCGTTACTGGCCCGGAGGCTATCTCCGTACCATCCACCGTAGTAATGACGTCCTTTACAGCCTTGGGACAAAGAGTTAGATTCATCCTCAAAACCATTTCATGATCCACATAATTGCCGATGGCACCGCTGTCGACGTAAGCTTCAATTGCATGTAATCGATCCGGATTATCAGGGCTAATGAGGACCATAGGTATCACGAAATGCGAGGTCACGGAACTGGTTTTCACGCTCGGCAAGAGGACCTCTAGTCTTGTCGGGCGAGGTCGTTTCCCTGCTCAGAGTTTGTAACTTTGGTAACTGCAGCTCCTACTGCCTTCTTGGCAGGTTTCACAGGACAGTCTCGAAGAAAGTGCCCTGAGTTTCCGCAATATAGGCATAATTGCAACTGTTTCCTCCTTTCCCGCTCCCTTTGTGTTAGAGGACCTTTCAGACCCCCTATTTGCATGGGTTCCCCGGAGTCTACTCCTTTGGAAGGAGTTGGCGGTTTGGAAAATACTCGAGCATCAAACTTGGAACGATCGGCCTTCCTGTTCTGCAGCCTGTGATCTATTTGAACGACCAAGTCTATATAATCCGAACAGTCTTGTGGGGGATTCACTACTTGGGCTAAAACGTCTTTGAGCTCTCCACGTAGACCTCTATAAAACAGCGTAATCCTTTTGTCCTCAGGCCATTGAGTTTCCACTATTAGTCTATTGAAAGATGCAATATAAGCCAAAAGGTCTTGATTACCCTGTCGCAACGAAAGAAGCTCATTGTCCAAGGCCTGCCCCTGTGAATGTCTTGCGAACAGTTTTTCCATACTAAGCTGAAAGGCTTGAAAATCATGGAGAACCGGATCATCTTGATTAACTAGAGGGATCGACCAGTCTGCCGCATTGCCACTAAGGTACGAAAGTACAAAAGCTACTTTTGCTTGATCAGTTGGAAAGGCTGCTGGCCGGCATAAGAAGTGCAACCGGCACTGATTGATAAATACTGCAAACCTCTTTGGGTCACCAGAAAATCGTTCGGGCGGAGCCAGAGGTACATTCCCAGGTAGGTTGATCTGCACTGGATTCATAGAGGATGTTGAAGGAAGATTTGCCCCTGATGCGGGTAACGGGGTCTGTCCGGCTTGTGACTGTAGCACTTGTCTAGCAAGATTGTCTGTTCTCTCCTTGGAAATAATTAGTTCCCTTCTTAGAGCATTCGTTTCCTGACGAGCTGCATGCACTTCTGCCCTTAGTTCCCCAAGTAACCGGGCTAGGGGGTCAGTATCGAGGTTTCCATAGCGCCTGGGCGAGAGTTTTGCGGTAGGCTTTGCGTTCTGTAACGCTCACCTGATTCTCGCAGAGGCGCCGGTCTTGACTGGGCGACTACCGTATCTTCAAAGGTGATGTGTAGCACCCGGTTGGCTCTTTGGGCTGGACCTCTGTGCACTGTATGCCTGACGTGTAGAGTAAGATGTCTGCAGAAAATATGGGGTTAATGAACTGGGGTTATTGGGGTGTCCCTATCTCTTTCCTCTTCTCCTCTCCTGTAGACCCCCAAAGGTTAACGCTCTCACCTTGGGTAAGTGAATGCCGAGCTCTCCATCTGCCTCGGGGCAGGGTGCTGTAACCAGTTTCGTCACTGGATAGGTAGCGCAGGCCTCTTGACTTCAGAGGACTGCTGTCCGTCGTTTACTGCACGAACGGTAAGTTTCGAGTCATTCAAATGTCTTTAAAGTCTTTAGTAATGATGTCTCTTGTTTTGCAGGGTTCCGGCGATGGCGGATGACGGGCTGAAGTGAGTTGAAGATGGAGCCCGTGTGATGAATAGAAGCGCCTGGAAGCACGTAAGTAAGCGCTTGTTGTCTGCTTCACTATGCGCTCTAACTGTCTTTTTATTTTGCAGGTACGAGTTCGGAGCGGCTGCAGGGTGCCTTAATACCCACTGGATTAGATGTGGAAAGGAGTAATGGCACGTGAGTATTAAAGTTCCCCAATGTCTTTAAACGCACCTTGTTTTGTCTTTCAGATGCGGAATGCAGCGCCGAAGGCCTCCGGAGCGTGCGAAGAGTTGGTAAACTTTTGTCTTTCAGATGCCGGAATGCAGTGTGAAGACCTCCGGAGCGCACGAAGAGTAGGTAAGCCTTTGCCTTTCAGATGCCGGAATGCTAACCTGTTCTTTCTTGTCTTTATAGGTGTTGCTGAAGACTGGATTCAGGATGGTAAGCCTTTGCCTTTCAGATGCCGGAATGCTAACCTGTTCTTTCTTGTCTTTATAGGTGTTGCTGAAGACTGGATTCAGGATGGTAAGCCTTTTTCCTTAGGCCCAGGACCGGATGCAGAAGAAACGATGAGCGTTCTGCTGCAGAGGTTGCAGAATAACGCAAAGCAAGATTCATCCACCGGGTGTGGTTTAAATAGCCTCCTGTAGTGCTTAGAAGTCTCCTTCCACAGCCACGCCCAAGTAAGAAAAGAGTTCCTGGTAAGAAAAGAGTTCCTGCCTTCCAGAAGAGTTCCAGTGTTCTGAATCTAGGGAGTGGCTCCAGCCCCACCCAACAGGAAAAGTAGTTCCAAACAGAAGAGGATCAGAGGCTCAACTGGCAGGCAAGTAAGCAGCATGGTCTGTTGAAGGTAAGTCCACCCAAGCATTATGAGCCCGGCGCTTCCAGCGCTGGGACTGGGCATATTTATGAGCCTGGTACCACTGGCGCCAGGACTGGGTCCAAAAGGTCCCAATTGGGACTGGTTGGCACTCGGAACCTGGGTTATGGATCTGCTTCCAAGGGAGTTGGGAAAACCCTGACCTTTTGGAAGCAGAGATCATGACAGCAGTACAGTACCAAAAGCAAAACACAGAGGTCAGCAGGGAACCTAGAAGTAAAGAAAGCAGATGCAGTACAGGACCAAAAGCAAAACACAGAGGTCAGCAGGGAACCTAGAAGTGAAGAAAGCAGATGCAAGACAGGACCAAACGCAAAACACAGAGGTCAGCAGGGAACCTAGAAGTAGAGAAAGCAGATACCTAGAAGTGAAGAAAGCAGATGCAATACAGGACCAAAAGCAAAACACAGAGGTCAGCAGGGAACCTAGAAGTAGAGAATGCAGATGCAAGACAGGACCAAAAGCAAAACACAGAGGTCAGCAGGGAACCTAGAAGTAGAGAAAGCAGATGCAAGACAGGACCAAAAGCAAAACACAGAGGTCAGCAGGGAACCTGGAAGTAGAGAATGCAGATGCAAGACAGGACCAAAAGCAAAACACAGAGGTCAGCAGGGAACCTAGAAGTAGAGAAAGCAGATGCAAGACAGGACCAAAAGCAAAACACAGAGGTCAGCAGGGAACCTGGAAGTAGAGAAAGCAGATGCAATACAGGACCAAAAGCAAAACACAGAGGTCAGCAGGGAACCTGGAAGTAGAGAATGCAGATGCAAGACAGGACCAAAAGCAAAACACAGAGGTCAGCAGGGATCCTGGAAGTGAAGAAAGCAGATGCAATACAGGACCAAAAGCAAAACACAGAGGTCAGCAGGGAACCTGGAAGTGAAGAAAGCAGATGCAATACAGGACCAAAAGCAAAACACAGAGGTCAGCAGGGAACCTAGAAGTGAAGAAAGCAGATGCAAGACAGGACCAAAAGCAAAACACAGAGGTCAGCAGGGAACCTGGAAGTGAAGAAAGCAGATGCAAGACAGGACCAAAAGCAAAACACAGAGGTCAGCAGGGAACCTGGAAGTGAAGAAAGCAGATGCAATACAGGACCAAAAGCAAAACACAGAGGTCAGCAGGGAACCTGGAAGTGAAGAAAGCAGATGCAATACAGGACCAAAAGCAAAACACAGAGGTCAGCAGGGAACCTGGAAGCGAAGAAAGCAGATGCAAGACAGGACCAAAAGCAAAACACAGAGGTCAGCAGGGAACCTGGAAGTAGAGAAAGCCGATGCAATACAGGACGAGAAGCAAAGCACAGAGGTCAGCAGGGAACCTAGAAGTGAAGAAAGCAGATGCAATACAGGACCAAAAGCGGGAACCTGGAAGTAGAGAAAGCCGATGCAATAGAGGACGAGAAGCAAAGCACAGAGGTCAGCAGGGAACCTAGAAGTGAAGAAAGCAGATGCAAGACAGGACCAAAAGCAAAACACAGAGGTCAGCAGGGAACCTAGAAGTGAAGAAAGCAGATGCAAGACAGGACCAAAAGCAAAACACAGAGGTCAGCAGGGAACCTAGAAGTAGAGAAAGCAGATGCAATACAGGACCAAAAGCAAAACACAGAGGTCAGCAGGGAACCTAGAAGTGTAGAAAGCAGATGCAATACAGGACCAAAAGCAAAACACAGAGGTCAGCAGGGAACCTGGAAGTGAAGAAAGCAGATGCAATACAGGACCAAAAGCAAAACACAGAGGTCAGCAGGGAACCTAGAAGTAGAGAAAGCAGATGCAATACAGGGCCAAAAGCAAAACACAGAGGTCAGCAGGGAACCTAGAAGTAGAGAAAGCAGATGCAGTACAGGACCAAAAGCAAAACACAGAGGTCAGCAGGGAACCTAGAAGTGGAGAAAGCAGATGCAATACAGGACCAAAAGCAAAACACAGAGGTCAGCAGGGAACCTGGAAGTAGAGAAAGCAGATGCAAGACAGGACCAAAAGCAAAACACAGAGGTCAGCAGGGAACCTGGAAGTAGAGAAAGCAGATGCAAGACAGGACCAAAAGCAAAACACAGAGGTCAGCAGGGAACCTGGAAGTAGAGAATGCAGATGCAAGACAGGACCAAAAGCAAAACACAGAGGTCAGCAGGGAACCTGGAAGTAGAGAATGCAGATGCAAGACAGGACCAAAAGCAAAACACAGAGGTCAGCAGGGAACCTGGAAGTAGAGAATGCAGATGCAAGACAGGACCAAAAGCAAAACACAGAGGTCAGCAGGGAACCTGGAAGTAGAGAATGCAGATGCAAGACAGGACCAAAAGCAAAACACAGAGGTCAGCAGGGAACCTGGAAGTAGAGAATGCAGATGCAAGACAGGACCAAAAGCAAAACACAGAGGTCAGCAGGGAACCTAGAAGTGAAGAAAGCAGATGCAAGACAGGACCAAAAGCAAAACACAGAGGTCAGCAGGGAACCTGGAGGTAGAGAAAGCAGATGCAATACAGGACCAAAAGCAAAACACAGAGGTCAGCAGGGAACCTGGAAGTAGAGAATGCAGATGCAAGACAGGACCAAAAGCAAAACACAGAGGTCAGCAGGGAACCTGTAAGTGAAGAATGCAGATGCAAGACAGGACCAAAAGCAAAACACAGAGGTCAGCAGGGAACCTAGAAGTGAAGAAAGCAGATGCAAGACAGGACCAAAAGCAAAGCACACAGGTCAGCAGGGAGCCTAGAAGTGAAGAATGCAGATGCAATACAGGACCAAGAGCAAAACACAGAGGTCAGCAGGGAACCTGGAAGTGAAGAAAGCAGATGCAATACAGGACCAAGAGCAAAACACAGAGGTCAGCAGGGAACCTGGAAGTAGAGAATGCAGATGCAAGACAGGAACAAAAGCAAAACACAGAGGTCAGCAGGGAACCTGGAAGTGAAGAATGCAGATGCAAGACAGGACCAAAAGCAAAACACAGAGGTCAGCAGGGAACCTAGAAGTGAAGAAAGCAGATGCAAGACAGGACCAAAAGCAAAACACAGAGGTCAGCAGGGAACCTAGAAGTAGAGAAAGCAGATGCAGTACAGGACCAAAAGCAAAACACAGAGGTCAGCAGGGAACCTAGAAGTGGAGAAAGCAGATGCAATACAGGACCAAAAGCAAAACACAGAGGTCAGCAGGGAACCTGGAAGTGGAGAATGCCGATGCAATACAGGACCAAAAGCAAAACACAGAGGTCAGCAGGGAACCTGGAAGTAGAGAAAGCAGATGCAAGACAGGACCAAAAGCAAAACACAGAGGTCAGCAGGGAACCTGGAAGTAGAGAAAGCAGATGCAAGACAGGACCAAAAGCAAAACACAGAGGTCAGCAGGGAACCTGGAAGTAGAGAATGCAGATGCAAGACAGGACCAAAAGCAAAACACAGAGGTCAGCAGGGAACCTGGAAGTAGAGAATGCAGATGCAAGACAGGACCAAAAGCAAAACACAGAGGTCAGCAGGGAACCTGGAAGTAGAGAATGCAGATGCAAGACAGGACCAAAAGCAAAACACAGAGGTCAGCAGGGAACCTGGAAGTAGAGAATGCAGATGCAAGACAGGACCAAAAGCAAAACACAGAGGTCAGCAGGGAACCTGGAAGTAGAGAATGCAGATGCAAGACAGGACCAAAAGCAAAACACAGAGGTCAGCAGGGAACCTAGAAGTGAAGAAAGCAGATGCAAGACAGGACCAAAAGCAAAACACAGAGGTCAGCAGGGAACCTGGAGGTAGAGAAAGCAGATGCAATACAGGACCAAAAGCAAAACACAGAGGTCAGCAGGGAACCTGGAAGTAGAGAATGCAGATGCAAGACAGGACCAAAAGCAAAACACAGAGGTCAGCAGGGAACCTGGAAGTGAAGAATGCAGATGCAAGACAGGACCAAAAGAAAAACACAGAGGTCAGCAGGGAACCTGGAAGTAGAGAATGCAGATGCAAGACAGGACCAAAAGCAAAACACAGAGGTCAGCAGGGAACCTGGAAGTAGAGAATGCAGATGCAAGACAGGACCAAAAGCAAAACACAGAGGTCAGCAGGGAACCTGGAAGTAGAGAATGCAGATGCAAGACAGGACCAAAAGCAAAACACAGAGGTCAGCAGGGAACCTGGAAGTAGAGAATGCAGATGCAAGACAGGACCAAAAGCAAAACACAGAGGTCAGCAGGGAACCTAGAAGTGAAGAAAGCAGATGCAAGACAGGACCAAAAGCAAAACACAGAGGTCAGCAGGGAACCTGGAGGTAGAGAAAGCAGATGCAATACAGGACCAAAAGCAAAACACAGAGGTCAGCAGGGAACCTGGAAGTAGAGAATGCAGATGCAAGACAGGACCAAAAGCAAAACACAGAGGTCAGCAGGGAACCTGGAAGTAGAGAATGCAGATGCAAGACAGGACCAAAAGCAAAACACACAGGTCAGCAGGGAACCTGGAAGTGAAGAATGCAGATGCAAGACAGGACCAAAAGCAAAACACACAGGTCAGCAGGGAACCTAGAAGTGAAGAAAGCAGATGCAAGACAGGACCAAAAGCAAAGCACACAGGTCAGCAGGGAACCTAGAAGTGAAGAATGCAGATGCAAGACAGGACCAAGAGCAAAACACAGAGGTCAGCAGGGAACCTGGAAGTGAAGAAAGCAGATGCAAGACAGGACCAAGAGCAAAACACAGAGGTCAGCAGGGAACCTGGAAGTGAAGAAAGCAGATGCAAGACAGGACCAAAAGCAAAACACAGAGGTCAGCAGGGAACCTGGAAGTGAAGAATGCAGATGCAAGACAGGACCAAAAGCAAAACACAGAGGTCAGCAGGGAACCTGGAAGTAGAGAAAGCAGATGCAAGACAGGACCAAAAGCAAAACACAGAGGTCAGCAGGGAACCTGGAAGTAGAGAAAGCAGATGCAAGACAGGACCAAAAGCAAAACACAGAGGTCAGCAGGGAACCTGGAAGTGAAGAATGCAGATGCAATACAGGACCAAAAGCAAAACACAGAGGTCAGCAGGGAACCTGGAAGTAGAGAAAGCAGATGCAAGACAGGACCAAAAGCAAAACACAGAGGTCAGCAGGGAACCTGGAAGTAGAGAAAGCAGATGCAAGACAGGACCAAAAGCAAAACACAGAGGTCAGCAGGGAACCTGGAAGTAGAGAAAGCAGATGCAAGACAGGACCAAAAGCAAAACACAGAGGTCAGCAGGGAACCTGGAAGTAGAGAAAGCAGACTCAAGACAGGACCAAAAGCAAAACACAGAGGTCAGCAGGGAACCTGGAAGTAGAGAAAGCAGATGCAAGACAGGACCAAAAGCAAAACACAGAGGTCAGCAGGGAAACTAGAAGTGAAGAATGCAGATGCAAGACAGGACCAAAAGCAAAGCACACAGGTCAGCAGGGAACCTGGAAGTAGAGAAAGCAGATGCAAGACAGGACCAAAAGCAAAACACAGAGGTCAGCAGGGAAACTAGAAGTGAAGAAAGCAGATGCAAGACAGGACCAAAAGCAAAACACAGAGGTCAGCAGGGAACCTAGAAGTGAAGAAAGCAGATGCAAGACAGGACCAAAAGCAAAACACAGAGGTCAGCAGGGAACCTAGAAGTGAAGAAAGCAGATGCAAGACAGGACCAAAAGCAAAACACAGAGGTCAGCAGGGAACCTAGAAGTGAATAAAGCAGATGCAATACAGGACCAAAAGCAAAGCACACAGGTCAGCAGGGAACCTAGAAGTAGAGAAAGCAGATGCAATACAGGACCAAAAGCAAAACACAGAGGTCAGCAGGGAACCTGGAAGTAGAGAAAGCAGATGCAATACAGGACCAAAAGCAAAACACAGAGGTCAGCAGGGAACCTGGAAGTAGAGAAAGCAGATGCAAGACAGGACCAAAAGCAAAACACAGAGGTCAGCAGGGAACCTGGAAGTGAAGAAAGCAGATGCAATACAGGACCAAAAGCAAAACACAGAGGTCAGCAGGGAACCTAGAAGTAGAGAAAGCAGATGCAATACAGGACCAAAAGCAAAACACAGAGGTCAGCAGGGAACCTAGAAGTGAAGAAAGCAGATGCAAGACAGGACCAAAAGCAAAACACAGAGGTCAGCAGGGAACCTAGAAGTAAAGAAAGCAGATGCAAGACAGGACCAAAAGCAAAACACAGAGGTCAGCAGGGAACCTAGAAGTGAAGAAGCAGGGAACCTAGAAGTAGAGAAAGCAGATGCAAGACAGGACCAAAAGCAAAGCACACAGGTCAGCAGGGAACCTAGAAGTGAAGAATGCAGATGCAAGACAGGACCAAAAGCAAAGCACAGAGGTCAGCAGGGAACCTAGAAGTGAAGAAAGCAGATGCAAGACAGGACCAAAAGCAAAGCACAGAGGTCAGCAGGGAACCTGGAAGTAGAGAAAGCAGATGCAAGACAGGACCAAAAGCAAAACACAGAGGTCAGCAGGGAACCTAGAAGTAGAGAAAGCAGATGCAATACAGGACCAAAAGCAAAACACAGAGGTCAGCAGGGAACCTGGAAGTAGAGAAAGCAGATGCAAGACAGGACCAAAAGCAAAACACAGAGGTCAGCAGGGAACCTGGAAGTGAAGAAAGCAGATGCAAGACAGGACCAAAAGCAAAGCACAGAGGTCGGCAGGAAACCTGGAAGTGAAGAAAGCAGATGCAAGACAGGACCAAAAGCAAAACACAGAGGTCAGCAGGGAACCTGGAAGTAGAGAAAGCAGATGCAAGACAGGACCAAAAGCAAAACACAGAGGTCAGCAGGGAACCTGGAAGTAGAGAAAGCAGATGCAAGACAGGACCAAAAGCAAAACACAGAGGTCAGCAGGGAACCTGGAAGTAGAGAAAGCAGATGCAAGACAGGACCAAAAGCAAAACACAGAGGTCAGCAGGGAACCTGGAAGTAGAGAATGCAGATGCAAGACAGGACCAAAAGCAAAACACAGAGGTCAGCAGGGAACCTGGAAGTAGAGAATGCAGATGCAAGACAGGACCAAAAGCAAAACACAGAGGTCAGCAGGGAACCTGGAAGTAGAGAAAGCAGATGCAAGACAGGACCAAAAGCAAAACACAGAGGTCAGCAGGGAACCTAGAAGTGAAGAATGCAGATGCAATACAGGACCAAAAGCAAAACACAGAGGTCAGCAGGGAACCTAGAAGTAGAGAAAGCAGATGCAAGACAGGACCAAAAGCAAAGCACACAGGTCAGCAGGGAACCTGGAAGTGAAGAAAGCAGATGCAAGACAGGACCAAAAGCAAAGCACAGAGGTCAGCAGGGAACCTAGAAGTGAAGAAAGCAGATGCAAGACAGGACCAAAAGCAAAATACAGAGGTCAGCAGGGAACCTAGAAGTAGAGACAGCAGATGCAAGACAGGACCAAAAGCAAAACACAGAGGTCAGCAGGGAACCTGGAAGTAGAGAAAGCAGATGCAAGACAGGAGCAAAAGCAAAACACAGAGGTCAGCAGGGAACCTAGAAGTAGAGAAAGCAGATGCAAGACAGGACCAAAAGCAAAACACAGAGGTCAGCAGGGAACCTAGAAGTAAAGAAAGCAGATGCAAGACAGGACCAAAAGCAAAACACAGAGGTCAGCAGGGAACCTAGAAGTAAAGAAAGCAGATGCAAGACAGGACCAAAAGCAAAACACAGACGTCAGCAGGGAACCTAGAAGTAAAGAAAGCAGATGCAATACAGGACCAAAAGCAAAACACAGAGGTCAGCAGGGAACCTGGAAGTGAAGAATGCAGATGCAAGACAGGACCAAAAGCAAAGCACAGAGGTCAGCAGGGAACCTAGAAGTGAAGAAAGCAGATGCAAGACAGGACCAAAAGCAAAGCACAGAGGTCAGCAGGGAACCTAGAAGTGAAGAAAGCAGATGCAAGACAGGACCAAAAGCAAAACACAGAGGTCAGCAGGGAACCTGGAGGTAGAGAAAGCAGATGCAATACAGGACCAAAAGCAAAACACAGAGGTCTGCAGGGAACCTAGAAGTAGAGAAAGCAGATGCAATACAGGACCAAAAGCAAAACACAGAGGCCAGCAGGGAACCTAGAAGTAGAGACAGCAGATGCAAGACAGGACCAAAAGCAAAACACAGAGGTCAGCAGGGAACTTGGAAGTGAACAAAGCAGATGCAAGACAAGACCAAAAGCAAAGCACAGAGGTCAGCAGGGAACCTAGAAGTGAAGAAAGCAGATGCAAGACAGGACCAAAAGCAAAACACAGAGGTCAGCAGGGAACCTGGAAGTAGAGAAAGCAGATGCAAGACAGGACCAAAAGCAAAACACAGAGGTCAGCAGGGAACCTGGAAGTGAAGAAAGCAGATGCAAGACAGGACCAAAAGCAAAACACAGAGGTCAGCAGGGAACCTGGAAGTGAAGAAAGCAGATGCAAGACAGGACCAAAAGCAAAACACAGAGGTCAGCAGGGAACCTAGAAGTAGAGAAAGCAGATGCAAGACAGGACCAAAAGCAAAACACAGAGGTCAGCAGGGAACCTAGAAGTAAAGAAAGCAGATGCAATAAAGGACCAAAAGCAAAACACAGAGGTCAGCAGGGAACCTAGAAGTAGAGAAAGCAGATGCAAGACAGGACCAAAAGCAAAACACAGAGGTCAGCAGGGAACCTAGAAGTGAAGAAAGCAGATGCAAGACAGGACCAAAAGCAAAACACAGAGGTCAGCAGGGAACCTAGAAGTGAAGAAAGCAGATGCAAGACAGGACCAAAAGCAAAACACAGAGGTCAGCAGGGAACCTGGAAGTAGAGAAAGCAGATGCAAGACAGGACCAAAAGCAAAACACAGAGGTCAGCAGGGAACCTGGAAGTAGAGAAAGCAGATGCAATACAGGACCAAAAGCAAAACACAGAGGTCAGCAGGGAACCTGGAAGTGAAGAATTCAGGCAAATGCAATGTGATGCCACAAACCGTGGATAGCACCACAATATCAAAAACAGTAGAGAGGAAACATAAAGTCAATACAGTCAACAAGGCACGGAACGCAACAGGCACCTAGAAGAAGAATGCAGGCAATGCAAAGTAATTACATAAAAAAAGCGGAGCACGAGACAGTGTCAGAATAATGCACAAGAGATCAAAGAGGGAACGGCTGAGATGTGAAAGGAAGGAAGGGAAACACAGGAGGGGGGACGGAACAGGATGCAGGGACCTTCAATGCGTGGGAGCGCACGCTAGAGAAGCAAGGGAGCGCATGTGGCCAAGTTGTGAGGGAGCGCACGCACCTGAACAGGATAAGGGGACCTACGGTGCTAGGGAGCACCCACGTGGCTAGGGAAGCAAGGGAGCGCACCCGGCCAAGTTGCATGGGAGCCCACGCACGCAAACAGGATGAGAGGACCTACAATGCGAAGGAGCGCACACGGCTAGGGAAACCAGGGAGTGCATGTAGCCTGAAGTTGCGAGGGAAAGCACATGGCCTGAGTTAAAGGGAGTGCATGAAGAGGGGAGATGCAAGTACGTGGGGGTGGGAGGATCAGTTGCAGGGGCAGCAATGCGTCATGATGATGTCCTCTTCTTTGCTGCTGACATCACGAGTTAAGTCATATCCTTTCAGTTTGTGTAAAAAAACTCTGTTCAGTAGCTCTTGGGGATCTCTTTCTACATTGTGGTGGTTACTTTGTAAGTGTTTACCAGTGTGCAGGGTAATGATCCGGTAAGGGGTAGGCCGCCTCGCGTTGTTACAACTCTTCATAATTGCTGTGTGCTCGCATCTTGACACAGGCCTCCCGCGACCTTTCCCTCCCTTCCCCTGTTCCTATCGGGACATGCTCCTGAGTCGGGTGCATTGCCTGCCCGAATGCCTGGTCGGCGCACCAGGGGTCACAGCCTGTATTAAAGTGAGGTGTTTTCTCCTCGAGCGGTGGCACGCGTCACTGTGCACGTAGGCCACACACCTATGGTGTGTCAGGATCGGCAAGGCTTCACATAGCCTGTTTGGCGTGCGTACCTCCTGAGCCTGAGCTCAGCCATCACGTTGCGTAAAAGCTCAGCCGGCATGCTGGGTGCATGTGAGAAGGTCCCCCCAGACACTTTATTATTATTTTTTTTTAACGTGTTTATTTTAAGAAGGCAGGTTATCACAATACATAACTTAAACATTCGCAACATCATGCATAGTACAATACAATACGATATCTCTCCCATTCCCTCCCCCAGTCTCAAGTTTCTTCCCCCCGCTCCCGCTGGGGCTCCCCAGCTTGCATTGTTCTCCTGGCCAATTGGGGCTTAAATGTCAAAGCCGGGAAATGTTGGTCATAGTCGAGGACCGGACCCCAGATGTTATGAAATCGATGTAGAAGGCCTGCCCCAGCAGCCGTCATCCTCCCAGCTATCAAGATGTCCCAGACCTTCACCCACCAGAACGGCATGAGGGGGCCTTCCGCCGTCTTCCATGTGTGGGCTATCACGTTCCTGCCCGCCAATAAGCATTGGGATAATAGTTTGGCCCTGGGCCCTGACCTTGGGTAGATTCCAGGAATTGGGGCTCCAAGGAGAATAGGTTCAGGCTCTAGGGGCAGTTGCACCTGAGTAATGTCCGCAATCGTCGCCAGGCAATGTTTCCAGAAAGCTTGGGCCTTGGGGCAGGACACCACATATGGAAGAAGGAGCCTACTTGGCCACATTGTCTCTAGCAGTGTGGGTCGCGAGTGGGATGCATGTGATGGAGTCTTAAGGGCGGGAAATACCACCAGAGGAGGATCTTATAGGTGCATTCCCTATTTGTGATACATGATGAAGAGGTGAGGGCCCGGGACCAGATATCAACCCAGAGTTGTTCCTCTATAGGGTGGCTCAGGTCCGCTTCCCATTGGGCCATGTATCGGGGCTTGGAAATTAGGAAGTCCGGTTGGAGGCGTTTGTACAGAGTAGAGATTCTCCCTCAGGGTGGCAGCTCGGTAAGGGTCAGTTCAATGGCCGTTGGGGGGCGGGTGGCTACCTGGCGACTCTGTGGATGAGTGCACCAGTGGCGTAGCTGGATGTACATGAACCTATCCTGTTCCTGAATCTTGAAGAGTTCTTTGCATCACTCGAAGGTGCAGGGTTGACCCCCCTCGAAGAGTTGTCCCAGGGACTCCAGGCATCCTGCGATCCAGGGCCCAAAGTTTCGAATTGACAGGCCAGGTGAGAAAGTCGGGTTCATGAACACTGGGGCGTGGGGGCTAAGTCCCACCGGAATCTTCTTTAGTCTCAGCGCTTTGTCCCAGACCGAGATGTTATGTTTAGTGGACGCCAAGAGTTCCTCCTCCGGAGGAGGGACGTGTGGGAGAAAGCGTAGAGGCAGGGGTAGCTGCGCCTGTTCGAGGTCCACCCATCTAGGACGGTTAGTAAGTATTTGCCATGATTGAATACAGGCCAGCTGGGCCGCCATCTGGTACTTTTGTAGATCTGGAACCCCGAGACCGCCGAGCCTTGCGTTGCCCAACATCGTGGATTTAGGGATCCTGGCTTTTTTCCCCCTCCAAATAAACTGCAGCATTTTCTTCTGTAGGTTTTGGAGGGCTGGAATCGGGACCGGGAGAGAGGAGCAAGCGTAAAGGAACCTCGGTAGCAAGTTCATTTTACACGCCGTGATACGGCCCATTAGCGAGATCTCCTGTGCTGCCCACCGCTTGAGGTCTGCCTCCAAGGCTGTAAAAAATGGAGGGAAATTAGCCCAGTAAACCTTGCTTGGGTTAGCCGGAATCTGGACCCCCAGGTAACTGATTTCGCTGGTCGTCCATTGTACTGGGCACAGCGAGATTAGGGCTTCTCGGTCTGTTGAGGATAGGCCCACCGCCAGGGCCACTGACTTCCAAAAATTGATGGCAAAGCATGTGACCCTTACATAGCTTGCTATCTCTGCCAGGGCTTGAGGGAGGGAAGAGCGGGGCTCCGTAATGGTCAGAAGGACATCATCCACGTAGAGGGCCAGTTTATGATGCGCTGAGGCCAATTGGAAGCCTTTGACTGCAGGGTTCAGCCTGATCCGCTGGGCGAACGGCTCCATAATTAGTGCGAAAAGGAGCGGCGACAGCGGACATCCCTGTCTGGTTCCACAGGTTAAGACGATAGGGGAGGAGAGGGTGCCATTGACTCTGTGAAGGGTTTTGGGCGCTTTATAGTTAGCCAGTGTCATAATGCAGAATTCTGGGCCGAAACCAAACGCTTCGAGGGTGAGCCTCATGAAGGTCCAGTCTACTTTATCAAATGCCTTAATTGCGTCCAGGGCCAGCAGCACCAACTCCCGGGAGTCTCGGGAGGCCAGCTCCACCAGATCTAAGGTCCTGTGGATGTTGTCAGCAGTGCAACGATGTTTGAGGAAGCCAGTTTGGTCGGCGCTGACTATCTCCGGCAAGACCTGGGAGAGGCGTGTTGCTAGAACTTTGCAATATATGTTAGCGTCAATATTAAGTAGAGCGATAGGTCTATATGCAGTGGAATTCCTCGGATTTCCTCTCGGTTTTGGCAGTAAGACAGCGATTGACTCCTGCATGGATGGGGTTATCGTGCCTGTGGTTCTGAATGAGTTAAACAGCTGCACCAGAGGCTCTAACAATTGAGGTTTGAAAATCTTGTGGAACCTAGCCGTAAATCCATCCGGGCCGGGAGCCTGGGATTTAAGGTCTTTTATGACCACGTCCACTTCCTCGTCGGTGAACGGCGCCTCCAAAGAGTCATAGGCTGTCTTCTTTAGTCGGGGCAGTGCTGCTTCCCGGCGGTATTCCTTTTGTTCTCCCACGTTTCGCACAGGAGCGGTCATCACCTGGGTCAGGTGGGCCGTTGAAAGCCGAAGATTGTCCTGGTCGGCATATTGAATTTTGCCATGTTGATCCCGTAGACCCACAATCGTGTTGTTCCTTCTTGTCTTGGCTAGTTTGGCCACCAGTAGTCTGTTTGCTTTGTTGTTCCTGGCATAGTAAAACTGCTTAGCCTTCGCCATTTGGTGGGCAGTATGTTCAGCATAGTGGGCCTCAATCTTCTTCTGCGCTATCCGGATAGCCCGCTGTGTTTTAGGGGTCCAGCCCTTCTCCTTATGGAGCCTTTCAGCTTTATCCAGTTCTTCCTCGAGGCTCTGACGAGTTTGTCGTCTATGTCTGTGGTAGGCCACTCCCTGCGCAATCAGTTCCCCCTCACCACTGCCTTCATTGCGTCACAGTTGGTGGGGGAGGTGTCTTCGCTGGGGCTCTCCTTGAAGAAATTGGTGATCGTGGTTGCGATTGTGTCTCTGAGAGGCATTTCGTTCAGAATCGGGTCATATAACGTCCATCTACGCTGTTGGGGATTAAGTGGTTCCTGTACTCGGATCTCCAGGGCCACCCGGGCGTGATCAGACAGGATTCTGGAGCCTATTGTCACATCGTCGGTGAATGTAAAGATTTGCGGGGATACCAAGAGAAGGTCTATCCTGGAGAACGTTCTGTGGACATACGAGTAAAAAGAGAAGTCTGTTTCAGATGGATTGAGTACCCTCTACGAGTCCACCACTCCTAAAGTTCTGAACAATTGCAGGAGAGCCAAAGCTGTAGCGAAGTCCCCGGAAGAGGGCGGGTGCGACTTGTCCTTGATGGGGTCCGGGACCCCATTGAAATCACCCCAATCACAATCTGGCCTTCCAGGAAGGAAGAGAGAGCTGTAATTATCGACTCGTAGAAAAGCGCCTGGCCTGAGTTGGCCGCATACACTGAAACTATGGAGAACAATAGTAATTAGACATTTTACCGCTATGTATCGCCCCTCCGGGCAGCTCATGGAATCTTGAATCTGAGGGTTCAGCCCCTTCCCAAATAGGGGGGGGAGATGTAGAGGAATTAGCCATCATGTCGCGGAGTGTGCAGCCATAGGTAGCCTTCGGGGTATTTTGCTTGGACCGCCAACGGGAGGACCGAGATTTAACTAGGGGAGGCAGACCGGTTGTGGGTCGGGAGCCCCCCCTGGCCAACAGGGCCAACGAATACTGAAAGGCCAATGTGGCCAAGATCATCAATAGTCTTAGTGGATCGTTCCAAGGACTCATTGGTGGAAAGTACCTTGGAGCTGGGCATGAGCCGTGGAGTGGTTCCCGCTGCGTTAGGAATTGCGCTCATCTGTGTTCCTGTGAGTGCTGCTCGGGTCTAGAATGCGGGACCGGCGAACCGGGAGTGTAAGGGCCGGCGTCCTCATCATGGGACCCTGCTAGGCTATTTCCTCTTCCGGAATCTCGGGACCTTCGACCAGGAGTTTTGTGTGGGAATAGGAGCTGCCACAGGGTCCGAGCCGGCTGATGCCTCTATGGGTGGTGAAGGTGAGGGGCTGGAAGCGTCCGGGTTGAAGATGTTTTTAGCATCTTCCAAGTGGCTAATTCTCCTTACAGAGCCTTTGTAGGAGAATTGCAAAGCAGTGGGATGAAGCCATCTGTAGCGGACTTTTTGGGCTTGAAGAAAGGTAGTTAACGGGAAGAGGACTCGCCTCCTGTGGAGCATGAGAGGGGATAGATCTTGAAAAATCTGGAGCGGGGGTCCCCTGGAAGGTGATGTCATCCTTGGAACGGCTGATCGCCGAGATGGCTTCCTTCGTGGTGAAGAAGTGCACGCTGGTGATAACGTCAGGTGGGCCATCTGATTCCACTCCGCGACAAGGGTTCAGCCTGTGAGTGCGGTCTAGGAGCATCTGCGAGTCATCAAGGTCCGGGAGGAGGGTTTGAAAGAAGAGGCCCACGTATTCCGCCAGCCCCTTGTCAGGGATCGAGGCAGGAACCCCTCGGATACGGAGGTTGTTGTGCCGGGCCCTATTTTCCAGGTCCTCCTGTTTGTATTCCAGAATGTCACATTTGTCCTGCAGGAATCTGATTGAACGCTGAACCTCGGCTAAGGCAGAGGAATGATCCCGGGAGTGATCCTCAACCTCCCCCAATCTCTGTTCTGCCTCCGAGACCCTTTTGTCTGTACTCTCGAGCTTGGCAGAAAGTTCCGTCATGCAGGACCTGCATTCTGCTTTGATATCAGCCATAAATTCCCGGATATCTTCTCTGGTCGCCAGTGGCCCCTTGTTATCCAGAGATTCCCGCGAGGCAGAGGGGCAGGAGTCCAGTTTATTTATTTTTTCAGATGACATCAACATGGCTGCTATGTCTGAGGACTTGGAGGATTTCTGTGGTCTAGACATTTTGTTGCTTGTCGGTGGCGACTTAATGGCCGACAAGAGCTCCGCAGCCTCGCAAGAAGCGAAGGTGTGTCACTTCACTCATGCAGATTATAGCCTTGTCCGTAAGGGAACAAGGCCGTGGGCAGGAGCGCCCCAGGAAGAGTTCAGAAGGTTGGAGGGGGAGAAGAAGAATCAAGGGACCCGCACGTGGGTCAAGCTTACCACCAGCGTGGGTCAGGATCTCTTGGGGGGGTGCAGAGTGTCCAGGCGGGTGCCGGGCCACCCACCCACAGAGGCCGCGGGGCACGATGAGGAGTCCACCAGGGGCGGGCTGCCGTGAAAGCTCTCTGGCATCTCCCCGGATCCCTTACCAGGGAGTTGTGGCCCCTACCTCTTTCTGGCTGTAGGAGGGCTACCAGGCTTATCTCCGGTGCGGGATCCTCCCGAGGTTGACGCAGAGGCGGGCGGGGGAGGGACCTCTCTGCACGCCGACCGCCTCAATCGCCTCCGCCGCGGCCTCCAGTGCCAGGGATCCCCCACTCAGATTCAGGCTCCGGCGCTTTGGGGGGGAGGGACAGGCCGCTCCCCGCAGATAGATGGTGCCAGTCTGCTCGCCACGCCCGGGCGCTCAACTCGCCCAGCTTGTATGCTGCGACCGGGTTCGCCTCCATATCCCTGTGCCGTGTGCGCACAGCCCTGCGTCCGCCACCTTGGTTTTCTCGGGCGGGGGAGGGAGCTGGGATCTGGACTGCGATTTGGAGCGTAAAGCTCCGATATCAGCCCCTCATCTCAGGACAGCTTGTTCTCCAGCGGCTCCTACGTCTGCGGCCAAAGTCGCTGGATCGATTAGGGCCCAGAAACCGCATAAATTCAGGCACGGCAGCGGGCAATCCACGGGCGGCTTCAGAGGAGCGACCTCATCGAGTCGGCTCCAAGCCACACCCCCCCAGACACTTTATTTAACAAATAAAGGTATTACCAAAAAATGTAAACTTATTTTACAGCTAATTCACGTAAGGGTCTACTATATATTTTTTCATAAATCTGGGCAATTATTCAGTTTCTCCCTATATTATGTTGGTTTTGGATCCCGGTACTTTAGGGCAAATGGCAGCCTCTAAAGGGGTGGAGGGCCCTTCTTCAGCTGATGCAAGCATCAGGTTAGGCCTTCCATGGAAAGTTAAGGGTCGGGTGAGGGGTCCCTTTCAGCCCCTGCTTTAGTGACCAAGGTCATTCAGGATACTATGGACTGCGCTAAATGAGCTTAATTCTACACTGACCTCTGCTTTTCACAAGCTTATCAATAGAATAGCAGATTTCCAACCCCATTCTAACCCGGAGTCTTCGTTTCCCTCTCTGGTGCCTCGCAAATGCAAGGCTAAGTCCAAACATGTGTGGGCAAATGATGATCAGGGTCCTAGATCCCCTGTCCAAGAAATCTCCCCTAGGAGGGCACTTAAGCACAAGTTGGTTGATAAAGGCCTCTCCCATTCCCTTCCATCTTGGGCAAGCCAGTCTGGGCAGGATCCAGGGGGCCCGTCCATGTCTACTTCCTCTCATGATTCCTCTGATGACTTGGATTCCCCGCCCAAGAATATAGGGGCCCTTATGGATACTTCCCCGGCTACAGATGCCACGCTTCTCCATGAGATTGGCCGGCCTTTCTTCAATTCTGCCATCGTTCAGCACCCGAGGTCAGCTGAGTGGCATCTGTCAGAGGCTGTCACCGCCTTCCTTAGGAACTGGGTCAGGAGACCCCTACCGAAGGAGGACAGGAAGAAGCTCTGCTCCGAGTGTCCCAGACCAGACCTGCCCGATAAGGTGGCCCTTACCCACAAAATTGACCAATCTTTGGTTTCTTTTCTGTCGCAGAAAGGGAAATATCATAAAAAAGGGGTAGATAAGGCCCTAAAGGGGTGTCAAGATAGGGTACTGGATATCCTGGGTGCCCTTACGCAGATTTTTGAGATGGCAGGGAATGCTGCTCTCTCTAACTCTCCTTTAGATGTGCACGCCCTGCAGGGCTCGGTGTTGTAGGGAAACTCCCAGCGATCAGACCAAGAAAATACAACCCACTAGGGAAAAAGACTAGGTGAACCCACTTATAAGAAAGACGAGAATTTTATTTTGTATACAAAAGGAAAAGGCGACAGGATATTATAAGTCCACTCACTGCCAAAGAGTTCTCCGACAACCTCCGTACAAGGTTCACGTTATAAACACACAAATCGTCACTCATGACGTAATTAATATTCAGTGTTAATCCCCTACCGTCATTGGCTACCGCCTGTATATTTGCTAATGATTACATGTAGCCCACTTTCCAATTGGTTCCGCTGTCTTCTCGCTCCTCTTCACCACACATGGATAACGTCCTCATCCATCACGAAATTCTGTACATCAATTGGGTTACATAAACTGGCACCACCCTACCTTTTATCTTAACCACGTGACATACACCCCGTTATCAATGATAATTCAGTGGGCAATTTCAAGGTCAGCTTGGTCCTTGTGGACAAAGCAGCCCTTTTCTCATCCCAGTTACGCTGGCGCCCCATCATGTCCTCCCCAACATATGAGCATCATTCGTAGCTCTCCTTGGCACAAAACATAGATCATGTCGTTCTCCTTTTCCCCCTTTAAAAGTTCCCCTCCCCAGGAGTGAGCCTAGGGTCCCACTGATCAATCCAGTTCACAAAGCATTTAGGGCCCATTTCCCTGCACTTTTGGTAATTCAAATAGAGTGACCATCATTCTGGGGGGCGCTAATGCCTTAAAACTTGGTTCATGTTTTGGCATCCCAAGACCTCTGCCTTGGCTCTCAGGAATACGAGCTTGGTACTAGGCCACAGCCCTCCACCTCTTCGGCTGCACACATTCCTACCTACGTAGTTCAAAAGCCTGACTGATGTGGGGGCATATGTGTGTTCTTTGCCGCACCTGGGAACCGGGGTGCAATGATGAGGCGAGGAATAAGGCTTCATTGTTCTGCCTTTCTGTGAAAGCCCAGCCTGCAAGGATTCAGGCCTACTCGTACATGCAGTGTCAGTTCCTGTTATTTGAAGTAAACAAATAATTCTAGACATAGTTCAAGCCTGTGGTGAAAGGAACCTGATTGCTACTTTTTGGGGATTAGTACTATCGCTAGTTTGCCCCTACTATTGTGTCCAATATCCCATGCAAAATAAAAAGTTCATGGAGTCAAATCACTGCGCCGGTTAATAGTTTTTTTTGGTAGAATTATCCAAGTGTGGCTATGACTTGCTTAATAGAACAGAAAAACTCAACATTTTGGTGTATCATATTAATTTGAGCTTTAATAGTTTTATGTAAGTTGTTATATTAGGGTGGTTCATCAGGAGGGATCAAGCACGAATCTCAAATTTTCTGTTTTGTTTTAGTTTCAAAATTGTTGAGTTTCAAATTATGAAATCATCCTCTCAAATTTCAGCATTAACTTGTTTCAGAGCCCTTGTGGACAAGAATGATGGACACTTGAGCCTGTAGATGTTATTTTATTACCTCTGGGTGAGTCTTTAGAAAGGCTTGTGGCCTAGGGCGCCATCTTCGTTTTCTTTGGGCACAGTTTGGTGGCTCCACATGGTTCCACCCTCATTCAAAGCAGATACATGGATGCATTTGGCTTTCAGCACGGCTCAGAGAGTAAGCAGCCACTTTTCAGATTAGTTACTCGTAATCCTCATTACCCTTGGTGCTGCTCTTTCTCGTCACAGTATTTACTTGTGAGGTACCTACCTCCATGCCTGGAATGATTTCTGTTTCCTTTGTCCATTCCCGGACTTTAACACCAGGAGTATGCAATCTCCAAGTTCTCACCAATGCCTCAGTGAAATATAAATCCTTTGGCCAAATCCATCCACGTCAGGTGGGTGAGGCGGGACGTAAGTTCGATGACGAGGAAGAGCAGGACTATGAAAAGTAAAGACTGCAAATAAGTAATTTGAGCATCATCTCCACATCGCCTTTCTCATCCCAGTACTTATTTGTGTGGTATCCCAACTCCAGTGATGGATGGGCCCAAATAACCCAACTCAGACCAGAAGATACCATGAGCACCAACCATCACTAGTTTATTGGGCATTATGACAATTCATGGGATCTCGCCACTTCTTCCCCTGTGAGGCTACGTCCCTTGAAGGCTGTCACCAGGGACTATACGAAAACAGCCTTTAAGACTCATATAGTTTGACCAGGAGAAAGGACTAATTCTCCCGGTCTCACCTTCCTTTTGTTGAATCAGAAGCTATTTCAAAAGATTGTTAAACAACCCCAAGGCTGAACCAGCTGAGCCAGGAGAAGATTGAGCTGAGTGAACCTCAGTGGGGGTCCTTCGATCCAGTCTACATGCTGCCCAAGGTGAGCTGTGTGAACATCAGTGGGGGGGAGGCCTTCGATCCAGTCTCCTTGCTGCCCAGGGTGAGCTGTGTGAACCTCAGTGGGAGGCCTGCCGATCCAGTCTAATTGCAGCCCATGTTGAGCTGTGTGTACCCCAGTGGGGGGCCTGCCGATCCAGTCTACTTGCTGCCCTGGGTGAGCTGGGTGAATCTCAGTGGGGGGCTCTGCCCATCCAGTCTACTTGCTTCCCATGATGAGCTGTGTGAACCTCATTGGGGGGCCTGCCGATCCAGTCTACTTGCTGCCCTGGGTGAGCTGTGTGTACCTCAGTGGGTGGGCCTGCAGATCCAGACTACTTGAGCTATGTGAACTTCAGTAGGTGGGCCTGCCGATCCAGACTACTTGTTGCCCATGGTGAGCTGTGTGGACCCCAGTAGGGGGCAGGAGAATGTAGGTCCAGTCTACTTGCTGCCCATGGTGAGCTGTGTGAACCTCAGTGGGTGGGCCTTCCGATCCAGTCTACTTGCTGCCCATGGTGAGCTGTGTGGACCCCAGTAGGGGACAGGAGAGTGTAGGTCCAGACTACTTGCTGCCCATGGTGAGCTGTGTGTACCTCAGTGGGGGGCCTGCCAATCCATTCTACTTGATGCTCAGTAAGTGTAAGCAAATTCAATCCCACTGTTACTTTTTGTAAAAAAGTAATCTTCATAGTCACAGTACCTGGAAGTCATAGTTTGCCGGTCCCATAAAAGTGCTGGTAAACATTATTACCGGCACTTTATTACCATACCGGAAAACTTGTGAAGAGCCCATTCTCTTGGCCGCAAGGTTTTTTTGAGTTGGAACATTGCTTTATTTGTGAACATTGTGAGAAGCCTGAGAAAGACCAAGAGTAGGGAGGCTTTCTCTTGGTACCAAGGTTTGGAGTCAGACTTTGAATGAAGACTTTTCAATCTGAAACTTTGGGTGCTGCCTTTGAAAAGAACTGCACACCGGGGAACGGAGTCACTCCATCAGGAAATACTCCCTTTAGACTACTGGCATGCTAGTTCGTTCCACAGAAGAAGGGAACCATTCTTCTACATTAAGGGAGTCTCTCCCTCAGGAAGTAGTCCCTTTAGACTACTGGCATGCTAGACTGCTCCACAGAAGAAGGGAACCATTCTTCTACATTAAGGGAGTCTCTCCCTCAGGAAGTAGTCCCTTTAGACTACTGGCGTGCTAGTCCGCCCCACAGAAGAAGGGAACCAATCTTCTATATTAAGGGAGTCTCTCCCTCAGGAAGTAGTCCCTTTAGACTACTGGCGTGCTAGTCCGCTCCACAGAAGAAGGGAACCATTCTTCTACATTAAGGGAGTCGCTCCCTCAGGAAGTAGTCCCTTTAGACTACTGGCATGCTAGTCTGCTCCACAGAAGAAGGGAACCATTCTTCTGCATTAAGGGAGTCGCTCCCTCAGGAAGTAGTCCCTTTAGACTACTGGCATGCTAGTCCGCTCCACAGAAGAAGGGAATCATTCTTCTACATTAAGGGAGTCGCTCCCTCAGGAAGTAGTCCCTCTAGACTACTGGCATGCTAGTCCGCTCCACAGAAGAAGGGAACCATTCTTCTACATTAAGGGAGTCGCTCCGTCAGGAAGTAGTCCCTTTAGACTACTGGCATGCTAGTCTGCTCCACAGAAGAAGGGAACCATTCTTCTACATTAAGGGAGTCGCTCCCTCAGGAAGTAGTCCCTTTAGACTACTGGCATGCTAGTCTGCTCCACAGAAGAAGGGAACCATTCTTCTGCATTAAGGGAGTCGCTCCCTCAGGAAGTAGTCCCTTTAGACTACTGGCATGCTAGTCTGCTCCACAGAAGAAGGGAACCATTCTTCTGCATTAAGGGAGTCGCTCCCTCAGGAAGTAGTCCCTTTAGACTACTGGCATGCTAGTCCGCTCCACAGAAGAAGGGAACCAGTCTTCTATATTAAGGGAGTCTCTCCCTCAGGAAGCAGTCCCTTTAGACTATTGGCATGCTAGTCCGCTCCACAGAAGAAGGGAACCATTCCTCTGCATTAAGGGAGTCGCTCCCTCAGGAAGCAGTCCCTTTAGACTACTGGCATGCTAGTCCGCTCCACAGAAGAAGGGAACCATTCTTCTACATTAAGGGAGTCGCTCCCTCAGGAAGTAGTCCCTTTAGACTACTGGCATGCTAGTCCGCTCCACAGAAGAAGGGAACCATTCTTCTACATTAAGGGAGTCGCTCCCTCAGGAAGTAGTCCCTTTAGACTACTGGCATGCTAGTCTTCTCCACAGAAGAAGGGAACCATTCTTCTATATTGAGGGAGTCGCTCCCTCAGGAAGTAGTCCCTTTAGACTACTGGCATGCTAGTCTGCTCCACAGAAGAAGGGAACCATTCCTCTACATTAAGGGAGTCGCTCCCTCAGGAAGTAGTCCCTTTAGACTACTGGCATGCTAGTTGTAACGCTCACCTGATTCCCGTAGAGGCGCCGGTCTTGACTGGGCGTATACCGTATCTTCAAAGGTGATGTGTAACACACGGCTGGCTCTTTGGGCTGGACCTCTGTGCACTGTATGTCTGACTCGAAGGGTAAGATGTCTGCAGATAGAAAATATGGGATTAATGAACTGGGTTATTGAATGTCTCTCTCTTCTTCCCTTTCTCTTCTCCTGTAGAACCCCAAAGGTTAACGCTCTCACCTTAGGTAAGTGAACGCCGTGCTCTCCATCTGCCTCGGGGCAGGGTGCTGTAACCAGTTTCTTCACTGGATAAGGGGATCAGGCCTCTTGACTTCAGAGGACTGCTGTCCGTCGTTTACTGCACGAACGGTAAGTTTCGAGTGATTCTAATGTCTTTAAAAGTCTTTAGTAATGATGTCTCTTGTTTTGCAGGGTTCCGGCGATGGCGGATGACGGGCTAAAGTGAGTTGAAGATGGAGCCCGTGTGATGAATAGAAGCGCCTGGAAGCACGTAAGTAAGCGCTTGTTGCCTGCTTCACGATGCGCTCTAACTGTCTTTTTATTTTGCAGGTACAAGTTCGGAGCGGCTGCAGGGTGCCGGAATACCCACTGGGTTAGATGTGGAAAGGAGTAATGGCACGTGAGTATTAAAGTTCCGCAATGTCTTTAAACGCACCTTGTTTTGTCTTTCAGATGCGGGATGCAGCGCCGAAGGCCTCCGGAGCGTGCGAAGAGTTGGTAAGCTTTTGTCTTTCAGATGCCGGAATGCAGTGCGAAGACCTCCGGAGCGCACGAAGAGTAGGTAAGCTATTGTCTTTCAGATGCCGGAATGCAGCGCGAGGCGTTGGTGACAGCCGATGGACCAGGTAAGTGAAGCGCTGTCACTGAAGACCGTAATGCTAACCTGTTCTTTCTTGTCTTTATAGGTGTTGCTGAAGACTGGATTCAGGATGGTAAGCCTTTTTCCTTAGGCCCAGGATCAGATGCAGAAGACACGATGAGCGTTCTGCTGCAGAGGATGCAGAATAACGCAAAGCAAGATTCATCCATCGGGTGTGGTTTAAATAGCCTCCTGTAGTGCTTAGGTGTCTCCTTCCACAGCCACGCCTAGGTAAGAAAAGTGTTCCTGCTTTCCAGAAGAGTTCCAGTGTTCTGAACCTAGGGAGTGGCTCCTGCCCCACCCAACAGGAAAAGTAGTTCCAAACAGAAGAGGATCAGAGGCTCAACTGGCAGGCAAGTAAGCAGCATGGTCTGCTGCAGGTAAGTCCACCCAAGCATTATGAGCCCGGCGCTTCCAGCGCTGGGACTGGGCATATTTATGAGCCTGGTGCCACTGGCGCCAGGACTGGGTCCAAAAGGTCCTAATTGGGACTGGTTGGCACTCGGAACCTGGGTTATGGATCTGCTTCCAAGGGAGTTGGGAAAACCCTGACCTTTTGGAAGCAGAGATCATGACAGTACCCCCCCCCTCAAGGCCCCTCCCAAACCGGGCTTCTCCGGGGGTTTTGGCTTGTCAGGAAATGTTCGGTGAAATCTTTTGATTAGGCGAGGAGCGTGGACATATTCAGCAGGTTCCCAGGATCTCTCTTGGGGGCCGTAGCCTTTCCAGTCAATTAGGTAAAATAGTTTAGATTTGGAGATCTTGGAGTCCAGAATGCTTTTGACTTCAAACTCGAGTTCTCCATCAACTAGGATGGGTTTTGGAGATTTAGTTAGTCGGGTTTGAGGTTGCACGGGTTTTAATAGAGAGACGTGGAAGACCGGATGTATCTTCATGTGCGGGGGCAAGTCCAACTTGACCGCTACTGGGTTTACTATGGTAGTGATGGAATAGGGACCAAGGTATCTTGGGTTGAATGTGCGTGGCCCTTTTAGAGGTAGATATTTGGTGGATAACCAGACTTGATCCCCTACTTGATATTGAGGGGCTTCCTTCCGATGTTGATCTGCTCCTTTCTTGTATTGTTCTTTAGCCCTTTGAAGGTGAGAAACAGCTTCCTTAAAGGCTTGGGTGATTGTAGAATGCAGGTAGTCTACTGCTGGTGTTTCAAGATCTTGGAGGGGATCCAACTCCGAGGTTCGAGGGTGACTGCCGTATAAAAGAAAAAACGGGGTTTTCCCAGTTCCCGAATGGACAGAGTTATTGTAGGCATATTCGGCTATCCAAAGGATGTCTTTCCAAGTTTTTTCAGTTTGTTGCAGCATGCAGCGTAAATACTGTTCCAGAGTTTGATTGGTCCTCTCGGTTTGTCCGTCGGTCTGAGGGTGGTGACTGGTCGATAGTCTCACATCAATTTGAGCTGACCGACAGCAACTTCGCCAAAAATGAGAAATAAATTGACCACCTCGATCCGAAATTAGAACCGAAGGAAAACCGTGCAGTCGGACGATGTTTTCGAGAAATTCTCGGGCCAGAGTTGCTGCTGTTGGCAAGCCTTTGAGTGGAATGAAATGCGCCATCTTGGAGAATAAGTCCACGATTACTAGAATCGTATTGTATCCGGAGCATGGAGGTAGATCGGTGATGAAGTCCATAGAAAGCCTATGCCAAGGGGGAGGTGGGATGTCAATAGGGCGTAAGAGGCCTGCTGGTCTTTCCTTTTGACTCTTGTTTTGGGCGCATACTCCACAGGACATTTTAAAGTCTCTGATATCTTTTTTCCAAGATGGCCACCAGAAGTAGCGCTTGATCTTTTCGGAGGTCTTGGCCATACCGGGATGTCCTTCCATTAAAGAATCGTGATAACAAGAGATTACTTTTTTCTGTAAATCTGTGCTGGGCAGGTATAATCTTTCTTGGAAATACAATAAGTTGTCCTTTACTGCAAAGTCCTTTCCCTGCAGATGCCAATTCTGTATGTCTGCTGGAGTTACAAGTTGCCTGGCTTTATCCTTAACTTCCTCTATGGATTGTGTGGCGATTACACCCAGAATTCTTTGTTCGGGAATGATTGGTACAGGTTTAGGGTTGATCAAGTGTTCTTCCACTCCCATCCGAGAAAGGGCATCAGCTTTACCGTTTTTTGTACCAGGTCGATAGGTAATTATGAAGTCAAACTCGGCAAAGAATAATGCCCAACGGAGTTGTCTAGAGGATTGGGCTTTTGCGGTTTTCAAATATTGCAGGTTTCGGTGATCCGTAATCACAGTAACGGTGTGTCGGGCCCCCAGCAGATAATGCCGCCAAGCCTTAAAGGCAGACTTGATAGCCAGAAGTTCCTGGTCAGTAATCGTGTAATTGATTTCAGGAGGCGAGAATTTGCGGGACCAAAATGCCACGGGATGCAACTGATTGGTTACCGGGTCCTTTTGTGATAGAACTGCCCCCATGGCAAGGCTTGAAGCATCAGTTTCCATGATGTAGGGGAGTTCGGGGCGAGGGTGTTTTAAGATTGGTGCAGAGATAAATTTAGTCTTCAAATCCTGGAAAGCTTGTTCCGCCTCGGTAGACCATTCAAAACGTTTGTTTTTCTTTAACAAGGCAGTGATGGGCTGGACTATTCGAGAAAATTCGGGGATAAACCTGCAGTAAAAGTTAGCGAAGCCTAACATGCTTTTCACACCTTTTACAGAGGATGGTGATGGCCATTTGAGAACTGCATCGACCTTCTTTGAATCCATACGCACTCCGCTAGGTGATAATATGAATCCCAAGAATTCAACTTCAGTCACGTTGAAAACACATTTTTCCAACTTAGCGAAAAGTTTGTGTTGACGCAATCTTTCGAGGACCATTTTCACATGTTTCCGATGTTCAGATTCCGATGAAGAATAAACGAGGATGTCGTCAATGTAAACAACAACACACACATCTATGAGCTCTCTGAGGACATCGTTCATAAAATATTGAAAGGCGGCCAGGGCATTGCAAAGTCCGAAGGGCATGACCTGATATTCAAATAGCCCATATTTGGTGCGGAAGGCCGTCTTCCATTCATCGCCCTCTTTTACTCGTACCAAGTGGTAGGCTCCTCTAAGATCCAGCTTTGTATATATGCATGCTTTTCTGACTTGGTCCAGGAGTTCAGGGATCAAAGGTAACGGATATCTATTCTTGACGGTGATCTGGTTCAGGGAGCGATAATCTATACAAGTTCTAAGGTCTCCTTCCTTTTCTGGAACGAAGAACAAAGCTGAAGAAGCAGGGGACTTGGAAGGACGAATAAACCCATTTGCCAGGTATTGATCCAGGTATTGTCGAAGGTGAAGGTTCTCAGGCTCGGTGAGGGCATACATTCTACTACAAGGAGGAATAGATCCAGGTATCAGGTCTATCTGGCAGTCATAAGACCTATGAGGAGGTAGAGAGTTAGCCTGATCCTTCCGGAAAACATCTTGGTATTCTAGGTATTCGGGAGGTAACTGGGGAGTCTCTGAAGAAATTGCTGCCAGTGCAACACCAGGTGGAGGGTGACAAGTAGAGACACATTCTGGAAACTGGACCGTTCTTGCTCGCCAATCGATCAGAGGATTGTGTTTCTCTAACCAAGGTATTCCTAGAATAATCTGAAACTGAGGAGCCTTGATCACATCGAACACGATCTTCTCATGGTGTCCATCTTGACTTACTAGCGTCACTTCTTGAGTGGTATGCGTTACTGGTCCGGAGGCTATCTCCGTTCCATCCACCGTAGTAATGACGTCCTTTACAGCCTTGGGACAAAGAGTTAGATTCATCCTCAAAACCATTTCATGATCCACATAATTGCCGATGGCACCGCTGTCGACGTAAGCTTCAATTGCATGTAATCGATCCGGATTATCAGGGCTAATGAGGACCATAGGTATCACGAAATGCGAGGTCACGGAACTGGTTTTCACGCTCGGCAAGAGGACCTCTATTCTTGTCGGGCGAGGTCGTTTCCCTGCTCAGAGTTTGTAACTTTGGTAACTGCAGCTCCTACTGCCTTCTTGGCAGGTTTCACCGGACAGTCTCGCAGAAAGTGCCCTGAGTTTCCGCAATAGAGGCATAATTGCAACTGTTTTCTCTTTTCCCGCTCCTTTTGTGTTAGAGGACCTTTCAGGCCCCCTATTTGCATGGGTTCCCCGGAGTCTACTCCTTTGGAAGGAGTTGGCGGTTTGGAAAATACTCGAGCATCAAACTTGGAACGATTGGCCTTCCTGCTCTGCAGTCTGTGATCTATTTGAACAACTAAGTCTATATAGTCCGAACAATCTTGTGGGGGATTCACTACTTGGGCTAACACATCTTTGAGCTCTCCACGTAGACCTCTATAAAACAGCGTAATCCTTTTGTCCTCAGGCCATTGAGTTTCCACTATCAGTCTGTTGAAAGACGCAATATAAGCTAAAAGGTCTTGATTACCTTGTCGCAACGAAAGAAGCTCATTGTCCAAGGCCTGCCCCTGTGAATGTCTTGCGAACAGTTTTTCCATACTGAGCTGAAAAGCTTGAAAATCATGGAGGACCGGATCATCTTGATTTACTAGAGGGATCGACCAGTCTGCCGCATTGCCACTAAGGTACGAAAGCACGAAAGCTACTTTAGCTTGATCAGTTGGAAAGGCTGCTGGCCGGCATAAGAAATGCAACCGGCACTGATTGATAAATACTATAAACCTCTTTGGGTCACCAGAAAATCGTTCGGGCGGAGCCAGAGGTACATTCCCAGGTAGGTTGATCTGCACTGGATTCATAGAGGATGTAGAAGGAAGATTTCCCCCAGATGCGGGTAACGGGGTCTGTCCGGCTTGTGACTGTAGCAATTGTCTAGCGAGATCATCTGTTCGCTCCTTGGAAATAATCAGTTCCCTTCTTAGAGCGTTCGTTTCCTGACGGGCTGCATGCACTTCTGCCCTTAGTTCCCCAAGTAACTGGGCTAGCTGGTCGGTATCCGAGGTTTCCATAGCGCCTGGACGGGAGTTTTGCGGTAGGCTTTGCGTTCTGTAACGCTCACCTGATTCCCGTAGAGGCGCCGGTCTTGACTGGGCGTATACCGTATCTTCAAAGGTGATGTGTAACACACGGCTGGCTCTTTGGGCTGGACCTCTGTGCACTGTATGTCTGACTCGAAGGGTAAGATGTCTGCAGATAGAAAATATGGGATTAATGAACTGGGTTATTGAAAGTGTCTCTCTTCTTCCCTTTCTCTTCTCCTGTAGAACCCCAAAGGTTAACGCTCTCACCTTAGGTAAGTGAACGCCATGCTCTCCATCTGCCTCGGGGCAGGGTGCTGTAACCAGTTTCTTCACTGGATAAGGGGAGCAGGCCTCTTGACTTCAGAGGACTGCTGTCCGTCGTTTACTGCACAAACGGTAAGTTTCGAGTGATTCTAATGTCTTTAAAAGTCTTTAGTAATGATGTCTCTTGTTTTGCAGGGTTCCGGCGATGGCGGATGACGGGCTGAAGTGAGTTGAAGATGGAGCCCGTGTGATGAATAGAAGCGCCTGGAAGCACGTAAGTAAGCGCTTGTTGCCTGCTTCACGATGCGCTCTAACTGTCTTTTTATTTTGCAGGTAAAAGTTCGGAGCGGCTGCAGTGTGCCGGAATACCCACTGGGTTAGATGTGGAAAGGAGTAATGGCACGTGAGTATTAAAGTTCCCCAATGTCTTTAAACGCACCTTGTTTTGTCTTTCAGATGCGGGATGCAGCGACGAAGGCCTCCGGAGCGTGCAAAGAGTTGGTAAGCTTTTGTCTTTCAGATGCCGGAATGCAGTGCGAAGACCTCCGGAGCGCACAAAGAGTAGGTAAGCTTTTGTCTTTCAGATGCCGGAATGCAGCGCGAGGCGTTGGTGACAGCCGATGGACCAGGTAAGTGAAGCGCTGTCACTGAAGACCGTAATGCTAACCTGTTCTTTCTTGTCTTTATAGGTGTTGCTGAAGACTGGATTCAGGATGGTAAGCCTTTTTCCTTAGCCCCAGGATCAGATGCAGAAGACACGATGAGCGTTCTGCTGCAGAGGATGCAGAGTAACGCAAAGCAAGATTCATCCATCGGGTGTGGTTTAAATAGCCTCCTGTAGTGCTTAGGTGTCTCCTTCCACAGCCACGCCTAGGTAAGAAAAGAGTTCCTGCTTTCCAGAAGAGTTCCAGTGTTCTGAACCTAGGGAGTGGCTCCTGCCCCACCCAACAGGAAAAGTAGTTCCAAACAGAAGAGGATCAGAGGCTCAACTGGCAGGCAAGTAAGCAGCATGGTCTGCTGCAGGTAAGTCCACCCAAGCATTATGAGCCCGGCGCTTCCAGCGCTGGGACTGGGCATATTTATGAGCCTGGTGCCACTGGCGCCAGGACTGGGTCCAAAAGGTCCCAATTGGGACTGGTTGGCACTCAGAACCTGGGTTATGGATCTGCTTCCAAGGGAGTTGGGAAAACCCTGACCTTTTGGAAGCAGAGATCATGACACTAGTCTGCTCCACAGAAGAAGGGAACCATTCTTCTACATTAAGGGAGTCGCTCCCTCAGGAAGTAGTCCCTTTAGACTACTGGCATGCTAGTCTGCTCCACAGAAGAAGGGAACCATTCTTCTACATTAAGGGAGTCGCTCCCTCAGGAAGTAGTCCCTTTAGACTACTGGCATGCTAGTCTTCTCCACAGAAGAAGGGAACCATTCTTCTACATTAAGGGAGTCGCTCCCTCAGGAAGTAGTCCCTTTAGACTACTGGCATGCTAGTTCGTTCCACAGAAGAAGGGAACCATTCTTCTACATTAAGGGAGTCTCTCCCTCAGGAAGTAGTCCCTTTAGACTACTGGCATGCTAGACTGCTCCACAGAAGAAGGGAACCATTCTTCTACATTAAGGGAGTCTCTCCCTCAGGAAGTAGTCCCTTTAGACTACTGGCATGCTACTCTCCTCCACAGAAGAAGGGAACCATTCTTCTACATTAAGGGAGTCGCTCCCTCAGGAAGTAGTTCCTTTAGTCTACTGCGTGCTAGTCTGCTCCAAAGAAGAAGGGAACTATTCTTCTACATTAAGGGAGTCGCTCCCTCAGGAAGTAGTCCCTTTAGACTACTGGCGTGCTAGTCCGCTCCACAGAAGAAGGGAACCATTCTTCTACATTAAGGGAGTCGCTCCCTCAGGAAGTAGTCCCTTTAGACTACTGGCATGCTAGTCCGCTCCACAGAAGAAGGGAACCATTCTTCTGCATTAAGGGAGTCGCTCCCTCAGTGTCAAGACTTGATGGTCGTGTAGGCGATGATACCTCTGTCCCCAAGTTCCACTCGAGCAAACAATCAATATACTGCTCGAGCAGCCCTTGAGGCCACAGGTGGTGAATGTCGTCAGCCGGAACCAGGAATGCCGGAAGATGTCCCCCCGACCACTGTAAGGCAAACACGTGGGTTAGATAGCAAATACACCCTGTACACAATCCTTAATGTTTATCTACAAGGGAGGTTACCCTGAGTGGTTGTTTGGAAACCAGTGTTGATGTGGGGTGTTTGTCTGAGGGAGCCGGCAGGGTTGACGACAAGGTAGCAGCCTGGCAATGCACTTGAAGGATGGACTCACCACCTGATAAAGAACCTGGTACTGTGAGCCCAACAATATGGCACGTGATCCAAAGAGCAGAGTCTAAACCAAGGGTCAATCCAATTGCAGTCCAGGAGGAAAGCCGAGGTTGTGTCCAGGGGGAGCGGTTCAAGACAAGGTACCAAACAAGGGAAATCCAAGATGCAGTCTGTGGGAGGAGCCGAGGTCAAAGCCAGAAAGAAGCAGGTCCGGGCGAGGTACAAAAGGGGAAGCGGGTCGGAATCCAAGGGCAAAATCCAAGATCAAGAAAAGCAACGTCTAGTCCGTAGTCCGTAGTCCAACCAAGAAAAGCTGTGAAGCGCGGATGGGAGTTCGCGCGTCGCTTTTGAACGCTCGCTCCAGTGACCATGTGACCCACGCACGTGATCGTGATCGGGCGCTCCTGCGATCACGTGGCTCACACACGTGATTGGCGCACACGCGATTGGACGCGTGGAGGAAGAGCGTCCAAGCCCGGCAGCAGAGACGCAGAATGCCCGTGGCGCGTCTCCACGGCAACCGCCAATGCAGAAATGGAGAGCGAGGCATAAACCAGCGCCGCTGAGTTCGGCCAGCCCCTTGTCGGCAAACCTCAATGTGAGGATGTGCAATGGTGCGTGCGGAGAATTGCTGTGCTCTATGTCTCTGCCATGTATTGATGGAATTACGGGGTGCAACAGGAGGGCTTGTGGATGTGGATGGGGGCGTGACACTCAGGAAGTAGTCCCTTTAGACTACTGGCATGCTAGTCCGCTCCACAGAAGAAGGGAACCATTCTTCTACATTAAGGGAGTCGCTCCCTCAGGAAGTAGTCCCTCTAGACTACTGGCATGCTAGCCTGCTCCACAGAAGAAGGGAACCATTCCTCTACATTAAGGGAGTCGCTCCCTCAGGAAGTAGTCCCTTTAGACTACTGGCATGCTAGTCTGCTCCACAGAAGAAGGGAACCATTCTTCTGCATTAAGGGAGTCGCTCCCTCAGGAAGTAGTCCCTTTAGACTACTGGCATGCTAGTCTGCTCCACAGAAGAAGGGAACCATTCTTCTGCATTAAGGGAGTCGCTCCCTCGGGAAGTAGTCCCTTTAGACTACTGGCCTGGTAGCCTGCTCCACAGAAGAAGGGAACCATTCTTCTATATTAAGGGAGTCTCTCCCTCAGGAAGTAGTCCCTTTAGACTACTGGCATGCTTGTCCGCTCCACAGAAGAAGGGAACCATTCTTCTGCATTAAGGGAGTCGCTCCCTCAGGAAGTAGTCCCTTTAGACTACTGGCCTGGTAGCCTGCTCCACAGAAGAAGGGAACCATTCTTCTACATTAAGGGAGTCGCTCCCTCAGGAAGTAGTCCCTTTAGACTACTGGCATGCTAGTCTGCTCCACAGAAGAAAGGAACCATTCTTCTACATTAAGGGAGTCTCTCCCTTAGGAAGTAGTCCCTTCAGACTACTGGCATGCTAGTCCGCTCCACAGAAGAAGGGAGCCATTCTTCTACATTAAGGGAGTCGCTCCCTCAGGAAGTAGTCCCTTTAGACTACTGGCATGCTAGTCCGCTCCACAGAAGAAGGGAGCCAGTCTTCTACATTAAGGGAGTCGCTCCCTCAGGAAGTAGTCCCTTAAGACTACTGACATTTTAGTCCGCTTCACAGAAGAATGGAACCATTCTTCTACATTAAGGGCGTCTCTCCCTCAGGAAGTCGTCCTTCTAGACTACTGGCATGCTAGTCTGCTCCACTGAAGAAGGGAACCATTCTTCTATATTAAGGGAGTCGCTCCCTCAGGAAGTAGTCCCTTTAGACTACTGGCATGCTAGTCTGCTCCACAGAAGAAGGGAACCATTCTTCTATATTAAGGGAGTCGCTCCCTCAGGAAGTCGTCCCTCTAGACTACTGGCATGCTAGTCCGCCCCACAGAAGAAGGGAACCAGTCTTCTGCATTAAGAAGACTCGCCAACCTTTTAGTTTGACTAGAAGTGTAAGGGATGGAAATAGGTTTTTCACACAGGACAGTGGACATTTGATTTTGGACATTCTGACACATCCTTACTACTGAGATGAAGCAGGGAAACCCCTCTTAGTAAAAGGGTCAGGTAGGGCCTTTGCATTATATAAGGGTCGTTAGCAACAATCATGCCACTTGTGTGTCGCTCTCCTCCTTCCACTCCCTTACAGTATATATAAATGTTTGCGCACATGCAAGCAAGGGTCTGTGTGTGTAAGTGCACATTTGAATGAGAGTGCAGTGTGAATGGTGTGTATGTACGGGTGGGAATTTTCTGAGATCGCCTATGATGGATTGTGAGAGACTCTGTAAGGGTAAGTGATTGGTGGGTGAATGGGTGCAAATGTATGGGTGCGAGGGTGGGGCTCGGAGATTGCAGCATGGCCATTTTCTTACAGTGACATGGCATGCATGACTGCCATTAATGGGCAATGCCAACTTGATGAGTGTTATTTCGTGGAGGAAGGGGGCTGGTAGCTTCTAAGTTTTATTTCTGTGGCATAGCATTTTGTTTTTACTTATATTAAGCGCAAAGCCAACATGTTTGTCTTACATGGGGGTGCTGGGGGAGCATGTGTGCAGCCAACAAGGAAATGTTTCCTTACTGTGACATTGCATTTTCTATTGGTTTCAAGGACAACGTCAACATTATGAGTGTTCTTACACGGTGGGGGAGGGGAGGCATTTGTGCAGCCATCAAGCCACTGCTACCGGAGACCTTTCCAGCAGCAAGCGTCTTGCTTTAATTGCATTTTGATGGCAACGGGTTTTCTGAGCAAATTCATCCTGTATAGATTGGCACCAGTCTTGATCTATGTTGGCGCCATGCTTGCAGGGAGATTTGCCTTCTACCTCCCTATAGTTCCCTGGACTTAGACTTACCAGCCCTGATTCGCTCATAGTAGCTTGTCTGCTTAACTTCAAAAATAACCTTTTTATAATCCTTAATACCTTAATAGCATCACTGTAAAATGTAATCTACAACTCACCCTTCCCAGGCAGAGGGAGGCTGGATTTAAGAGAAGACCCTTTGACACGGGTACTATAGCTCAGTGGCAACGTGCTCGTCTTGGAAGCAAGAAGTTAGAATCCCGGGGTCGTGCTTAGAAACCTCTTCGGTATTAAGCGAGTTATAAAATAACCAATTATAATTAATTAAATTGTACTTACATAACACTCAGCTGGCAGAGAGTGGGCACCCTGGGCCTCTGGGCAGTCCACCTGTATGTTCCTGCACCCAGACCCCTTGTATGTGATGGGCAGGTGGGTCAGTGTTCTGGTCCATGTTCCTGGTGCTGGACGAATGCTAGGCTGTATCTGTGCGCTGATCTCCTGAGTTCAAACAGCTCGCACTTGCCAGATTGTAGGCAACTGGATTCACAGGGCAGCATATTCCAGGCACTCACTTATCCCATATTTTGCAGACAGTGGATATGCTGTACATGTGTGACTGCCATGTTCCTGCGGCTCATAAAGGTTGTTCTTGGGAATCAGTGGACACGCAGCTCATTCTTTGGAGAGAGTGGGTACATTGAATCTTTGGGCATTCTTGGTCCAAGTCCTCATGGAGCTCAACCTTTAGGGACAATGGAAATGCTGTATTCCCTGCCCCTGGACCCCAAGCAACTCATCCTTGGGGGACAGTGGAATTGCTGTATTCCCTGCCCCTTGGTCCTCATGCAGCACATCCTTGGGGGACAGAGGAATTGATGAAATCCTTGACCCTGGTAATCCTGCAGCTCATCCTATGGGGCAAAGGAATTGCTGCATGCAGCTCATCCTTTGGGGACAGAGGAATTGCTGAATTTTCTGGTCATCATGCAACTCATCCTTTGAGGACAGTGGAATTGCTGAATTGTCTGGTCCTCATGCAGCTCATACTTTGGGGACAGTGGAATTACTGTATTCCCTGTCCCTGGTCCTCATGCAGCTCATCCTTTGGGGAGAGAGGAATTGCTGTATTCCCTGTCCCTGGTCCTCATGAAGCTCATCCTTTGGGGAGAGAGGAATTGCTGTATGCCCTGTCCCTGGACCTCATGAAGCTCATCCTTTGGGGAGAGAGGAATTGCTGTATGCCCTGTCCCTGGACCTCATGAAGCTCATCGTTTGGGGACAGAGGAATTGCTGTATTCTCTGTCCCTGGTCCTCGAGCAGCTGATCCTATGGGGACAGTGGAATTGATGAATTCCCTGTCCCTTGTCCTCATGCAGTTCATTCTTTGGGGACAGAGGAATTGCTGAATTTCCTGGCCCTCAAGCAGTTTATCTTTTGGGGACAGTGGAAATGCTGAATTCCCTGTTCCTGGTCCTCAAGCAGCTCATTCTTTGGGGACAGTAGAATTGCTCAATTCTCAGGTCCTAATGCAGCTGATCCTTTGGGGACAGTGGGCTTGCTGTATTCCTTGCCCCTGGTCCTCGAGTAGCTCACCCTTTGGGGACAGAGGGATTGCTGTATTCCCTGTCCCTTGTCCTCATGCAGCTCGTCCTTTGGGGACAGTGGAATTGCTGTATTTGTCAGGGATGGCACTCTATTAAGAGTGGCACAGGACACCCAGAAAGGGTTTGGGTGGTTGTGCCAAAATAAAGTGGACAGATAAGTACACACACAGCAGAAAGGAAAGAGAACGAAGAGTAGGCAAGAGTAGCAAGAAAAAAGGTACAGAATGAATTCCCTCTTGGGGTGTATGCAGATATAGGAAAAGAGTATTCCACAAACCTTAGGAAAAACTCTAGCCTTCTGCACAGTTTGCTATAACAGAGGCCCACGCTGTTTGGTCATGGCTTGGAGCAGCAGCTATGAGTGTCTGTAATGTAGAAACGAGACAAGGGAAGGGGCAGAGGTTGACTGATGGGAACCAACAGACAAGCTCTGTACAAAAGGGTCTACAAACAGTACAAGAGAAGATACTTACAGACAAATCCAGGAAAAGGAGGTTGATAGCAAACTAGCAGAAGGAAATGAAGGGAAAGTTGTGTAACAGGATTGGATAGCAGAGGACAGTAAGGAACAAGGTTGAGAGCTCAGAGGAGCAGGAAAGCAATGAGCAAGGCCACAGGAGCAGGGCTGTAAGGTAGAGAGCCCAGAGGGAAAGGGCTTAGGGCAGCAGAGTAAAGCAGGCTGCACGGCAAGGAACCCAGAAGGGCCGGGCAGCAATGAGTGAGTCCTGAGGGGCAGGGCCGCTGACCGGAGAAGGTTGCAGAGGACTGTAGAGGGCTGCTAGGCCGAGAACCCAGCGGAAAAAGGTAGGTAGTAGGCAGCGGAGCGTGATAAGCTGCAAAGTAGGAAGCCCAGAGGACAAGGCTGTCGGCAGCCGGAGTGAGGCAGGCTGCAGAGCAGGGAGCCCAGAGGACAAGGGCTGTAGGCAGCCGGAGTGAGGCAGGCTGCAGAGCAGGGAGCCCAGAGGACTAGGGCTGAGGCTGGAAAGCAGCAGAGCGTGATCAGCTGCAATGTAGAGAGCCTGGCAAGGCAAGGGCGGAGGCTGGAAGGCAGCAGAGCGTGATCGGCTGCAATGTAGAGAGCCCGGCAGGGCAAGGGCGGAGGCTGCAAGGCAGCAGAGTGTGATCAGCTGCAAGGCAGGAGCCTGGAAGAGCAGGGCTGAGGCAGGGAGCCCAAAAGGCTAGGGCTGTAGGCAACAGGGTGTAGCAGGCTGCAAGGCAGGACGCCCAGAGGAGCTGGGCTGAGGCAGGGAGCCCAGAAGGCTAGGGCTGTAGGCAGCAGGGTGTAGCAGGCTGCAAAGCAGGACGCCCAGAGGAGCTGGGCTGCGGCAAGGAGCCCGGCAGGGCACTGGAACAAAGAGCAGGTGAAATCAGGAAACAGCATACAAAGTTTGTAGCTCAAAGCAAAAAGGTGCCGGAAGGACTCTCAATGCAAGTGACTGAGCTCTTGCAGACAGTAGCCTTTATACTGCCCAGCCCAGCACAGAGGCAGGCTAATTGGTTGCACCTGGCTCAGCACACCTGCAGACAATCGGCCACCTCCCTCTCTGTTCCTGAGCTGGTGGAAGCAGAGCAAATCCCTAGGGCTTCTGGGGATTGTAGTTCTGATGAAGAAAAATAGGAATAGCCAGGAATAGATGGTTATAGCCAAGTGCATTATGGTAAGTGTAGTTTTCTTGGAAAAATAAAAAAGCACCAAAGTCTTGCAAATGGGAAATAAAGTCCAAATAGTGAATAACGGTTGATCCAAGAGTTTTCTGTAGATAAATGAATAACAATTTGTCCATATTGATCGCCAATGTATGCGCCCATGGCGCAGGCATGACAGTATGCCCCTCTCCAGGTCCCTCTCCAGGCTCCCTGAAGACTGACCAACAGGAAGAAGGTCTGTCACACCGTGAAAGAGTCTTATTCCGGAAAGGCACATCATGAAGCACCAAAAACTGTTTAAGGTTGTAAGGTGGGAGTCTCGAAAGGTGGAGACGGTATCAATGTGCTGAACCTTTGCGGTAGAAATCAGAAAAGACAAAGTCTTTGGAGCACAAAACCCAACAGAGTGTTCATGAATAGAGGAACTGTGAATGTCTGTTGCAGGTTCCATGGCAAAGCTTGCTTTGAAAGGCAACAGTAAGGTGGTGAAAGGTGGAGCCAGAGGTACAGCAGAGTTGGTTGCTTTAGGAAGGTTTTCCAAGGCATCAGACACAGCAATGGCAGAGTCAAGATTAGCCGCAGAAACGTCAGGAGTCACAGTGGCGGGTTCTCCATGATTTGTAGGAGTTTCAGAATCCACCGCAGCAGAGAGATCATGAATGGCTGTGGATAGTTCCGATGCTGTAGCAACTGGGAGAGTGGGTGCCATAGAAGAACCAGCGGACAGTGACGCACCTGAGACTGATAGAGTAGAGTCTGGTAGTCTTAGTGCTGCAGAGGCGCCAGCAAGAACAACCGGAGCTGTAGTCCCAAAAGAAAAGTTGTTATCTGACTTAGCAACAGGTCCTGTCCTTGCAGGCCGAGAGCAAGGGGGTGCTTCTGCTGCGAAAAGAGTGATGTGAGATGCTGCAACAGTAGCAGATTTAGAAGTATTAGCAGGAGGAGCAGCAGAGATTGGGCTAGCAGATGCAGTAACAGGTAATAAGACAGATGTGGGGTCATGATTGGGTAGGCGTTCTGAAGGCTGATCTTCAAAGTCTGGTGTGCTCAAATTACTTGGTGGGTCTGGGGTATAGACTGATGGAAAGGCTGGATTCCAGGCAGGTACCGGGTATTGTTCAGGATTGGAATCATGGTATAAAGTACCAGAACCTGAGTTACTGTGGTTGGAAAGTGAAAGAGCTGTGTCAGACTTTAGAAGGGATGCATATGCTAAATGTAGGTCTTCCATCTGCTTGGTATAAATCTGTATCCTTTTCTGCGTGGCAATTCTAGGCCTTACCATGTCGATCTCTAAAGACAGTATTTCGGGTGTAGGACATTGTGTCAAAAGGTCTGGAATATTGTGTCCCTTCATAGAATTTTTACTATGTAAATAAACAAAGTCATCATAGAGATCTTCGGTCTTTCTTTTAAGGCATAGGAGTTTTTCTTGTAGCAGGTATGTATCATTAGCCTGATCTAAAGCTTCAGAATCTGGTGTGGCAGAAAATTCGGTTGTAGCAATGGGAAGACTGACCTTAAGGTTATTGTGGTTGGTAGATACTGGGAAGTATTAAGACCACCGATGGTCAGTATTGGTCTTTTGTACCCAGGACTAGGTGAACTAACCTCAGGATACATAATGCCATGTCCTGTCAAATGAGGGTTTCCAGTAGACTGGGGAGCTTGCCAAGCAGATCTTGAACATATCACTCTAGCAACAGCGTACTCTGGTTTAGAGACCCCCACAATGAGTGCAATATCCTTGGCTGTAACAGTGTTAGAAAAAATATCAGACGCAGGAGTGTCTTTCTCTGTTTGGGCTAACAAGATCTGTAAGAATTCATTATCTTGCTGTAGCTCTTCAACCGATAAGGACTGCGGATCATAGTTGCAAATGCCATAATAGTTATACATGGAAGAAGGGTCAGCGAGCCAGTGAGTGTAGTACCGTGCTTGTAAATCTTTGTTTACTAAGGCGAGGCTGTTCTTTAGACTAAGGTTCTTGTTTGCTGTCTGTAGGGAAAGTATAGATCTTTGCAAAGGTTTCTTAACCCGAAAGGAAAGCATCCTTGGTCTGTGTGTGCTTTTCCTGCCTATGGAACAAGACATTTTTAGCTCTTGCATTCTGACAGGGATGGCACTCTATTAAGAGTGGCACAGGACACCCAGAAAGGGTTTGGGTGGTTGTGCCAAAATAAAGTGGACAGATAAGTACACACACAGCTGAAAGGAAAGAGAACGAAGAGTAGGCAAGAGTAGCAAGGAAAAAGGTACAGAATGAATTCCCTCTTGGGGTGTATGCAGATATAGGAAAAGAGTATTCCACGAACCTTAGGAAAAACTCTAGCCTTCTGCACAGTTTGCTATAACAGAGGCCCACGCTGTTTGCTCATGGCTTGGAGCAGCAGCTATGAGTGTCTGTAATGTAGAAACGAGACAAGGGAAGGGGCAGAGGTTGACTGATGGGAACCAACAGACAAGCTCTGTACAAAAGGGTCTACAAACAGTACAAGAGAAGATACTTACAGACAAATCCAGGAAAAGGAGGTTGATAGCAAACTAGCAGAAGGAAATGAAGGGAAAGTTGTGTAACAGGATTGGATAGCATAGGACAGTAAGGAACAAGGTTGAGAGCTCAGAGGAGCAGGAAAGCAATGAGCAAGCCCACAGGAGCAGGGCTGTAAGGTAGAGAGCCCAGAGGGAAAGGGCTTAGGGCAGCAGAGTAAAGCAGGCTGCACGGCAAGGAACCCAGAAGGGCCGGGCAGCAATGAGTGAGCCCTGAGGGGCAGGGCTGCTGACCGGAGAAGGTTGCAGAGGACTGTAGAGGGCTGCTAGGCCGAGAACCCAGCGGAAAAAGGTAGGTAGTAGGCAGCGGAGCGTGATAAGATGCAAAGTAGGAAGCCCAGAGGACAAGGGCTGTAGGCAGCCGGAGTGAGGCAGGCTGCAGAGCAGGGAGCCCAGAGGACAAGGGCTGTAGGCAGCCGGAGTGAGGCAGGCTGCAGAGCAGGGAGCCCAGAGGACTAGGGCTGAGGCTGGAAAGCAGCAGAGCGTGATCAGCTGCAATGTAGAGAGCCTGGCAAGGCAAGGGCGGAGGCTGGAAGGCAGCAGAGCGTGATCGGCTGCAATGTAGAGAGCCCGGCAGGGCAAGGGCGGAGGCTGCAAGGCAGCAGAGCGTGATCAGCTGCAAGGCAGGAGCCTGGAAGAGCAGGGCTGAGGCAGGGAGCCCAAAAGGCTAGGGCTGTAGGCAGCAGGGTGTAGCAGGCTGCAAGGCAGGACGCCCAGAGGAGCTGGGCTGAGGCAGGGAGCCCAGAAGGCTAGGGCTGTAGGCAGCAGGGTGTAGCAGGCTGCAAAGCAGGACGCCCAGAGGAGCTGGGCTGAGGCAGGGAGCCCGGCAGGGCACTGGAACAAAGAGCAGGTGAAATCAGGAAACAGCATACAAAGTTTGTAGCTCAAAGCAAACAGGTGCCGGAAGGACTCTCAATGCAAGAGACTGAGCTCTCGCAGGCAGCAGCCTTTATACTGCCCAGCCCAGCACAGAGGCAGGCTAATTGGTTGCACCTGGCTCAGCACACCTGCAGACAATCGGCCACCTCCCTCTCTGTTCCTGAGCTGGTGGAAGCAGAGCAAATCCCTAGGGCTTCTGGGGATTGTAGTTCTGATGAAGAAAAATAGGAATAGCCAGGAATAGATGGTTATAGCCAAGTGCATTATGGTAAGTGCAGTTTTCTGGGAAAAATAAAAAAGCACCAAAGTCTTGCAAATGGGAAATAAAGTCCAAATAGTGAATATCGGTTGATCCAAGAGTTTTCTGTAGATAAATGAATAACAATTTGTCTATATTGATCACCAATGTATGCGCCCATGGCGCAGGCATGACAGTATTCCCTGCCCCTGGTCCTCAAGCAGCTCATCCTTTGGGGACAGAGGAATTGGTGAAATCCTTGCCCCTGGTCCTCATGCAGCTCATCCTTTGGTGGCAGAGGAACTGCTGTATTCCCCGTCCCTGGTCCTTGTGCAGCTGATCCTAAGGGGGCAGTGGAATTGCTGAATTCCCTGTCCCTGGTCCTCATGCAGCTCATCCATAGGGGACAGTGAAATCGCTGAATTCCCTGTCCCTGGTCCTTATGCAGCTCATCCCTTGGGTACATTGGAATTGCTGAATTTTCTGGTCCTCATGCAGCTCATCCATTGGGGACAGTGGAATTTCTCAATTCCCTGTCCATGGTCCACTTGCAGGTCAACCTTTGGGAAAAGAGGAATTGCTGTATTCCCTGTCCCTGGTCCTCAAGTAGCTCATCCTTGGGGGACAGTGGACATGCTGAATTCCCGGTCCCTGGTCCTGAATCAGCTCATTCTTTGTGGACAGAGGAATTGCTGAATTCTCTGGTCCTGATGCAGCTCATCCTTTTGGGGCAGTGGGCTTGCTGTATTCCTTGCCCCTGGTCCTGGAGTAGCTCATCCTTTGTGGACAGAGGGATTGCTATATTCCCTGTCCCCAGTCCTCATGCAGCTCATCCTTTGGGGACAGTAGAATTGCTGTATTCCCAGTCCCTGGTCCTCAAGAAACTCATCCTTTGGGGACAGTGGAATTGCTGAATTCTCGGTCCATGGTCCTCAAGAAGCTCATTCTTGGTGGGACAGTGGAATTTCTGTATTCACTGTCCCTGGTCCTCATGCAGGTCATCCCTTGGAGACAGTGAAATCACTGTATTCCCTGCCACTGGTCCTCAAGCTGCTCATCCTTTGGGGGCCGTGGAATTGGTGAAATCCTTGCCCCTGGTAATCCTGCAGCTCATCCTATGGGGACAAAGGAATTGCTGTATTTCCTGTCCCTGGTCCTCATGCAGCTCATCCTTTGGAGACAGAAGAATTGCTGTATTCCCCGTCCCTGGTCCTTGTGCAGCTGATCCTATGGGGACAGTGGAATTGCTGTATTCCCTGTCCGTGGTCCTCGAGCAGCTCATCCTATGGGGACAGTGGAAATGCTGAATCACGTAGTTCTCAAGTAGCTTATCCTTTAGGGACAGAGGAATGGCTGAATTAATCCTTTTCCCTGACTTCATGAAGCTCATCCTGTGGGGACAGTGGAATTGCTGAATTCCCTGTCCCTGGTCCACATGCAGCCCATCCATTAGGGACAGTGGAATTGCTGTATTCCCTGCCCCTTGTCCTCATGCAGCTCATCCTTTGGGGACAGTGGAATTGCTGTATTTGCTGTCATTGGTCCTCATGCTGCCCATCCTTTGGGGACAGTGGAATTGCTGAATTCCCTAGTCCTCAAGTAGCTTATCCTTTAAGGACAGAGAAATTGCTGAATACATCCTTGTCCTTGGTCCTCATGCAGCTCAACCTTTGGGGACAGAGGAATTGCTCAATTCCCCGTCCCTGGTCTTCTTGCAGCTCATTCTTTGGGGACAGTGGAATTGCTGAATTTCCTGGTCCTCATGCAGCTGATCCTTTAGGGACAGTGGGCTTGCTGTATTCCTTGCCCCTGGTCCTCAAGTAGCTCATGCTTTGGGGACAGAGGGATTGCTGTATTCCCTGTCCCTGGTCCACATGCAGCTCATCCTTTGGGAACAGTGGAATTGCTGTATTCTCGGTCCTTGGTCCTCAAGCAGCTCATTCTTTGGGGACAGTGGAATTGCTGAATTCCCTGTCCCTGGTCCTCATGCAGCTCATCCTTTGGGGACAGTGGAATGACTGTATTCTCGGTCCATGGTTCTGAAGCAGCTCATCCTTTGGGGACAGTGGAATTGCTGAATTCCCTAGTCCTCAAGTAGCTTATCCTTTAGGGACAGAGGAATTGCTGAATTAATTCCTTTTACCTGGTCCTCGTGCAGCTCGTTATTTGGGGACTGTGGAATTGCTGTATTCCCTGTCATTGGTCCTCATGCTTCCCATCCTTTGGGGGCAGAGGAAGTGCTCAATTCCCTGTCACTGGTCCTCTTGCAGCTCAGACTTTGGGAAAAGAGGAGTTGCTGTATTCCCTGTACCTGGTCTTCAAGAAGCTCATCCTTGGGTGACAGTGGAATTTGAGTATTCCCTGTCCCTGGTCCTCATGCAGCTCTTCTTTTGGGGACAGTGAAATCGCTGTATTCCCTGCCCCTGGTCACTGAGCTGCTCATCCTTTGGGGGCAGAGGCATTGCTCAATTCCCTGTCACAGGTCCTCATGCAGCTCATCCTTTGGGGAGAGAGGAATTGGTTAAATCCATGCCCCTGGTAATCCTGCAGCTCATCCGATGGGAACAAAGGAATTGCTGCATGCAGCTCATCCTTTGGAGACAGGGGAAATGCTGTATTCCATGCTCCTGGTCCTCAAGCAGCTCACCCTTTGGGGACAGAGGAATGGCTATATTCCCTGTGCCTGGCCCTCATGCAGCTCATCTTTGGGGACAGAGGAATTGGTGTATTCCCTGTCCCTGGTCCTCATTCAGCACATCCATAGGGGACAGTGAAATTGAAGTATTCCCAGTCCCTGGTCGTCATGCAGCTCATCGTTTGAGGACAGTGAAATTGCTGAATTCTTTGGTCCTCATGCAGATCATACTTTGGGGACAGTGGAATTGCTGTATTCCCTGTCCCTGGTCCTCATGTAGCTCATCCTTTGGGGAAAGAGGAACTGCTGTATTCCCTGTTCCTGGTCCTTGTGCAGCTCATCCATAGGGGAGAGTGGAATTGACAAATTCCCTGTACCTGGTCCTCATGCAGCTCATTCCTTGGGGACAATCGATGTGATGAATTTCCTGGTCCTCAAGCAGCTTATCATTTGGGGACAGTGGAAATGCTGAATTTCCTGTCCCTGGTCCTCAAGCAGCACCTTCTTTGGGTACAGTAGAATTGCTGAATTCCCTGGTCACAATGCAGCTCATCCTTTGGGAACAGTGGGATTGCTGTATTCCCTGTCCCTTGTCCTCAAGCAGCTCATTCTTTGGGGACAGTGTAATTGCTGAATTCCCTGGTCCTAGTGCAGCCCATCCTTGGGGGACAGAGGAATTGCTGTATTCCTTGCTCCTGGTCCTCGGGTAGCTCATCCTTTGGGGACAGAGGGATTGCTGTATTCCCTGTCCCTGGTCCTCGTGCAGCTCATCCTCTGGGGACAGTGGAATTTCTGTATTCTCTGTCCCTGGTCCTCAAGCAGCTCATCCTTTGGGGACAGTGGAATTGCTGAATTACCTAGTCCTTTATGGACAGAGGAATGGCTGAATTAATCCTTGTCCCTGGTCCTCATGCAGTTCATCCTGTGGGGACAGCGGAATTACTGAATTCCCTGTCCCTGGTCCACATGCAGCCCATCCATTGGTAAAAGAGGAATTGCTGTATTCCCTGTCATTGGTCCTCATGCTGCCCATCCTTTGGGGGCAGAGGAACTGCTCAATTCCCTGTTCCTGGTCCTCTTGCAGCTCAAACTTTGGGAAAAGAGGAATTGCTGTATTCCGTGTTCCTGGTCCTTAAGAAGCTCATCCTTGGGGGACAGTGGAATGTCTGTATTCCCTGTCCCTGGTCCTCACGCAGCTCATCCTTTGGGGACAGTGGAATTGCTGAATTCCTTAGTCCTCAAGTAGCTTATCCTTTAGGGACAGAGGAATTGCTGAATAAATCATTGTCCCTGGTCCCCATGCAGCTCATCCTTTGGGAACAGAGGAATTGCTCAATTCCCTGTCCCTGATCCTCTTGCAGCTCAACCTTTGGGAAAAGAGTAATTGCTGTGTTCCCTGTCCTTGGTACTCAAGAAGCTCATCCCTGGGGGACAGTGGAATTTCTGGATTCCCTGTCCCTGGTCCTCATGCAGCTCATTCTTTGGACACTACATTTCAGAGGGAAACCCATCTATACCACCAAAGGTGGCAGATCTATTTTATAATGGGGGATAGAATATATGTAAACAAAAGATAGAAAGCTTGTATCAACAGTTAAAAACATTAAACTACAACTGTTAATTTTGTCATTTAAAAATAATACTTTATTTAAACACAATTAATAAAAACACTGTATATAAAAGTACAATAAAAAAAACTGTGACAAGCAATGCCTTCTGAGATAGGCAAGGATCTAAATCAACCTTTATAATTTATCTATAGAGAATCTAAACTATATATCTAAGTCGAAATTGTCATTTTCTAGATCACTCTCGAATTTCAATGGATCAACCATATACCATTGTCATACACTCGACATGTTTCAGTTCTCTTAACTTGATCTAGGAACTTTCATTATGAGTAATTGTCACATGCTATTCATAAAAACATAGAACATCTGCTCTTATTGCACAGTGCTGGAGTTTTTCCTCCAGCGTCTTGTGAACAGTGTAAACAATGTTTCCTTTTAATTATGAAACGTGTTGCAACTGTTGATAAAAACGATACAGGAGAAAGGGTTAGCTTAAAATGCTAAATTTTATCTCCATGTTTTTAGTATAAAACTAGAAAAGACCTTGAGGTAACTTTACCTGGCCTAGTGCATGGAGTTAGTTGAGATGAAAATCTTGAATAAAGCAAGAGATGTCCTCAAGAGTGGTGTAAAGCCCTTTTCAATATAGGGATAATCCACCTGTGAATAGATTTACATAATCTAATTTAGAAGAATTTCTGAGAAGTGATGGGAGAGGGATTTTTTGGGTGGAGTTCTTGTCATTCGTTGGATATATTAGAGTAACAACAATGAAACCATTTTTTATACCTTATTCTGTGTCTTGTGTTCCACCAGATCTAGTAAGGGATTGCTCTGTTTCCGGATGGAGTTGGGCTCTTAACGTGGCAGTAGATGCTGACCTCTATGTGGCTTTTAGACACTTCTGTTGTATAAAGAGAGAAACACATGAATTGGAATCAATTAGGGGTTCAAGTGTTATAGAGATATACAGTCATCAGTACTTAGTTTTAACAATTCCAAGCTTAGCGGCCCGGGCTTACCAAATGTGTCTTGAACGTTGGGGGACTATATCCGTCTGCTGAAAATAGTCATTCGGGGTGTTGAGGAACCATAGGTTCCATGTAGCGAGATTTATCTCTACAAAAACCTAAATTAGAGGTGTTTAAATATGTGGCTTGTTAAATGCACTCACTCTTATCAATACACCAAACACATATTTATAGTAGCTGTAGTATATTGCAGCTATCGGGTATCGCGACTCTTACCTTTTGTCTGAAGTGAGTATCACGTACTCTGCTTCCGCGTACAGTCCGCAGCTGCAACTGACTCCTAGCTCGTACTGCTGGTTTCTCGTGTTGGTTAAAAACAACATCCGCCATATTGGGTGTAGATTGCTCTGATACAGTCCTTCCTTTGTTACTATATCCCCTATATTACGGGAACTTCGACACAAACAGGATATTATACCTGATTATATTAGTATTGTTTACCCGGGTAGTTCTCTCTGGTCCTATTTCCTCGGACCACTCAAAAAGGTTGACAAACAGCCTCCTATGTACTCCTGACCAACGTGTAAAATTAATAATTCAATCTCATGGCCGTCTCGCCATATTTGTGAAAGCAAAAAGAAGATATCGAGGCTGTGTACCTTCAAAAGGAAATACACCAAACGCACGTTATAAAGATACACAGATCTTTATTCATTTAACTGAACAGTTTTCAAAGAAACAGAGTATCGGATAGCTATCAGGCCTCAGTTCACCACAGCGAATACCAGCCCATTCGGTGTGGGAAGTGAGTGGGACTGTACATCAGAATAGTCGCACCTTTTATACACTCCACAACATGATGTCCAACCCACTTGCAGGTTAATGAATCTAGGATCAAGGGTTCGTGCCGAGTTCGCCTCTAATTTATGCAGCTATACATTTAGGGGTTATCCTTAATATATTCGCAAACAAGTTACAATAGCAACAGCGTGTCTTCGGATTTCGCGTTGAGCCTCTGCACATAACTTTATACAATATAATAAAACAAGTGTTCACATAAAATACTCAAACAGTATTGTGCACGATATACGTTCATGGATTAATCTCGTTGGTACAGGTAATCCTTTATACACAGGTCAAAGAAGGACAAGGTCTCAGTACATGACCCTAACAATTGGCCTGCAGGCAGTTTACACATTAACTTGTACACAGAGGTCAAGATGGTCATGTTATATTCAAAACGACACTGTCCACCATCTTGGAACACAGGTTGACTTTAGAGGGAGAATCTAAAATGGCGGATGAACCTAAAATGGCGGCTTACACAGATCTAAGGTCAGGACCTTGCAACGTGGATTTCCTCGCAGAGCGACTTGGCCTAGGCCAATATATATATATATATACCCAGGATCTAGAGGGTATAATATGATTTCCCGTTCGACAAACCCTCCTTTTGGCCTATGCAAAGCGCTAAACTACATCTAACCACTTTACAAATAATTCCACGTCTCAATGTCCACACACCCTGAATCACCATCGGAGATATCAATCACCATTAGATAGGTTACTAGAATTTCTTTCAGAACATATTCATTGGAGTTTTTGTCTGGTGCGTATACCTTACGTCCTAACGTACCCATCGCCTGTGCGCAACATCCCCCTAGCATCGAACATATACCACGAAGACACCGTATAGAGCAACAAAGGAACAACAGAATTCCCAAAATGATCAGCAAGACCGAAAGTACCTTCCAACGCCAAGATCGCAAGAAGTCCCAGAACCAAGCGCTAAGATCCCAGTTTCCCTCGGGAACATGCACTTCTGAATTTAGGACATGCAGATTCTGTATTGCCTTGAAGATAGTTGGGGAGGAATCTGGCACGAAAACACAGCAAGCGGACCCCCACTAATTTACATACCCCTCCACGTTCAGCCAGGATGACATCTAATGCCATCCGGTTCTGAAGTGCTGCTAACCTTATTGCTTTCTGTTCTAGAGTCATATTATAGAGTAATGTCAGTGGTCCGGTTGATGGTTCTCTCCAGTCTTCTCGCTAGTCTCCTGATATCCTCTGAGTTCAGTATTTGTCCCCAAAATGGCACAAAGGATTTTGCTACATTTCCCAGAACTTGTGCTGGAGTGTCACCATTCTCGTCCCGCCGTGGACGAGACTTTGAAACCTCTCCAGTACTGGCTATGAATACCCCGGGTAACAGGATCCCTAAATAACAAGTTCCCTGCCAATCCCTGGCTAATCATGGAAATACTACATTACTGAAACAAAGTAGACAGGTTCGCCTACATACAAAGGTCTGTCTTCCCCAGTCAAATTTGCAACGTTGGCGCAACCTTTAAAATCACCCATTGACTGAGTACCATTCCTCTGTATGCAGAAAGAAACTGAATCGGGGCTATGGTTAACAGTGTAAGAAGGAGGCGTGGCATCCTTATTGCCTATAGGAGCCATTTTAAAGGAAATCAAAGATTGGAAAGGACGAGACAGTCTATCAGAAGGCCTAATAGAAGCAACGTTGAGCTTACTCCTATTTGCGAAAAGCGAACACCCCAGGGGAGTCAAAACACGTTTCTCAAACTGATTCAAATTAGTCCCATCAAAGTTCCCTGAGATGCTATTGTTCCAGCGACCAAAGAATAGCGCTCTAAGAGAAGCATAGCATGCAGTTGTCAAAGGTAAAGGATGAATATACCAACCTAGCCCCTTATCCCCATGTTGCGGTAAATGCAAGCAAGCCCAACAGTTGGACCTATTAAAGATGGCAAGTGTAGCATTCATGATGAGTAATGTTGTGATATCTCTGTCTGTGCTGAGAATCCTTAGGAGATAGAGTGTGCAGATGCACGAAAGGAGTAGAAACAGTGGGTACATTTTCAGTCGGTAACAAATTCTCGAGCGGATGTACTTTTTCTAGATACCAGAAGCCTAAAACAATGACAATTATAAAACCAATTAACATTATCAAAAAACAGCAGTACATTTTCTGGGCCCAGGTTACAGACTGTCCTTTTTCGCAGCTGGTCACACGTTCACTTATCAGTCCTGTACGAGCGGTAGCAGTGGCAGGCATTGTAATCTTCAAACAAACACGCCAATGTTTTTAGCTGGCGGCCTCCAGGCCGAGCGTCATCTTAGTCCTTCCACAAACCCTAGCTGACAGAATCCCTGTATAGACAATAGATCGGGCCAAAAAGGCAAGCCCTTGCTGATTTTCCTCGATCGCACAGCCGAACCGTGCAGTAGGTCTATTTCCTTGGTCGCAGATCGTACCTCGTGCTTCCTGGTACTGAGTGATCTGAGAACAACGTGTCGTCACTTTCCATTGGATGCGACGTATCAAGAACAAGAGAGGATGCAAGATCCGGAACAACAGCTTCCGGAAACAAAACTGTTGGAGAGTGTGGAGGCAAAATGGCTGTTTCCCCAGGCCCCACGGGCTCAGGGAGAGTCTCCGACGCACTCTTGATACTGTTCACTGCTTCGGGATCGTTGGTTGCAGTACTGATGAGGGGTTCTGTTTCTTCTGCATCGTATGGCACTGGGTGTGGAATCTTCTTGGTGTGCGTCGCATGGATCCAATTTTTCCGGGCAGCCACCCACACCGCCGTCTGCGTGACCAGCAGGACTTGGAAGGGGCCGCGCCACCGAGGTGCAAGGCAAGAGGATCGCTCGAATGCTTTTGTCAGGACACTGTCACCTGGCCGTATGCTGTGACCAGGGCCCTCGTATCGTACAGGTAAAGCCTCTCGCACCTGGTGATAAATCAAATACAAGTTTTTAGTCAACTGGCTACAGTAATTTGAAAGAAGTACATTTTCTACATTTCGCAGAGAACGACTTTTCGGAAAGTTCCAGATATTAGCAGGCCTCCCATAACCACCGCAAAGGGAGAGAGCCTAGTCTTAGTTTGAGGGGTTGTACGCATGGATAACAACACGATCGATAAGGCGTCCGGCCATTTTAGTTTGGTGCCGGCACACATCTTAGCGAGCTTGCTTTTGATGATGCCATTGTGTCTTTCTACTAGTCCGGCACTCTGAGCGTGTCTGGCCGAATTGAACCGTTTGTCGATCTGTAGTGCTGCACATATCTGCAGAATTACAGCAGCGATAAAATGTGGACCATTGTCCGACCAGATGACTCTTGGTAGCCCGGACCTTGGGAAATATTCTTTTAACATAGTCTTTGCAGTAGTCATGGCTGTAGTGTCTTTAACAGGAAAAGCCTCAACCCATTTGCTAAAACCACAAATGACAACTAACACGTACTTCAAGTTATTATATCGTTCCATTTCAATAAAATCAAAGTGTATAACCTCGAAGGCGACAGAAGGTGGACCAAAACTTCCCCTAGCAATTGGCGTACCCTTTCCCACATTATGCTGTAAACAGATCATGCCGTTTTGGACAAAGCGTTCAGCTACCTTAGAGATTTTGTAATTCACCCATACATTTTCCAACATTTTTGTAATCTTGCGGGCACATATATGTGTGGGACCATGAGCCATAACAACCATCATCATAATATACACGTCAGGAAGTAGCCATTTCCCTTTGTCAACCCAACACCCATCATCATCAAGTTTCCCCAAGCCCTCAGCCCATTTGTTAGACTCTTCTAATGTGGCATCGGCTTGGATATCCCTCACGGAATCGATACCCTCATCCATAGTACAGGCATTCGTGGCTTCACTTGAAGTATATATGTCTAAAGAGAGATCAGTGGCAGTCTGTTTAGCTATCTGGTCAGCAAAAGCATTCCTTTTTCCTTTATCATCTACAATCTTTTGATGTGGTGCGCATTTTGCAATAGCTAACTGAGTAGGGAGTGCAAGCGCTGAGAGTAGCCGTACTATCAGGGAGCCATGCTGGATCTTTGTACCATGTGAAGTTAAGAACCCTCTTTCTGACCAAAGTCTCCCAAAGTTGTGAACCACCCAAAAGGCATACTGACTGTCAGTGTATATATTCACGGAAAGCCCTTCGGAAAGTGCACAAGCTCAGGTCAATGCTATAATCTCTGCGGCCTGCGCAGAGTTATGAGTAATTCCCTTGGTTTCCACGACCGTGCTCAGTGTAGTGATTGCATAAGCAGCTGTGGATGTACCATCCAGAAGTTTGAAGCAGGAGCCGTCGCAAAACAGCTCCCCTTGTGGATTGTTCAAAGGAGTATCTTTTAGATCAATTATACCCTTTGTCTCTTGTTCGGTAGTGTAAAGACAGTCATGTGACTTCATCACTGCAAGCAGTACCTTGCGGGAAAGGTAAGAGTTCAGCCGGATTAAGAACACAACACCTCTTAATTTGTATGTGTGGTGCAAGCAAGATCAATTCATATCTCGTCAACTGTGTGGAAGTGAGGTGTTGCATTTGAATTCTGTTCAGTAGAACATCTACAGAGTGAGGTACCATCAGGGTTAAAGCATGGCCTAGGACCATTCCCTCACTCTGTTTTACAGACACAGCAGCAGCGACAGCTCGCAAACATCTTGGCAAAGCGCATGCTACAGGGTCGAGGGCGGAAGAAAAGTAACCGCACGGCCTATTCTTCCCTCCATGTTCCTGTGTTAATACAGCCAAAGCACATCCATCACATTCATGCACAAACAACACAAAGGCCTTTTCATAATTTGGTGTGCCCAAAACCGGTGCCGAGCACAATGCAGTCTTGAGCAAATCAAATGCACGCTGGTGCTCCATGTTCCACGGCAATGACGAAGAAATGCCCTTCTTCTTCAGAGCCAACATCGGCTTAATCGTTAACGAGAAATTGGGGATCCACTGCCTAGAGTAAGAAGCTATTCCTATCGAGGCTCTAACTTCTTTCTGCTTTTTTGGAACAGACATGCTAGAAATTAGTTTTATCTGTTCAGGCGTCAATCTTCTACCCTCCTTAGACAGGAGATAGTCTAAATAGGTGACTTCCTGGCAACAATATTGAAATTTCTTAAGCAACTCTTTATGGCCATGTTTAGCCAGGTGAATAAGCAACAACACAGTGCCCTCCTTACAAGCGCTCTCTGAGTCAGCAGCTAAAAGCAAGTCATCAACATATTGAAGCAGTGTACAAGTAGAGGGCAACTCAAGGGTATCAAGTTGTTCTTTCAGAGCCCTACTGTAGAGGCCAGGACTTTCCGTGTAACCCTGTGGTGCACAGGTAAATGTGAAGGAGCGTCCCCCTAAGGTGAACGTGAACAGGTATCTACTGTTCTTGTGTATAGGAATACTAAAGAAAGCATTCTTTAGATCCACAACACTAAAGTGAGTAGCTGAAGCCGGAATCATAGTCAATATCGTTGTCACATCAGGCACAATTGGAAATTGTGGAGCGACGATCTTATTGATGGCTCGTAAATCAATTATGAAATGAAAAAGAATCGCATTATCGCCTTTTTTGTACACGGGCAAAATCGGACTATTGCACAAACTACCTGCAATTTCCTCAATAACCCCTCGATTCACAAAATCAGAAACGATGCATTTCAAAGCTTGCTCCCCATCAACTGAAATCTTATACTGCAGAATGCGCAGCAGCTTCACTCCATGTTTCAAAACAATCTTAACAGGCTCAATTTGCAAAACACCGACATCATTGTCGTCAACTGCCCATAAATACTCTGGAACATCACTAAATTCCGGCGGCAAAGGTCTAGTCAAGAATTGAGAGACAGAAAGTTGCTGTGGTGAAATCGTCAAACGCACTCCATCAGAGGAACAATGAATTACCGCATTTAATTCCTTCAACAGATTCAACCCCAGCAAATTCTCTCCACAATTCGAAGTCAAAAGGAATGGACAATGGTCTGTAAACGGACCCAAAGAAATAGGTACTGGCGAAGAAACCGGACAGACAACTGGTGTGCCAGAAAGCCCTGACAGTGGAATGTTTGGAACCCATGAATGATCAATGGAACACTGTTGTGCCCCTGTATCTATCAAGAATAGATGTTTCCTATTTCCCACTGACATTTCAATGTAGGGACCTTTCTGATTAACGGGAATAGGCGTAGGTTCCAAACCCTGCTTCCGGCAATCCTAGCGAAACAGAATATCGTCGAAAGGAAGTTCTTCAGAGAGGTAAGCAGAAGGATGGTCAAATATGTTTCTAGTATCCACATTTGGTGCCTGATTATCCTGTGAAAAAGGTTGCTGTGAATCTTGTGAAAACTAACCTCTACTAGGGCCCCCTACACCCAGACAACCTCTGGGTCGTCTACCCATATTCCCAAATGTGTTATTTGACCTCTGTCGGAGGATCGGGGCATTGTGCACGCCAATGACCCTCTTGCCTACAATAGGCACACTGGTTAATGTTTACAGGACCCAAGGGCACATTTCCTTGTGGAACATACTGACCTCTAGTTTGTGAATTACCCCTCTAGGGGCTCTAACTATTTGCTGTAACAATGCCTTTGTCTTTAAATCACCTTTTCTCTTTTCGACTTTTTCTTTTTCATTATTGACACGATTCTCGTAGTACTGAGCCATGTGCAGTACTTCTGATTGCGACTTCGCTTGCCAAGCACTCTCAGAAAGACATAATTTGCGACTGGATGTCAGGCAACAACCCACGCACAAATTTGTCTAAAAATAATCTTTTCCCAAACTCTGTGCCTAAATCTTGTCCACTGAAATCCGAGAATACCTGTTCGAACCGATTAAAGAACTCGGTAGCACCCTCAGACTTCCCTTGGACACAGGCAGTAAGCTTGTCCCAGATAATTCTCTTCTCAGGAATTATAGTTTTCTATTTCGCAACTATTCTGTCAGGCAAGGTTAGTATCACCTGAGGCGGTCTTTCGCCAGCTAGCCTTTCTCCATCGAGTCTAATTATGTTAGCCCATGTATCTCCTAACCCTGGTACGTCATCTATAGTCCTAACCTGTTTCCACAAATCTACGGGCAGGAGTACGGGGAATAACAGATCAATATCACTTAAAGTGAATATTGAGGATTGCAAAACAGGCTCTATTTCTTTATAGAACCCTGTCGGATTTTTCCTAATGTCGGGAATAGATTGTCTAATGGTGTTCACTTCCTTTCTTGAGAACGGGACGTGAACGAACTGAGATACATAGTGTGCAGGAATTTCCTGATCACCTGTACCCGCTACAACGATAGCGGGGATCTCAACTTTTGGGACAAGTGTTGGAGGAACCTCTCTCATAGGCAACTGAGAAGTAGGCAACTCTGAACGCTTACTAAGCAACAGAGCCAAATCGAGCGCTAAAGCAGGCGAAGAATTGTCAAATGAAAAAAGCTCTCTTGTACATACTTAATAACTCTGCGGGACAACTAATCTTTCTTTTCACACACTCATCCTGTAGGTATTCTACCCTTACCTGTAACACTTTCCTCTGCATTTCTGGCGTATACTGACTATAAGTGTCATATACTTCAACTGGAGTTATCAACGAGTCTGAGATCCATCTAATCGCGTCCTTCATGCAAATTTGCATTTCCTCAGATATCAATTTGCGACAAGGAAGGAACCGTTTCTGCACATACATACTATCTCCATCTTCATCCTCATTTTGTAACCTTTCCAACTCCTTTCTATACTCAAATACCCTCTCAACATGCTTTTGTACTTTCTCCGCAGTGTCTCTAGAGAATGCTAAGGTGCTCAGATCCCTCAACCCTTGCGGGAGATCTGTATCGTTTAACCTGTCCCACATTACATACAAATGGATCCCTAATCCCTCAATAAAACATGTTTCTCAGGAAAATTGTCCATATTAGAAAGTGTGGCAAAAACATTAGCTTGATCATCCTTCTCCATACAATAATTAGCCCATGCAATCAATTCACGTTTCTTCTCTGGAGGTACAGTGTTGCGAGTGACAACCCTCGCTCCCGCTCCCTGATCTACTACAAGCGGTGCAGGACCACTTGGAAGAGAGAGAGTAGGCATGTTGAATGGAGGTGTTATCACTGGTACAACAGGAATAAGTGAAGGAGCAGGTGGAAGAGCAGGCGGAGGAGCAGCAACAAAAGGAGGACCAATGACTGGAGGAAGAGGAACGACAGGAGGAACGATAGGAGCAGGAGGAGGAATAACAGCAGGAAGAGGCAAAGCAGCAGGAAGAGGAACATACGGAGGTGGCGCAGTGGCACCAGGCCTTTGTTCATTTAACAATTTATCGATAAGTTCGTCGGAAACATGAAAGTCTTTAGAAGGATAGACTTTCTGGATAACAAGTGAGAAAGCCCTATCCATATTCCTAGCCGACTCAGACTGTTTATCTTGGTATTACAATAATGCTTTTTCGGTGTTCGTTTTATGACGACGTGCATGTTTTTCTCTACTCTTAAGCTGCTGCAAAGCTTCTTTTTTCCAATTCTGTAATACGTCAAATGCTGCAGGTCTAGCCTTTTTCTTTAATAATATAGATTCTAAGTATTCAATACAAGGAATTTCAAAACTACCATTGATTGGCCACAAAAGTTCGGAAGCATGTCTAGTTTGTCTGTGCCAAATATCATTAAACACTATACTACCAATGCCATGCTTACAGTACATAGTACAAGCCGGCGACCCCTCCTGTGGAGCCGGACGGCTAAATTCCAAAGATTGTCTGTCACTGCGGAATAATGCCCTAAAGCAGGCAGACAATTTCCCAAGCATGTCCGAATACTGGTGTTACCTGGTCAATAATTGTACTCGCGAGTGCAATGCTCCAAAACAAATTATCAGGATACTTAAGAATCGGGTCACGACTCACCTGATCAAGCCTAAGGAGGTCCGATCAGATTTCAAAGTTTTTCTAACTAATTTTACCTCGTGTTTGCTGATTTTGGAAAATCTGCCCGCCTCGATATGTGGACCTACGTCAAGATGCCAACTCGGACCGCGTGCTCACCGTCCAGGCATCGGGCCGTGCAGCGCTGCTGAGGTGTCGCTTCTCATTCAGAAAGGGGCTCCTTTTGTCACCGTCCGATCCCGGTCCGCTAGCCGCGTCAACCTTCAACGAGCTGGCATCAATCTTGAGGGTCCCTATTCGGGCGCCATCTGTGAAAGCAAAAAGAAGATATCGAGGCTGAGTACCTTCAAAAGGAAATACACCAAACGCAGGTTATAAAGATACACAGATCTTTATTCAAAGTAACTGAACAGTTTTCAAAGAAACAGAGTATTGGATAGCTATCAGGCCCTCAGTTCACCACAGCGAATACCAGCCCGTTCGGTATGGGAAGTGAGTGGGACTGTACATCAGAATAGTCGCACCTTTTATACGCTCCACAACATGATGTCCAACCCATTTGCAGGTTAATGAATCTAGGATCTAGGGTTCGTACCGAGTTCGCCTCTAATTTATGTAGCTATACATTTAGGGGTTATCCTTAATATATTTGCAAACAAGTTACAATAGCAACAGTGTGTCTTCGGATTTCGCGTTGAGCCTCTGCACATAACTTTATACAATATAATAAAACAAGTGTTCACATAAAATGCTCAAACTGTGTTGTGCATGATATAGGTTCATGGATTAATCTCGTTGGTACAGGTAATCCTTTATACACAGGTCAACGAAGGCAAGGTCTCAGTACATGACCCTAACATTTGGCCTGCAGGCAGTTTACACATTAACTTGTACACAGAGGTCAAGACGGCCATGTTACATTCAAAACGACACTGTCCACCATCTTAGTACACAGGGTGACTTTAGAGGGAGAATCTAAAATGGCGGATGAACCTAAAATGACGGCTTACACAGATCTAAGGTCAGGACCTTGCAACGTGGATTTCCTCGCAGAGCGACTTGGCCTAGGCTAATATATATACACACGATCTAGAGGGTATAATATGATTTCCCGTTCGACATATTGAGTGAGTGAATACCATCCGGAGGTGGTCCTTTTTCTATTATTGTGGTTCTTAATTTTACCTCTCTAGGTCCTTACCTTGTATTTCCTTTATTCCAACTCCTGTGATTATAACAATTATAAATCTACAGCGGAAAGAAAAAAGTAAAAAAGAGAGGGGAGAGTGTAGCCAGGTTCTAAATACAGTAATGCCTAATCTACTCCTAGTACGGGACGATCAGATTCTGAGATCAAGCACCCTTAACCATGTCGCAGGGATAGTCCTACATGTTGATTTCAAAGTAAAAGATACTGCGGCTGCACTTTAGGTGATCCAATAGGAAGACTATATATGGCCCGATTGGGGAAGAAGAGAAGGGACCTGAGTGGTCTAATGTCAGGAGTTTATTTAATATGAAAAAAGTAGAACAGTCTCCATTACCGGCCCTTAATTCATTCTATCCTCTAATGCTCCTAGGTACTCCTACAAAGTAAGGAGTCTAATGGAGGTCCTCAGGACTAATGGGACTGTCTATGGAACTACAAAATATCGTGGGATTTCATAGTCCATGAAGTTGATCTGTGGTTTAGATTTTATACCATTCGATCGTTTCATTAAGCCCTACCTTATCGCTTTTAGAAGAGGACCTAATAACCAAGGCAACAGGTCAAAGAATTTTTTACACCAAGGCCCCACAAGGGGCCAATGGAACAACGACCAGCAGCAACTAAGGAGCGGGAATCGCTCCTAGTGAATATATCTCAATACCAACCTATAGACATTGAGAAACAAGTGTTGAACAAAGGTCTAGGATACGTCATCTCGAAAAAACATTACCCTTTTCTGTTCCGTTTAGATTTCCAGAAATTAATGCGTAAAATTCATTTGAAAGTATATTTTGCAGATTCCACCAATGAAAAAGATCTAACAGTAATAACAAATCATACAGGCCTAAGAAATCCTTCACAGTTCTGTCCTCCTAGTTCCACCTTTACGCCAGAATCTAAAATCTTTGAAAAAAGAGTTTTGGCTGAAATTGAAAAATTAGAAAATAAGAATTCCCAGTTTTTTCATAATATGAGTCAGAATGAAACACAAGCCCTTATGACACTCGCAAAAAATGAACAGATCATAATAAAAAGAGCAGATAAGGGTGGCAGCATAGTAATGCAAGACAAAAGAGACTATGTTAATGAATGCCTAACTCAATTGAACAATACTAATTATTTTAAGAAACTGGCAGAAAACCCTAGTCAGAAAACACTTGAGGTAATCGAATCAAAAGTGACAAAGGCGAAAGAGAGGAACTGGATTAGCAGACAAGAAAGTGAATTTCTGGTGACTAAAGAGGCCACTATACCTACTTTCTATTGCCTCCAGAAAGTTCATAAAACGTTGCAAAACCCCCCAGGATGACCGATAGTATACGGGATAAACTCCATTTTAGAACCTCTGTCTAAATACGTCAATCACTATTTGAAAACGTATGTCTCCCAAATGAAATCATACCTTAAGGATACTAAAGAAGTAATCAAATGATTTGAACACCAACCCAATGTAACACCACGCTGTTTTTTTATTACGTTTGATATAGTTTCACTATATACAAACATACCACAAAGGGAAACCCTTGAAGCAATAGAGGAATGACTCCTTACCCGTACTGATAACAACCCTGTACCGACTTCTTTTATACTTTGCTGCCTGGAAATGGCTCTTACACAAAACCTTTTTGAATTTCAAGGGGTATTTTACCAGCAAATTGAAGGTACCGTGATGGGAGCCACTATGGCTCCCAGCGTGGCTAACCTGTATGTTGAGTGTTTTGAGAAACAATTTATCTACACTCCACATCTATATATAGCGAACCTAGTTTCTTGGGCGCGCTATATAGATGACATTATTGTCATATGGAATGGGTCAAAAGTAGAAGCAGAAGACTTTCTAATTTGGCTCAACCATTGCAATCGTCACCTGCAATTCACGATGACTCTGAATCAAGAGTACATACATTTTTTGGATGTTACCATTTTACACCACAAAGGAATCCTGCTGGTCAAACCCTATCACAAAAGTACAGATAGAAACTCGCTATTACACTACAAAAGTCATCATTAAAGCACTTAAAAGACAACTTACCATTTGGCCAGTTTCTGTGGTTAAAAAGAAACAGTAGCCAGAATGAGGCATACGAGATGGAAGCAAGTACATTATCAGATAAACTCAAAGAAAGAGAGTACCCCAAGAAACTAATACGAAGAGCAGCCAAAAGAGCCTACAACAATAATCGACAAGAACTCCTTGAAGACAAAATTTTAAAAAACATGGACGATCGGATAGTGAGTGTGAACACCTTTACCAACTTAAGCCTCACTATTACTAACATAGTTCGCAAGCATTGGAAAATCTTTGAAAAAGCCACGGTCAAATTACCCTACCCATTGTTTGCCTGTAGGAAATCCAGCACTATAGGAAACCATATCAGCAGTAGTAAATTAAAAACAAATGTGAAACCACGTGAAACCCTCACTCAAAGTTGGGGGCTGAGTCCCCTTTGTGGACATCATCCTTGTGGTAATTGTAGTGTATGTAAATACACTTATATATCTAAAGAAATCGATATTGGCCTGGATAAAAAATGGCAACAAACTAGATTTTCCAACTGCAATACTGAATTTGTGATCTATATGATCATGTGCCCATGTGGCAAAAGATATATAGGCAAAACCAATAGGAAGATAAAAACCCGGATTATAGAACACCGGAGCTGTGTCAACAAAAAGGTATTAACAGCAGCAATGGTTAAACACTTTCTAGATCATAACCACACTAGTGAAGACTTGAAATGGACTGTATTGTTTACAATGATGGGAACAGTTGTTAATAAAAAGAAAAAAGCCCTTATCGAAAAAGAACAAAGACTGATCTTTCTAACAAAAAGCGATAAGGTAGGGCTTAATGAAGCGATCGAATGGTATAAAATCTAAACCACAGATCAACTTCATGGACTATGAAATCCCACGATATTTTGTAGTTCCATAGACAGTCCCATTAGTCCTGAGGACCTCCATTAGACTCCTTACTCTGTAGGAGTACCTAGGAGCATTAGAGGATAGAATGAATTAAGGGCCGGTAATGGAGACTGTTCCACTTTTTTCATATTAAATAAACTCCTGACATTAGACCACTCAGGTCCCTTCTCTTCTTCCCCAATCGGGCCATATATAGTCTTCCTATTGGATCACCTAAAGTGCAGCCGCAGTATCTTTTACTTTGAAATCAACATGTAGGACTATCCCTGCGACATGGTTAAGGGTGCTTGATCTCAGAATCTGATCCTCCCGTACTAGGAGTAGATTAGGCATTACTGTATTTAGAACCTGGCTACACTCTCCCCTCTCTTTTTTACTTTTTTTTTCCGCTTTGACTTTATAATTGTTATAATCACAGGAGTTGGAATAAAGGAAATACAAGGTAAGGACCTAGAGAGGTAAAATTAAGAACCACAATAATAGAAAAAAGAGCACCTCCGGATGGTATTCACTCACTCAATATGGCGAGACGTCCATGAGATCGAATTACTAATTTTACACGTTGGTCAGGAGTACATAGGAGGCTGTTTGTCAACCTTTTTGAGTGGTCCGAGGAACTAGGACCAGAGAGAACTACCCGGGAAAAAAATACTAATATCACCAGGTATAATATCCTGTTCGTGCGAAGTTCCCGTAATATAGGGGATATAATAACAAAGGAAGGACTGTATCAGAGCAATCTACACCCAATATGGCAGACGTTGTTTTTAACCAACGCGAGAAACCGGCATTACGAGCTAGGATTCAGTTGCAGCTCCGGACTGTACGCGGAAGCAGAGTACGTGATACTCACTTCAGACAAAAAAGGTAAGAGACGCGATACCTGATAGCTGCAATATACTACAGCTACTATAAACATGTGTTAGGTGTATTGGTAAGAGCGAGTGCATTTAACGAGCCACATATTTAAATACCTCTAATTTTGGGTTTTGTAGAGATAAATCGCGCTACATGCAACCTATGGTTCCTCAACACCCCGAATGACTATTTTCAGCAGACGACTATAGTCCCCCAACGTTAAAAACACATTCGGTAAGCCTGGGCCACTAAGCTTGGAATTGTTAAAACTAAGTACTGATGACTGTATATCTCTATAACACTCGAACCCCTAATTGATTCCAATTCGTGTGTTTCTCTTTTTATACAACAGAAGTGTCTAAAAGACACATAGAGGTCAGCATCTACTGCCAATTTAAGAGCCCAACTCCAGTCCAGAAACAGAGCAATCCCTTACTAGATCTGGTGGAACACAAGACCCCGAGTAAGGTATAAAAAATGGTTTCATTGTTGTTACCCTAATATATCCAACGAATGACAAGAACTCCACCGAAAAAAATCCCTCGCCCCATCACTTCTCAGAAATTCTTCTAAATTAGATTATGTAAATCTATTCACAGGTGGATTATCCCTATATTGAAAAGGGCTTTACACCACTATTGAGGACATCTCTTGCTTTATTCAAGATTTTCATCTCAACTAACTCCACGCACTAGACCAGGTAAAGTTACCTCAAGGTCTTTTCTGGTTTTATGCTAAAAACATGGAGATGAAATTTAGCATTTTAAGCTAACCCTTTCTCCTGTATCGTTTTTATCAACAGTTGCAACACGTTTCAGAATTAAAAGGAAACATCGTTTACACTGTTCACAAGACGCTGGAGGAAAAACTCCAGCACTGTGCAATAAGAGCAGATGTTCTATGTTTTTATGAATAGCATGTGACAATCACTCCTGAAGAAAGTTCCTAGATCAAGTTACGAGAACTGAAACATGTCGAGTGTACGACAATGGTATATGGTTGATCCATTGAAATTCGAAAGTGATCTAGAAAATGACAATTTCGATTGAGAGATATAGTTTAGATTCTCTATAGATAAAATCATAAAGGTTGATTTAGATCCTTGCCAATCTCAGAAGGCATTGCTTGTCACAGTTTTTTTTAATTGTAATTTTATATACAGTGTTTTTATTAATTGTGGTTAAATAAAGTATTATTTTTACATGACAAAATTAACAGTTGTAGTTTAATGTTTTTAACTGTTGATGCAAGCTTTCTATCTTTTGTTTAAAAATATGCTCATCGTTTGGGGACAGTAAAATCGCTGTATTCCCTGCTCCTGGTTCTCAAGCTGCTCATCCTTTGGAGGCAGTGGAATTGCTCACAATTCCTTGTCACTGGTCCTTATGCAGCTCATCATTTAGGGATAGAGGAATTGCTGTATTCCCTGTCGCTGGTCTTCATGCAGCTCATCCTTTGGGGACAGAGGAATTGATGAAATCCTTGTCCCTGGTAATCCTGCAGCTCATCCTATGGTGAAAAAGGAATTGCTGCATGCAGCTCATCCTTTGGAGACAGAGGAACTGCTGTATTCCGTGCCCCTGGTCCTCAAGCAGCTCATCCTTTGGGGACAGGCGAATTGTTGTTTTCCCTGTCTCTGGTCCTCATGCAGCTCATCCTTTGGGGACAGAGGAATTGCTGTATTCCCTGTCTCTGGTCCTCATTCAGCACATCCATAGGGGATATTGAAATTGCTGTAATCCCTGTCTCTGGTCCTTGAGCAGCTCATCCATAGGGGACAGTGGAATTGATGAATTCCCTGTCCCTGGTCCTCATGCAGCTCATTCTTTGTGGACAGTGGAATTGATGAATTTCTTGCCCCTCAAGCAGCTTATCATTTGGAGAAAGTCGAAATGCCAAATTCCCTGTCCCTGGTCCTCAGGCAGCACATTCTTTGGGGACAGTGGAAATGCTGAATTCCCTGGTCCTAATGCAGCTCATCCTTTGGGGACAATGGGATTGCTGCATTCCCTGTCCCTGGTCCTCAAGCAGCTCATCCTTTGGGGACAGTGGAATTGCTGTATTCTCGGTCCATGTTCCTCAAGCAGCTCATTCTGTGGGGACAGTGGAATTGCTGAATTCCCTAGTCCGCAACTAGCTCATCCTTTGGGAACAGAGGAATTGCTGTATTCCCTGTCCCTGGCCCTTTAGCAGCTCATCCTATGGGGACAGTGGAATTGCTGAATTTCATGTTCCTGGTCCTCATGCAGCTCATCGTTTGAGGACAGTGGAATTGCTGAATTCTCTGGTCCTCATGCAGCTCATACTTTGGGGACAATGGAAATGCTGTATTCCCTGTCACTGGTCCTCATGCAGCTCATCTTTTGGGCATAGTGGAATTGCTGTATTCCATGCACCTGGTTCTCAAGCAGCTCATCCTTTGGGGACAGAGGAATTGCTGTATTCCCTGTTCCTGGTCCTCATGCAGCTCATCCATAGGGGACAGTGGAATTGATGAATCCCCGGTCCCTGGTCCTCATGCAGCTCATTCTTTGCGGACAGTGGAATTGATGAATTTCTTGGCCCTCAAGCAGCTTATCATTTGGGGAAAGTGGAAATGCTGAATTCCCTGTCCCTGGTCCTCAAGCAGCACATTCTTCGGGGACAGTGGAAATGCTGAATTCCCTGGTCCTAATGCGGCTCATCCTTTGGGGACAGTGGAATTGCTGCATTCGCTGTCATTCGTCCTCATGCTTCCCATCCTTTGGGGGCAGAGGAATTGCTCAATTCCCTGTCACTGGTCCTTATTCAGCTCATCATTTAGGGATTGAGGAATTGCTGTATTCCCTGCCGCTGGTCTTCATGCAGCTCTTCCTTTGGGGACAGAGGAATTGGTGAAATCCTTGCCCCTGGTCCTCATGCAGCTCATCCTTTGGGGACAGAGGAATTGCTGTATTCCCTGTCGCTGGTTCTCATTCAGCACATCCATAGGGGACATTGAAATTTCTGTATTCCCTGTCCCTGGTCCTCAAGCAGCTCATCCTATGGGGACAGTGGAATTGCTGAATTCCCTGTTCCTCGGTCTCATGCATCTCATCGTTTGAGGACAGTGGAATTGCTGAATTCTCTGGTCCTCATGCATCTCATACTTTGGTGACAGTGGAATTGCTGTATTCCCTGTCCCTGGCCCTCATGCAGCTCATCCTTTGGGCATAGTGGAATTCCTGTATTTCAAACCCCTGGTTCTCAAGCAGCTCATCCTTTGGGGACAGAGGAATAGCTGTATTCCCTGTTCTTAGACTCATGCAGTTCATCCATAGGGGACAGTGGAATTGATGAATTCCCTGTCCCTGGTCCTCATGCAGCTCATTCTTTGGCGACAGTGGAATTGATGAATTTCCTGGCCGTCAAGCAGCTTATCATTTGCAGACAGTGGAAATGCTGAAATCCCTGTCCCTGGTCCTCAAGCAGCACATTCTTTGGGGACAGTGGAATTGCTGAATTCCCTGGTCCTAATGCAGCTCATCCTTTGGGGAAAGTGGGATTGCTGTATTCCCCGTCCCTGGTCCTCAAGCAGCTCATCCTTTGGGGACAGTGGAATTGCTGGATTCCCTGCATCTGGTCCTCATGCAGCTCATCCTTTGGGGACAGTGGAATTGCTGAATTCCCTAGTCCTCAAGTAGCTTATCCTTTAGGGACAGAGGAATTGCTGAATTAATTCATTGTCACTGGTCTGCATGCAGCTCATCCTTTGGGCACAGAGGAATTGCTTGATTCCCTGTCCCTGGTCCTCTTGCAGCTAAACCTTTGGGAAAAAAGGAATTGCTGTATTCCCTGTCTCTGGTCCACAAGAAGCTCATCCTTGGGGGACAGTGGGATTTCTGTATTCCCTGCCCCTGGTCCTCATGCAGTTCATCCTTTGGGGACAGTGAAATCACTGTATTCCCTGCCCCTGGTCCTCGACCTGCTCATCCTTTGGGGGCAGTGGAATTGCTCAATTCCCTGTCACTGGTCCTTATGCAGCTCATCATTTAGGGATAGCAGAATTGCTGTATTCCCTGCTGCTGGTCTTCATGCAGCTCATCCTTTGGGGACAGAGGAATTGGTGAAATCCTTGCCCCTGGTAATCCTGCAGCTCCTCCTATGGGGAAAAAGGAATTCCTGCATGCAGCTCATCCTTTGGAGACAGAGGAACTGCTGTATTCCATGCCCCTGGTCCTCAAGCAGCTCATCCTTTGGGGACAGAGGAATTGCTGTTTTCCCTGTCCCTGGTCCTCATGCAGCTCATCCTTTGGGTACAGAGGAATTGCTGTGTTCCCTGCCCTGGGTCCTCATTCAGCACATCCATAGGAGACATTGAAATTGCTGTATTTCATGTACCTGGTCCTCAAGCAGCTCATCCTATGGGGACAGTGGATTGCAGAATTTCCTGTTCCTGGTCCTCATGCAGCTCATCATTTGAGGACAGTGGGAGTGCTGAATTATCTGGTCCTCATGCAGATCATACTTTGGGGACAATGGAATTGCTCTATTTCCTGTCCCTGGTCCTCATGCAGCTAATCCTTTAGGCATAGTGGAATTGCTGTATTCCATGCCCCTGGTTCTCAAGCAGCTCATACTTTGGGGACAGTGGAATTGCTGAATTCCCTTGTCCTAATGCAGCTCATCCTTTGGGGAAAGTGGGATTGCTGTGTTCCCCATCCCTGGTCCTCAAGCAGCTCATCCTTTGGGGACAGTGGAATTGATGAATTCCCTAGTCCTCAAGTAGCTTATCCTTTAGGGACATAGGAACTGCTGAATTAATTCATTATCCCTGGTCCTCAAGCTGCTCATCCTTTGGGGGCAGTGGAATTGCTCACAATTCCTTGTCACTGGTCCTTATGCAGCTCATCATTTAGGGATAGAGGAATAGCTGTATTCCCTGTCGCTGGTCTTCATGCAGCTCATCCTTTGGGGACAGAGGAATTGATGAAATCCTTGTCCCTGGTAATCCTGCAGCTCATCCTATGGTGAAAAAGGAATTGCTGCATGCAGCTCATCCTTTGGAGACAGAGGAACTGCTGTATTCCGTGACCCTGGTCCTCAAGCAGCTCATCCTTTGGGGACAGTGGAATTGATGAATTCCCTAGTCCTCAAGTAGCTTATCCTTTAGGGACATAGGAACTGCTGAATTAATTCCTTATCCCTGGTCCTCAAGCTGCTCATCCTTTGGGGGCAGTGGAATTGCTCACAATTCCTTGTCACTGGTCCTTATGCAGCTCATCATTTAGGGATAGAGGAATAGCTGTATTCTCTGTCGCTGGTCTTCATGCAGCTCATCCTTTGGGGACAGAGGAATTGATGAAATCCTTGTCCCTGGTAATCCTGCAGCTCATCCTATGGTGAAAAAGGAATTGCTGCATGCAGCTCATCCTTTGGAGACAGAGGAACTGCTGTATTCCGTGACCCTGGTCCTCAAGCAGCTCATCTTTTGGGGACAGGGGAATTGTTGTTTTCCCTGTCTCTGGTCCTCATGCAGCTCACCCTTTGGGGACAGAGGAATTGCTGTATTCCCTGTCTCTGGTCCTTGAGCAGCTCATCCATAGGGGACAGTGGAATTGATGAATTCCCAGTCCCTGGTCCTCATGCAGCTCATTCTTTGTGGACAGTGGAATTGATGAATTTCTTGCCCCTCAAGCAGCTTATCATTTGGAGAAAGTCGAAATGCCAAATTCCCTGTCCCTGGTCCTCAAGCAGCACATTCTTTGGGGACAGTGGAAATGCTGAATTTCCTGGTCCTAATGCAGCTCATCCTTTGGGGACAATGGGATTGCTGTATTCCCTGTCCCTGGTCCTCAAGCAGCTCATCCTTTGGGGACAGTGGAATTGCTGTATTCTCGGTCCATGTTCCTCAAGCAGCTCATTCTGTGGGGACAGTGGAATTGCTGAATTCCCTAGTCCGCAACTAGCTCATCCTTTGGGAACAGAGGAATTGCTGTATTCCCTGTCCCTGGTCCTCATTCAGCACATCCATAGGGGACATTGAAATTGCTGTATTCCCTGTCCCTGGCCCTTTAGCAGCTCATCCTATGGGGACAGTGGAATTGCTGAATTTCATGTTCCTGGTCCTCATGCAGCTCATCGTTTGAGGACAGTGGAATTGCTGAATTCTCTGGTCCTCATGCAGCTCATACTTTGGGGACAATGGAAATGCTGTATTCCCTGTCACTGGTCCTCATGCAGCTCATCCTTTGGGCATAGTGGAATTGCTGTATTCCATGCACCTGGTTCTCAAGCAGCTCATCCTTTGGGGACAGAGGAATTGCTGTATTCCCTGTTCCTGGTCCTCATGCAGCTCATCCATAGGGGACAGTGGAATTGATGAATCCCCGATCCCTGGTCCTCATGCAGCTCATTCTTTGCGGACAGTGGAATTGATGAATTTCTTGGCCCTCAAGCAGCTTATCATTTGGGGAAAGTGGAAATGCTGAATTCCCTGTCCCTGGTCCTCAAGCAGCACATTCTTTGGGGACAGTGGAAATGCTGAATTCCCTGGTCCTAATGCGGCTCATCCTTTGGGGACAGTGGAATTGCTGTATTCCCTGTCCCTGGTCCTCAAGCAGCTCATCCATTGGGGAGCGTGGAATTGCTGCATTCGCTGTCATTCGTCCTCATGCTTCCCATCCTTTGGGGGGAGGGAAATGGCTCAATTCCCTGTCACTGGTCCTTATGCAGCTCATCATTTAGGGATTGAGGAATTGCTGTATTCCCTGCCACTGGTCTTCATGCAGCTCTTCCTTTGGGGACAGAGGAATTGGTGAAATCCTTGCCCCTGGTAATTCTGCAGCTCATCCAATCGGGAAAAGGGAATTGCTGCATGCAGCTCATCCTTTGGAGACAGAGGAACTGCTGTATTACATGCCCCTGGTCCTCAGGCAGCTCATCCTTTGGGGACAGAGGAATTGTTGTTTTCCCTGTCCCTGGTCCTCATGCAGCTCATCCTTTGGGGACAGAGGAATTGCTGTATTCCCTGTCGCTGGTTCTCATTCAGCACATCCATAGGGGACATTGAAATTTCTGTATTCCCTGTCCCTGGTCCTCAAGCAGCTCATCCTATGGGGACAGTGGAATTGCTGAATTCCCTGTTCCTCGGTCTCATGCAGCTCATCGTTTGAGGACAGTGGAATTGCTGAATTCTCTGGTCCTCATGCATCTCATACTTTGGTGACAGTGGAATTGCTGTATTCCCTGTCCCTGGCCCTCATGCAGCTCATCCTTTGGGCATAGTGGAATTCCTGTATTTCATGCCCCTGGTTCTCAAGCAGCTCATCCTTTGGGGACAGAGGAATAGCTGTATTCCCAGTTCCCAGTCTCATGCAGTTCATCCATAGGGGACAGTGGAATTGATGAATTCCCTGTCCCTGGTCCTCATGAAGCTCCTTCTTTGGCGACAGTGGAATTGATGAATTTCCTGGCCGTCAAGCAGCTTATCATTTGCAAACAGTGGAAATGCTGAAATCCCTGTCCCTGGTCCTCAAGCAGCACATTCTTTGGGGACAGTGGAATTGCTGAATTCCCTGGTCCTAATGCAGCTCATCCTTTGGGGAAAGTGGGATTGCTGTATTCCCCGTCCCTGGTCCTCAAGCAGCTCATTCTTTGGGGACAGTGGAATTGCTGGATTCCCTGCATCTGGTCCTCATGCAGCTCATCCTTTGGGGACAGTGGAATTGCTGAATTCCCTAGTCCTCAAGTAGCTTATCCTTTAGGGACAGAGGAATTGTGGAATTAATTCATTGTCACTGGTCCGCATGCAGCTCATCCTTTGGGCACATAGGAATTGCTTGATTCCCTGTCCCTGGTCCTCTTGCAGCTAAACCTTTGGGAAAAAAGGAATTGCTGTATTCCCTGTCTCTGGTCCTCAAGAAGCTCATCCTTGGGGGACACTGGGATTTCTGTATTCCCTGCCCCTGGTCCTCATGCAGTTCATCCTTTGGGGACAGTGAAATCACTGTATTCCCTGCCCCTGGTCCTCGACCTGCTCATCCTTTGGGGGCAGTGGAATTGCTCAATTCCCTGTCACTGGTCCTTATGCAGCTCATCATTTAGGGATAGCGGAATTGCTGTATTCCCTGCTGCTGGTCTTCATGCAGCTCATCCTTTGGGGACAGAGGAATTGGTGAAATCCTTGCCCCTGGTAATCCTGCAGCTCCTCCTATGGGGAAAAAGGAATTCCTGCATGCAGCTCATCCTTTGGAGACAGAGGAACTGCTGTATTCCATGCCCCTGGTCCTCAAGCAGCTCATCCTTTGGGGACAGAGGAATTGCTGTTTTCCCTGTCCCTGGTCCTCATGCAGCTCATCCTTTGGGTACAGAGGAATTGCTGTGTTCCCTGCCCTGGGTCCTCATTCAGCACATCCATAGGAGACATTGAAATTGCTGTATTTCATGTCCCTGGTCCTCAAGCAGCTCATCCTATGGGGACAGTGGATTGCAGAATTTCCTGTTCCTGGTCCTCATGCAGCTCATCATTTGAGGACAGTGGGATTGCTGAATTCTCTGGTCCTCATGAAGATGATACTTTGGGGACAATGGAATTGCTCTATTTCCTGTCCCTGGTCCTCATGCAGCTCATCCTTTAGGCATAGTGGAATTGCTGTATTCCATGCCCCTGGTTCTCAAGCAGCTCATTCTTTGGGGAAAGTGGAATTGATGAATTTATTGGCCCTCAAGCAGCTTATCATTTGGGGACAGTGGAAAGGCTGAGTTCCCTGTCCCTGGTCCTCAAGCAGCACATTCTTTGGGGACAGTGGAATTGCTGAATTCCCTTGTCCTAATGCAGCTCATCCTTTGGGGAAAGTGGGATTGCTGTGTTCCCCATACCTGGTCCTCAAGCAGCTCATCCTTTGGGGACAGTGGAATTGATGAATTCCCTAGTCCTCAAGTAGCTTATCCTTTAGGGACATAGGAACTGCTGAATTAATTCCTTATCCCTGGTCCTCATGCAGCTCATTTTTATTTTGGAGACAGTGGGATTGCTGAATTCCCTGTCCCTGTCCTCAACCAGCTCATTCTTTGGGGACAGTGGAATTGAATTCCCTGGTCCTCATGCAGCTCATCCTTTGGGTACAGAGGAATTGCTGTGTACCCTGCCCCTGGTCCTCATTCAGCACATCCATAGAGGAGATTGAAATTGCTGTATTCCCAGTCCCTGGTCCTCAAGCAGATCATACTTTGGGGACAATGGAATTGCTGTATTCCATGCCCCTGGTTCTTAAGCAGCTCATCCTTTCGGGACAGAGGAATTGCTGTATTCCCTGTTCCTGGTCCGCATGCAGCTCATTCTTTGGGGCCATGGAATTGATGAATTTATTGGCCCTCAAGCAGCTTATCATTTGGGGACAGTGGAAAGGCTGAGTTCCCTGTCCCTGGTCCTCAAGCAGCACATTCTTTGGGGACAGTGGAATTGCTGAATCCCCTTGTCCTAATGCAGGTTATCCTTTGGGGACATAGGAACTGCTGAATTCATTCCTTATCCCTGGTCCTCATGCTCATTTTTTGGGGACAGTGAGATTGCTGAATTCCCTGTCCCTGGTCCTCAAGCAGCTCATTCTTTGGGGACAGTGGAATTGAATTCCCGGGTCCTAATGCAGCTCATCCTTCAGGGACAGTGGGATTGCTGTATTCCCTGTCCCTGGTCCTCATGTAGCTGATCCTATGGGGACAGTAGGCCTGCTGTATTCCTTGCCCCTGTTCCTCAAGTAGCTCATCCTTTGGGGGCAGAGAGATTGCTGTATTCCCTGTCCCTGGTCCTCATGCAGCTCATCCTTTGGGGACAGTGGCATTGCTGTATTCTCGGTCCCTGGTCCTCAAGCAGCTGATCCTTTGGGGACAGTGGAATTGCCGAATTCCCTGTCCCTGGTCCTCATGCAGCTCATCCTTTGGGGACAGTGGAATTGCTGTATTCTCGGTCCATGGTCCTCAAGCAGCTCATTCTGCGGGGACAGTGGAATTGCTGAATTCCCTAGTCCTCAACTAGCTTATCCTTTAGGGACAGAGGAATTGCTGAATTAATTCCTTGTCCCTGGTCCTCATACAGCTCATCCTTTGGGGACCATGGAATTGCTGTATGCCCTGTCATTGGTCCTCATGCTTCCTATCCTTTGGGGGCAGAGGAATTGGTGTAATCCTGCAACTCATCCTATGGGGACAAAGGAATTGCTTCATGCAACTCATCCTTTGGATACAGAGGAACTGCTGTATTCCATGCCCCTGGTCCTCAAGCAGCCCATCCTATGGGGAAAGAGGAATTGCTGTATTCCCTGTCCCTGGTCCTCATGTAGCTCATCCTTTGGGGACAGGGGAAATTGCTGTATTCCCTGTCCCTGGTACTCACATCCATAGGGGACAGTGATATTGCTGTATTTCGTGTCCCTGGTCCTCGGGCAGCTCCTCCCTTGGAGGACAGTGGAATTGCCAAATTCCCCCTTCCTGGTCCTCATGCAGCTCATCGTTTGAGGACAGTGGAATTGCTGAATTCTCTGGTCCCCATGCAGCACATCCTTTGGGGACAGTGGAATTGCTATATTCCATGCCCCTGGTTCTCAAGCAGCCTATCCTTTGGGGACAGAGGAATTGCTGTATTCCCTGTCCCTGGTCCTCGTGTAGCTCATCCTTTGGGGACAGAGGAATTGCTGTATTCCCTTTTCCTGGTACTCGTGCAGCTCATCCATAGGGGACAGTGGAATTGACGAATTCCCTGTCCCTGGTCCTCATGCAGCTCATCCTTTGGGGACAGTGGAGTTGCTGAATTCCCTGTCCCTGGTCCTCATGCAGCTCATCCTATGGGGAAAGAGGAATTGCTGTATTCCCTGTCCCTGGTCCTCATGTAGCTCATCCTTTGGGGACAGGGGAAATTGCTGTATTCCCTGTCCCTGGTACTCACATCCATAGGGGACAGTGATATTGCTGTATTTCGTGTCCCTGGTCCTCGGGCAGCTCCTCCCTTGGAGGACAGTGGAATTGCCGAATTCCCCCTTCCTGGTCCTCATGCAGCTCATCGTTTGAGGACAGTGGAATTGCTGAATTCTCTGGTCTCCATGCAGCACATCCTTTGGGGACAGTGGAATTGCTATATTCCATGCCCCTGGTTCTCAAGCAGCCTATCCTTTGGGGACAGAGGAATTGCTGTATTCCCTGTCCCTGGTCCTCGTGTAGCTCATCCTTTGGGGACAGAGGAATTGCTGTATTCCCTTTTCCTGGTACTCGTGCAGCTCATCCATAGGGGACAGTGGAATTGACGAATTCCCTGTCCCTGGTCCTCATGCAGCTCATTCTTTGGGGACAGTGCAATTGATGAATTTCCTGGTCCTCAAGCAGCTTATCATTTGGGGACAGTGGAAATGCTGAATTCTCTGTCCCTGGTCCTCATGCAGCTCATCCTTTGGGGACAGTGGAGTTGCTGAATTCCCTGTCCCTGGTCCTCATGCAGCTCATCCTTTGGGGACACTGGAATTGCTGTATTCACTGTCCCTGGTCCTCAAGCAGCTCATCGTTGGGCGGATGGTGGCCACGTGGCCTCTTGGGCATGTCCCTGGTACTGCTTGCCCTTGGGAAATTGACATGTTGGGTCTCGCTGAAAACCTCAGAAACATTGTGTGTGGGCAGCTCCCTGATACTCCACAGCCTCCCGTTGGTGGGTAAGGATTCAGACCAATCTTTGGGTGCTCCCTGAACCTCCTCGTTTTTAGAGTTGACCCTTATTCGAAAATGGGCGTAATGAGTATTTGGGCTTTGCACATTTCCTAGTATTTAGCTTGGTCTTGGACAGGGCTCCTTGTTGGGACCCAGCCTCAGTACTCCCTCCTCATCTTTCCACTCTCACCTCATCTTGGTGCCACCCTGGTCTCTGATGTGACAGGGGCTCCCGACTCACCCTTGCTGATGTTGGATATTTTTCTGTCTGCTATTCGCCGACTCCACTAAACTCTGCCTTGGCTTACTGCTTCTTCACAGATCTACTGCTGGCACTTGCAGGTCAGCAGTCCTTGGCCTCCTGCTTCATTTGCATCTGTCCCAACAGATAAAGCCTCATTCATTCCTGTTTCATGGGCCTATCCTCCATGCTAAACAAAGAGGTGATGGCTGGAAGGTTTAGAATTAGTCTTACCTCTGGCATTGCTCCGAGCAACTCTCTGGACCGTCGTTCTTCACCTGCCAAGCCAATACAGAAGGGGAAAGCCATATGCAAATCAAGCTTGGTCCCACCCCAACAGGGGCAGTCCAGCCCGAATTGCTTGGTCATATCCCTTCTGCACGAGACCACAAGCATCCCCAGACATGTTTCAGGCTCATTGGGCCAGTGAGGAGTAGCTTGGGTTTCTAGGCCCATCAGGCACGGAACCCACGTCTGCGCATACCCATCCCACTCGGGGTGAATATAGAAAAATAAAAGACGTGATGGCTGGAAGGTTTAGAATTAATCTTACACCTCTGGCAATTGCTCTGAGCAACCCTCCAGACCATCGTTTGTCAGCCTGCCAAGCCATTACAGAAATGTAAAAGACTATATGCAAAATAGGCTTGGTCCCACCCCAAAAGGTGCAGTCCTGCCCAAATTGCTAGGTCACATCCCTTCTGTACAAGACCACAGGAGGCCTTCTGCATGAAACCACAAGCATCCCCACACTTGTTTCGGCCTCATGCTGCCATGTTGCGGGACAGTTTTACCTGAACCATAGAGCATACAGACTCCCAGTGTGGTGCTGCCCCTTTAAGGGTTCAGCACACGGCAGAGTGATGCTGGTCTCCACCGCATACCTTTAAATAAACGGGGTGTTCCCAGCCGCGCAGAGCGGCCAGGGAGCCCGAACTGTGAAGATCGTCTCCTGTGTGGGTCTGTAGCGGGAGGGGGCTCACGGCAGACAACAGGGCCGGTGATTGACCCACAACAGTTGCAACAAGGTCGATTCCACACCCAGGCACATCGGTGAAGAGGAAATACAATTTCTTTCCAAACAAGGTGATTTTCATCTTGTACCATGCCGCAGAGAGGGAGAGGAACATGCGGCTCCGCTGCCATTTTGTTGATAAGGCCTCGGACGGTCACGGCCCTCTAAAAGGGTGCCTGTGCACCATCCAGTCCAAATTTTGGGAAATAACAGCAGCGGGCAACTCTCTCTTCACACACTGCACATCCCAAGTCCCAATTTCGAATTTTGAAGTACATTTTCATCGAGTTGAGGTGAGGAGCTGGGGGTAGCCTGATGTTTCTTTGTTTGTCCCTTAGGCCTGCCTAGGCCAATTTTTGGAACCACTGGGACAGATCTTTCATATCCTTTGGGTTTTCTGCCATACACTGTCTGTGTGTTCTGGACTGGTCTGGTGGGAGCACCCCAAGGCTTAATTTTGACTGTTTGTGGTGGAGGTGAAGATCAAGTGAGCCTGCTACTGACTCCATTTTAGCTGGCAGAAGACTCTCTGGGTGAGTTGCGGCCCCATCTGTAATTCAGGTGGGGTGCCTGTGCGCTCACACCCATGAATGACCAAGCTGACCAAGCAGCGATCCAACCTGTGAATCTGCTTGTGATTCCTGCCCCTGTGCCTCAAGCAATGGCCCAGGTGAGACCCCCAGGGGCGCTGCAACCAATCCCTGAGTTTGACGTTTCAGGTGTCCCATCCAGCCTGGGGCCCCGATGGAAAAGGTGGATAGATTGCCTGGACATGTACTTCTGGGCCACCATGGAGACAAATGAGGACAGCAAGCTGGTGACCCTTCTGTATTCTGCGGGGCCTGCGGTACATGAAATGTTTGAATCCCTTCAACCTGCGGATGCCTCATACCAGCAAAGGCTGGTCTTCACAATTACTTCCTGCCTTTGGCAAATGTGGATTATGAGCGCTTTGTAATGACTTCCACCCGTCAGAAGGACGATGAGACTCTGGATACCTTCTATGGCCGTCTGCGGCAGCTGTCAGTGGCATGTGCCTGGGACAATCGGGATGCGATGGTCAGGAATCAGCTGATACAAGGATGTACATCGGGCAAGCTACGCAGACAGGTGCTGCGGGAGCTGGGTGTCACCTTACCCAGCATCCTGGAATTGGGGTCGGTGCCAGGAGGTGTCTGAGGTGAGGGCGCCCAGGATGGAGGCTGGAGTGCACCCAGGCAAAGCGGAAGAGGTGTGTCCTGTAGGCCGTGGTGCAAGTGGCAGAGGTGCCAGGCGGCCAGCAGGAAATTTCCATGACAGGGGCTGAAAGTCAGGGGAGTCATGCTTCAAGTGTTAGTATGACCTGCTCCACCCTGCTGAGTGCCCAGCTGCGGGAAAAGTGTGCGGCCGGTGTGGTAGGCCGATCACTATGCCCACATGTGTAGAGCCTCTCTACTGGTGGTGGTGCCAAGAGGTCCTGTCCGGTCTGGCTATTTTTGCCAGTCACGCCCTCCCAATGTCGCCCAGGTGAACCAGGGAGAAGAAGGCATCAAACCTGAAGAGGAGGAGGAGGAAGAAGAGGAGAACATCTTCTTCGTGTCCAGTGTTGGGGCCCCGTGATCAAAGAACAGGCGACAACTGAGATGTCTGGTCACAGTCAATAGGTCAACCGTCCCGGTGCTGGTGGACACTGGGGCCTCCGTAAACGTTATGGCAAGGGAACATTACGATGCCATGGAGTGCCCCCCACAACTGGTTACTCCTATGGCCTGCATATTCACGTTTGGGGGGTCACAGCCAAATCCCCTTGATGGTGCTTTCGTGGCTGATGTGGGACATGGAGACTCTCGGATAAGGGCCCGCTTCTATGTAACTCTTGTGAGCAGCAATACTTTGTTGAGCTGCGCGGTGGCTGAAGCCATTGGAATTGTTAGTTTCGCATACTCGGTGTATGTTGAGGACATACAAATGCTGCTGGACAAATACTCCCGACTGTTTGAGGGGATTGGGCAAATGGCAGGAGACCCGGTGAGACTGCACATTGACGAGTCAGTGCAACTCATCGCTCTCAAACATCGACGTGTGCCCTTCCACTTGCTGGAGTTAGTAGATAGAGAACTGGACAATCTGGTTAGTCTTGACATCATCAAGAAGGTTGAAGACTCAACCCTGTGGGTGTCCCCCATTGTTGTTGCGAGAAAACCGAAGCAGCCAGACTCGGTGAGGATTTGTGTCGAGATGCGGTTCCCCAATAAGGCTATCAAGAGAGAGCGGCATTTGATGCCTACAATCGATGATATCATCACCGAGCTGCAAGAGGCCCGGTTCTTTTCCAAACTAGACCTCTGACCCGGATACCATTAGGTGGTGTTGCACCCTGAATCACGGTATATCAGAACATTCACCACCCATAGAGGGTTATATCATTATAAGAGACTGAGCTTTGGGGTGTCCTCTGCAGCAGAGGTGTTTCAAAACACCCTACGCGGTGCCCTGGCGGACCTCGATGGAGTCATCAGTATAAGTGATGATATCCTGGTTTTTGCCAAGTCGGAAACAGAACACTTGCACAAGCTCGCCAAGACATATGAATGGCTTCAGTCCCTTGGCCTGACTTTACACCGTGAGAAGTGTGAGTTCCTCAAGTCAACGATCAAATTCTTTGGGTTCGTGTTTAAAGAAGGGGGAGTGTCACCGGACCCCCGCAAGGTTAAAGACATTAGGGACCCACAACCACCAGAGAATGTGTCGGAGGTGCAGAGCTTTTTGGGCATGGTGACATACTGTGGCCGCTTCATTAAGAACTTGGCCTCTCGATCAGAGTTTCTGCGAGCCCTTACTAAGAAGGAGGTCACGTGGCAGTGGGGTCCACTGGAACAAGCAGTGTTTGAGGACATCAAGAGTGCTCTCACGGCCGAAGACACCATGGCGTTCTTCGACCCGACCTTGCAGTCGGAGATCATGGTGGATGCCAGCCCGTTTGGCCTGGGGGCGGTGTTGACGCAGGTTGATGCCAATTCGGGCATCAGGCCAGTGGCATACACCAGCAAGGCTCTGTCTGAGACGTAACAGCAGTACTCCCAGACTGAGCGGGAGGCCATGGCTGTTCTGTGAGGCTGTTGGCACTTTAGACTATATGGGCCTCATTACACGGATGGCGGTGGACCAAGGTGCTATTAGCACCTTGGTCCATGCCGGTAGAATACCGGCACCGCCTTGGTGGAAAGGGGAATTACCGCCCTATTCCAAGGTTGGCGGGCGGTAATTCGCCTTTCCCCCATTGCCCTTCCCCATTCCCATTTTTGCCCCATAGGGCTCTATGGGAATGGGGAAGGCGCTAATTACGGTGCCGCAAATTGCGGTACCGTAATTAGCTCCCTGGTCCCTTTGCGGGTTGGTTTTTAACGCCAGCAAAAAGCAGGTGTTAAATTCACCAACCCGCAAAGGGACCTCGTAGTAAGGCGGTAAGGGTTTACCGGTACCGGTAAAATACCGGTACCGATAAACCCTTACCGCCTACCGTGTAATGAGGCCCTATATGTCCTGGGATGGCCCTTGACGGTTGTGACCGACCACAAACCGCTGCTGCCCATCCTAGCGGGCTCATCCTCAAAAACACCTGCAAGGATTAAACGGTAGTTGTTGAAGCTGCTTGAGTACGGGGTCTCGCTGGTTTATCGCCTCGAAGTAATAATGCGGCAGATTATCTATCTCACCATCCCAGAGGACACCCGGAAGGTGGTGCGGATGACTGTGCTGAGGAAGCAGATGCACACATTCATTTGGTTTGTGGCAAACCCCCAACTCTGTTCAGCTGGAAGACCTTGAGGTGGGTGCGGCCCAGGAAAATGTTTTCTTATCCTGAAATCAGCAATGCAGCAAGGATCCTGGAAGGTGGTGCTAGATACTCTGGTGCAGCCGACACACGAGGCAAGAGTCACTCTCGAACAGTTATGGAAAGTGAGGGATGAACTGACTTTCTCCAGGGCTGGCCTCGTAGTCAGGGGTTACCAGATCGTCATCCCACAGGTGAAAGTTCAAGAGGTCATTGGATTGGCCCACCAGGGACATCAAGGAGCTGCCACAACAAAAGCCTGGCTGCGCCTAAAAGTGTGGTTTCCCGAGCTGGAGAGACGTGTGTGAAGAGTTTGTTGCGTCATGCGTCTGGTGTCAGGCTGCGTCCCCAGCACAGAGGGAGCCTACCATTGAGACCATGCCTCTAGGTACGCAGCCATGGGAGGTAGTGCATGCAGACTTCGGCTCCACGACCCGGGGCACATACTTCCTGGTGGTGATGGACGAATGCTCCATTTACCCTGAGGTCGAATTCATAGAGTCTGTCGCCTTTGAGAACGTGGTGGTGGCGATTAAGAAGATCTTGACTGCTCATGGACGCCCCAGGGTGCTGTATTCGGACAATGGTGCGCCTTTCCAGGGCGAGAGTTTAGTCGCGCTGATGGAGGGCTATGGAGTTCATCAAAGGAAGGTCACCCCACTGTGGCCCAGTGCAAATGGGGAGGCGGAGAGAATGATGAGGACTCTCAACAAAGTGTTCCGCATTGCGCAAGGAGAAGGCCAGTGTTTGCAGAGGGTACTATACCAGTTTCTGCGTGTATACCGGACCACCCCGCACACATCTATGTGTATGGCACCTGCGGAAGCTCTCTTGAAACAGTGCCCGAGAGGGCTGATACCCAAGGTCGGGGAAAAGGAGCCGGCTGTCATTGATGACCAACAAGTGGAACATGACCGGAGGCAAAGGACTGAACAGGAGAACCAGAGAAGAGGTCTCAGATCTCAGCAACTCATTCCCAGGGATGAGGTGCTTACCAAGAACAGGCAGCCACACGGGAAAATGTCACTGACTTATGAGCCAGAGCCGCTGGATGTTATGGCTGTCAAGTGGTCCATGGAAACGGCCTCCGATGGCAAGGCGTCTGTCACCCGAAATGTAAGTTTCTTTAAAAGACATGGGAAACCTCAGCGGAGGTATTCCCGGACAGGGACTAAATGGAAGTTCCAGATGAGGATGGGGGTGTGGCCCCTCTTCCCTGCTCTCCAGCCAGCGTGATGGCCGCCGAGGGGTCCCCTCTCCAGGAGGCAGGCAGGAGGTACCCCCTGCGGACAGGGTGAGGGAAACCTGTACACTTCAGTGACTATGTGTTGGAGCAGTAAGTCCGGATGAACCGGCTGGGACACTGAAGTGTCACGGGGGTCCGGGTGGCTGTGATTAAAGGGGTCTATTGTGGGTTTGTTTTGCTGTGAATATTGTGGTTTAGTAATAGTGTTGTTACTTTGTTTATTGTTGTCCTCATGAAAAAGGAGTAGTGTGGTGCTGCCCCTTTAACGGCTCAGCACGCGGCGGAGTGACGTTGCACTCCACCGCATGTCTTTAAATAAACGGGGCATTCCTGGCCGTGCAGAGCGACCGGGGAGCCCGAACTGTGAAGGTCGTCTCCTGTGTGGGTTTGTAGCAGGAGGGGGCTCACAGAAGACAACAGGGCGGGTGATTGACCCACAACACCCAGTATGGCATATGTCTCTGCATGGTTCTAGAGCCACTTGATCATAGTGGACTCTGCGTAAGCTGTACGTGTGGGAAGTTCTGTGTTTCAGCGGTTTGAGAGCCCCGCCTGAGCCCCACAGGGCTTATTGTGTAGGTGCAAGAGCCCATTCTGTGCCCTCTTAATGCTGACCTTGTGGCTCTGAGTGTCTGTCACACAGTGTGTACAATGATGAGAAACGGATAGACTGCCTACTCAGCCCTCACACTTCTACAGGCCAAGAGTGATGCCAATCATAAAGGTGAAACAGGCACAGGTGCGGGAGATGCCTCCTTCACCTTTTGTGGTAACGTGGGCCGAGGGCAGACTATGCTCTCATGAGGGGTGTGAATGGGGTTCAGAAGCCACCCAAACACAAGCACAACATTACAAAATAAAGGATTGTCCAATCAAGGTTCTATAAACTTATATATAATTCCGTGCACAGCGCTCCAGAATTTCCCCGACCACATGGAGTGGTGCAGCCACAGACAGGCACAAGGTGAGACTTTGTAGCGGGTTTGGTTGGAATGTTTTTTCGCACCGGAGGGTGAGGAACACTTCCGACTACCGCGCATGTCCACTCTTGTTGCCGCCTGACCTATACTTTGGAGCTACATCACATTGGGGGATTCCGTTAAAGGGAGCTGTTTGAACCTGTGAGATTCAAGCTTCACAGCTACAGGAACGGACACTGTTGTCCAGGAGAGGAACACACTAAAGCCAGACTACCTTTTGTAATATACAATATGACGTCACAAAAGGACAAGGAAATTGCCAGGAGGGAACAAGCAGTTTCCCTGTTTTGCGAGAAGCAAACAACCACTGATGTGGGGAAGCACAAGGGACCGCAGGCAGAGACACTGCCCAACACAGAGATCAAGCTACTGAGAGAACTGGAGAAACTGCAGCGCAGAGAGATTTCGAAATGGTGGGAAGAATTTTCATTACAGAACTATATAGATGTAGGGCGAGTGCCGAGAGGCCTACGTATACTTACCACACCTACATTCGATGAACAAGATCCTGAAATGCTGCAAGAATGGGGAGAAGCTAGCGGTTTGTGTTCCGTTACTTTTTGAAAATCTTCATCAAGTATGCAGAAATTGACAGAAAGAAGATACTGTCAAAAATACAAGAAGTGGAGGACCAGCTTAAAACTATTGATCGAAGTGAAGAGGGAAAAGCCATGAGAAACAACATGGAGAAGGGATACAAAGCATTTGAGGATGACATCAAGTTGCGGAAACAACGCAAATTTATACGCGACAAGGATGACTACGAAAAAGGCAGGGTGTTTACCTTCGCCAAACGCTTTGATACCCTTAGACTAAAACTACCCGCTAGCACCCAATCTTCAGTAACGGAACTCCCAGCCGCATGCTCATCTTCGGAAGTGGACACTACTGAAAGTGAAAGTGAGCTACCCATACGGAAGTTGAATTTTTTAGAAGAAATGCAGTTGTTGGGGATGGACACACGAAATGGCAACAAAAAACCAAGAGGCAAAGGCCGAGGCAAATCAATGGGACAGAGAGGAGGAAGAAAACAAGGAGGAGCAACAGGTTCAGACATCGGGGACAAGGACCAGCCAGCACAGAAGACCCGCTCTGGCACCAAGAACTTGTAAAAACCAATATGGAAGAACACGATATGTCTATCATTAACCTCTCCTCATATCCTCTGTCTGACGACCAACAAAAAGTATTAAAACTTGGCCTAAACTTCTGCCCGACCAGCCATTATAACTATGAAGAAACACGCATAGACTTTGATCAATATATGCGCACGGTCAGGCTAAAAAAGTTTTTTGCTATTAATCCAACCAAACAACCAGCTTCAGAGATGTCGGAAGGTTATACACCAGTTACTATTGAAGACATGACAATATTTGGTAACCTTATAAGCTTGGGATCAGATTGTGCAGCATCTGACGATAACACCAATCATGACTGGAACTCCATGAATATTCACACGGATTGGCCAGGAACCAGTCAACTCAGGTGCAAATCAAGGTTTAATCCCATGTTTAATCCGGGTGGTCACATCGAAGCATTCCAGGACTTAGTGATTAATGATCTGAGAAAAATCAGAAAGATCAAATGGAGTTATAAAGACAACCTCACTCGTCATGAACTCAAGGTTCTGAAAGATTTGAGTATGTTATCAGTTTGTATTATTAAACCATCGGACAAGGGTACAAATATTGTGGTGATGAACCGCGTGGACTACATCAAGGAGGCGGCAAGACAACTCAATGATCAATCCTGCTACGCCAAATTGGGAGAGGATCCCACTGCAGGTATGCATATGAAACTTTTTGACTTGCTAAATAAATACAAAGATAAGGGACTACTAGAGGATGATATGTGCAAGTATCTACATCCGAAGTTTCCAGTGATGCCCACCATCTACTTTTTGCCTAAAGTGCATAAGAACATGAGGAAACCCCCAGGACACCCTATAGTGACACTCTGTGGGGCACTGTACGAACATACCTCCAAGTTTGTAGATGAGACTTTGGTGTCCTTTGTAACTGCACTTCCCTCTTATTTCAGAGACACCAAAGACTTTCTGAATAAAATGGATGGCATCACATGGGAATCCACATACTTGCTCATCACCCCAGATGTGGTTTCCCTATATACCTCCATAAGACATAATGATGGACTGAGGGCCTGTGAATATTTTCTTCATACCAGGTCAATTAATGTTTTATCACATAGTCGCATGATACTAGACATGATTCCCCTTTGTCTGACTTATAACTTTTATATTTGATAAGGAGTTTTATGTACAACTTCAGGGCACAGCCATGGGGACAACATTTGCTCCTACTTACGCCAATTTGTTCATGGGGTGGTGGGAGAAATTTGTTGCTTGGGGTCCAGAGTACAATAGTTATACATCTAAAATAGTACTCTGGCTCCGATACATTGATGATTTATTCATTATCTGGGACGGAACCAGCTCAGAATGGTTGGATTTTGTAAAGAAACTTAATACCAATGAATTAAATCTTCAGTTCACAGAAAGCCACAACAAGACTGCTATCATGTATCTTGATATTCTTGTTAAAGTGGCCCAGAAAGAACTTGTGACAGAACTTTACAGGAAACCGACGAGTTCTAATGTACCACTACACGCCAAAAGCAACCACCCCACTCCCCTGAAATGGTCAATACCATATGGCGAATTCATTCATATAAGAAGGAACTGTTCGAAGTTGGAGACCTTTGATGCAGAGTGTGGGTATATGGCCCAGAAATTTAAACAGCGAGGTTACCCCAAGAAGATTCTTGAACGAGCCTACCATAAAGCAAGAGACAAAGATCGCTCCACACTTTTAACATCTAAAGTGGTGCCATCATCACAAGAAAGGCAGAGCGAGACTCATCTCATCCTTACCTATGGCACGAATTCCCAGAATATACAACGAATCATGCGAAGACATTGGCATGTTTTGCAACTGGATGAACATTTGGGGGCGATCTTGGGAGACAGGATGAATATTACATTTCGTCGATCCACCTCACTTAAAGATAATCTTGTCTCTAGCTTTATGAGTGCCTCCCCACTGTCTAGAGGCTCTACTTGGCTCCAAACATCCAATACAGGTTTCCACAAATGTAGAAAATGCAAGGCCTGTCAGTATGCAAAAGATGTCTCCCATTACAATCATCCTATTTTGAAAAAGAGTATTCCCCTTGCATCACGAATCACTTGTGACACAGAGCACGTGGTTTATGTGCTTGTGTGTCCCTGTGATAAATGGTACGTTGGCAGCACTATAGGAAGGCTTAAGCTGCGGATGTTGCAGCATATTCGAGCCATCAAAAATGTTGATGTAACATACCCCATGGCTTTGCATTTTAAAGAAGTACATGAGGGCAAGTTGGAGGGCTTTACATATTTTGGCATTCATTCTATAGCCAAACACCCTAGGGGTGGGAATAGAGAATTGACACTGAGACAACTTGAAACCAAATGCATTCTTGATCTCGATACGAAGAAACCAAGAGGTCACAATTTAGATGAGGAACTCTATACCTTTTTAGGGACCTAAGTATAATTATTACTGTTTTTATATATTAGGCTATTTTAAGTCCTAGGGCCTCATTACGAGGTATGCCGGTAAGGGAAAAATGATGCCGGTATGTAAATACCGGCATCATTTAACGTTCCGTAGCATTCTGACCCACAAACCCGGTATTAACAGCACCGTTATTTACTGTGCCGCAATAGCGGCATAGGCGCGTACACGCGCCTCTTCAGGCAGGAAAATACCGGCATGCCGGTAATAGGTGCCAATTACAACCCACGCAAACATGCAAATACCGGCATTGCGAACCCGGTAATAACGGGCTGCATGATGCCGGCAAAACAGGCATCGCGGACCACCCGCAAACAGCAACCAAGATACAAGACAGCTGCCACAGGTGCACACAATCCCCACAGGTGGAGTGAAAGGAGGCTGTGCCAGTATGAACTGAGCACAACCACACACCACAACCCCCCCACAGATGTAGGCAATGTAGTGTGGCCCAGTACAAAAGGAGCACACCTACACACCACACCCCTTCCTACACCAAAATGCTACCACTAGCATTTGCAATCATGGCGCAGGAGGACATGCCTATACTGCTACAACTACAGCAACAACAGCAACAACTACAGCAGCAAGAACAGGCAGCACAGAGGAGACGCAGGAGGAGAAGGAGGGTGAGACAGGCCCAGCAATTACCACCAGCGCAGCCACTAGCGCCTCATAGGCAGCCACCAATCCCTCGCACCAGACCCAGCCCATTCAACCTAACCCCTGAGCAGATCCACACCCTGTATCGGTTGGACCGTGACACCATCACCACCATAGTGGACATGATACAGAACGACATTGCCAGCCACATACAAATACGCACTGCCATCCCCCCACTACTAAAGGTGGTGTCTGTGCTACACTTCCTGGCCACAGGCACCTACCAACACACAGTGGGCCAGCTGCATGGCATTTCACAACCACTATTCTCACGCATGCTGAACCAAGTGCTGGATGCCCTCCTGAAGCAGGCAAGCACCCACATATCCCTACCACGGCACGCCCAGGAGATAGCCGAAACCAAAGTAGGCTTCCATGCACTGGCAGGCATGCCCAATTGTGTTGGTGCCATCGACTGCACCCATGTGGAATTGGTAGTCCCCCATGACATAGAGGCGGTGTACCGCAATCGCAAGCAATACCACTCCATCAATGTACAAATGGTATGTGACTCCAGCAAGATCATCACCCATTGCTGCGCCCGATATCCTGGATCCACACATGATTCCATGGTACTGCGCAACTCCACGCTACCCCGTGACATGGAGCGACATGCTGGACCACGTGCCTGGCTGCTCGGTGAGTTGCACAACAGGCCCATGGCCATGCTGTGGGTTACTCATGTATGCGGATGCAGAAGGGGGGGCTACTGCACCCGGGTGGGAAAGGGGGGTGTACTTCACCAGGGTGGGAAAGGGGGGGTACTTCACCAGGGTGGGAAAGGGGGGGTTAATAGTACACCTGGGTGGCAATAGCCAGTGAGTGGAGAATGAATGCAGAGCTAAACACTCCTCACCTGACACAGCCAAACGGAAAATGACACATCACTGGGCCACATATCACAAATAATGCATACGGATGACAACAAGTAAGAGGCACAACCGGGGCACCATGGTGATGGCAAGCAATGCATGACTGAATAGGATGGCAACTGTGGCAATGCGGCTAGTGTGGCCACGCATAGTGAAGGGTATACAGCATGAATTGGAGGCTAAACATTGTCGCACTGCCACAGCACATCTGCCTCAGCATGCATGCTTACACCCTGCATCATCTATTCAACCCCATCCAGTGTACCGCACCTCTTTCCAGTATACATCCCATATAGGTGACTATTTGGTACACGTACAGGGACATGTGCATGCCCACACCAAACAGCTGCTACCATGACCGTGCGCCCTGAAGGTGGCAGTTCAGAGTGACACACACCTATTTGTATCTGCTTGCAGGTGATGGAGGATATCCCTTGAGGCCGTGGCTACTTACCCCTGTGCGGAACCCGCAGAACATCCATGAAGAGGAGTATAATCATGTGCACACTCGTACCCGTGTTGTGATTGAGCAGACCTTTGGCCTGTTGAAGGCGCGGTTCCGCTGCCTAAGCAGGTCTGGTGGGGCACTCCTATATAGGCCTGAGAAGGTGGCAAAGATCACCATGGCCTGTGTCACGCTGCACAACATGTGCGTCCGAAGGAATGTACCACTGCCACCTGACATTGACATGCATGGGCCGGGTGAGGATGAAGGGGATGGAGATGGAGGTGAAGGAGCCCCCCTGCCAGTACGTGATGCACGGGATGACCATGCTGTACGCCAAGCACTAATTGACGAATACTTTTGAAACACAGGGACGATGAATGACTTGTGTCAGTCAGACACTGGGCCAATGTGAACATGCACAAAGGGAATGTTGGTAGTTGGGCACTGAACACCGTAACACATTAAATGGATGAATACAAAAAATAACAATGTCCAGCCATGGATTTTTCTCATCACAACTTGTGTATTATTTGTAACAGCAAAACTGTGCCCACTCCCCCCTCCCAGAACCCCCCATCAAACTCCCTCATCCACCCCACATACCCCAGTGAATAGGCCAACAAACTCCCTCACCCACCCCACATACCCCAGTGAATAGGCCAACAAACTCCCTCACCCACCCCACATACCCCAGTGAATAGGCCAACAAACTCCCTCACCCACTCCACATACCCCAGTGAATAGGCCAACAAACTCCCTCACCCACCCCACATACCCCAGTGAATAGGCCAACAAACTCCCTCACCCACCCCACAGATCCCAAATGTCCCCATGTTTGCAACAAACAGTGTTGCCTTCACCATTGTAGTTCCTCACATTTTGTAATTTCCCATAATGTCATTTCTTTGCGACTTTTGGGTCTGGGGGTGCCATGGCCGAGCGCCATGCGTTCCTGCGCGTTAAGCGCACAGGGCTTGATTGCACCGAGGTGGAAGGGGTTGACGGGGTGGAGGTGTCTATTGTCAGTCCCCTGGCTGGGTCATGGTGTGGCTGCTGCACTTGCGTGATGTTCGCAAGAACGGCCTGGGTCAGTGACCCCATGCACTCCCTGAATGCACACGTGGACGCCTCCACGGCAGCTGTATTGGCAGCAATGGCGGTGGCTATGGCCTTCATGGCCTCATCACCAGCGACGACCTGTTGTCGCATTATCTGCAGCATTTCTTCTTGGCAGGCCTCTACCCTTGCCAGACGGACCTCGAAGGGGGTTTCACCCGCAGGTGTACTGGTGGCTGGCAGGGTGGTGGCTGGCAGGGTGGTGGAAGGCAGGGTGGTGGAAGGCAGGGTGGTGGCTGGCGGGGTGGTGGAAGGCAGGGAGGTGGCTGGCGGGGTGCTGGAAGGCACCTGCGTGGGGTCCTCGTCCTGGGCACTGTCCTCCTGGAAGATGGCAATGTCCGAATCTCCAAGGTCGGAGTCATGCAGACATGGGTCATCCTGGCTCTCAGTCTCCACAGGTGGGGGGGTGCTGGCAATGGGCGTTGGGCTGGGCGTTCCAGACATTACCTCTGCCTCTTCAGCCACCTCTGTGGACACGATGTCCGTGGTGGCTGGCGGAACAGCTACCACTGTCGCAGCAGGTGCCCCCTGCAGGGTTGATGACTTGCGTGGCACACTGGATGTGGCTGCAGGCAATTTCTTTCACGAGGGGGTGGCGGTGGCCCTGGTCCCCTTGCGTGCACTGGATGTGCTCGCACCCCTGTCCTGTGTGCCACCTTCCTCATCAGTGCCTGGGAGATAGAAGAGATGCAGGTCATCAGTGATGTTGCCAAATGGCAGCTGTGATGTTTTGCGGTGTGATGTTTTCATACATTCAGGCACAATTTAATTTCTGTTGTGTGGCATTTGGTGTACTGAGGGGACATGTTGGCAATCATTGCATGGCTGGTGGCATTGGATTGTTTTGGTGTCTGTGGGGATGGGGCATGGGCATGGTTGGGTCATGTTGCACCTCTGTTGGGATTGGAATTTTCACTCATCATGCGTGTGGTGCAGGGGGTGGCACTCATTATTCTATTAATGTGTTGATGTCACCTTGGGACATGCATTGGCGTGCCTAATCTGACTTCAACATCACTTGTGTCACATCATGTTTTGTTATATGTGGATGTGATGGTTCACTCACCTTCCTCTGTTGTAGTTGCTGCGCCAAACTCCTGGTCTCCTATCCCCTCTATGGATTCCGGGTCAATAAATCCACTTGCGGTCTCCTCCCATGCGGTGAGCTTTACAGGGGAGTGTGTGCCACCGCCTGTCGCCATTGCGGCCCTCCGGTTCTCTGCCAGGATCTTCCGGACCCGGAGGCGGAGGTCGTCCCAGCGCTTTCGGCAATCCCGTACGCTCCTTGGGGTGCTCCCCACTGCCGACACCCTCGTAGCAACCTCCTGCCACACCTCTTTTTTTTCGGGTTTGGGCCGCATGCTTAAGGTCTGTGCTTCTGATGATGTCAGCATGCTGTTCGAGGGTGTTTGCCAGCATTGTCAGTTCAGCATCACAAAAACGCTGCTTCCTCTTCCTTTGGGTGCTTTTTCTGGTGGCTTTCGACATCCTGATTGAGTTGTGGCACTCAACAACACGGGTGTAGTGGTGGTTATGGAGGATGGCAATGGATTGTGTTTTTAAAGATGGCCGGCGGCCCATTTCCCGTTCCTAGGTGATGACGTAATTTCCGGATCCGGTTTTTACATACACAGTGATACCGTGCCGGTATCACCGTGCCGGTATTCAGGTGTTGGTATGAAGCGGTAACGCTATGGGCGGGCAGCGCGATGCCGTAATGAGGCCCCTAGTGTTGTTCCTCCATCTTGTAAATACACATGTCACAGGTCTTTTCGTGAGCCTATTTCTCTGTATCCTCTTGCCTTTCTCTAAATACCTGTTATTACATGAATACTCTGCTTTAATATTAAATACAGAATCAGTTTGAGACCATGTAGTTGATTGTGGACGTTTAATCCCATATATTAAGTTAGGGGTTGGATATATTTGTACATTATTTCTTCTGATATTCTCTGATTGATTATCTTTGGTCCATTCTACTTTCGTATTTTTATTTATTTTGATTACTTTACTTCAGATGTTCTTATGTTTGCACTCCCTTCTCTCTCTGCTTGCTATCTAGTGGTGTGTACTGTGGATGCAGGCGGTCAATAGGGTTTCCTTAGGGTCAGTGGATAAGTTTGAGTTCACACTGTTTCTGCACAGGGGGTACCATTATGGTCTTGGAGATAGATTAGTCAACTGGGTCAATTTAAGTGTGACACTAAGGTCTTACCCCTGGCTTAGCAGAGGTAATATTTAAGTTTTTGCTTTTAGAATTTAGGTTTACTATTTTTGCCAAATTTTATTCTAATTTTGTTCCACGTAAGTGCGCCAAGGTCACAATAATAATGGGATGCTTTTTATATCGTCTCTCTTTTTCTCCTCCTCTTCCCTGTCCTACTACAATACTAATTATACATGTATTAATATTAGGTGTTTTAAATTAATGCTGTTCTATGCCATGCTGTTTTTTCTGGGATAATATTATATATACTGGACTTTATGCGTAACATGGAAATTAGCACCAATTTTGAGCTATTTTGCACTAGTCAAATATTTACATGCACTAAGCACTTTAAGGTTAGTAATGTACTATCATTTTATAGCTGAAGTGCACTAAGCACTTTAAGGTTAGTAATGTACTATCATTTTATAGCTGAAGTGCACTAAGCACTTTAAGGTTAGTAATGTACTATCATTTTATAGCTGAAGTGCACTAGGCACTTTAAGGTTAGTAATGTACTATCATTTTATAGCTGAAATGCACTAAGCACTTTAAGGTTAGTAATGTACTATCATTTTATAGCTGAAATGCACTAGGCACTTTAAGGTTAGTAATGTACTATCATTTTATAGCTGAAATGCACTAAGCACTTTATAGGCTACGTGTGGTCTACTCGGAGGTACATATCCGGGATGTTGCTGCTTGGCTATTTTGCACATGGTAGCTTTTTGACATCTTAAAGTCCAGTGACAGATTACAGCATGCTGTTTAACTTATGAACGGTATCTAGAGTCTATATATTTTTGCTATGAACAGTGTTTAACATTTGAGGCAACGCCAGTCTAACTAATTATGCAATGAGGTGGGCTTTGGGAAGCGTTTCACGGTGATAGAATGTATAAACATCATTGTCATTAGACGCACGTCAATGTTACTAAAAAGACGGCATGCGTTCAGAATGTGATATGCCCTAAACATAGTTGTCCCTGCAGAATGAATGCCATGCACTAAGCGCATATTATTCTTGAAGTAATGACACAGGTGGCAGGGGCATTTTGAAATTATTTTTATTTTTATTTTTATTTTTACTTTTAAGCATCCATCAACAACAGCAGTAACATTGTTTAAATTAGTGGCTTTTATATTAATGGACATTTTTAACATGCATAAATGTTGCAGCAATTGTTAGGATCTTTGCACATGCAAAGATGTCTGCCACGATTTTCGAGCCTTAGCTATGTGTTAAAAACTGAGACATTCTATCTGGAATGGAGATCACAGAGACTTTGTATCCTATTTAAAGTCACCTTGTTTATGTTTTGCACTTTGAACGTGATCAAGCTGCCTGTAGAAAGCGAAACGCGTTGTTTTCCTGCAAATTTCCTTGCCATGCTGACTTGAAACAATAAAGGATTGTCAGTTTGGATTTAATTTGGTGTTTGAGCCTTTTTGCAGAGAGTCATCCAGGCTATCTTTGCTGTTCCTGGGAGTGCATTCCGCCGACCTTCTTTTCCCGGTTCCATTGTGGATCTGGGGACCTGGTTGTTTGTTTACAATATATATATATATATATATATATATATATACACACCATTTGTTATTACATGCACCATATGCTGTGTTTAATTAAAGTATATCTTTTGTTTTTGTATTGAACCTTGAGTGGACATGCCTTTATTTTGGAATGTTGTACTTTGTTGGACTGAATAGAAAAACACTGCAGAAACCCACATCTGTGGAACGAACACAGAATATTCCAAGACGGAAAAATGCAGCACTCTGCCTTTCATCCCTGTTTCAATACCCAATCAAAAACCACAATGGTTATAGAAGGCTATGTTGTTTGCACACAAAAGGGCTCACAAGTGACCTAACCAGTCTCTAGGACCAAAGTTGGTCGGGAGCCCTTGGGAGTCAATAATACCCTCTCACTGTTTGGCATTTTGGCATTGCCGGGATTCGTAGCACTGTGCGAGCAGTTTGATAATCAAGAGTGTGCCAAAAGCAGCACCGGGAGGGGCGGGGGGGAGGTTTGAAGTGTGACTCGCAGCAGTTCAGCGAAAAACAGGGATCCTGGCTGATCTGACTCTCATTTGTCTGTGAGTACCAATCCCAGGGGACGGGACAAGACAATGGGCCTCATTACGACCCTGCGGGTTAAGGGCACGGCTGCCGCCGGTAATGATTTTTTACCGGACCCAAGAAAAGGGCAATAATGGACCTGGTCAAAATCAATCCCCATTCCCATTTCAGCCCCATAGGGCTCAAATGGGAATGGGGAGGACGCTAACAACGGGCCCGTTAATGACAGGCCCGTTGTTAGCATCCTGGCCTGCTAGCGGGTCCTGCTTTTCACGTCTAGCAGGCCTCGTAATAGGACATCCCTTAATGAACGGTGCTGGTCCCGTACTGGCACCGTTGATAACGGGAGCGCCAGGGACCTAATGAGGCCCAATACCTTGTTTTCGTTCTCTTAAACATGGGAGAGTCTGGCAGAGACCTGAAGGGATACTTTACATCTAGTGATGTCCTCAGAACTGGTGTAGCTGGCAGAGAGGCAAGTTTTGCTCCAGCAGCAGGCCACCCCCAAACTGACTTGGGGATGGTCAGGGAGCAGAGCCAGCCTCTGCCTTGGAATACCTCCCTTCCCCTCACAACTAGAGGAGTCTGGAATGGACTGCACTGCCAGCAGGGTCCACACAAGTTGCTCTTGAAGTATTAAACTCCAGAGATGAACCAGAGAAGGATTTGGAGACCACTTCTTTTATAGTCAAAAGTCCACACGCGACTGGACAAAAGAAAACCTGCTTTAAGGGGTCCAAACCCTTTCCTTGAGACAAGTGGCCTTTGCCCTCTGACATAGTTTTGTGAAGTGGAGGAGATCGAAAGGACAGAGAGGTACAGAGAGAAGCAAGGTGGCGGTGGAATCCGCTCCCCCTTGCGCTGAGCTGCCTGTGTCTACCCAGCCCTCTTCCTTTGTCCAAAGCATCAAAGGCACTTTGGTATGCACAACTCTGGTGCGAGACTTGCCCTTTTGTGTAGGGTGTGTTCTTTGATTCCTGTTTCCCAGGACAGCTTCTGCTGAGGGGCTGTCTTGCTGGAGAGAGGTGTTTTCCGACCTGGTGGTTTGTCCAGGGGAGTGCACTGACAAAAGGCAGTAGCTTAAGGCTTTGTGGCTTCATCCTGGAATGGATGAGGTCTCATTCTGGGGTGTGACAGTCCTTCACAGGGATTGTAGGGTCTACGAGTACCTCTTGCAAGGTCCATCCTGAAGGTTTACCCTAGTGAATGTGGGCTTCAAGAGCCTACACTGGGTACTGTGGGTCGTTCTTGCAGGTCTGGGGGGTCATTCAGAGTCTGGCTTTTGGGTATGATGGCATCTGTTGGAAGGTGTGAAATTTGAGGACCCTGTTTGTTTTGTAGGCCCAATCTGTAGGACTATGGCCCAATCTTTGAAAGCCTTAGTGTCTATCCTGGGGAGTTGTAGGGCCCCTCCTTGGGAATGTGAGTGGTCTTATGGTCCACTTAATAGCTCTGCTCTGAGATGAACGCTACTCCTCTCAAGGCCCATCCCGGGAAGAAAAGTGGGGTGCTGGCGTAGTTGAGTGGCGATCCAATTGAATCAGAAGTGGTTATAAATCAGTTTTCTGACCTGTGTTTTGCGACTTCCTGAAAAAGAGCAAATGTTTCTTTAGTTTTTCCTTAAGGTTTTAACCCCCTATGAGCCCCTTTACCCTGTTCTTCCTTTCCCTCCCCCTCTCTCACTTTTGTAGCAGAAGAATGTGGAGGCCCTTCCACTGCCTGCATCTCTGTGGCTTTTCTGACTGCAAGCCGTCGCAAGGTCCACGCTAGAGGGATGTGGGTGGGTCGAGGGTCCATGCTGGGGCAAGGGGTTCATAGGCTGAGTAGTGTGGGTTCACTTTGCTGCTCTTACCAGATCCCTACCTAAGTAATACATTACAGACAACTTATGTTTATGGAGAAATTGTAGGCCGTAGGCATTTTATTTTCTTACAGAAAATCCAACACAACAAAATAATTACATAGCCATATGCTTTTGGGCACATTGTGTCCAGTTCCGAAGCAGCTCAAGGCTCCTTCTGAGTCCTTGTTATCCCTGAGCCTTCGTTCCTGGGCACATGCCGCCACACCTGAGTGGGTGTTCCTTACGCCCGCTCAGGTCCCCCCCAAAAGCACCCTACCTACAGCCTCGTTCCTGGAGTGCCCTAAAAATGTTGTCGGAAAAAAACCCCATCCCATCCTTTGATAGGTGCGCCCCATCTTGGTGAAACATGTCCGGGTTGTTCCGGTGTAAGCCATGTCTTATGAAATGCAGCCCTGTGCTCTTGCAGTACTTTTCTACTGATGTATTTAGTTTCTTTCTTGCTATCTCAATTGCGTGCCTCTTCTGTGCCCCATGCCAGATCCTTCTGGGTATTATGTCTGACATAAAAATCTCTGTTTTCCATCAGCTGCGGGCTATGCTATGTAGTGACTCAGAGATATTCCTTTGCAATTTACCCCTGTTCGTGCTCACCAGGTCGTTCCCCCCTAGATGTATAACTAGGTACTCGGGGGGGGTTCCCTGAAACCTATCAGGTCCGATAGCCTGTCGTGGATGTCCTCCCAGTGCATCCCCGGGAGGCCCCACCATGACGTAATTGTGTTCCTGAAATGTAATCCTTGCTTCACCTCTTCCAGCCACCTGCCTGCCCGGGTCACGAAAGAGTGCCCCACTATCCAGGCCGATTTGTAGGGTCCGACCTCTGTGGAAACGGGGGAGATAAGTGTCATATCAGTTCCTCCCTTATGTATTTCTTAAAACATTGTGACTTCCATCCCCCAATTCGTCTCACCCCCTTTGCTCCCAGGCCCCCCGCCCACGCAGAGGTTGCTGCCCCTATCCTGAAAGAGTGTGTCCCAAACTCGGCTGGATCCCATCCGGCTTTTGCCACCGCTTGTTTTAATACTGCCTGAAACTGGTACCTACTGAGCGCGCTGCCGTCCCTATGGATCAATAACTGCCCGTCAACCTCTGGTCGCAGATCTAAGAATTCCTTGGTGATGCATATGGGACAGTGGTCCTTTTCTCTGATGCAATTGAGCTCTATCGCTCTCCCCTTCCCCATTTGGTCTGTCTTAGATTTCCTTAGCATTATCGACATCCACTTGATACCCATACTAACGTCCTTTGTTGCCAGGCCGTCTCCTGCCACCGTATTCCTGGCCACCAGTTCCCCTATTCTGAAAGCCCCATAGTAAGCTAGCGCAAATGCTGCCCTGAACAGCGCGGTTTCGTACGTGCTGCTGCACGTGTCTTGTAGCACTTTTAGTAAAATTATCAACTTCCCAAAATTCACCGGCCTTCTGCTATCTGGTTTCTTCCCCTCTAACCTTGCCCATCCCCTCATAGCGTATTTTATCTTATCGCTGTCAGTCGGGTCCGGTATGCCCGCCACTTTTGTGGTATATGCCACCGCCTCCAGGTGTGCTGCTGCCCAGCTTTTCTTTTTCCCTTTGGCAAATGCCCCTTCAAGAAATTCACACATTTTTTCCGTTGACATTTTTTCCACCTCCTTTCCACCTGTTTCCAACAACTCATCTTTTACATGCTTTTCGTACTGCTTACCCGTCTTGTATGTCAGGGCATTTCTGGTCAGCTTGTCGATGACCCTTTCTTTTCTCCGTTCTTCTCCCACCTCTTTTGAGTCAACCTTGAGGCCAACCGTGCTTTCCTTTCCAGTGCCTCCAATGGGACCCATGCCTTCCGCGGCGTGGGCGTTCTTTCCTTGTCGGCGTCCGGTCTCTGCTCCCTGAATTTCTCCCACTGAAAGCGAGAGATTGCATCAGCCACCACATTTTCTTCCCCTGCGATATGCCTCGCCTTTATGCATGTATTCATTTTTAGGCTTTCCAGCGTGATTGCCCTCATCAAATCCAATACTATACTGCATGACGCACTTCCCTTATTTAACACATGCACCACCGCCATGTTATCTGACCATACCGCCAACTCCTTGTTGCCTAGCTCCTCCCCCATGCGCATAACGCGACCCATATCGGGACGAGCTCCAGCAGCGTTATGTTCTTTGTCCATTCCGCCACTTGCCATCATTTTGGCCATTTGTCTGCACCATTTCTTCCCCAGTATTGCGCCAAAACCAAAGCCACCGGCTGCGTCAGTGAACAACACCCTTTTACCTTCCTCGTTCACTGGTGAGCGCCATATTACTGCCCCCTTAAAATTTTTCAGAAAGTCTGCCCATGCTTCCAGGTCTCTCTTGATTCCCCCTCCTAGCCTGACCCTGTGGTGCCCTTTGGTAGCACCTCTTGTTTTCAGCTCGATCCTTCTCTGGAACACCTTCCCCTGAGATATGACTCTTCCTGCGAAGTTCAGTTTCCCTGACAGCGCTTGCAATTCCCTCACTGTTGCTTTGGTTCTTCCTTGTAGTTCTTTTATTGTCTTGAGCAGCTCCGTCACTTTGTCCTCCGGGATCCGACACCTCCCCTTGTTCGAGTCGATCTCTATACCTAGGAATTGGATAACCTGTGCTGGCCCCATCATTTTCTCCTTCGCTAGAGGAATACCCCACTCGCTCGTTATTTCTACGAATTTGTCCAATGTTGACCTGCATATATCCGCACCTTTGGGGCCGACGAATAAGAAATCGTCCAGGTAATGCACCATCATGGACTCCCTCATTTCCTGTGCTACTGCCCATTGTAAGAATGAACTCACCCTCTCGAAATATGCGCATGAGATGGCGCACCCCATCGGAAGGCATTTGTCGATGAAGTATTCCCCCTCCCAATGCCTGCATAACCATCTTTGTGAACTGCTGTTGACTGGCAACAGGCGAAATGCCGATTTAATGTCTGCTTTCGCCATCCATGCCCCTTCCCCTGCCTTTCTGACCAGTTCCACCGCCTCCTCAAGTCTGAATATGATACTGTCGCCTCGCTCTGGGCGATGCCGTCGTTCACCGAGGCACCCGGAGGGTAGGACAGGTGGTGTATCAACCTGTATTCCCCCTCCTCTTTTTTCGACACCAGCCCTAGCGGGGAGCATAAGAATTCTTCGAATGGTAGGGCCGTGAATGGGCCCTCCACCCTCCCCAGTTCTACTTCCTTCCTGATCTTATTGGTCACTATCTCCCTATTTTCGTTTGCTGATTTTAGATTCCTAGGAATGTCTTGTCCTCCTTGCCCGGTAAACGGGATGTTGAACCCTTCTCTAAAGCCTTGTCTGATTTGTTCTGCCGCTTCTCGGTCGGGGTACTTCCGGAGCCACCTTTCCATCTTCTCGATTGTCACCGGCGTGGCCCCTTTCCTGCCCCAGTTTTCATTTCCGCGTCTCGTCTCTTCTGCCGCTTGGAGCTGCGGCACTTGTGCACTTGGCGCTGCTGTGGTCACCCTTGCATCTCTCGCACTTGTGGCTGAATTTGCACTTCCATCCCCAGCTGCATGGTACTCCTGCATTGCCCTGGTTCCGCTCGAGCCGTCCCCGTGCTCCCACTGCCCCCACCCTGTGTTGTCGAGGGCAGGCTGCTCTGCCATCCTCCCTGTGGCCCGTAATTTCTGCTCCGAAAACTATGTTCTCTATTCCTGTCATAGCTGGAGTCGTACCTTCTGCCACTCGATCTATAATCTGTTTTGCAATCGTTCTGCCAGAACTGCCTTCTCTGCTGTCCCCCTCTGCTCCGCTCCTTGGAATCCCATTTTTCCTTCAGCACGTTAAAAATGTAGAGGTTAAAGTTTTCTTCATCCCAGCCCATATCCGGAAAGCAGTCCATCTCTTTTCTGAACTCATGGTCATACTCCAGCCATGCGTCCCCTCCAAATGCTGCGTGGACCTTCAGCACCCTCTGTTGATATGCCACTAACGCTACCCCGTCTTCGGGGAATTTTTGTAATATGATTGTAGACATTATGGTGAAGGCCGACATCCAATTATCAAAGTTCCTTACTACTGGCCCCTTTTTTAGTAAGTTTTTTCATCTTCCTTCATGTCTTCCAGTGCTACATTCATCCCCCTCTTTTGACAATCTAATAATGTAAATATATCGATCAATTCTTTTCTCCAGATTTTTTCCTTTACTTTGTCATTTATGTACCAGGCCATCGCTTTCATTGACCTGCCCTGTGCGTCTTTACCCATGGTTGGCCAGCCATATTTCGTCATGAGTGGCGCCTCATTTTCTACTGCTGCCACCGGCAGAGCTGCCCCCGGTGGTGTGGCCCCTGCCCCTATGCTCGGCCCTACCGGCATACCTTGCGGTGTCGGTACCATTGGCGCTCCTTGGGGCACCGGGAGTGCTGGTGCCCCTTGTGGTGTCGGGACCGGGACTTCCCTGGGCTCATCTGGTGCCCCCTGTGGGGTAGGGACCGTGGCCTCTCTGGGTTCTGCCCCTGCCCCCCCTACAACACTCCGCCTTTCCTTGCTCACCACTCCTCTCCATTTTACCCAAGCCTTTAGGTGATCCCTTTCTTCGTCCTCACTGCTGGATTCTTCTGATGAATTTCCCTGCCACTCTTCCCTGCTTTTCTTCCCCCGTCTGCTCTTCTTGTCATTGGTTCTGGACGACTTACCCGAAACCGTGACGCAATTTTTTAACATTTTTACTATTTTATTCCCCACATTATTATTCACAGTACCTTTCTTTTTATCTTTCTTCTTTCTCTTGGTCGTTGTCTCCGTCTGTTCCTCTGTTCTTTTCGATTCCGCTCTCCCCCTCTTCTGTCCTTGTGGTACTTCGTCTTCGCCTTCGCTGCTGCTGTGCTCTATGAACAGCATAGGTGACGTTGACTTCGCTCTCTCTTCTTTCTGCATTACTTCTAGCACCCATTGTGCTCCATACTTCTTCTCCGCCTTTCTTGCCCATTCTGAGAATTCTCGGGCCCTCTTCGCTCTTCCTTCCGCCATCCTTCTCGTCTGAATTCTGTCGGTCGTGCTTCCGTTTGGCAACTGCAAACGTATACTTCTCTCCCGCTTCGGTGTCGTTGTGGCCACCGTGGTAGTCTCAACTTCTAGAGGTAGAAAGCGCGTGAGCCCGCAAGAGCAAACGTTTTTCCTTCCCCTTCTCCAGGTACCAAGAGCCTACCCGAGAGAGGTGAGCTCTAACCTGGTTTGTGCCGCCTCTCCTTTTCTCAGGCTTACTTATACCCCCCCCCCCGGCCTTTTGTTCCTTCCTGGGGGCGGCCGGGTTACCCCCTGACCTCTTGCTGTTACAATTCGCACCTTCCCAGGTGCCGTTTCCTGCCCTTCCTGGGCTTTTGTTTCTTGTGGCGCCATTCGGACGCCCCTCCCTACGCTTTCGTGCCGTTTTCCCCACACCCCGCGCCTATACTCCCAGACCCTCTATCGTCCCGCATTTCATGCGGCCCGGGGCCTGGGTCAGAGTTCACCTCTCTCAGCTCAGCTATCGGTAACATTCCTGCGTTAACTCAGTCGCCAGCTTCCAGGGAACAGAGCGCAGAGGTCAGATGCAATCTCACTTATTAACCAAAAGAATTGCTTTATTCCGCAGAGAACAGTTTCCGCCTCTCCCAAGGACACCCGACTCAAGGAACCGAGTCCAGCCACGAGGCCACGATGGGGTCACCGGGGAGCACATGCGCAGCCCCTGAATCAGGGCTCTGCAGAGAGAGCCTGGAGGGCAGTGGGTGAAATGGCCAACTTCCACTGGCGACCAGGCATAACGTGGGAGCCCCAACCAATCAAAGAAGGGTCAACCGCAAGAACATTGTTAAAATATTGGGCTAAAATGTTACATTTCAAAGCACGCGTTTGAAGAATTGGGTAAAAGACAACATGGTTTCGATTTTGGCACCTGAGCACAGGAGCTTTTTCCAATGTGTTTTGGTGCTGCATTTGCCCACAATACGTGCCATTGTAAGAAAATATTTTCATAATGGCTCTGCCCAAACAGATCCATTCTGACCACTAATATAATTTAGCACTGGCTTGGCAGGCGAAGAACGATGGTCTGGAGGGTTGCCCAGAGCAATGCCAGAGTTTAGGATTAATTCTAAACCTTCCAGCCATCACCTCTTTGTCTTTGCTTTGACACCCTGAATGGGACGGGTATGCCCAGACCTGGGTCCTGTGCCTGCTGGGCCTAGAAACCCAAGCTACTCCTCACTGATGAGGCCCAATGAGGCTGAAACATGTCTTCGGATGTTTGTGGTCTTGTGCAGAAGGGATGTGACCTAGCAGTTTGGGCTGGACAGCCCCTTTTGGGGTGGGACCAAGCCTGATATGCATATGATCTTTCCCCTTCTGTAATGGATTTGCAGGCGAAGAACAATGGTCTGGAGGGTTGCCCAGAGCAACGCCAGAGGTTAAGATTAATTCTAAACCTTCCAGCCATCACCTCTTTTGTTTTGTTAGGTGGATCTGTAAAAGAAGGAGGGTTAGTTAGTGGGACAGGAAGGGAGAGTGCTCAAAAGAGATTTTTGCCATGCTGTTGGTTTCTTAAGTTCAAAGAAATTGTCACTGTGTTGGGTTTGCTTCTAGATTTTGTGGGTTTTGTGTTTTAGTGTGTTAGTCTATATGGGATTGTTTTGTGTGTCTCTGTTGTAGTGCTGGAGATTTAGTGTGTTGGGTAGAGGGGAGGTGTTGTTTGCTGTGTGAGTGTTTTCGCCTGTGGTAGGGGTATGTGTGTGTATTTGGTGGTTGAGCTGTGAGTTTGTAGGAAAGCTGAAGGTTTTTAGTAGGGAGGTCTCTGCTTTCTTGTAAATTGCATTTTTTCCATTATGCTGAACTCCTTATTTTGTGGTTTGTCGGTATTGCCAGTGTCACTTTAACATCCCCCCAACCCCCAAAATGAATGCACATTAAAACGAACACATTCTGATGGTATGTCACCTCATGTCCCATAATTATTATACATGAAAAATACACTGAATTTCATATGAACTGTCTCAATGTTACACAGAGTGTATTTAAGACAACTTTATAGGAATGATCTCGACTGTTAAACACGTAAGATACTGCCAATGTATAGCAACGGCCAACAACATTAAGTAGAACTGTAAAAAAACATATAGGAACTTCCCCAAAAAGTAACATATAATAAAAGATACATCTGCTACTCCCAGCATTAAGACATACTACAACCCAGGGGAGTGACGTAGCACTCCCTCATTGGTCAATACGTGCATGCCACGTCATTCCTATCCAGTGTGTGTGCCGTGTCAGCAGGGCTCTCGGCATGGCTCTCCCTCTCATCACGGGAGCTCCAATAAAAGCCCTGCATCCCAGCACCGCCATGAGGTCTGAGATGTCCTCATCACATCGCATCCGAGCAGGCGTGCCACAGGGATCGAACCTCAGACCCTTCGTGTTCAACCTCTTCACCAACGACATCCTGACAGACCTCCACAAGACCGACCTTGCGCTGTATGCAGACAATGTTGCAGTCATCTCCCAGTCATTCAGCGAAAAGGAAGTGGCAAAGAACCTGCAAGCTTCATTGGAGACCATTGCGATGTGGTACAGTGACTGGCGGATAGAACTCATGCCAGCAAGACAACCGCAACGCTGTTCACCAGAAAGAAGATCAAGGAGCACCCACACATCAGCCTCAACGGGGAGACCATCAAATGGGAGAGCAGCAGCCGCTACCTCGGTGTGACCCTGGACAGCAAGCTCAACTGGGAAATCCACATTGGGAATACTCAGCAGAAGGCAACAGGAAAGATGGCAGCGCTGTACCCACTCCTGAAGAGCAAGTCCATGCCCCTCCAGACAAAGATCAACGTCTAAAAGGCGATCATCAGACCAACCCTGACGTAAGCCTCCCCAGCATGGATGACCTGCCACGAGTGACACCGGAAGAGTCTTCAGATAGTCCAGAACAAGGCCCTGCGGATATCGTCTGGAGCTCCAATCTTCACAAGGATAGCAGACCTTCACAGAGACCTGGACATCGGGATGGTGGACGAACATCTAGCGAAGCTGAGTAAGAACTTCTGCCAAGGACTGGATCAGAACCCAAACCCTCCGATCAGAAGACTCACTGCCACCACTGCAAACCCCTTTGACGCTACCCGCGGCCCATCACTGCGAAGACCCTGTGAAACTAGCCCTACTATGACAAAACCACAAAGACCAAGAATAACACTAACCCATGACTACATACCCAACCCGAGAAGCTGGAGTAATGGGGCTCAAGCCTTGGTATCCAAAAACCACTGCTGATGGATAAAAATCTATCGGTAAGAAGAAGAAGCGCACCACTTTTCTCCTCGCCGGGTGCTGCATCTGATAGACGCGATCCGGGCTCCTGAATCACCTCCCCCTCCCCCTACCCCTTACCTTATTAGGGTGGGCTTGCTGACCGCAATCTTCGCCAGACCACACCTGGCAGACGCGGCCTTGAATTTTCCCATGACTGCTCGCAAACAACACTCCATTACCATGCTGTGCCGCACCCGGAAGACGCGGTCTGGCTGGTTTCTAAGCCCTGCCCCTCTCTCCTCTTCACCTTTGTACATGATGGTTGGGAACTAGCCAGTTCCCCGCAATGAATCCAGGTAGAATGCCTTTTTTCTAACCTCCCTTCACCCACTGAAGGGGACATAATAGCTTCATAGACCACACCCTCGGGTCGTACCTAGAGTTATGGGCCTGTAAACCTTGTTTAACGCCCTCGGTGAGCTTGGGCCTTTAACTCAGTCTTCTGGGCCTATCCTTAAAGTGCGGCCTCCGGGCTAGGTCTATAAAGCTTCATTCAAATGTTACTAATATTACACAAATGTTTGCACATGCCCAATATATTCACTTCCAATATGCACAGTTCTCGTTTGATGCTCTCCCTTTCTTTGCTACTCTCCAGCAGCAAAACAAAAAACAAAAAACAAAATTTTTCAATGCAAATAGGGTCAACTATAGTCTAAACAACTGCCAGTTCAAGGTGCTTCTTAACTGCCCTTCACCTGTCCTTAGCTCCTTCTGTCGTTGTTGCGCAGGCAGCAGTTAAGTCCTCTTTCATTGTTCTTGCCAGGGTGGTAAGGCGTAGACAGGCCCGCTACAACAAGAACGCTCGCTGTAGCATTGACGGGCAAATTACATTCTTTGTGCATGTCTTGACATTTTGTATCTTTGTGCTTAATTTTGTTGGTGTTTTTTTTTTTTTGCCAGCGATGCCGCCGCTTGACACCGGAAGAGTCTTCAGTGAGGGAGAACAGCATTGCCATCTTGTGTAAATGGGGTCCATGGAAGCACATGGTGCCAGAACATTGGAGCTGACAGAAGTCCTGGGTTTCTGGCACATATTTCCTGCATTGATGTATGCACATGGAATTAATTGGTAGAACACTGCTAAGGGGCTCGTCCTAGAGCTAGAGCGACCCATGTTCAGATCTCCCCTCTGGCACTGGGAATATGACTGTCTGGTGCACTACAGGTGTCTAGCTCTCCTGGGCTATGGAATAATTAAGCTGTTGCAACAGGTACCTAGCAGATATAACTTCATAGACCATGGCCCCTAGCCTCAGTTCATCACTAGCGACCTCCACATGATGCTTGGTAGCGTGGCCCAGGTGTTACCTGCCACACCCCGGCTCCCAACACATCACAGACTGTATATGTCAATGAGGAGCCTGGCCCAAGACCACCTGCAGATGAGCTTCAATTATTGATTCAGAGACCATGCCCTTTCCCTAAACAGATAGCTACAAGCAGTAACCTTGCAACCTATGCAGAGAATATACTCCTACGATGAATTCTCAGAAAGAGCCACCAACACTGAGATTGCTAAGCGTTTTAAGATGGTTTAACTATGCTGAGTGGAGAGAATGGTCTAGAAAGCTGTCTTCACAGGGGACGTTTCACCAGAAGTTCAGCATCATGGATTCTTGAGGCATCAGAGCTTACCGGGGTAATGCAGTCGGGTCACACAAAGACTCTAGTTAAGCATCATGGGGTCTTGATGGCCTTCTCTAGAGGCATCAGAGCAGACCGGGTATGTAGATGGGTGTCATGAAAACTCTAGTTGAGAATCATAGGGTCTTGATGGCCTTCTCTAGAGGTATCAGAGTTGACCGGGGTAAGCAGCTGGGTCAATGAAGACTCTAGTTGAGCATCATGAAGTCTTGACGCCCTTCTCTAGAGGCATCAGAGCTGACCTGGGTAAGCAGCAGGGTCCCACAAAGGCTCTAGTTGAGCATCATCGGGTCTTGATGGCCTTCTCTGGAGGCATCAGAGCTGACCGGGGTAGGCAGCTGGGTCCCACAAAGACTCTAGTTGAGCATCATGAGGTTTTGACGCCCTTCTCTAGAGGCATCAGAGCTGATCTGGGTAAGCAGCAGGGTCCTACAAAGGCTCTAGTTGCGTATCATGAGGTCTTGACGCCCTTCTCTAGAGGCATCTGAGCTGACCTGGGTAAGCACAGGGTTTCATCAGGGCTCTAGTTGAGCATTATGGGGTCTTGATGGCCTTCTCTAGAGGCATTAGAGCTGACTGGGGTAAGCAGCCGGGTCCCACGAAGGCTCTAGTTGAGCATCATGGGGTCTTGATGGCCTTCTCTAGAGGCATCAGAGCTGACCGGGGCAGGCAGCTGGATCCCACGAAGACTCTAGTTGAGCATCATGAGGTCTTGACGCCCTTCTCTAGAGGCATCAGAGCTGATTTGGGTAAGCAGCAGGGTCCCACGAAGGCTCTAGTTGCGCATCATGAGGTCTTGACGCCCTTCTCTAGAGGCATGAGAGCTGACCTGGGTAAGCAGCAGGGTCCCATGTAGGCTCTAGTTGAGCATCATGGGGTCTTGATGGCCTTCTCTAGAGGCATCAGAGCTGACTGGTGTAAGCAGCCGGGTCCCATGAAGACTCTAGTTGGGCATCATGAGGTCTTGACGCAAGACTGCGCATGCTCAAGCCGCGTATGAGGAAGTGAGAAGAACAGCTCCCGGTGGCTCCCGACATTCTCCTTCATTATCCTGACCCCCCCGAGCGCATAGTGTGAAGGGGACCAACCACCCCTACATTGGAACACCCCGGCAACAACCCATCAGCACCCCGACCGAAATCGGAGCCGGGAAATGGACATACAGCCCGACGGACCTGCGGCCTTCCAAGGGCTGGCCGTGCCATCTTGGAATCGAGATAGGAACTGCAGGCATCCTTACTACCCACTCGCTGCCGGCGCTTCTTGGGTGCCCCGGATCCAAGGACGCAGCGCGATGCCTCGAGGCTCTGCTTGTTATGAGCTCCCAGGCCCTCCTCCCCAACTGCATTGGAAACAGGGCCTGTGAGCCCACACAGACACAGCAGCGCCACAGCGCTTCAATCTTCATGGGCACTGCTGCCCCAGCCGCCCAGGAACATTCGGTGCGCTGCACCCGCCGGGGCCCCGGCCGCCTTCTTACTGAAGACCCCTGAGTCTGGGCAGGAGCCCTGATCAGGCGGTGTGACGGCTGCCAGTCTCTGCAGGGGCCTGAGGCAACGCCCCACACAAACGCACAGCCCGGAACGCAGGACCCGCGACCGTGGTGGATGTTGAGGGGCACGGGCTGCGAGGAGCAGCAGCACCATGCAAAACACCTGCGGAGGATGCTGAAACATCCCAGGACCCCGCCGGAAAACTCCTCTTCCCAAAGATGAGCAACCAGCCACCACCACCCGGCGGCTGAAGTGGCTGCCCCCCCTCCACTCCCATGCACAGGTCCAGAAAACAACACAGTGCAAGCGGGCCCCCCCGCCGAAAGAACCTTCAAACCCACGCTGTCAGGCAACCTCTCCTCTTACAGGGCTGGAACTACCCTTTGAAGCCCAGGAGGCACACGACACGAGCAACAAAAGAATCTGCAGGCCCTCGTTGCCGGGCTGTAAACCCTGCAGAAATTGGGAAGACAGGAGGGGAACAAAACCCTCACAGAGCAGGGACAACACACACGCCAGGAAGTGCCTCTCAAGCTTGTGAGCCAACGGCACCGACATCGGCCCTGACCCACAGTGGAGACACTCCTTCCTACTCATCCCCTATACACTGGTCTTGGGCTCAGAATGAGCGGCTTAACTGCTGCTCCGGAGAGCGATCGAAGAAAATTGGTCCACACACCAACAGGCAACCAGTGAAGTAATTCTCTGTGACGCACCGGACAGGCAAGAAGAATCAGTACCACCTCCAACCAGTGAGCCGCATAAAGCGAAGGGGTACCAGTGACACAAACCCGAGGACCGACACAGACACACCAATGGACACTCTACCCGCCTACACAACGAGCACGATGGGTAAGGACAAGAGCAAACGACAGACCCTACAGAGCAAAATGGACCTCTTTACGGTTGGCATCCCCCCAAACTCCACGCTGCAACTTCAGGATAACGACGACCCAGAAGAAAGAGTTCAAGACACTGCCATTTCTCTCACGAACTGGCACGACCTGTGACCCAAAACCCCACTGGCATGGGCACATGCCAGGTAGGGTTAGGACTCAGGGTTCACTTGGGGCCCCTGGTGCCTTGCATTATCACCATGGACTCTCCTGGAGTCAGCCCTGGCGGCTTTGGTGCCAGGCTCATGGTCAGATTGGGACATTGTCCTGAAGGGACTACTTTTTATTTGAAGGCCTGCAGCCAACATAGAGGCACCCACACAGTCTAGATCCTAAGAACCAGACTGTGCGGTGCAGTGTTTTAGGGTGTGGTAGCCCGGACTACTTTACCTGGACTACTTTACAGAGGGCTATATAAACCAAACCCAAGCTACAGAACGTGCTTCGCGTTATTCTGCAGCCAGCAACGTGACGCTCATCATGTTCAGAGACCAGCACCCGGCGATCCTTGAACAACGGACCTGCAGAGGAGACAAAAGAACATCATTAGCAGTCTCTGCTTACCTGCAACTTTCCATCCGCCGATTCCTGCTGCTCGCAGTCTTCCATCCAGTCGGCAGCATCATCAGGACACCACGCACGCACCGGAACGAAGCACCTGGAGGGAGAGAGAAAGAAGGACATCGTTAAAACAGGTTACTCACGGCATTTACAGCAGTAATCAAGAAATCCTCACCTGGCTGGGCATTTCTTGGCGGGTTTCGCTCCGGAAATCTTCACACACCCAGAAAGACCATTGCGACCTGAAAAGGAATAAAGAATACAGGTTAGCAAGAAAAGACATTACCGCGCCACACTACGCGCTTAACCTACCATCCATCATACGCTCCTGCGGCCATCATCCTGGCAGGAGCCTGATCCAAGCAGGGCACCCACCGAACCTCCGTGCACCTAAGGGGGAATGAATAAGGAAAAGACATTAATCGCAAGAAAGGGAAGCAAGGCCATTTTAAGACTGCTATAACCAGGCTTACCTCCTTAAAGACACTTGAATGGGTTAGCACCAGTGAAGTTAACTCGGTCGCTCCAACCCGCAGAAAACTATGCGCCCCTGCACAGAAGGCAGGACGGAGAGCACGCCAGACATCACAACAAGGTGAGGAGTGGGGCATCAGGTCGAGTCCAGGGGGCTGGTGGGAGGAAATGAAATCTGTTCCTAAGTCCAGTCCTCCTGTGTTTTCAGGTTTGACCGCCATAGAAGGCATCGTCCAGAATCGGGAAGGGTCCAGGGTGAATCCGGCAACCAGGGCATAAGGGCGTCCCCGTGGATACCAGGTGAGCGTAACAGAACGCAAAGCGTCATAACATTATCCACCTGGGTGCCATGGAGACTTCAGAAATGGACCAACTGGCTCAGTTATTAGGACAATTACGTTGCGAAGAACATTTGGCTAGGCAAGAGACTAATACCCCGCGAAGGGATCTTGTTGGCACCAAGGATTGCACCGAAGAAATCAGCAGGCAATTACTGCAATCACAGGCCAGACAAGCTCCATTACCCGGGACTAATCCACCGGCACAGGCAACCATGTCCTCTGCCGCTCCAGTTCAAATCACCTTACCCGGAGCAATACTATTAGCACCGCCAGAAATGTTTTCAGGTGACCCAAGGAAGTATGCTGCATTTATGAATCAATGTCATCTTCACTTCCTCTGCAGACAGGGCGCATTCCCTAACAATCAGGCATGAGTAGCATTTATTTTGTCATATCTGAGTGGTAGTGCAATAGACTGGTCAGTGCCGCTTGTGAGCTATGATGATCCGTCACTACGTGACTTTGGGGGCTTCCAAAGGGAAATGGAAAAGCTCTTTGCTCGACACACCCATGAACAAGCTGTAGACAACAAACTCTTATCACTCCGGCAGGGGAATCAGGACTTACTAACATACAATAGCAACCTTCAATAGGTTAGTGGCCGAAACCAGGTGGCAAGAGAACCACATTGTTTCACTGATGCCTTCGAGGGGAATTAAAGGACGTCTTGGCTCAGGTGGTTCATCCACCTAGAGACTGTAGTAAATTTATCAACCTGGTGGTGCAACTAGATCAAACTACAAGATCGGAAAGCAGATCGGATCAGATACACGGGCCGTGTATCTACGAACCAAGGATGCTACTCCGCGCACGTCAGAGACTATCACAGAGCCAATGGAAATTGGAGGCATACGACCACCATTAACAAAAGCTGAAAGAGACAAGAGAAGGCAACAGCAGTTATGTTTGTATTGCGGACAATCGGGGCACTTCCTAAAAGACTGTCCGATAAAACACTGCAAGCGAATTGTGGGAGCTACAGAAAAGGATGAGAGTAAGGAGTCGGAAAACTGCCTAGCTCGACAAAAGTCGAGGTCAGTTTGTCGAGTGAGAAGAATGAGCCACCGACCTCACATTTTGCAATACCAGTGATCCTAATCAATCACCAACAGCCTACAAGGATGCATTCCGTTGAAGCTTACATAGACAGCAGAGCAGTTGGGAATTATATTGATCGAGATCTGGCCGCACAGATGGGGCTTCCCTTAAGTTTCAAGCCGAACACAGAAAAGGTAACCACGGTGGATGGGACTGAAATTGCTTCCGAACCAGTAACCCGATGTACAGCATGAACAACCCTGCTGTACCTGGATGGACACCGGGAATCAATTTCCTTTGATCTCATCAAGGCACCTAAGTTTCAGCTAATATTAGGGATGCCATGGTTAGTTGCTCATAACCCTCGGATAGATTGGCGTGCAAGAGAATTGACTTTTCCTCGTGATTGCGCTTCCACCTGTTATTCCCAAGAAAACAAATCCAGTTTCAAGGTTCCTACAAGTCCTAGAATTGGCATATCTACACTTGGTACAATTAGTACTCTCCCTGAAGATTATCAAGATTTCCAGGATGTGTTCCAGAAGGAACAAGCTAATGCACTACCGCCGCATAGGTCCTATGACTGTCAGATTGACCTCATACCTGGTGCACAGATCCCTTGTATACCTGGTGCACAGATCGCTTGTGGCAGAATCTATGCGCTCACAGAACCAGAAAACCAGCATCTAAAATCCAATCTGGACCAGTACTTGGCAAATGGGTTCATTCACCCATCCAAATTGCTGGCAGCCAGTCCCCTATTCTTCATACCAGAAAAGGAAGGGGACTTGAGAACCTGTATTGACTATTGCGCCTTGAACCAGATCACCGTAAAAAAACGTTCCCCCTGCCACTTATTCCCGAGATGCTGGATCAAGTCAAAGATGCCCAGATTTATACTAAGTTAGACCTCAAAGGAGCATACCACCTGGTCCGAGTTAAAAAAGGAGATGAATGGAAAACGGCCTTCCGTACCAAATATGGGTTGTATGAGTACCAGGTAATGGCTTTCAGGCTTTTCAATGCCCCGCCGGCATTCCAATACTTTATGAACAATGTCCTAAGGGAATTGATCGATGTTTGCGCCCTGGTCTACATAGACGGCATCCTAGAGTATTCAACCTCGAAACAAGACCGTGTCAAGCATGTCCGCGCTGTCCTTGCCAAACTGCGCCAACATCGACTATACGCAAAACTTGAAAAATCTTTTTTCCACGTAACTGAAGTAGAATTTCTTGGTTTCGTTCTTACTCCGAAAGGCATTCGAATGGATGTACACAAGGTTGATGCCATTCTTAAATGGCCCTCTCCGACCGCGTTAAAAGGGGTCCAGAGCATGCTGGGCTTTGCAAACTTCTACCGTCGGTTAATTACAGACTTCTCTCAGATTGTGCATCCGATCATGTTACTTCTACGAAAAAACAATAAAAAATTCATGTGGACAGAATACGCCGAAAAGGCCTTCCAAGAACTTAAGGAAAGGTTCACCTCAGCCCCGATTTTACAACATCCTCGTCCCGATCTTCCTTACATCGTGGAAACGGATGCTTCTAGCATGGCTATGGGGGCGGTTCTTTCTCAGAAAGACCCTGAAACTGGCCAATTGCACCCTGTGTCCTTCTGGTTGCGAACATTCACACCCCCTGAACTCAATTATGCCATCACCGATAAGGAACTGCTTGCTATAAAATCCGCCTTGAAGGCATGGCGACATTACCTCTTGGGGGCCAGGCATACAGTCACTGTAATCACAGATCATCGTAACTTACAATATTTAAAAACAGCAAAAGCACAATCCTCGCGCCAATTACGATGGACCCTTTTCTTCGCCAAGTATGACTACGTAATCACTTATCGACCAGGCGTAAGAAACAGGAAAGCTGACGCACTATCTCGCATGAGCATCGATGAAAAAGTATATGCATCCCCAGATCCAGTGGCCATTATACCTGAGGACAAGCTTTTAGGCCTCACCACAGCTTTAACACAAACTGAGCTTAGAAACGTGATCCAACGTGAAATAACCCAGTGCGAATTACTGGAATGGCATACCAAAGGAAAACAATACACCGTTAAAAATCAACTGCCATATTTTGATGAACGGCTGTACGTGCCTAAAACCGAGCTACAACAACAAATAATTTCGGACTATCACGATTCTTTGATGGAAGGTCATCCCGGAATTGCCAAAACCCTAGCCAAAGTGAAATGCAATTATTGGTGGCCCACTTGGCGTCGAAACGTCATCCAATACATTCAGTCATGTGGGGTGTGTCAACAAAACAAGTAATTGAAGCAAAAACCAACTGGCTTCCTGCAACCATTAGAAATACCTCCGGCACCATGGTACACACTTTCTCTCGACTTTATTACTGATTTACCTCCCAGCCAAGGGTTCAATACCATTTTAGTAGTAATAGATTTATTTTCTAAAATGGCACACTTTAATGGCACACCTCCAGCCCAAGAGGGGGATCCAACCAAACAGCAGCTAACCCAGGAAACTTCCCTCCGCACTTCCCCCAGGAGGGCAGTAATTCCCCAAATCATGGACAGAACTTCTTCCCCAGGTACCCGTAAAACGTTCAACCCCAGAACCATCCATCCTTCTTTCCCCAACTTCCTGAGCCCAGACAACCCAATCCCGGAGAGGGGAGGCCAAGGGTGGAGGGGTACCCACATTTTCCAAACTCGGGGTATTTTCAGAGAAGGGATAGCTACCCTTCCAGGGATCAGCCCAGGGGAGAAATGAGAACCATGTATCAGTCTGAGCGGGTGTCACAACTAGAGCGCCAGGTCCAAAACATGGCACGGGATCTGGGTCATGGCATGCCGGCACAGAATGCCTCAAACTCCGGACCTGATGCTCCAGAGCAATGACGGGGGAAGAACCCTGACAACCCATCGGTTCCCAGGGAGGAGGCACAAAGGGAAGGGGGTATAAAGCCTTGGAGGAAGCTTCCTTCCCCATTTGTAAAAAGCCCTTGGAAACCCAAAACCGGAAACCAAAATCTACTGCCCCTGAAACTCTGCCACCCAAGGACCAGAGGGGGGGTAGGAGAAATAAAGAGCCCAAAAAGACCCATTTTGAGGAGGATGTACAAGTCTTCCAGTTTGAAGGAGAGGGGTACTCAGAGGATCCTGGCAAAAGGATCTTCTTCAGAGATGGGGGAACTCCTCCCAAAGAAAAATGGTTCCCAAAAGATCCAAATCCAGACTGGGTAGATGTGCACCGCCCATCAATCCCCAGAATCCTCAGCATGAAAATCCCCTGGTTCAAACCCATCCTGGGGACTGCCTCCAAAAAGGGGAGGCGGCTCAGAACTGGAACCAGGGGAACCCAAAACTTCTCCCCTACCTAGCTGTCACCTTTTATTTTCAGATTCCCAAGACTCCACACAGAATTCTGCCCAAATCACTTCTCTATCTGTGTCCAAAACCAAGAAACTAACCCACCAGTTGTCCAAAAATGTTCATTATCTGTGCCCCCTTGAGGAGAAGGAGGGAAGATTCTATGCCCCGGTCCAGATACAGGGGCAGTGTACAATTTTGGCACTAGTGGACACTGGATCCCAAGCTACCCTTCTGTCAAAAAGGGCCTTTGATAAACTGAATTTGGGAAGGGGCGAGAATTACCAAATTCCTCTCACGTCGAGGGGACTGCAGATTTGGACATTAAAATTGGGCGACACAAGGTGAAGCACCCGGTCATAGTTGTAACTCCAGAGGGCACCCCTTGTTTACTAGGGAATGACATCCTGTGTAGGTTGCCACCCCTAATAGATTGTGTAAACAAGGTGCTCTGGTCCCAGACTAGCAGACCAATAAAATTGAAACAGAGTGTCAACCATGTTAGTTTAAACGGCACATGCCACATGGTTGAACAAAAATCTGACCAAGTAGAATTTCACTTCCAGAACAACCAAATCACAGACGTGACAGTAATAGCAGTAGGACAACAAACTGGTGATGGGGGTCCTCTCTATTTCTGAAAATCAACCTTCCTTCCAGTTTAAGGTGGCATTCCACACTGGAAGGAAGCACTCTGAAATTCTTTACAAATTCACAATCAGAAATTCCCACTCCTATAGTCCAGAAAGATGAGAAATCAGCTCAAAACCTGGCTGATTTTCAGCAAATTGGAGAGCAGTTGTTCATCCCTATTCAGTTAAATGAAGGGAAATACTCTGTCCTCGCACAAGTGTGTGTGAACAACGGTAAGAGCTTCATCAGCAAAGCCATGTTCCGCAAACTCCCAAAAGATCCAGCCATTCCCACATTTAAACTGATAGACACATGGGAAATGGACCTGGAAACACCCAAACATCTCCTGCCAAGCAGGTGTATGCTCAAAATCTCCATAGGCAACAAGAGTATAGTCCATAATTGTTGGATCGTGCGGGACGTCACTGCCGCCTTTTACTTAGGTAGTGACATTCTCAATCACTTTGCCATTAGTTCGGACCTAATAAACTTCAAAGCTTGGTCCCAATTAGCGGATAATCCCATGGGCTTTGATGACCCAGAGAACGCATTTAGGTCAGCTCAACTGCTGCCTTATGCAGTTGAATTTCAGTTTGGAGAGGAAGTCACCATCCCAGAAAGGACCCGTCAATTCTCCCTGGAAGTGAAAGTTAAAAGACGACAGAAATTTAAAAACCCTGACGCCTATATTCATCTAAATGAATCTCTCCAACAGCAAGGGTTGTGGGTGAACCCAACACCAGTAGTCAATATAGAACATGACACCATTCCAATAGAGGTGGATAACAGCGACTTAACGAGTATCACTCGAGCCACAGGCACCATTATTGGAATGGCAGTTGATGAGTGACATTTTTCCATAGATTTAGGTAATGAACTGTCAGGACCAATCCCCAAGGACTGTTTTGACAGTGATAGTGATGACTCAACACCAGACTGGATCTTTACCCGACATGGGGGGAACTTCCTGGTGTACACTTCCTGCCTTTATGGTAAGGAGGATGTGACCTGTGACTTCAGGAGGGATGAGGTGATTTTCCAAGTCTGCGAGGACTGCCTTCCCCACCTGAAGCCACCAGTCCAAATCAGCACTTTGACCAGGGACTTCTCCACCCAGCTGGAGGAGGCCGCTGAGATAGCGAAACCAGAAGTCTTTCCAGGCTTCGGGCAGATGGTTGAAGAGAGAGTCAACATACCTGATGCCTGTGAGACTCTGGAGCAGAAGCAAACATTGAAACAAGTTTTCTTAGATTTTCAAGATCTCTTTGCGTTGGACTCATATGACTGTGGTCGCATCGACATCCACACAACAATGATTCCCACTGACCCTGGCATGACTCCAGTGTTTGTGAAGCAATATCGCTTGCCTCTCGCCTTGATGGAGTCCCTTACTGAAAAATTAAGAACCTTGAGTCCCGTGGGATAATCCGTCCAGTCCACAGCACCTTCAATAATCTGGTGCTGGAGATTTTTAAGCCAAACGGCCAGTGGAGACTCTGCGCCGACCTAAGAGAGCTCACCAAATGGGTCCATACTTCCCGATGGCCTCTTCACTACATAGACCAAGGGCTGGCCCAGATCCAGGGGTCACAGGTATTCACTGCAATAGACCTGACCAATGGGTACTGGACTGTACCTGTCAGTAGGGAGGACCAATACAAGCTGGCCTTCACCTTTGGGAGGCAGCAGTACACATGGACCAGGACTCCCTTCGGATACATCAACTCCAGCATGAATTTAAAATTTTTCTACATAAGGCCATGCCCGACCTGGGTGAAAGGGGTAACCTGGCCTATGTAGATGATGTTTTAGTCAAAAGCTCGACTGTGGAGGAACACATAGCGGAGATCCGTTATGTTCTGACGCAATTGAGGGCTGCCGGAGCAAAACTTTCCTTTCAAAAGGCACAGTGGTGCAGAACCCGTATCAATTTCTTGGGGCATGAGATTACTCCTCAGAGTCTCTGTCCCCAGGAAAAGAAAGTGGAGGCCCTCCATAAATTGAAAGACCCCACAACTCTGTGGTGACTAAGGAGCCTGCTTGGACTGACTAATTACAGCAGAAAGTTCATTGAGGACTACGCAGAGATCACAAGACCCTGATTCATCTTTTGAAGGGGGGGGTCAAGTGCGAGTGGGATCCAGAACAAGCCGAGGCAGTAAGACAACTCAAAAGAAGCCTCTCACAAGTGCCTTGCCTAGCTTACTCTGTCAAAAACAAGGCGTTCTTCTTGGAGACAGGGTTCTCTAATACATGCTTGACTGCAGTATTATACCAAAAGCATGACAAGGTCAATAAAGTAATTTCCTATGCGAGTAAAACTTTATCCTCTGTGGAGGAAAGATTCAACGACTGTGAGAAGGCACTCCTGGCAACGGTGTGGGCATTGAAGAATTACCGCCCGTTTATCCAGGGGGAACACAGCATAGTGGAGACTCCACACCAGCCTCTGCAATATCTCAAAAGTGACAGAATCCGGGACGGAAATGTGAGTAATTCCCGAATTACTTCCTGGATTCTGTCAATGCAAGGCTTTCCTGTGGAGGTCAGATATGGCCAAAACAAGAAGAGTCCCCTCGCGCAAGGTCCGGCTGACTTGCATGATTGTGCCAGAGAAAACGGCCTCGAGGACAAAAGTCTTAAAATCAAGGACAACATGGAGGCATTCCTCAATTCCCCACACAAAGTCTTTGAAGAAGACAAGTGTGAGTGAATGCCCACTGTCTATGTGGATGGATGCTCCTACCATGTTGACAACAACAGGGAAAAATAACTTGTGGCCGGCGTAGGGAATGCCTGGGTGAATGACGCCCCAGAACCTTCCGCTGGGCACAAGATTGGTCCCCGAAGTAGTCAAGTGGCAGAGTTGATGGCTGTGCATCAAGCCATCCTCACTGATGTCCAACACCAACTCCACAAACTGGTCATAATCACAGACTCGGATTATGTACGGAACGGGTTAGTGGAGCACCTGGTTAACTGGAAAACCAGAGGCATGCTACGTGCTAACAACAAACCATTGAAACATGGAAAATTAATCCAAAATATTGATGATCTGGTCACCTCGAATGGGATGACCATCTACTGGAAAAAGATCAAGGGTCATTCTAAGGAAAAGAGGGACCAGAAAAAACTGGAAATGACCTAGCTGATCAGCTAGCCAAAACCATAGCCATCCAAGGGGATCTACTTGAGATCGAGTCCCTGTTGGGGGAAATCCAGGTCACTGCTATCACTAGGTCCCAGACAAATGCTCACAATGAACTCTTAACTGCACAATGGAGTAAGGAGACCCCTGATGCTGATTTGATTACGGCTCAAAAAGGGGATTCAATAATTGGTAAGTTTTATCAACACATTGAGGACCCTGAGAACTTTCCCCTGACGGATACCGATTACATAGGGAAAGAGGACCTCAGAGTGTTGATGAAATGTCCAAATATTTTCCGAATCCAAGACGGTTTGTTGGTAAGGAGATCCGTAGCTGGCCATGATCAGTGGGTGGTCCCTATCTCATTCCAAAGCCTGATGTTAAGTCACGCTCATGATGCGGCCACAGCCGGTCATAGGGGGTTTCATACAACACTTGAACTCTTAAGAGAGATTGCATACTGACCTCGACCAATACTTGAAGGGGTGTCTTGTGTGTGCACAATTTCAGCCAACATCCCTCACACACTGTGTGCCTCTCCAAAAGAGGGGGATGACACTACCATGGTCAGATTTGCAAGTCGATTTTATCGGGCCCGTGATTCGCTCCTCTAGGGGGAACAAGTACATGTTGACCGTGACATGCTTGTTCACTAAATGGGTGGAATGTCTTCCGGCCCCAAATTGCAAGGCAGAAACAGCAGCTGCCCTGATGATCAACCACATCTTCTCGCGTTTTGGACTACCCCAAAGGATCGAGTCAGACCAAGGTAGCCGCTTCACAAGCGAAGTAATGACAAAGTTGTGGGAGATACTTGGGTTCAAAAGGAAATTACACATTGCCTACCAGCTAGCCTCTATTGGTGCAGTAGAGAGATACAACAAGACAATTGTGAGCATATTAAAAAAGTTTGTGGCAGATTCTGGGCCAAGTTGGGATATTCGATTGCCCCTTGTCCTGATGGCCATCAGATCTACCCCTTCATCTGAAACAAAAATGTCACCGTTTGAGCTGATGACTGGACGCAGGATGGTGCTTCGCCAGCATCTGCTCTACAGAACCCAAGAGCAGACATTGATCAATGCCTCCATAACTCATGAGTATGTTGAAAATCTGAGAAAACACCTTCAACATGTTTTTGCCTATGCTCAGCGAAATTTAGAGAGATCTGCAGACAGCATGAAGACCCACTATGACTTGAAGACAACTAGAAAAGAATATCATAGACCGGGTCTACTTATACAATTTCCAAAGGAAACAGGTGCAAATGTTTGCCTAGCTGGAGGGGTCCTTTTGAAATTGTAGACAAAATCTGACCAGTCGCCTACAAAATCTGTATCCCCAAAGGCAGTTTGACAGAGGAGGAAGATAAGTGGGTCCATATCAACCAACTGAAGTGTTGCCATCCTAGGCACACTCTGCAGCAACTAGAGGATTCTTCTGAGACCGCAGAGGGGGTCACTCCAGCTCCCTAGAATTCCAACTATAAAAATATTCCATCTATATAATCAATAAATTGCCAATAGAAAAACATTGTCCTGATTTGTCAAAATGTATGTGTCCGCCCACTACATAAATAGTGGTGGGGAAATGTCTACAAATATGCTTTTGCTCTGTCATCCTAGAATTGGAAACCATGGAGACTAAAACCAAGGAGGACCACCCATGGACCGGAAAGGAAAGATCCACAGGGGTCCGGGGTATCGCTCCATACTCTCATCAGGAATTGGCGAGGAGAACCGGTCGATCCACCACTGATGGGAGAAGATGAGGAATTTTGACATTTGGACCAGAAAGAAAAGAAACTGATCATCCCAATCTCGCGACTTCCCTTGACGGACGGTCAAAGCCAAATGGCGAGGGGGGGCTTGTGGGATGCATTGACCCACTAGCTCTGCCCTGCGATATCACTGTGTGCTGGTGGCACCAGAACCAAGAAAATGGCCGCAAAAAGCCCTATGCGCGCTAAACCTCTGAGAATTGCGCAATCAAAAAGTTGGATGCCAATCTACTTTGCCTGTGTCAGTAGTGGAACAGGAGACCACACTGCTAAAACCTGTCATTGGGCTGCCCACAGAGGAAAAATGGAAACTACATGAAAGGCAGTACTTCATTGCAATGACACCCAGAAGTGCTCTGAAATACGTTTTTCCTTGGTTGCTGAAATTACAAAATAATGGTTCCCAAACATCAGAAAAGATCCAACATCCTTGCTGGGTGTTACCCGTCAGTTTATTTAAAGAATCCACATAAGCACACAATGTCAGGAGAAGCAGATTTCATCACAAGAATATCCACATAAAAAAGGTGCTTGACTGTGAAAATCTGTAAAATATGGGCGCAATACCGTCGGCCGCCTGTATGAAAGCTGTCATTTAATTACCCTGGAAGCTTAAACTTGTACAGTAAAATGAAATGGTTGAAATGAAGTGACTTGCTATCAAATGCAATATAGGTTGCCACTATTTAATTTCTATGTTTAAAAAGACTGGAATTGGAGATATGTTTGCCTGTTTTAAAAATTGTAACTTTAATTTCAACAAAGAGCAATGTAACAACTCACTTTAAAGTAACCTGATTCAGCAAAACATCAAAGAAGCTTCCCCCACTGGAAAAAACACCACCCTTCTGCTTCTCATCAAAGGCCAGGAACTTCCAGTCAGGTGTTAATGAGGAGGGGAGGAGATTTTGCTCTGCTGCCCTGGGGAGAGACAAAAGACTCCCTTGATTGAAAAGATATGCAGATGCGACTGTCAACAGAAACTCCTGCCATGGGAAAGAGGCCGGGATTGCTCTAAACCCACCAAAACTTTGGAGGCGGGACAGACAGTTATGTATATTCTTAAAGCACAAGAAAGTATATGTTTGAAAAGGACTGACAGAGGACTGTGCAAAATTGTGGTGAAAATTTGTAAAATGACAGTATTATTAATATGAACATTCTGGTCAAGGTTTAAAACTACTCAGAACTCTGTGCTATGTTCAGTGTCAAGACTACTGAATTTGTGGTTTTGTAGCAAGTGTGGTGATGCCAGAAACATGAAACTTCACATGATTATGCCCAGATGTCATGCGCAAATATGTGTAAAAATATGGCCAAATCTGACATTGGGTACCGGGCCAAAAGTGCGAGAAATTGCCAAATCTAGACCCAAGCTCTCATCGTGACCGTTACAGGGCTCAGATGAATACATGCTCCAACAAATATCTGATATAAATATGCTATTGGTATTAAGGTTGTAAAATTGTCAATCTGTCTTGTGTGAAAAATAGATTTCATGTGCAGAAACAAAGGGGAGGTAATCCCTGGATTACAAAATACAGCGTCATCATGACACCATGACATCATGACACCAGGTTTTCTTCTAAAATCAGGGGAGAGGAAAGACCCTAACCAATAGAATCACTAGGGGTGTGCCTAGTAGAAGTCAGCATACCCACCCTTTTAGAAAATACATAAATAGAGACAGCTTAGGACTTAGAAAAACACACCTGCACCCACCATCTGATTGCTGGCGAAGCAGTTTGCAAGAGAAATCCATATTCCATATTCCAGACTCCAGAACGTTGAAAGCAGAAAGGCCCATTTCCAAAGCTGAACCCTTCTCAGCTTGGCCTTTTAAAATCTTGAAACCAGATTTTACCCCAGATCTCTAAGGGGAACAAAAAGAACAGCCTGGCTGAGCTGTGCTGCCTTCTTGCCAGAATTCAGAGATCCGGCCCAGTAGAGCAGAGCTGTGACCAGATCGCTGCAAACCAGAACCAACCTGTCAGATCCAGCCCAAATCCGCCATGTAGTTTCCAGAGTGCCGTGCTGAGTGCAGAACCAGAGCGCCTTGAGTCCAGTCCAGTGGGCTAGCAGAATTGCAGTCCAGAAAGTATCCCTGACCAGATTTCTGATGGGTCCATTCCAAACAGCGGTAGTGAGTATCCCTAGCATAGGATTGTCTCTAGCATATGTATTATCCATAAGTCATCCCTATCCAAACCCACTCTCTTATATCCAGAACTGCATTGTAGAAAATCTTTGGTCTTACCTGAATCTTTCTCTCATCTCTATAGTCCTTTGGTAATAGTAGTGTTAAAATGATCTTTGCGCTAATATATTTGCTGAAGAAAGACAAGCGTCTCAGCGGGCAAAAATCAGACAGAGGCGTCGCTGGACTGGTGGCTGTGCTGTCGTGTAGTTTGTGGCTTAATAGACTCCATAGTATAAGAAACATTGATTGTAATTTTTTTCAAAAGCGCAACCTTGTTTTACAAATGTTGACTCTTTCTGAAAAAAACGACCTCTACAAAAACCTTCATAACTTCCTCACCGTGCATGCTAGAAACGAAATTGAAGTGTCCACTTGAAGCTAACATCCTCATCTTTCCAACCTTGTAGTTTTCCTGCAATCGTGCTTACAGCGTGCAGAAACGTTTGCCGCAAGTTTTTCATTTGGCTCAAACCTATCACGTGTGAAACAGCTGTACATTGCATCCAACCTCAGAATTAAGTTTTCAATCTGCTAGTTGTTCAATAATCATTGTTAGTGTTTATCTGAAACTATACAAAGTGGCTCCCACTAGTATTGAAACCATTTTAGTGAATTAAATCCATTTTCAGTCTTTTTACCGTTCCATTCAAAGCCACATTGAAAACCATTTTGACAAGTTGCAATCATTCCTGTTTTTCACTGTGTTTGCTGGGGGAAATTGGGATTGATACTATACTTATTGAGTGTATATTCCTGAAACCTATTTTTCTCCTTTCATCTCTTTATACTGCATCTTGGGAGGATTGAGTAGTGAGCAGGTAGAAAGAGTGATCAATTTGCATTTTTGATTGAACCCTCAAAAAGTATTATTCTATGCTGCATCATTTTTCCTATCATTACTCCGTGTGATTAAGGAGAGTTGTTGTGACATAACCCCATTGGTGATCCTTGTATAAATATTGAAAAGTGTGATATATATATATTGTGAAAATCCAGAAATAAATATTTTAACTTTGCAAAACAGCCTGCTTCCTGGTTCAGTGTGACCGGGGGGGATTCAAAGAGAGGGGTGTGATATAAGGGTATATCATTCAGAAATAAAAGAACTTATAGACATAAATAAATAATTAAGGGTTCCAGCTGTGCATCACACGATAGGCATTGACTTAGGTGGAGTGCCGGGTTGAAATCACTTACATCACGACAGAACTCATAGGGGCAATAGGGTTGGAGACACCCCGACTAAATTATACACTTTTGCTGAAGCAATAGGCCTACTGGACACGTGCCCGGCACTACACACTTCGGACACAGGATTCTCATTTTACTCTAATGCACACAAATCACATTCCAGACTTGACTACGTCTTCGTCCCCAGGAACATGACCCACCGATTAGTATCTGCAGAATTCCTGGCGAGAGGGATATCCGACCACTCCCCCCTACTGATAAAATTAAAAGGCACACAACACAAAAGAGAACCCACCTGGCTGTTGAACACCTATTATCTAGGAATACCTGAGATAGCGGAAGGGCTTTCCCATAAGACCTCGGAATATTTTGAACTGAACGAAGATTCGGTAGAATGTCAAATTACAAAGTGGGAAGCATATAAAACGGTCCTGCGAGGGGAAGCGATATCCGTGGTGGCAGCCCACCATAAGCGACACACAAAGGCGATTGCCGCAGCCGAGGCCCAGGTGGTCAGGCGGGAGGAACAACTGCTAGAAGAAGGGACTCACGCTGTGCACAAGGCCCTAATAACGGCCCAGGAGGCTCTTAATAAACACTGCTCTAGATAATGCTCCGACAGCCCATTGGACAGTCCACAGCCAGATTTATGAACGGGGGGATAAAGCGAGCAAAACCCTAGCTTGGCTAGAGAGATGAGAGATAAACAAAAGGACAGATGTGGGCAATCCAGGATGACAGTGGGGAAATATTGACAGGCGACTCTGACATAGCAGAGGCCTTTACCAATTACTATGAACAACTGTACTCTCCCCCAGAGAAAGAATCCACACCAATTCCTTGACCCCATCACGATCCCTCAGCTCACTAGGCGCCAGGCAGAACGGCTAGATGCTGACATCACCAAAGAAGAAATGGGTGAAGCGTTGCCACAGCCACAAACAGGGAAGACTCCTGTCCCTAACGGTTTTCCTGTTGAAGTATGGAAGAGGTTGGGCGGGACGCCAACGGGACACATGCACTGCATGTTCCGTCTCAGTAGGGAAGTAGGCAGCCTCCCCTTAGACCTCTGAAGAACCTGTATAATGGTAATCCCCAAAGCGGGGAAACCACCTGAACGTTGTGCCTCATATAGACCTATATCACTAATAAATGGGGAGGCAAAAATACTGGCCCGGGTGTTAGCCAACAGAATGCTGGGGGTAATCGAATCTCTAGTTCACCCAGACCAATGCAGATTTATGCCAGGCAAATCCACACGAATGAACCTGCGCAGAGTCGAGATCGCCCTAGACAGAGCAGCCGAGATCCTGGACCCTTTGGCCCTCCTCGCCGTCGATTTCGAGAAGGCTGTCGACTCAGTGGGTTGGGACGCTCTATGTGGAATAATGAGGCAGATGGGATTCAGACAGACATTCATGTCATGGGGCAAACTCCTCTACACTCTCCCCGAAGCATTTGTAAGGGTAAATGGGAAGTCATCCAGGATGTTTCCATTGGGCCGGGGGACCAGGCAAGGCTGCCCCTTCTCACCTCTATTATTCCTTCTCGCAATCAAACCTCTAGCGATCAGACTTAGAACAGTCACACACTGGACCGGGTTCAGATGGCCAAAGGGAGGAGAAGAACGCGTCTCGCTGTACGCGGATGACCCCCTCATATACCCCGGCAATACAATAATTTCCTGCCCGATTGTGTCCCAAATCCTAGCGGAGTATCAACACTTTGGGGGACTCTAGGTAAATACACAAAAAAACAACATACTTCCCTATCCAGGTGGGGGGATGAAGCTATCCCAGAACCCTGCCTAGACCCCGTCTCAATAGAGGGCTTCACGTATCTGGGCATACGGGTCAGCACGACACTGGACGATTTCTCCAGAATTAACCTACAACCGGTGGTGCAAAGGTTCATGAATGATGTTATGCACTGGCAGTCTCTCCCGTTATCATTATTGGGGAAGGCTGCATTGTTTAAGATGATGACACTCCCAGGGCTCCTATATGTCCTCCAGAACGCACCACTGCCCATCCCCAACAACACCTTTGCAACCATTGAAAGGACCTTATGCACATTACTTTGGGGTGAGAAACAACCCTGCATCGCACTCAAAATGCTCCAACGCTCAGTGTGGGAAGGTGGGATAGGGCTACAGAACATCAGTATCTACGATTGGGCTTCCCAAACAGGGGTAGTAAACTAATGGATACACGGGGACCCAAGGCTCCCACACATCCTGGTAGAAAGGGTGCTGGCAGCTCCCCCCAACCCCAACTGGATTCTATACGACAATAGCAAGAACCTGGGTGGAGTACCAAGAGGATCACTCCATATCCGTGTGACTTAAGGGGTACCTTTGACTGTGTTCCCTCCGTACCCACGTTCTCCTCACCTGGGCTTTCCGAGTCGATGGTATCTTGCAGGCCTCGACGTGCCAGGTAGTCTCTCTCTTTCCTCTGGTGCGAGGGCTTGTCACGGAGAGAAGCCACTGTGGCCGCTGGGTGTGAACAGCGGCACAGTGACCCCCTCTCCGGAATCAAACCAGAAAAAGCAGGGAAAAACCCACTAGGGGAAAAAACCCTGATAAGAGGTGCCAAGACTTTTCTCAGAAGGCCAGTAGTCCACCGATTAAGAGGAGGAAGCGAAGGATCTCAAACGCTGAAAACGTCAACTGTAGCGGTCGACCTGGAGAGTAGGCGAGGGAAACAGCAGCTGGGAAGTCCGGACTGAAGGTAGAAGTCTTTCCGAGAGGCACTGCGGAGGAACACGGGAGCACGGGAGAGAATCTCCGCGATGACCAGACTCAAGAGCTAGGTGAGAGGACGAGAGAGAGTGAGAGAGAGAGAGAGAGAGAGAGAACGAGAGAGAGAGAGAGAGAGAGAGAGAGAGAGAGAGAGAGAGAGAGAGAGAGAGAGAGAGAGAGAGAGAGAGAGAGAGAGAGAGAGCACGGCAGACGCCGCCTAAAGGGGGGCGGCGGCTGGCAATGGGAAACAAAGTATGGAGGTTACTGGTGACTGGACACCTATGAGAAGTAACCGCGTGGGGGAAAAAATATAACCCCTAGTAGAATCCAAAGCGAGGTGCAGAGGAAGAGCGAAGGACCCAGAAACGAAGTAAACAACGGAGAGGGGTTGCAACGCAATGACCTGCCGGGAGGCAGGGATTTTATACTCCCGGCAGCGTTGCGTCTCGCGTTAGGAGCTGCGGCCATAAACACAAAAAAAGGACTAAAGCAACCTTCCCCCATGACCTCTCAAACTCCAACGCGGAAGTAAACGCCAGTCACGGCGATGGCCGCGACTGCGAGTGACAATCCGTTGCATTTGGCGGGAGGCACACAGACACATTGGATGTGGCGGTAGACCAACACTGATCCAACCCCTGTGGCATAACACACATCTCCCCGAAATACAGAAGATGGGATGTTTCAGAACCTGGGTGAGGAAAGGGGTATCTACACTGGCTGACATTATTCAGGAAGGATGACTGGTAGACTTCGAGACATTAAACACGAATCATGGGTTGCAACCCATGGACCACTTCAGATATGCTCAACTCGCACACTCTATCGCCGCCCAATTCCCGGATCTCACTGACATACCGGCCTGTTCCCCCTTAGAAACAAACATCCTCCCAGACCGCATACCTACTAAGGTCACCTCCACCCTTTACCAGGCACTCAACTCCTTCGGCACCAAGTAACTCACAGTACTCAAGAGAAAATGGGAACGAGATCTCAGCACTTTAGAGGCTGAAGAATGGGTGGAGGCGATGATGTTTCCACGGGAAATAGGCATTGATGCTAAGTTGAGACTGATACAGCTCAGAATACTGCACAGGTCATACTGCTCTGGAACAATGATTGTCACAGGTTTCCCCCCTTCTCACCTGTCTGCGTTGTTTAGTAGAGTTCTTCGGTGGAGTCTTCTTGCGCACAGTGCGAGTCTTGTATAACCCTGTGCGTATGTCCTCGGGTTCCAGCGTGTGTTCAGCGTCCGATTTCTGGATCTTTCAGAATGTCCGGGAAGTCCAGGAAACAGCGAAGCGTGTACTCCGTAAGCGAGTGCACGGAGATCCGGGATGCAAGTGAGGGCAAAAAGGGAAGGAATGAATGAGGAGGAAGTAAAAGGGGAACCAGGAACCAGGAATCAATGAAGTTAGCAAGAGCGAACTATGACAGCACACGTCTAGCCACTGCAAGCAGTAGTGTTGAGACGCACAAGGCCGCGGTGGCGTGTCTGCTTTATAGAACGTGATGCGTCCGACGCAGAATCTGGTAAACAGCGTTCCATGTTTGACAGCCATGTTGGAAGTACTGTGGAGTGCAAGCCCCTTTGTGTCAGGGACCAGGAAGTCCAGAAGGGACGCGTCTGATGGTTCATGACAATGATGGCCAGGTGGAGGGGGGAAGAGAAGGTGAATGTCTTAGATGTAAAAGAGCAGAAGGCACTTTCTTCCACATGGTCTGGGAGTGTGATGTGATGCAAGACTTTTGGGAAACGTGTGTTAATAAACTCACCAGAATAATGGGATCCCCAGTACCTAAGGACCCCAAATGGATACTGCTGGGGGTGTGGGGAGAAACAGATTTCAGCAAATACGAAAAAGCATTCCTGGGAGTTGCGCTGGGGACTGGTAAGAGACTAATGGCCGCCACCTGGGGCTCCGCAGACAAATTATGCACAAACCTTTGGACTAACGAAATGAACAGATGTGCCTCCCTGGAATGCCGCATATACACAGCCAGGGGATGCCCCCGGAAATTTCCGAAAATATGGGGTAAATGGGATGAATAAACACAGAGCTCACGAACTAAGGAGCACCTCCCCTTCCTTCCCTCTTCTTTCGCCCTTGTCGCCTTATCCGCAGTCAGTGACTTTGAAATCCCCAGCTACGATCTCGGAGATACCTATCCATCATATACTGCTCTCAGGACCCCGCTGCCTATACTGCTAACATGTATTCTAATTGTCTTTGTGCTTTGCAAAACTTAATAAAAAGAGTTATACAAAAACAAAATTAGGTCTTGACACCCTTCTCTAGATGCATCAGAGCTGATCTGGGTAAGCAGCCGGGTCTCCCAAAGGCTGTAGTTGAGCATCATGAGGTCTTGATGGCCTTCTCTAGAGGCATCAGAGCTGACCGTGGTAAGCAGCTGGGTCTCCCAAAGGCTGTAGTTGAGCATCATGAGGTCTTGATGGCCTTTTCTAGAGGCATCAGAGCTGACTGGGGTAAGCAGCCGGGTCTCCCAAAGGCTGTAGTTGAGCATCATGAGGTCTTGATGGCCTTCTCTAGAGGCATCAGAGCTGACCGTGGTAAGCAGCTGGGTCTCCCAAAGGCTGTAGTTGAGCATCATGAGGTCTTGATGGCCTTTTCTAGAGGCATCAGAGCTGACTGGGGTAAGCAGCTGGGTCTCCCAAAGGCTGTAGTTGAGCATCATGAGGTCTTGATGGCCTTCTCTAGAGGCATCAGAGCTGACCGTGGTAAGCAGCCGGGTCAACGAAGACTCTAGTTGAGCATCATGAAGTCTTGGCGCCCTTCTCTAGAGGCATCAGAGCTGACCTGGGTAAGCAGCAGGGTCCCATGAAGGCTCTAGTTGAGCATCAGGGGGTCTTGATGGCCTTCTCTAGAAGCATCAGAGCTGACCTGGGTAAGCAGCTGGGTCCTACAAAGACTCTAGTTGAGCATCATGAGGTCTTGATGCCCTTCTCTAGAGGTCACAGAGCTGTCCTGGGTAAGCAGCTTGGTCACACAAAGACTCTAGTTGAGCATCATCGGTTCTTGATGTCCTTCTCTATAGGCATCAGAGCTGACCTGGAAAGCAGCAGGGTGCCACGAGGGCTCTAGTTGAGCATCATGGGGTCTTGATGGCCTTCTCTAGAGGCATCAGAGCTGACCAGGGTACGCAGATGGGTCCCATGAAGACTCTAGTTGAGCATCATGAGGTCTTGACGCCCTTCTCTAGAGGCCTCAGAGCTGACCGGGGTAGGCAGCTGGGTCCCACGAAGACACTAGTTGAGCATCATGAGGTCTTGATGGCCTTCTCTAGAGGCATCAGAGCTGACCTCGGTAAGCAGCAGGGTCCCACGAAGGCTCTAGTTGAGCATCATGAGGTCTTGATGGCCTTCTCTAGAGGCATCAGAGCTGACTGTGGCAAGCAGCAGGGTCCCACGAAGGCTCCAGTTGAGCATCATGGGGTCTTGATGGCCTTCTCTAGAGGCATCCGAGCTGACAGGGGTGAGCAGCCGGGTCCCACGAAGACCCTTGCATGTCACTGGAAACCGCAAAAGCTGAGTGGAGTGCTATGACCCGCAAAAGAGGAGACGCTTCTGCCCCTCTCTCCAGGTGCCCACTCAGAGCATGCAAGCACTCCAAGGCCTTGATCCCGATTTTACCATGACTAGCATGGTAAAACTGGGCACATTCGGTAGCACCTGCCCTTCCCTGAGGGATCCTGACGACGAAGGCATCCTGAGGCGCATCCCGCGCCCATTTTACTCAATGCGGTCAATGGCCGCCACATCGTTCGCCGGCCGACGCACACTGTAAAGGTGCACGACCTGCGGACGCCCTGATTGGCTGCCTGGCCCCTTATCCTGCACCCGCCCCCACCGCCAGGCGGAAGCCGCCGTGCGGAAGCTCACGCTGAAGGGCGAGCTAAAGGGCCTGTCTGCGCCCTTCTCCCCCCACTCTACAGCTGACCCAACGAGAGGAGCGGGCAGGAGCCCCCTCTCCCTCTCCCCCAGGACAGAGCCATCGAGATTTGAGGCCACGCCGTGGCCTGCAAACAGCATCCCGCTGGTTGCATTTTTCTTGACAATGTGCACTGGGCACATTCGGCAGCACCTGCCCTTCCCCGAGGGATCCTGACGACAAAGGCATCCTGAGGCGCATCCCGCGCCCATTTTACTCAATGCGGTCAATGGCCGCCACAGCGTTCGCCGGCCGACGCACACTGTAAAGGTGCACGACCTGCGGACGTCCTGATTGGCTGCCTGGCCCCTTATCCTGCACCCACCCCCACCGCCAGGCGGAAGCCGCCGTGCGGATTCTCGCGCTGAAGGGCGAACTAAAGGGCCTGTCTGCGCCCGTCTGCCCCCACTCTACAGCTGACCCGACGAGAGGAGCGGGCAGGAGCCCCCTCTCCCTCTCCCCCAGGACAGAGCCATCGAGATTTGAGGCCATGCCGTGGCCTGCAAACAGCATCCCGCTGGTTGCATTTTTCCCGACAATGTGCACTGGGCACATTCGGCAGCACCTGCCCTTCCCTGAGGGATCCTGACGACGAAGGCATCCTGAGGCGCATCCCCGCCCATTTTACTCAATGCGGTCAATGGCCGCCACATCGTTCGCCGGCTGACGCACACTGTAAAGGTGCACGACCTGCGGACACCCTGATAGGTTGCCTGGCCCCTTATCCTGCACCCGCCCCCACCGCCAGGCGGAAGCCGCCGTGCGGAAGCTCGCGCTGAAGGGCGAGCTAAAGGGCCTGTCTGCGCCTGTCCGCGGCCGTACGTGCCGTCAGCCTAAATCTCTGCCACTGCATCACTCGGACATGGATCCATGTGAGTACACTGTTCTCCTCATCAGACACAGGCTATGACCTAAACCCCCTACTGATCACTGTACTCAAACTTTTGCACCTTCCCCCTGATTAGGCACACTTTGTGCTGGGTACCGAGGGCCCACCGGGTTGTATCAATAAACTTCCTATGATACTTAGCAGTTTGCCTGGTCTGCTGACCAGATGCCTATTTACTTCCCGGCCTATACATGCACCTGCCCTGCCGCAATGTAATCTTATTACGCTTTTAGTCATTGCTGGGTCACTTTAATCACTGCATTTTAGTCATTGTTGGGACTGCTGCACTCAGGTGCCTCCCCTGTTCACTGCATTTTATTCATTGCTGGGTCACTTTAGTCACTGCATTTTAATCATTGCTGGGTCACTTTAATCACTGCATTTTAGTCATTGTTGGGACTGCTGCACTCAGGTGCCTCCCCTGTTCACTGCATTTTATTCATTGCTGGGTCACTTTAGTCACTGCATTTTAATCATTGCTGGGTCACTTTAATCACTGCATTTTAGTCATTGTTGGGACTGCTGCACTTAGGTGCCTCCCCTGTTCACTGCATCTTAGTCATTGCTGGGTCACTTTAATCACTGCATTTTAGTCATTGTTGGGACTGCTGCACTCAGGTGCCTCCCCTGTTCACTGCATTTTAGTCATTGCTGGGTCAATTTAGTCACTGCATTTTAATCATTGCTGGGTCACCTTAGTCACTGCATTTTAGTCATTGCTGGGTCACTTTAATCACTGCATTTTAGTCATTGTTGGGACTGCTGCACTTAGGTGCCTCCCCTGTTCACTGCATTTTAGTCATTGCTGGGTCATTTTAATCACTGCATTTTAGTCATTGTTGGGACTGCTGCACTCAGGTGCCTCCCCTGTTCACTGCATTTTAGTCATTGCTGGGTCACTTTAGTCACTGCATTTTAGTCATTGCTGGGTCACTTTAGTCACTGCATTTTAGTCATTGCTGGGTCACTTTAATCACTGCATTTTAGTCATTGTTGGGACTGCTGCACTTAGGTGCCTCCCCTGTTCACTGCATCTTAGTCATTGCTGGGTCATTTTAATCACTGCATTTTAGTCATTGTTGGGACTGCTGCACTCAGGCGCCTCCCCTGTTCACTGCATTTTAGTCATTGCTGGGTCACTTTAGTCACTGCATTTTAATCATTGCTGGGTCACTTTAATCACTGCATTTTAGTCATTGTTGGGACTGCTGCACTTAGGTGCCTCCCGTGTTCACTGCATTTTAGTCATTGCTGGGTCACTTTAATCACTGCATTTTAGTCATTGTTGGGACTGCTGCACTCAGGTGCCTCCCCTGTTCACTGCATTTTATTCATTGCTGGGTCACTTTAGTCACTGCATTTTAATCATTGCTGGGTCACTTTAATCACTGCATTTTAGTCATTGTTGGGACTGCTGCACTTAGGTGCCTCCCCTGTTCACTGCATCTTAGTCATTGCTGGGTCACTTTAATCACTGCATTTTAGTCATTGTTGGGACTGCTGCACTCAGGTGCCTCCCCTGTTCACTGCATTTTAGTCATTGCTGGGTCACTTTAGTCACTGCATTTTAATCATTGCTGGGTCACCTTAGTCACTGCATTTTAGTCATTGCTGGGTCACTTTAATCACTGCATTTTAGTCATTGTTGGGACTGCTGCACTTAGGTGCCTCCCCTGTTCACTGCATTTTAGTCATTGCTGGGTCATTTTAATCACTGCATTTTAGTCATTGTTGGGACTGCTGCACTCAGGTGCCTCCCCTGTTCACTGCATTTTAGTCATTGCTGGGTCACTTTAGTCACTGCATTTTAGTCATTGCTGGGTCACTTTAGTCACTGCATTTTAGTCATTGCTGGGTCACTTTAATCACTGCATTTTAGTCATTGTTGGGACTGCTGCACTTAGGTGCCTCCCCTGTTCACTGCATTTTAGTCATTGCTGGGTCATTTTAATCACTGCATTTTAGTCATTGTTGGGACTGCTGCACTCAGGTGCCTCCCCTGTTCACTGCATTTTAGTCATTGCTGGGTCACTTTAGTCACTGCATTTTAGTCATTGCTGGGTCACTTTAGTCACTGCATTTTAGTCATTGCTGGGTCACTTTAATCACTGCATTTTAGTCATTGTTGGGACTGCTGCACTTAGGTGCCTCCCCTGTTCACTGCATTTTAGTCATTGCTGGGTCACTTTAGTCACTGCATTTTAATCATTGCTGGGTCACTTTAGTCACTGCATTTTAGTTATTGCTGGGTCTCTTTAGTCACTGCATTTTAGTCATTGTTGGGATTACTGCACTTAGGTGCCTCCCCTGTTCACTGCATTTTAGTCATTGCTGGGTCACTTTAGTCACTGCATTTTAGTCATTGCTGGGTCACTTTAGTCACTGCATTTTAGTCATTGTTGGGATTACTGCACTTAGGTGCCTCCCCTGTTCACTGCATTTTAGCCAGTACTGGGATTACTGCACTTAGGTGCCCCTCCTGTTCATTGCATTTTAGTCATTGCTGGGTCACTTTAGTCACTGCATTTTAGTCATTGCTGGGTCACTTTAGTCACTGCATTTTAGTCATTGTTGGGATTACTGCACTTAGGTGCCTCCCCTGTTCACTGCATTTTAGCCAGTACTGGGATTACTGCACTTAGGTGCCCCTCCTGTTCATTGCATTTTAGTAATTGCTGGGACTGCCGTACCTTGGCGCTACTGCTACCTGTCCCTTAACATGTGCTCTACTAAGACGTACCGTACACTCATACTCTGTTCCCTACTGTGGACCATTCCCATCACCATCATAACAATGGCCTACACTAACGCCATACCTTGTAACCCTCAAGAGAGAAATATGCGACTCAGAGCGAGATTACCACGGTTATACGACCTAAAAAACAAAAGAACTAGACCACCTGGGTCCAGACTAACTCCAACTGCCTCTGACTCCAACCCTCCTGCCCTAGCTGCAGAAAGTCGCCCAACAACACATACTAACTTCCTCCACAACCAGAAGAGACCCAATCTCCCTAGTCCCAGACCCACTCAAAAAATAATCACAACTCCTACCCTATCAGGAGCCCTCATCAATGCAAGGTCCCTCATAGCCCACAATATGGAAATTGCCGATATACTAGCCATGGACAATTTAGAGCTACTAGCCATTACTGAGACCTGGCTCCATGATGCTGCGGGCCCTGCACTTATGATTGCCATACCAGACGGCTACGATATACTAAGAGTCGATCGACCCAACTCTAGGGGAGGTGGCCTGGCCATTATTGCCAAAACGAAACTAGCTGTAAGGCGCACCCCACATCCAGCCATCACATCCTGTGAACTTCTTTCTGCTAAAATACCTATCTCTAATAACAGTACATTAACTGTCCTTCTGGTGTATAGACCACCAGGCCCATTAGGTAACTTTGAGGAAGACCTATCTAGCCTCCTCTCGAATATCATCAAAGATTCCACTCAGCTCCTGTTACTAGGTGACTTTAACCTGGGATTTAATGACGACACAGACAAACAGGCCCACTCCATCCAATCAATCCTAATCGATCATGGCCTTACCCAACAAGTTTTAGCCCCTACACACACAAAAGGACGGACACTAGATTGGATAGCTAACCGAAACTGCACCATGACCATATCCAACCTTTTACCACAAACGTGGACTGACCACCACCTTATTTGTTTCTCATCTACCATAGAGCCTCCCTAAACTAGACAAGCTTACTTCAGCTCCGCCTATGCCTACTAGAAGCAAAAAAGAAATCACAGCTGATAAACTACTTCCTCTCCTCCTACCTGCCCTGTCCGCTAGCGCCATCAATTCTGACCCTAACATGCTAGTTGAGACATTCAACAACACTATGTCAAAGGCCCTGGATACTATTGCCCCTATTAAACTGCGCAAAAGCAAACGAGAATCTCATCTTAACACCTGGTTCACCCCCTACCTCAAGGAATTACGGATCCAAAAACGCAAACTCCAAGCTATCTGGAGGCATACACCCTCAGTTGAGAATAAAACCTCACTTGACAATTTGGGCGGAAAATATATGAAGGAAATAATCCAAACTAAAAAGAATACATTCAATGAGAGAATTAGCAAAGCTCACTCTAACTCCAAAGAACTCTTCTCCATCCTCCGTGAAATGGAAAACCCAATCACACCCACAGATAATGCCCCCAAGGACAAACAATGGTGCACTAGCATCCAAAATGCTCTAGCTAATATAATCACAACTCTTCAAACGAAAATTGCTAAGAAGAAAGCATCCCTAAATGACACTGGAACCCATACCTCGCACATGGCAGATATACCTAGAATAGTCACTCAAAACAACTGCAAACCATTCAGTTTCTCTAACATATCTATACTGGAAACCAAAAAGGTGATATTATCCTTGAAACCATCCAACTGCCAAGGTGACAGCTGCCCAGCACATTAAGGATGCAGCCAGAGACCTAGCGCCTTTCATCTCTAAATTAATAAATTCCTCCTTCAGATCTAGCACTGTACCCACTAGCCTTAAAGAATCCTGGGTGCTGCCTCTCCTGAAAAAACGGACCCTTGACCCAGCCATCCCAACTAATTATAGGCCCATTACTATGGTCCCATTTCTCCTTAAAATCATTGACAGAGTAGCTTACCTCCAGATCCAAAACTACCTGGAGACAAACCAACTACTAGGATCACGCCAATCTGGCTTCAGACCACTACATGGTACTGAAACGGCCCTAATCGACCTTAAGACACAAATCGACGAGTTGAAGGATAAAGGTAAAACAGCTATGCTCCTCCTCCTTGACTTATCGGCGGCCTTCGACCTAGTGGACCACGCAGTGTTATGCAACCATCTAGCATCTGCCGCCCATTTCTCAAGTGAAGCTATAGCCTGGGTACAATCCTTCCTAGCTAACCGTACAATAAGAGTGTTCTCCCCATTAGCCTCAGCGGACCCAATAAATATCACCTGTGGTGTCCCACAAGGTTCATGTGTCTCCCCCACAATGTACAATATATTTACTAAGCCACTCTTTGACAAACTTGACACATTGGGGGTAACTTACACCAACTACGCGGACGATACGCAGATCCTCATACCACCATCTGGCAACTTTGTTGAAGACACAGCTCTAGTAAATAAGATTTACCTCATCATTCAGGCATGGATGGCCTCACATGGCCTCTGCCTGAATGACGATAAAACAGAGATACTGATACTGGGTACCGACTCCAACCTTAAAAAACTCAGCCCTAACTACAGTGCCTTCAATATAGACGGTAATATAATCAAAGTGGCAACGGAGGTAAAAACACGAGGCTTCTACCTTGATTCCACTTTATCTTTCAAAAAACAAGTTAACGCTTTGGCTTCCTCCACAGCCTACACTTGCAAATTAATCAGGGCCTGCAGACCTTACCTGTCCACAACCAATTGTATCACACTAGCAAATGCCCTAGTAATGTCCAACTGGATTACTGTAATGCCCTTTATGCGGGCGCCAATAAAACTGTCACTAACAAATTGCAAATATTGCAGAATAATGCTCTTAGAGCAGCCCTTGACATACCCCGCAGAGCACATATATCTAATATTAGGAAAGACAACAACTGGCTAAAAATCAATGACAGAGTTCTCCTTAAAACACTATATCTCACACATAAAGGACTGAACAACACTGCGCCCCCCTACATCTCGGCTAGACTGACTAGAAAATCCTCTACTCACCATACCAGAGCCTCTATCCACTCCCTACTTGAAACCCCCAGATTTAGACTAACTAAAGCAGGCGGAGCTAGCTTCCCTGTTAGAGTGGCCTGCGCTTGGAATTCACTCCCCATGGCATTGAGAGCTAATCTACCCTACTCTAGTTTCAGGAGTAAGGTGAAAAGTTGGCTCTGGAGTAACGACAACTAACCCACTGAACCTGGCCCTATCATTGCGCATAACTACCTTTGACTCCCCCGATACCAGACCTATGAGAGGGATTCACATTCCTGTATTTCTTGTATATTTGTATATTGGTTTTGTATATATGTTAATAACTCATATAATGCATATTCTGTATGTATCCTTTTGTATGTACGCAACCTTAAGCCTAAGTATTCTTGTAACTGCTGCGCCCGGCTACCCCTGGGTTTTGGAGCGCATTATCAAATAATAAACTAAACTAAACTAAACTAAACTAGGCAGGTCAATGCCATTGCATCAACCTCGGCCTACCACTCCAAACTCCTTAACGCGGTAAGACCCTTTCTATCTTGTACTCATGGTGGCCCTGAATCATGCTGTTCCCATCTTCATCTTGTATCCTGGCTTGCAACATTATGTGTTACTAATGACTTCTGCACTTGTATTCGCTCTCCACTCTTGCTTCTCCACTCTTTTTGACTGCTTACTCTCTTTTCTCTCCTCCTTTCCCTTCTCCCTTTTCCTATCTCCTCCCCTTACTTTCTTCTGTGCACTTACTCTATCAGAATTGTCCCTGGACCTAATATGATAGCAACCTCGTCTGTTTCCTCCACCCTCCCATTACTGTTTTTTTCCACCCCACCACGCCTCCAGCACTATCTGAATTGTCGTCAGGCCTAGTGTGATAGTCGCTTGTTTTGTTCCTCCCCTCCCTTTCTGCACCCCTCTCCCTCACCTTTTGTTTTTCTCCGGCTCTACCAGAAATGTTGTCAGGCCTAGTACGGTAGACCCAATCCCAATATATAATAACCTTTTGATTTTGGGATACAAAAATAACTAATTCATTTGTTTTATTACAATTGCACAACAATAAGGGGCATTTGTTTTTCTTATGATCAACTAGTAAGAACACAGTTTATCAGTAACAAAATTGTCTTTTCAATTCTATATTTTTACTTGTTAAGACTTTATGTGTAATCCAAAAAGTGACGAAGAACAAATTTATGTTAATGTTCCCCACTAAGTGTTCTCATTTTTCTACACCAAATAATTGTATGTACCATTTATATCACTGATTGTATATGTTTGTACATGTTAGATTTCACCATGTATGTTATTCTTGGTTTTTTTGACATAAAGCTTTTACTTTGCATTTTCCATAATGCTTATGCCTCATTTGTGAAGGAATGACTTCTACTTCTACCGCATGCAATATGTATAAATTACACTAGTTATACAGGTTTTGGACCAGATAAGCAATTATAATTCATTTATACCTTACACGGGCCAACCTTCTGATACACCAGGACTTCGTTTTGTTGTAATCTACAGATGATTTTTGACCCCCCTGGTGTGTCACTCCTGGGTCAGACCACTGCTGCTACATGGTGGCACTCTTTTTTGTATATATACTAGTACGGTAGTCGCCTGTCTGTTTCCATTTCCTTCCCACTCTCTCCCTCCCTTCCTTATCTATGTCTTAGCTCTTGCACTATCTGAAATGTCGTCAGGCCGAGTACGATAGTTAATTTCACATCCTTACTGTTCATGGCCTGTAAGAATGTGGTTGTATTTTCCCTTGTTCCCTCCCTTGCCTTGAAGCGCTTTGAAACACATTGTGTATAGGCGCTATATAAATAAACGATCATATCACGATCATATCTATCCCAACAAAATTGCTTCACCATCGCCAGAGCAATAATAGGCTCCAAACTGGACTATTGCAACGCCCTTCTCATAGGCACCTCCAGTAAAAATCTTCCTAAATTCCAGTTGGTCCAAAATAACACTCTGAGGGCAGCCACAGGCGTATCTCGTAGGGACCACATATCTGGGTTTAGAAGACAGGTCCACTGGCTACCCGTTAAAGAAAGAATTATCTTCAAAACGCTTGCCCTGACTCACAAGTGCCTTCACGACTTAGCTCCCCCCTACCTTGCCAACAGGTTCTCCAAACCTCCGTCTGCCAGACCTTCCAGGTGTGCATACTCCAACACGTTAATTGTACCCAGGACACGTAGAGTTCACGCAGGTGGCTCTAGCTTCCCTGCTGTGGCTGCCACCACCTGGAATGCCCTCACACCACACATTAGACAAAGTGACTCCCATGCCTCTTTCCGCAAAGCCATGAAAACTTGCCTGTTTGTGTAACCTGCCTCCACCTATAGTCACTCTTATGTGTGTGTGTGGCTAAGTATCTATCTATCTGTGTAATGTTCATGTACCGTAATTTTCAAGTGTCTTTGGGCGGCTTAACTGTAACCCACTAAGCAGCCCTCTTACTCCACACAGTCCTCAGCATTCATGTACCGTAACTTTCAAGTGTCCTTGGGCGGCTTAACTGTAACCCTTGCCCGTAAGTAAGCCTTCTTACTACTCTGAGTCCTCAGCGCCTTGATGCCCGTGGGCTGTAGTGCGCTTTACAAATATAAATAAATAAAGAAATAAAGGCATGGTCTACCTCCCTAGACTCGCTAAGCAGAGCCTTCATATGCAGCCAACTGGAGGAAGAATACGAACTCTCGAGCTCAGAGGAAGTAAGGCACAAGGAGGAGTCATGAGAATCTTTACCCTATGCCACCTAACACTGTCAGGCTACAGCGACGAGGACAGTAGCTACAAACAAAGAAGTGCAAGACAGAGACAGCTCCAGAAGGAAGCAAGTAAGATGCGGGTGACACATATGACCTAGACGCCCTGGTATAACCCCTCTCTTCAGAGTGGAGCTTCCAATGAAAGTAGTGGAGTACCAGAAGAAAAGTTTGTGCACTCGCCCTTGACAGGAAGGCCAGGAGCAAATTAAGGGCTGAGTACGCCAGGACTCGCATTGAATGCAAGGTGGTGGAAACATCAGAAGTCGACCTTTGCATGTTAACCTTCATAGGGAGATGCAGAAGAGACATCAAGAAAGGCATTGACAGGTCGTGGAAAGCCTATCATGCCAAACACCTTGCTTCTGCTCGCTAGAATCCTGCAGATGGCAGAAGGGATGGAATACAGGTGTCCAGTGGATCCGGACAGGTTGGTCCCAGAAGGCCATCTCACCCGGATAACTACAGTTGCACCATCGTAGCAGAAAGGAGGCATTCCATCCTGGTTAAGATAGCCCCAAATATGGGGGACCTGGTGAATTCTGAGGCCACAGACCAGTCATTGCTCATAAAAGTATTTGCTCCAGAGGATTTCACAAAGGCTGGACAAGGCCAGGACCACTCATTTGGCGGAAGCTTCGGCCAGAGGTTCCAAAATAAGACTGTGAGCTTCTGAAATAAGGAAGACAGGAAGCTGAACACTTTCTTCCTCCCAACTCAGGTGAGAGTTGCCGCGCCCACTGTCGGGGAAGGCTGGTGAGATGCTTGCCGATTTTCCAAGCGATTACCAGAGATGCTTGGGTGCTTTAGACGGTATTAGGGTTACGCATGTAGGTTTTCTAAGGTCCCTATACAACCACGACTCCCCTTACCAATCTTTTTCTCAAGAGGATCAGGAGCTGATGATGTAAGAGGTTTTCTTACTTTTGTGAGCAATGGCCATTGCCCCAGAATCTTCGGGGCTGTACAGCTTCACAGTCAACCTGTTCCTAGGGGAAAGGAAGCTAAGGGTAAGGCCCTGGGTCTTCTCCGTGCATCCCTGGTGTATCCGCACTTCAAAATGGAAGGGATTCACCTTCTCTGAGATAGCCTTCAAAAAGGGGACTGGTGGTGCCCTTGGACCTGCATGACGTGTACCTAGCAGCTCCACATACAAACCCGACAGGCGTTTCCTTCTGTCTCAGAGGCTGGGACAGATTTGCCTCTCTGTCGAGCGTTCATCTGCTCCTTGATGTTTCGCCAATCTCCTTATGCTGTTGGTAATCAGGCTACAGGAGCAGGGGGTCGGGATGCTCAGGTACCTGGCTGACAATTTTTTCATGTCACATGACCAGATTCCTCTGCCCTTGCAAGTATCTCAAGCAACAACTCCACTGCAAGATCTAACGTTCCTAGAGAACTGGGAAAAATCAGAGGTGATTCCGTCTCAGATGCTGGAATTCTTATGTTTCGTCGCAGACTTGGTGGAAGGCTCCCTCCAGTCTTCTGCTGCCAATGGTGAAAACTATCAAGTGGGAAATGAAATCGATACTCTCGATGGCTCAGACTTCCCTCAGAGAGCAAGCAAAGGACAATGGGACACCTAGCATCCTCGATCCAGGCGATCTTCCCTCGTCCGCTGCACTACCGAGCTCCGCAACATCTCAAGATTATGCCCCTCGGGTGCAGGCTTTCACATGACCTGCATGTGCCCCAGCCAGAAGAGGCGAGAAATGGGTTGTCCTGGTGGCTCCTGGACATGGAGGCATGAAATGAGAGAGCAGCGATGTTTCAGCTCCTCCCCTGACATAGTTATTAAATCTGGTCCCAGTCTGGGCCTCAGGATGCCAAGGGTGGAAACCTGATGACTGGGAGGAGATGATCTAGGGGGCAACTGGGGATCCACATACATTGCCAGGTGCTACTTGCTGGGTCCATTGCAGTAAAGAGGTTAACCCAGGGTATGCTGAAGTGCTATGCATTATTAAAGATGGATGATATATCAATGGTGAAGTACAGCGACCGCGTTGGTCACGTTCCTTCAGGCCTGCGGCCTGGGAATGGAGTTTGTTTTTCCCTCATTTGCGATTATCGCAAGGACGCTGGCCCAGGCCAGGAGGGAGCAGGCAAGGCTAGTGTTAATGATGCAATATGGCGGGTTTCCTGCCTTATTGGAGATGTCCATAAAAATCCCAGTACTTTTCCTGTGGAAGAGCAAATTCTGCAGAATCTTCTGGGATAGCCGCACCTGCTCTTACTAGCCGGGTCCTTGAGGCTCATAGCCTGGTCAATTTCCAACCTGCCGGACGATCTGCACTGTCTCCTCACCCCACTCCTCTCATGATTCTCTATTACTTTCTGCTTTGAAATAGTACTTCTCTTTGCTTACTCTTAGGCTCTCCCATCACCCTCAACATCTTTTTAAGTTACTCAACTATATTCTTGCCCCTCATCCTCATGACCCTGCTCTCTCGTCTAAACTCTCGGGGCACTGACCTTTCAGATTTTTTCACTTCTGAAGTCACATCTTTGCGTTCCTCTTTCTTGAACCCTAGACTTGCCTCTTCTTCTCTGACTGTCTTCTGTCATTAGTCCTCCTTGTTCTTCCCCTTTTGCCTTCTCCTCCATCTTTGACTTCATTTGCTCTCCTTACTGACTCAGATACCTCTTTCTACTTGGCATGTGCTCTCCCCCCTCTGCCCCCTGATCCTATTCCTTCCTCTCTCATCTCTTTCATCTATCCATCCTTGATTCCATATCTCATGTCACGTGTCCATCGATCCCTGGCTTCTTCAACTTCCCCTTTCTCTTTTAAGCATGTTATCATCATTCCCCTCCTGGAAATACTTACATTTGACTCTTCCTTGTCTTCTAATGTTTGCCCAATCTCTCTCCTCTCATTCTTACCAAAACTTCTCGAGAGGGTCATCTGGTCTCGGATTTCTTCTTATCTCCACCTTCACGCTCTTCTTCCTCCTCTGCAGTATGGCTTTTGCCCCGCCCACTTCATGGAGTCCGCACTTCCACATGTCTCAGGCTCGCTTCTCTCTGCTCGGCATAGTAAGCTATTCTCTATTCTTATTCTTCTTGATCTTTCTGCGGCCTTTGGTGCTGTTCATCACCCTAGTCTTCTCTCTTCTCTTTCCTCTTTAGGCCTTTCTGGGTCTCTCCTCAAGTGGTTTGCATCCCAATTTTCAAAACGTTCTTATTAGGTCTAACAGGCAGGGCAACTCTGTACCTCCCATCTGCTTTTTTGGGGGCGTTAATCAGGGTCTGTCATCGGCCCCCTTCTTTTCTTGCTCTATATCATTCCTCTGTAGAGGAGGTCCCAAGTACAGCCCGGACTCCAACCGTCCATTTTGAATTACCAGGAACGCCAAAGTATGCAACGTATGATGAGAAAATAAACCAGCAAAGAGCCGCAGTGGGGCTCTGTCCAATACTTATCAGAGGACAACCCCTATTGAAGTACCAACACCAAGGAAAACATGGACAGTAAGGTACCCATTGAGAAAACCATATAAACAAATGAAACAAAATGAAGATCGTCGGCGTACAGTCCCTGAAGAAGCCAAAAAGGTCTTAATGGAAGACGAATGGTGACATCACAAGAACCCGGATTGACTCACATATAGAAGATATGATGACCAGAGAATGACTTAAAAAGATGAAACAACATAGACAAGAGACATCTTGAACGTAAAGTGAATGAACAATGTCAACTGCAAGAAGCTTATGCTGTGAGCATGACGAAGATGTTCAACCAGTTTACGCATGTACATATGCTTGGAACCGCAAGAAAGCTAAGAAAATCGTGCGGCTTGCTATGCTTAGTAGAAGACTGATTGCAGCAAGCACCACCTATACATATCTACTTCAAAAGAAGCACATTATATAAATATACTTCCACTATGCATAAAAAGCAGAATCAACCAAAGGTTACTAAAGGCCACACGAGGAGAGCTTCATATTTAACAAATCAAGAATAAGCAGCAGAAACAAAACTCCGCAGAGGCAAATCGTGCCAAAAAAGCCAAGGTCGTATCAGTTAAAATAGATGAATAGTAGCTACAATTAATTGAAGCAAAGAACAGAATATCCTACTCAGAAAGGTCAAGATGAGAAACTGAAGGCAGGCGGTGGATAAAACGAAAATCAAATGTACGAATTACATGAAGAAGAGGCAAATTCACGGTGTCTGAATCACGATACCAGCCGAGCGAGAAGAAGTGAGACTTTCACACCTACACATGGCAGCGAGCCAGGCGAAGATTAAAGAACTTTGCCCGACAGGAGATGCAGTCTCGAGGCCAACCACAGTGAAATAATTGACACATGGCCACTAAAGTGATCGTTGATTGCAACAATAATCGGAGGAAGGCCGGGGAGCTGGTGGGCGCCCTCACCTGGCCAACCATTTTGCGTGCTGCTAAGCAAAGTGGAAAAGTATGAGTGGGGTTGGTGCCAACCCAATCTTAATGGACCAAGTAATCTAGGGTCCTATAGGTAGTAGAACCAATGGGACGTTGTACTTTTAGTGACATCTACAATAGCCATTTTGAAGGAAGGGCTTAGATGCCCCACCTGATAGTGTTTATCCAATCCCCTTACTCCGTTACCATATACAGATATAGTACCTATATTGAAGTTACTTTTCTAGACCAATACAATTGCATGTCATTTTTTAAGCGTTAAACATCACTGATGATGAGTTTTCAGTATAAATATTATGTTTTTATGAAGTTCGTTGGAGTTCTGAAGCGAGAGAGAAGATCACGCATCCGCTGATATTCATATGACTCCCCGTTTTTTGTACTTGTCATTAAACTGACTCCCTTTGACAAACTGTTGAGTTGTCAGTATTGATTTGATGCTTGAGTATGAATCTGCACCCCCATCCATCTCACGGGTGCTGCAATTCCATCTTAAAGTGCTATTGGGCAAACCCCACCTCTATGGGCCGGTTGGGGGTCCTGGTGCACACTTGGTAGCAGAGATCGGATGGTTTATCGATTATCGATTAGACACCCATTGACCATCGACATAAAGTAACTCTAGGTCCTCCGCAATATCACAAGTCCTTTGCCATCCGGCTGAGTAGACCGTACAGCTCCCCGTGGATAGTGGTTAGAGTAAAAAGCAGAACCTGCAGGCAGAGTCCTGAATAAAATAGGAACAAATAGGTAATCACAGCGGTTAAAGATGCTTGTGAAAGGAATGAGTTTACACTCCATGTCGGGGTAACATTAGGGGCAGAGGTCTGTGTAGCCAGCTGGAGTTCGTCTAGTCTTTTAACGTCTGTCTTATGTGTTATTTGTTGTGACGTCATAGGATGACATTTTTCCTTCGAGGAACTAGCATAAAAATTACACGATTGGATAATTGAAATATTGTAGAATACAACCTGATGTTTGTTGATTAAAATAGAAGATATAAAATGTGAAGGAAATGGGATTGGAGCTTGCGACGATTGGTGCTCGCTCATACTGTTGAAATTGTTTAAGTAACGAAAGACATAACAAGCATTATATAAAGAGAAAGTGAACAGATTTAAGCATGGAAGACATGACTCCATTAGTACACCTGTGCAAACAGTTGCCAAAACACGCATCTAAGCTGAAAAAGTACAGTGCAGAATGGGTTAAAGGAACCGCAAACAAAATGTTTATGCCATGGCGCCAGGTTGGATCGTTATCTAAAATGGTCCTAAAGCACATGACGACATACTTACAGGCTACATACACTGGAAAAAAGTTAGACAAATGCCTAGCTAGTTTAGAGCTTTGGAAGATATATCAAGAGGATAAGGAGGAGGAGCCGCCAGTAGATTGGATACTTAACGTATGCACAGAGGGGGGTGAGATGCCTTGCGCGCCACCCGCCCCATCTGAAATCGAAAGCGAAGTCAGTTAAGATGAAGGATTATACCTGCTAAGAGAACTTAAAGCAGCTACAGGGTATAGCAACCCGGCATATGAGTAACCTACGCAAAGTAGTGACGAAAACCCTGACAAAGACAGAGATAGAGATATCACCTCCAATGTCCTGAGGGACAAGGAGAGATGCGAGAACAAGAGAAAAGACCAGGCACAAGCAATTGCATCTCTCGATACGGAGAGAGAGGGCAAAAGATGGAAAGGAAAGAGGATAGAACTGATGAGATAGCATTCACACAGAACAAATGGATGGGGGGTCAGATTTTATTGAAACTCGATGGTAAAGGCATTGACGATGCGAAACAAAAAGGGAAGCTAGACGAGTTACAGAGAAAGGAAAAAGAAAAAGAAAAAGGATTGAGAGATGAAAGAATAAGGAAAAAGGACAGGCAGAGAAGAGAACAGTTAAACAGTTATATCACGAAGAGCAAGAAAGGTTACACGATCATAAACAGAGAGACGCTAATGATCAGGACAGACGCGAGCAGCGAAGAATAGAAGAAGAGCAAAGGATACAGAAGAAAAGAATAAAGAGACGAAGGGATGAAGAAATCTGAAGGGCAAATGAACATAGAAACGCAAAGGAAGAGGAAGAAGATAGGGTCAGAGAAGAAGCAAGGAAGCACAGAGAATTCGATGACGACGTAGAACGTAAGCAAAGACAAAGAGCACGCAATCTTGAATATCTGGAAAGGGAGGTTAGAAAACCCGATCCTGTAGTAGATTGGGAAGATATAGAAGCATTCTTTCCTGAGTACGATTCAGTACCAGGCACGTCTAGGGCAAATATTGAGGGTGAATTCGACACCAGAATCATCAGAGAAACGATCGACAGAATATATTATGAAATGGGGCTGGGGACAAGTACCTCAAGGGGAGTGGGAAGAGGAGCACCAGGAGAGCACTCAGCTTTACGACGCAGAGAACGCTTCCCAAAGCAGTAGGAATAGAGAGTTGTTCCTTGATAGGTTGGAAATCAGTAAGAATAAGGAGGATGCGAAAAGTTGCACGAGTTGGGCACAGACAATGCCAAACACTGAAAGAGAGGAGCATGAGGAAAAGGAGGAAGAGAGGAGACGCGAAAAACGATTCTCAGGAGGGAAAGAGATAAGATGGTCAGATTCTAGTGGGTCTGCACTGAGGGCATCAGAATCAGCCACACAGTCAGACCGACATGAAGAAGTGTCTCACGGTCAGAGGGGTGTGTCTCCACCACCCTATGTGAGCCGGCTAAGGACATTTCCAGGTAGGCAGTGATGCGGGAACATTACTCCGGAAATAGACAGAAGAACAATGAGCGAAGAGAGAGAGGGCTATGCGTCCCAATTTCCATTGCTCGAGAAAGGTGGAACGAGACCACAGTACATTCCAAGGCCACACACGGATCTGGAGAACCTGAAAAATAAGCTTCCAATGCTGACATCGGGAGCTGGAAAATGGATACACGAGCTAGAAAAAATGACAGGAGGGAACACGTTAGCTATAGGGGATATCAAGGGTCTTTTACTCGCCATACTTGGTGATAAAGCTGACGATGTGTGGACACAGGCAGGTTACCCTGGTATGACTACAGTTAATACTGCGCATGACGGAGCACCGCTCTACACTTGTAGAGCCGCAGTATGGAAAGCATTACGATTGCCAAATCCAGATACTTCCGACATGGGAGCCATCATGACTCGGAAAATGAAGGAGTCAGAAGACCCTTTGCTTTACATCCAGAATTTCGAAGACGCATGGGTACTTGAGACTCGTGATCTTGGGGGAAATCTATACCCGTGTTTTATCACATATTATGCCAAGGGCTGCCAGATCCGGTACAGAAACAGCTAAAAAAAATGGTAGGAATCGAGGCCCAACCGTGGTCTGAAATACAGTTGACCATAGCGCACTATTGCAGGCTACTGCAAGAAAAGAATCACAAAAAAGAGGCTGCACAAAAGGGTGAAGAGGCAAAATTAGTGCAGAAGAAATTGTCAAAATATGCCATTGAAGGGGCAATGATAAAAAGCACAGACGGGTCGAACATGCAGCAGGTCAATAGTCTACAGCAGAATATCAGGGCAATACTGGATCTTACCCCAGGGGAAGAGGATTTAGGGGAAGAGGATGGCAGAGTAATCAGGGAGGTTTTCAGAATAATTAAGGAGGCTATCAAACCATGCAAAATGGCAATAAAGGTATATCAAATGGGCAAATAATCGGACTACCACCAACATGTTGGTTGTGTGGGATGACAGGGCATCTAGCATGCACATGCAGGAGTCAAGGCATGGTGCAAAACGACCAAGGAACAAGAGCAGGTTCCCTCCCTGTGTTTTTACAACAGGGAGGGAATGGAATTGCACAGAATCACGCGGTACAACAACAAACGCCAGGAGCGCAGCAAAGCTTGCAACCTCAGAATTTGACAAGTTTTCCACAAGGTCAGTTGCAACAGTCGCCGATGCATCTGTCACAGACATTAAGTGCAGGACAGGCTGTGAACCCTGGAATAAGTAGTAACACTGGTGATGGAGGAAGTCCATTCACGCAAGGTGGGACAAAGTTGTATATGGACTAGGACAGCTCACTGGGAACCATGATGTGTTCTATCCTATCAGTGACACCAGACCCTCACCAGGAACCTTCAGTTCCTTTTACAGACGCAATTCCAGTCTCCATAGGAGAATGTGATATGAATGTACCACTATTATATTCGCGACAAACCCCAGTAAATATCTTGGGTCGAGATCTAATGACAAAGTTAAACATGGCAATCTCGTTCACAGAGAAGGGCATAATATGTTCAACTCCAGGAATGCACTATTTGAACATATGCAAGATGATTAGAGCATATGCAGGACACACAGCTATTAGAGCTACCCCATTAGACCCAGAAATAGTCGCGTATGGAATACTTGTGCTAATGGCAGGACTGCCAGGCCTTACAGACAAAACCATGAGGATCCCAGATGAATTTCTTTTTAGGCCAAGAATACCTATGCACAAAGAAAAGGGACAGGTACTTCCCTTTGTGATACACACAGCCGCGATACGAGGGAAAATGGCTTTGATCGATGGTTGTGATGATGAAGGCTGACAATGGTGCACAGTAAGTGCCATTGAAGAAGGGTACAGATTGACTGACGTCACAGATGACGATCTGTTTGACGAGCAATAACAGTTGAGGTAAATCTCACCTTCTGGGTGAAAATGATCAAAAGAGAAGTGCCTCAAAGAATGATGTTGGCACAGAACTGTCCTGAATATTTTGACGACGGTATGGCCCAGGTGCCTGTCTCAGTATGGACCACAGGCCCCTATGACGTGGGCTTAATGAAAGGAGTCGGAGAAGTCAAAATTTAACTGAAGCCAGGAGAAATTCTACCAAAAGCACGACAATATCCCATGTCCAGGGAAGCAGATGAAGGGATTTTTAAGACAATTTCGGCTATGAAGGAGCAGAGCATCTTAGTGATGTCAGAGTCGTCATGCAAGACTGTGGTTTACCTGATTAAAAAATCAAAGGGAGGGTCTTGTTGTTTAATCCAGGATTTACGCCTGATAAATGATATTGTAGAGGCCGAGTTGCCTTTAGTCACTAACCCGGCTGCAATTCTATGTAATATACCTGTTGAGGCAAAATATTTCACAGTGATTGACTTGAAAAAATGCATTTTTCTCGATTCCACTGCACCAAGACTCACAAGATCTGACATTATTTACGTTCAGACAAATGCGTCTGAAAAGCACAAGGCTACCCCAGGGGTACTGTGAGTCTCCTTCTATTTTCAACAGAGTCCTGCAGATGGACCTAAGCAATATTGCATTAGAAAGTGTTGTCTTGCAATATGTGGATGACATCTTGATTTGCAGCACTACAGAGGAAAGATGCAGACACAATTCTATTCAGCTATTGACCATATTGGCTGACAAAGGATTGAAAATTGACAAAGAGAAATTACAATATTGTCAGCAAGAAGTGCTGTACATAGGCCAGCTAATCTCACATGAGGGGAAAAGGGTTACCCCAGAAAGGGCTGAAGCCATAATGAACACCGCCAAGCCACACACGATAAAGCAGATGCAGAGCTATTTAGGTCTTTGCAATTATGTCCTTGACTACAGCTCATATACCAATCCCTTGTTACAGGCCCTAAAGAAGGCACAGGTGACAAAAGGGAAAATGTAATGGTCTGAGACCATGGAAGAAAGGTTTGCCGAACTCAACAGAGCCATTTGCACGGCACCAGTTTTAGGGATTCCCAATTATGCAGAGGAATTCTACTTGTTTTCACACACGAATGGCAGCGTTATGACAGCAGTGCTCACACAGAGAACCACATTGAGGTACAAACCCCTGGCATATTACAGTGGACATTTGGACCCAGTGATGAGAGGTAATTTCCCTTGCGAACAAAGTTTAGCTGTTGCAGCGTTCACCATAGAAAAGGCTACAACCATTGTGATGGGATGCTCCATGACGTTGTACGTCAAGCATGCACTATTTGCTATTCTTGAGAAACCAAAGGGCACATTGACATCTCAGAGAGCTTCTGCCTATGAGGTGATCATATCGAATCCATCGATTAAAATAGTCTGATGCAAAATAGTGAACCCAGCTATGTTCATAGCAGAGCCAGTCACTGAAGGAGAGCCGATCCATGACTGCGCCAATTATGAGGAATAGTATGACGAAATTCCCAGAATGAAAGAAAATGCATTGGCAGAAGGAGACATTATCTTCGTTGACGGTTCCTCGAGAATTGATCAAAACGATGGGCAAAGATATACAGGCGCTGCTGTAATGAAGCACACAGCAAATGGAGAATTTCGAGTACTCATTAGTGCACGATTACCATCACATTATTCAGCACAGGCTGCAGAATTATTGGCATTAATCCTCGCCATCGAGAATCACGCATAGCAGGAAGGAACTGTGTACAGTGACTCCGCCTATGTGACATCAACAGTGCACGCAGGCTTAACGTACTAGAAAAGGAGGGGCTACCTCCGAGAGGACGGCACGCCAGTGCAGCATGCAGCCCTATTGGATAGGCTCATTAAGGCACAAGAGCTCCCATTGGGCATAGCGGTCGTGAAGTGCGCCGCCCACATGAAGGGGACAGATTTTATCTCACGAGGAAATGAAGCAGCAGACACCGAAGCCAAGCATATGGCATCCAAGGGCGAGATGATCATGGATGTGGAAATCACTGATGTGAATGAAAAAATGTTTGTTGCACGAAGTGAACCTGAAAGCTACATTAACATGGGACAAACGCAGTTAATGGAACTCCAATGGGAGGTACCACAGGAGGAGAAAAATCTCTGGAAGCGGCGAAGTTGTTCTTTAAACCCCTCTGAAAGCTTGTGGTGACAGGGCAGCACTAGTAAACCAGTGATGCCTATAGCCCTGTTAAAGATAGCATTGGAACAGTTACACTATCCAGCGCACATGACAAAAGAGAATCTCGTGGAAACGCTCGCTGAAGACTGGTTGATACTGAACTTAGCAGAGCATGTTGCATTTATTATGATGAACTGTATAATTTGCCAACAGTTCACAGCTGGGCACACACTAAAAGTAATTAGAGGAATTATCCCAAGTCCCAAAGGACCTTTTCAGCACTTGCATGTCAATATGATTCAACTATGTAACGGGTACAGGTATCTAATTGTTGTGGCGTGTCCATTCTCTAGATGGATAGAAGCAGGTTCATGTACACACCCAGACTCTACCTGTGTGGCCACATTTCTAGTGAAAGAGGTATTTCCCAGGTGGGGGGTATGTGAAGTCATGAGATCAGATAATGGAGCTCACTTTGTCAATGAAGTTTTTCAACAGATTAGCTTGTTGCTCAGTATAAAGCACAAGTTCTCGTCTGCGTATCACCCACAAGGTAACGGAATATGTGAGAATCTCAATGGCTTGTTAAAGGAAAGCATAGCCATGTAGAAGCTTACTCTAAGAAAGGGATGGTTACACTGCCTTCCTTTGGCACTCTATGCACTCAGAAACCAGCCTGGTTCTTGCCATCATCTTATGCTGCACGAAATAGCAACAGGGAGAAGAATGTGCACTCCTCTGACATCCCGAGACAGAGCTAGAAGAAGCTTTTCATGCAATCCTGTATGAACACAGGCTGTTCAGCCTCACCTCAACAGTGTTCACAACAATCTTCATGCCAAAAATTCAGGTTGGAGCTAATACAAAATGGTTGCAGATAACCAGATGGCAGTTACTGCAAACCATCAACACAACCATAAAAGGATTCAACGCAATTAAAGAAGAGTTAAGGTCAATCCGACTGATGACTGTCCAGAACAGATATGTACTTGACATGATCACAGCAATGGATGGAGGTGTTTGTGCAAAAATTAGAGAATCATGTTGCACATTTATACCATCTCACGATGAAGAAAATGGAACTCTAACAGAGGCCATAGGTATGCTGATGAAACTACAGAATCAGATGATTAATGAAACTGACGAAGTGGACGACGACAGTTGGTTTAGATCACTATTTTCATGGGTTCCACAATGGATGGCAGACGCATTCAAGTTCCCAGGAGCCCTGCTAGTGATGATATTGCTTGGATTTTGTGTTATCAAGATAATAATCTCTCAGTGCCAGAAAACTACGAAAAAAGCTATAGGGATGAAAATCATCATTGATGTCGAGCCAGGATGGAAGTCCAAAGACCTGACTGACAAGAAATAAGAGACGTTGTGAAGGCCAGCATATATGCACCAGAAGGAACAAAGTTTCTATATCCCAGGAAGCATAGAAATTATGTGGGAAGATGGGTTTACTGAAGTGCAAATGGAGAGTGTGAACTAATGACATGGGACAAGGACGAACACGTGAGAACAGCAGGAAGTAAAAGGAGTCATAAAGATATGGACCCCAAAGAGACATTTCTTCAGACCATCATGTATAGACCCAGAAGATGAAGAAAGAATGGACCCAGGCGATGAAGTGAAGGTGAATACAGAGGAACCAAAGAGGATGGATCCAAAGGAAGAGATGAAAGTGGTCGATGAATCGCCCAGAGGGGGGAGTGTAGAGGCGGTCCCAAGTACAGCCCACACACCAACCATCCATTTTGAAGTACCAGGAATGTTCACACCAAAGTATGTAACGTATGACGAGCAAATAAACCAGCAAATAAACCAGCAAAGAGCCGCAGTGGGGCTCTGTCCAGTACCTATCAGAAGGACAACGCCTATTGAAGTACCGATACCAAGGAAAACATGGACAGTAAGATACCCATTGAGAAAACCATATCAACAAATGAAACAAAATGAAGATTGTCTAAGTAAAGTCCCTGAAGAAGCCAAAAAGGTCTTAATGGAAGACGAATGGTGATATCACAAGAACCCGGATTGACTCAGATATAGATGATATGACGACCAGAGAATGATTTAAAGATACGAAACGCCATAGACAAGGGACATTGTGAACCTAAAGTGAAAGAACGATGTCAAATGCAAGAAGCTTATGCTGTGAGCATGACGAAGATGTTCACCCAGTTTATGCATGTACATATGCTTGGAACCACAAGAAAGCTAAGAAAATCGTGCAGCTTGCTATGCTTAGTAGAAGACAGATTGCGCAAGCACCACCTATACATATCTACCTCAAAAGAAGCATGTTATATAAGCATACTTCCACTATGCATAGGAAGCAGAATCAACCAAAGGTTACTAAAGGCCACATGAGGAGATCTTCATATTTAACAAATCAAGAATAAGTGGCAGAAACGAAACTCAGCAGAGGCAAATCGTGCCAAAAAAGCCAAGGTCGTTTCAGTTAATATAGACGAACAGTAGCTACAATTAATTGAAGCAAAGAACAGAATATCCTGCTCAGAAAGGTCAAGATAAGAAACTGAAGGCAGGTGATGGATAAAACGAAAATCAAATACACGAATTACATGAAGAAGAGGCAAATTCACAGTGTCTGAATCACGTGACCAGCCGAGTGAGAAGAAGAGTGACTTTCACACCTACGCATGGCAGTGGGCCAGGCAAAGATAGCAGAACTTTTCCAGACAGGAGATGCAGTCTCGAGGCCAACCACAGTGAAATAATTGACACATGGCCACTAAAGTGATCATTGATTGTAACAATAATCGGAGGAAGACCGGGGAGCTGGTGGGCGCCCTGCATCTGGCCAACCATTTTGCGTGCTGCTAAGCAAAGTGGAAAAGTGGGGTTGGTGCCAACCCAATCATAATGGACCAAGTAATCTAGTGTTCTATAGTTAGTAGAACCAATGGGACATCATACTTTTAGTGACGTCTACAATAGCCATTTTGAAATAAGGGCTTAGGTGCCCCACCTCACAGTGTTTATCCAATTCCCTTAATCCATTACCATATACAGATATAGCACCTATATTAAAGTTACTTTCCTAGAACCAATAGAATAGCATGCCAGTTTTTAAGCATTAAACGTCACTGATGATGAGTTTTCAGTATAAATGTTTTGTATTTTATGAAGTTCGTTGGAGTTGTGAAGCGAGAGAGAAGATCACGCATCTGCTGATATTCATATGATTCCCTGCTTTTGTACTTGTCATTAAACGGACTCCCTTTGTCAAACCGTTGAGTTGTCATTATTGATTTGATGCTTGAGTATGAATCTGCACCCCCATCCATCTCACGGGTGCTGCTGTTCCATCTTAAAGTGCTATTGGGAAAACCCCAGCTCTATGTGCTGGTTGGGGGTCCTGGTGCACACTTCTCTCTGCGTTCATCAGCTCCTTTAATCTTTCATGTCACTTTTTTACGCTGATGACACTCAAATCTTCTTTTTCTTCTCTCCCTCTCTCCAAGACACTTTCCGTTCCTATCTATCTGCTGTTAAGGTATTGCTGGCCTCTCACTTTCTCCATCTCAATGCTTCTAGGACTATGATTCTCTACTTTCCTTCTGCCTCCCCTTCTCCCTCTCCAATGCCCTCTGGTATCTCCTTTCCCCCAACTCTGCTGCCCTTCTCCCCCTCTGCTCGAAATCTTGCAGTCATTTTTTGATCCTCAATTTCTTTCTCCCTTCCTCTCGTATCAGTCAATGACGCTCCTGCTCTATTCTTTGTTTTTGTTCCCAACTAAATTAGTGTTCTGTTATTTTTCTTGGTCTCCCCTCCTCTCACATTTCCCCCTTGTGCTCTGTCTTTAACTGTGCTATCTGCTTATTATTTCTGCTCCCTTCCCGCTCCTCTGTCACTTCTTCCATCATCTCAGCCTCTCTTCTCTCCATTGACCTTTATCCTCTCCTTCACTTTCTCTGCTTTGTTTTCAAATCTCTTCATGGTCTTGCCCCTCCCCATCTCTGTTCTCTGGTCTCCTTATACACCCCTGTTGGCCCCCTACACAAACAGTCACTCTTTCTTCTCTCTGTTTCCAAAGCACCTGTGCCTCCTCTCTTTTTCGTTCATTCGCGGTCCCTTCACCCAAACACTGGTACACCTTTACCCTTCAAGCTCGTGACTCAGGGCCACGGTTGCAGTCTCTAAGCAAACAAAACCGTAATGTGAATTTATCTTACACAAGTGCCAAACAGAAGACTAGTGAGTATCCACTCATTGCAATTTTTAAAGGAGACGGTCCTGATGAAGGTGGGCCTAGTAACCAGTACCACTGAAACCGGTAGACTAGACAGACTGGATCAAAAGTAATGTCTGTTATCTGATCAATGGGGACAGAAAATTCCTAAATAGTCTCCATCGAGCTGATTAGAAGTCTTCACTAGATTTGAAGCCATACTGATTGGAGTATGGGACACACGCACACACACAGACTACTGGCTAATAAAAATAGATTTTGCCAGAAGTGTTCTACACAGCCATTGGAACAGCCCTCTCTTTTATGTGAGAATGAGTGTCTGTTTTTTGTTGGGTGAATGAAGTGATCTGTAATCAGAAGGCATCGGTGTACATTTATCAAAGAGCAACAGACGTATATATTGTACAATGCTGGAGCTATTCTTCAGCTGTGTGGCACACCAGCGCAGCCTAAGTAGAGCGGCTTATAGGTTCAGCTGTGCACTTTTAGATAAGCGTCACACCAGCGCAGCCTAAGGAGAGTGGCTTAGAGGTTCAGCTGTGTAATTTTAGATAAGCGGCACACCAGCGTACCCTAAGGAGAGCGGCCTTGAGGTTCAGCTGTGCACTTTTAGATAAGTGGCACACCAGCGCGGCCTAAGGAGAGCGGCTTATTGGTTTAGCTGTGCACCTTTAGATAAGCGGCACACCAGCGCAGCCTAAGGAGAGCGGCTTAGAGGCTCAGCTGTGCACTTTTAGATAAGCGGCACACCAGCACAGCCGAAGGAGAGCGGCTTATAGGTTCAGCTGTGTGTTTTTAGATAAGCGGCACACCAGCGCAGCCTAAAGAGAGCGGCTTAGAGGTTCAGCTGTGTAATTTTAGATAAGCGGCACACCAGCGCAGCCTAAGGAGAGCGGCCTAGAGGTTCAGCTGTGCACTTTTAGATAAGTGGCACACCAGCGCGGCCTAAGGAGAGCGGCTTATTGGTTCAGCTGTCACCTTTAGATAAGCGGCACACCAGCGCAGCCTAAGGAGAGCGGCTTAGAGGCTCAGCTGTGCACTTTTAGATAAGCGGCACACCAGTGCAGCCTAAGGAGTGTGGCTTATATGTTCAGCTCTGCACTTTTAGATAAGCGGCACACCAGCGCAGCCTAAGGAGAGCGGCTTAGAGGTTCAGCTGGGCACCTTTAGATAAGCGGCACACCAGCGCAGCCTAAGGAGAGTGACTTAGAGGTTCAGCTGTGTGTTTTTAGATAAGCGGCACACCAGCGCAGCCTAAGGAGAGCAGCTTATAGGTTCAGCTGTGCACCTTTAGATAAGCGGCACACCAGTGTAGGCTAAGGAGAGCTGCTTAGAGGTTCAGCTGTGTGTTTTTAGATAAGCGGCACACCAGCGCAGCCTAAGGACAGCGGCTTAGAGGTTCAGCTGTGCACTTTTAGATAAACGGCGTGCCAACGCAGTCTAAGGAGAGCGGCTTAGAGGTTCAGCTGTGCACTTTTAGATAAGCGGCACACCAGCGCAGCCTAAGGAGAGCGGCTTATAGGTTCAGCTGTGCACATTTAGATAAGCGGCACACCAGCGCAGCCTAAGGAGAGCGGCTTAGAGGTTCAGCTGTGCACTTTAGATAAGCGGCACATCAGCGCAGCCTAAGGAAAGCGGTTTATAGGTTCAGATGTGCACTTTAGATAAGTGGCACACCAGCGCAGCCTAAGAAAAGCGGTTTATAGGTTCAGCTGTGCACCTTTAGATAAGCGGCACATCAGCGCAGCCTAAGGAAAGCGGTTTATAGGTTCAGATGTGCACTTTAGATAAGCGGCACACCAGCGCAGCCTAAGGAAAGCGGTTTATAGGTTCAGATGTGCACTTTTAGATAAGCGGCACACCAGCGCAGCCGAAGGAAAGTGGCTTAAAGGTTCAGCTCTGCACTTTTAGATAAGCGGCACACCAGCTCAGCCTAAGCAGAGCGGCTTAGAGGTTCAGCTGTGCACCAGTGCAGCCTAAGGAGAGCGGCTTAGAGGTTCAGCTGTGCACTTTAGATAAGCGGCACACCAGCGCAGCTTAAGGAAAGCGGTTTATAGGTTCAAATGTGCACTTTTAGATAAGCGGCACACCAGTGCAGCCTAAGGAGAGCGGCTTAGAGGTTCAGCTGTGCACCAGCGCAGCCTAAGGAGAGCGGCTTATAGGTTCAGCTGTGCATTTTTAGATAAGCGGCACACCAGCGCAGCCTAAGGAGAGCGGCCTATAGGTTCAGCTGTGCATTTTTAGATAAGCCAGACACAAGCGCAGCCTAAGGAGAGCGGCTTAAATGTAGGGATAGTTAGACAGCCTGTCCCCCTTTGGACACTGTTTGGTCCAGAGCAAGGACCATTGCACTTGCAGCTTTGACCTGTTCACTTAATTCTGGACACAGTATGTGTTGCACTTCATATCGTTCAGGTGGTTTCGCCCCATGTTTTGTGTTATACCAGACCAGTCTCCACACTGCATGTGTCAGTTTCACACTTCTCACCCAGGCAAGTCTCACCACTCACACATGGTAGTCTCCCATGTGTTGGCCACGTCAGTCTCAGAACTCTTTCAATGGTCACTTTCACAATTCTCACCCATGCCAGTCTCAGTCTCTCCATACCAACTTCTCCCACTTCTTGCCCATGCCAGTCAATCACCACTTGCCCATGCCAGTTTTGCACAACTCTGCCAGGCTGTCCTCGGCCTATCACCAATGCATACCTCAGACTATTGCCATTGTAGGGCTTCACCCTGTCGCCCATGCCAGTCTACAGCTGACAGCTCTCTCCCACACCAGTCACACGCCAACCTCCTGTGCAAGTCTCATACTTCTCTGCATGCCAGCCTCACCTTGTTCCCGTACAGCCATACACCATGCCTGTCTCGCACCAGTGCCCCTGCCAGTCTCACACATCTCGCCCACTGTAGTTTTACACCTCTCCCCCATGACAATCTCACACTTCTCACCCACTTTGCTTTGCCCTAGAGCAATTACCGGAAAGCAAGGTCGGAATACAGTATTTATTCAGGAGGATGTTTGTTTTAAGTGGCAATATTTACTCTGCAGGTGAGGTTTCTAACACCGACGTTAATCTCACTCTGAGGAACGCGGCCGCCATTGGAAAAATGAGATAAAATATTCAACAACAAATGTACCCACAGGAAAAGCAGCTTCCAGCAACAAGCACTTACTATTAATACTATTAGTAGGAGTATTCATGTTATTATTATTTAATTCTAAAAGGGATGGCCTGGTGGTGGTATTGTTCCTGAATAATGGACTGAACGATCACTGGGTTTGGGTGATAATTTCAGGATTCAATAAAAGGCCAAGGAAGGAATTGAATTGAATTGATTCTTTATTTATATCGCGCTCGTGCACAAGTGTTTCAGAGCGCGACCAAGCAAAGGGAACAAGGGTAAACAAAACAACGATCTTACTAGGCCCAGTGACATTGAGAACGCGCAAGTGCATGGGAGAGGGGGAGGGGAAAAGTGCATGGAAGGGGGAAGCAGTGGAAATGATATGATATGATCGTTTATTTATATAGCACCTATACACAATGTGTTTCAAAGCGCTTCAAGGCAAGGGAGGGAACAAGGGAAAATCCAACGACATTCTTACAGGCCATGAACAGCAAGGATGTGAAATTAACTATTCTACTCGGCCTGACGACATTTCAGATAGTGCAAGAGCTAAGACATAGATAAGGAAGGGAGCGGGAGAGTGGGAAGGAAATGGAAACAGACAGGCGACTACCGTACTAGGCCTGACGACATTTCAGATAGTGCAAGAGCTAAGACATAGATAAGGAAGGGAGGGGGGGAGTGGGAAGGAAATGGAAACAGACAGGCGACTACCGTACTAGGCCTGACGAAAGTGCAGAGAAAAGGAAAACAGACAAATAATAACTAATAAATAAACGAATAGCAACAAGCAACAACCAGTGGTAGTGCAGCCAGCAAGTGGCAAGTGCTAGGTTTAGGGCACCAGACAGGGTGTGTCTGGTAAGTACAGACCCCAGTGCAGGGGATTACCCGTAGGCAGTGCAGGTGAGTGGTACGGTGAGCAGGTACCTGGAACCAGAAATCAGAGGGTAAGCCAGCTGCACGGTGCAGAGAGCAGAGCAGATCAGCGGGGGGAGAGGATGAGCAAAGACAGAAGCAAAGAGGAAGGTCTTGCGGTGCTTCCGGAACCGGAGTTGGTTCTCCTCAAGTTTCAGAGAGGCAGAGAGGCTGTTCCAAAGGGAGGCACCAGCCGAAGACAGAGATCTACCCCCAGCTCGTTTCTTTGAAAAACAACTGACTCTGAGGGAGTTAGAGGTAGAGGAGAGAAGAGCTCCAGAGGGAAGGTATTTACGAAGGGACAGCTGAAGGTATACTGGTCCCACGCCCCAGAAAGCCTTGTGGACAATGCAAAGGGTTTTGAATGTAATCCTTGCAGCTACTGGGAGCCAGTAGAGAGATTTCAGAGCTGGAGAGATACTATCCCAGGGCTTGAGGCCAAGGACAATTCTAGTCCTGTTCTAGATAAGTTGCAAAGGGCAGAGAGTAGAAGCAGGCAGATTTAGAACGAGGCAGTTACAGTAGTCCAACCTAGAGAGAACCAGGGCTCGAAAGACAGTAAGCTTCTGGGGGAAGGTGAACAAAGGCAGAATACCTCTGACGAGGTGCAGTAGGAAGTTTGACTTTTTAGAGACATCAGAGATGTGGGCAGAGAAGGAAAGCATGGAGATGACCCTGAGGTTCTTAGCCTCGCAGGTAGGGGTAGGAGGAGGGCCAAGGGAGGCCGGCCAGAGAGTGAGGGGAAAGGATAGTGAAGGTGTGCCGATGAGGAGGATCTCCATCTTGCTGGCATTCAGGCAGAGATCGTTGGCGGCACACCAATCCTGAAGAGCAGATAGGCAATCAGAGATGAGAGAGGGAGAGAAGGTGGCCGAGGGCAGCCTGAAACAGAGTTGAGTGTCATCAGCATAGCACTGGAAATGGGAGCAGAAGATGGCAATGCAATGAGCGAGAGTTGCGAGGTATTGGTTGAAAAGCCAGGGCGAGAGGTTAGACCCCTGGGGAACAGCACAGGTAGAGAGGGAGATAGATGAAAGGAAGGACCCAAGTTGAACCTGGGAGGGTCAATCAGAGAGGAAAGAGGTCACCTAGGCCAGAGCCTGATCAGTGATACCCAGGTTGACGCGGTTACGGTTGAGCAGGATGATATGGTTGACCATGTCGAAGGCAGAAGAGGGATTGAGTAGGATGAGGACAGAGGTGATGTTAGAATCAAGGTTGGAGAGCAGATCCTCACGGATGTTCAGGAGAGCAGTTTCCATGCTTCTGGCAGCTCTAAAGCCAGATTGATGGTTGTGGAGACAACCAACATAATCAGAGTGAAGATTAAGCAGCGAGATGGCCAGCTTTTCCAGGAGTTTGCCCAGAAAGGGAGTGATGGAGATTGGGTGATAGTTAGCCGGGCAAGAAGGGACGCCTGTGGTTTTTTTGAGAAGAGGGTGCACAAGCGGACGCTTCAGGGGGGAAGGGAAGGCTTCTGAGGCAACTGAGTGGTTGCAGAAGTCGGCCAGGGCAGGAGCGAGGGTGTCAATATGGTCCTTGATGGTTTTGGAAGAGCAAGGAAAAACCTGTTTTGACGAGGCTTTCATAGATCGGACTTGTCTAGAAACCTAGTCAGGGGAGAAAAAAGAAAAGAGGTGAAGGAAGGAGAGAGGGTGGCTGTAGGAGCAGAGACGTAGACAGGGTAGGGCCTGAGGTGCAAGGCCCACCTAAAATCTGTAAATGCCCACTCAGCAGCGTTGTGTGGGTATTTACAGATATTTTTGTCAGTGCAGTGGCCCCAACTACATTAGCTTCAGGCCCCATTTGCTAGACAATCCTGGCTACGCTCTGTGTAGGAGCACCAGAGTTCACAGAAGGAGGGGGTGAGGAGGGGAAGGGATGAGAGCGTGGATACGATATCATGGGTTTTAGAGATGAAGTAGGAGGCAAGAGCTGTGCAAAGGGACTGCGAAGCGACAGGAGAGGTGGAGACTGCAGTAGGGTTGGCCAGCTCATTGCAGATTTTAAAGAGTTCGGCCAATTTGTTAGATGCCGCAGAGACACGAGTTTGGATGTGGGCTCTCTTCTTAGTGTGGACAGAGAGTCAGTATTGCCTTTGGAGCAGGCGACAGGGCAGTTTGTCTGAGGAAGAACAAGAGGCCCTCCATTCCCTCTCAGCTCCCCCTACACTTAAGTTTAAGTGTAGCAGGTCAGAGTCATACCAGGAATTGCATTTGGCTTTGAGCTTCAAGCGGATCCTCATGACAGGGGCAAGAACATCAAGAGCATCTGAGATAGAGGAGTAGAGCAGGGACAGGGCTGTGTCAGGATGTGAGTCATCCAGAGGTGGAGGGGGGGAGAAAATGTAGCGGGGAAAGCTTCAACTGACACAAGCTTCATTGGATGGATGTCAGAGAGGGTTGGTGGCAGTGTTGGGGAGGCTTGGCCTGGTGGAAGGGAGTGAGAGAAGAGAGGAGAGAAGGGAGTGATCGCTTCAGGAGAGTGGAGTGGTCAGAGGGATGGAGAGGGGGAGGTCAAGATATCAAGTGTGTGCCCTGCAGAGTGAGTCGGGCCAGAAAGGGGGAGGGAATCGCAGAGGTCACGAAAGAGCGCAGATGAGGAACAGGGAGAATCAAGATGGATATTGAGGTCACCAAGGAGGAGGAGTTGAGCGGTTGAGGCCAGGAGGGAGGAGGAGAGGTCAGTGTTAAGATGGATTTCTGAACTCTGACATGGAGTGCAGAGGTTCAGAAGGCCAGCCTAGTTTCTTGGAACAGGGTAACCTTCTGGACAAGCCATACCAATCAGGGTAGCAATGGCGGCGGTCAAGACTAGGTCTCAGGAGGGGTGAAGGTGACTGAAAGACCTCAATGAGCACACAGAGTAAAGGACACTTACAAATCACTCCCAGTCAGGTGTATATATATCAAAAATACAAATACATTTATTCCAAGGCCTTTGCAATTTGACACACAGTAAGAAAACCACAGCAATACTATTAAACCAACACAATCCTATCTATACACATATGTACAAGACCAATGGGGTCTAAAGGATGAATGCACCAAATGGCTCCACAACCTAAACAGGGAAGGACACAGGCAGTGCAAATAGTCTTCAGGCCCTTCTGCATCAAACACAATCCTAACTGAAAGGGAGTCCAATCCCTAAAATGAGGGGAGCCTAGTGCTCAAGTATACTTGCGAAGCTGGCGCATGCGGTAGTGCAGATGGGCAAAACAGGGTCTTTTGTAGGGGCTGTAGCAGCTCAGGAAGGCAGGTGAGGTGATGCAGAATAGGTTCCCACTATTCGAGGAGGGCCTCCACTTGAGGGCAGAGTCGATTTCAAGAGTTGGGAATAGTCCGCTAGTTTGCACTAGCAGTGGAAAGGAGAGGAGCTCCCAGGGGCCACTCGTGTGTAGAAATTGATGGATGCACTACGTGCCACCGTTAAGGGTTGCAATTATTCACTGACCCCTGGCGTACTCCAGACCAAACTTCGGCTGTCGAGTCCACTTCCGTTGCAGGTTCAAATGCGTCAATCCCGCGGCTCTGCGGCTTTCAGCGACGAAGATACAAAGTTGATTCCCAAATGGGACAGTGGCGATTTCTCCGCTCCTGGTGAATGGATCAGGCCAGTTCCACTGCAGCAGGCTTCAGGGCACAGAGGACCACAGCTACAATGAACTTGCAAAGTTCGTCACCACGGCTGGGCGACACGGTAACCGTGTATACTCCGGTTCGGGCGCACTCATTTTACTTTAGACCTGGGAACGCCAAGTGTATGAAATTAAGTGTGAGAATGCCATGAACACAGAGCTTGCGATGTGCCATGTTTCAAGGGCCTCCTCGAAACGACAGCAGTATCACGGCAAAACCCCTGCGCAATCTGGTCAGCCCACTGGTTGGCCCTGGGACACTTCCGAAATGACTTACTTGCAGGTTCTGACGAAGGTGCCGAGAAAAGTTGGTCCCACTGTTCCAATGGGTGAGTGAGCTCAGGGTGCCAAACCTTCCAGCGGGTCACCAGCGGTTCCTCGACTCGGCTTCAGTGATAACTCCAGAGATCGACATGGTATGGCTATGGTATGGGTGTTTGGAGCCCTCTCTTATCCAAAATCTCCTTCGCGCCAAAACGAAGAGGACCCAATGGAAGATCTACTCACATACAGGCATACCATAAGAGGACCAATCATGGACCTCAGTAGTCACAGACATTCACAGCACTCCAGACTCACTGGCACCCAGGATGTGTATTAGATTGAGACGGTCCAGCCTACATCCTGGGGGCGCGCCCCCAAGGCATGCAGAAGGCATAAAATCGCTGCTTAATTCAATGTTATTTCTTGCTGAAGGAATTCGGGTTTTCTGTGTCGGCTGCGGCTATACTGGTTCTGCTATAGTGGCCTCCAAGCAACGCCTTCTAGTCTCTTTGGAATGTCTTGTTTTTATTTGCTACTGGATCTCCTTAACATGAACACCTCTAATAATTGGGCCATTCGGTGCCCTGATGCCCCCAGAGATCGTCCACCTTTTAATGATGGTGGAAGAGTATCCAAGTACCGTCTCTAAGCAGTTCTGACCAATCAAAAGATTTAAAAACTTTACATTTTCCCTAGTTGCGCTCCCATTGATAATAGTGTTCACTTCCGCTCCTGAGCTTGAACCAAGGGTTACAGAATATACTCTTGCAATAAGAAATGAAGCATCCCATTGGCTAAACAAACACATCATGGCCCTGTCTGGGACTCAACAGTCAATGCAATGGCCAGAACAATGTCCTGAGTGGTCACCAACAACATCTATAGTTGACATCTAGCCAACAACCGATACTAGACTATGAACATCCAATTTAGTTAATATTTCTCATCAAACAACGATGACAACACTGCCCTCGGATTATGCATATCCTCCGCCCGGAGCCATCTTGCTATTATTGCTGGCAAAAGCCTGGACTTCCCATGGCGTGCCACCACACCCTTTACTTGCTCTCAGGGGTTCCTCTGTAAAGTAGAAACAGCTCAAGGTCATTATCAATATTAAGACTCAGTGCCTTGACACTACTTAATAGGTTCTCTCTAATATCATTGACAGATTGACATTTGCCTGGAAACCGTTCTACGGGGCCAGGGCGTGAAACAGTTGAATACAGCGCACTGTCTAACGTCGTTCCTCATGATCAGAACAATGTATTGGCGGAAGCTCTAGTGCAAATTCAGGAACTCCAAAGCGTGTTAAAGGGGTACACAACCAGGAAGAAGCCATTGTGGAGTGTCCACCGATTCACCTTGAAATTGTGAAATGGTACCAAGTGATGGTGCCAGTCTATTGACTGAGAATGATATCAAAGTGAAAGGAACCTCTCCTACTGGGACATAGCTCGGTGGCCAAATAAGGTCTTAAGTGAAGAATGCAGTACACAATGTTGTGTTTCCACGGGAGTCCTGATCTATGTCGAGATGAGTCTTCAAGGACATGCCATTTTCCATCTGAAGACATGCCAAGGAGATGTAGATTAAAGTCAGGGAGACCAGGGCAATTTGAATGGTTGTATTAATACATTTCAAATTCAAAATACTTCTGTTGCTAACATCATCTGATATTTTATTTTCAGTTTTAAAATTGCTCTGTAAGATCATCAAATACAACCAATTTGTATCATTCTCTGCTACAAATCAATGCAACACATTGCCACGGCTGCGTAGGCTATCTTCCGTTTAGCGCGCTACGCTATGTACAAAAGTGGACAAATACAGCCACACAGTACAACCATCATAGAAGCTTTCTCAACTATTTTCAGGATCACCACCATTTGGCACAGGCACGACTCTAAGCGCTCCAACAGAATTCATCCTAGCAAAGTTGATCATCGCTGGTGCGCGAATGGTCAGGTGTGTGAGCTGTATGACGCGCATCAGACATGTAGCTAGCTCACGGTTCACAAGTTTGGTTCCTGGCAAGGCAAACTAGCACATCAACCTTCTGAGGCCGACAGAATGAGTATCAGTAAATTGGATTTTAACAACTATTATTGCAGTGCTTAGAAGCAAGAAGCACTACATAAGAAAGATTACTATTATTATTCTAAATACATCTATAAAAACAATATCTTTTTGCTTGTGGCTTGTCAACAATATCTTTTTATTCGGAATACATTCTGCCACTAGGAGAAATTTTACTGTAAGCCTTATTTTGATCTGAAATCCTTCCAAATGTCAGTCGCCAACACATTATTTTTGTAACATTTCGTTAACGGATCTCACAGATCTCTAAAGTGACCTGTCAGACCGACTTGAAGTTATGGTCAACATGAGATGCTGGCCTGATGTAACATTGAAACCGCAGACGGTTGATGAAGGTCAGTGTTAGTGATGGCTTGGGTAGATCGGGTGATACAGGCCTGATTATGGGCCTAGGAAAACCAGTCTCAGGGGGCTGCGTCTCTCCTCTGGCTCAGGGGGGTAGAGTCTAAAGTCGCTCTTGAGTTTCTGGAAGCCGGCATGTGCCTGGACCCGGCCTTAGAGTGCTACCAGAGCGATATAATGATGCCTTCTAGTGCTGCTAACCTGGAATATTGGGGCTGAGACAGGCAGGTAGTCATCTGTGGACTTTCTCCCTTTGGCCTGACATGCTTTCTGGGTGAAGATTTGGATACAAGTGCCAGGGTGATTGGGGTACGGGGTTTCCCTAGTGCTTTCATTGGGCGTGTTAGATGTTTCGGCTGCATTCTGAGTAAACCTGGCTAGTCATTGCAGCTGGTCCTTAGCATGGTCTCCACTGGCTATAATGACTCTGGTATTTTCACTTCTATGCCCGCCCGCAGAGGCTTGCTGAGTGTGGGACACCTTAGGAGTCCCGCTCAGTCATTCATTCATTGAGTCATGGCCGCCTTCTGGGTAGAAACGCTACCCAGGAACCGAAGGGACACATCAAGGAGTGGAGCTAGGGTTTTAGGACTCTACTCCTGTCAAAGCCCAGGTGTTCTGCAGGAATTACATGTAGAAGCTTTTCATGCTCTGTCCTTGGAACCCAGTATATATAGACCTTCTCTCTTTCTCTATCTCTCTCTATCTCTCTCTCGTTCTCTGCCTCTCTCGCTCTCTCTCTCTTTCTCTCTCTCTCTCTCACTCTCTTTCTCTTTCTCTCCCTCTCTCTCCCTCTCTTTCTCTCCCTCTCTCTCCCTCCCCCTCCTTATCTCTTTCTCCCCCCCTCTCTCTCTCTCTCCCTCTCTCTCCCTCTCTCTTCCTCGCTCTCTCTCTCTTTCTCTTTTTCCCCCTCTCTCTCCCTCTCTCTCTCCTTCTCTCGCTCTGGCTCTCTCTCTCCCCCTCTCCCTCTTTCTTTCTCTCTCTCTCTCTCTCTCTCCCTCTCTCTCTCTCTCTTTCTTTCTCTCACTCTCTCTCTCTTTCTCACTGTCTTTCTCTCCCTCTCTCCCTCTCTTTCTCTCCCTCTCCTTCTATCTTTCTCTCTCATCTCTCTCTTCCTCTCCCTCCCCTCTTCCCTTCTCTCCCTCTCCTTCTCTCTTTCTGTTTCACTCTCTCTCTCTCTTTCTCCACCTCTCTCGCTCTCTTTCTCTCTCTTCCTCTCTTTCTCTCTCTCTTTCTCTCCCTTTCTCTCGCTCTCTCCCCTTCTCTCTTTTTCCCACTCTCTCTCTTTCTCTCTCTCTTTCTCTCTCCTTCTCTCTTTCTCTCACTCTCTCCCTCTTTTTCTCTCACTCTCTCTCTCCCTCTCTCTCTCCCCCTCTCTCTTTCTCTCTCTCTTTCTCTCTCTTTCTTTCTCTCACTCTCCTACTATCGTTCTCTCATCTCTCTCTTTCTCTCTTTCTCTTTCTCCCCTCTTTCCCTCTCCCCCTCTCTCTCTCTTTCTCTCTCTATCTTTCACTCTCTCTCTCTTTCTCCACCTCTCTTGCTCTATTTTCCTCTCTTCCTCTCTTTCTCTCTCTCTTTCTCTCCCTCTCTCTCTCTCTCTCTCCCTCTCCTTCTCTCCTTCTCTGTTTCACTCTCTCTCTCTTTCTCCACCTCTCTCGCTCTCTTTCTCTCTCTCTCTCTCTCTCCCCTTCTCTCTTTTTCCCACTCTCTCTTTCTCTCTCTTCCTCTATCTCTTTCTCTCTCCTTCTCTCTTTCTCTCACTCTCTCCTTCTTTCGCTCTCTTTTTCTCTCACTCTCTCTCTCTCTCCCTCTCTTTCTCTCCCTCTCTTTCTCTCTCTCTCTCTTTCTCTCTCTTTCTTTCTCTCTCTCTTTCACTCTCTCTTTCTCTCTCTTCCTCTCTTTCTCTCTCTCCCCCTCTCTTTCTCTCACTCTCCTACTATCTTTCTCTCATCTCTCTCTTTCTCTCTCTCTCTCTCTCCCCTCTTTCCGTCTCCCCCTCTCTCTCTCTTTCTCTCTCTTTCACTCTCTCTCTCTTTCTCCCTCTCTTTCTCTCCCTCTCTTTCTCTCTCTTTCTTTCTCTCTCTCTTTCACTCTCTCTTTCTCTCTCTTCCTCTCTTTCTCTCTCTCTCTCCCCCTCTGTTTCTCTCACTCTCCTACTATCTTTCTCTCATCTCTCTCTTTCTCTCTTTCTCTCTCTCCCCTCTTTCCGTTTCCCCCTCTCTCTCTCTCTTTCACTCTCTCTCTTTCTCCACCTCTCTTGCTCTCTTGCTCTCCTTGCTCTCTTTTCCTCTCTTCCTCTCTTTCTCTCTCTCTTTCTCTCTCCCTCCTTCTCTCTTTCTCCCTCTCTCTCTCTCTCTCTCACTATGCTTTTCTCCCTTTGTGCTCTTTGTCGTAATACTTTTTTTTCTCTCTTTGCTGTGTTTTTCCTGAACAGCCATGTTAATTTCTGCGTCATCAACACATGGACCCCCCTGCCAGGGTTGTGATCCCCGAATCCCTCTTGAATGCTTTAGAAGGGAGTGCAAGCATGCAGTGGTGTAGGTTGTCAGGGGCGGGAAGGGGCCTCCCCATATCTAAGCCGGGGAATCTGGCACACTGAGGTACATGGGGCAAGAGGATATTCAGTAACTATTTATTTTGAAGCTTAAACGCTGCACTGGTGCTTGTTGTGGAGCTGGGAGAGATGCGGTTGTGTGGAGGGCGGGGGTCATTCTCACGCCATTCCACTATTTTGTGCCTCGACCTCTTCCCCTTTGCGCATCCAGATGTTAGCGCGGTGGTACTAACATTCTTTCTACCACAGACCCAGGTCTGGAATGACCAGGCCTGTAAACAATCTAGCGTTAACACTCGATCCGGCGCAATAGCCTTTAAAGAGGGTACCCGGGCCAATAACACCTGATCCAGCCTGCCGGAGAGGGTGTTCATGCTATTAAAACCCCAGGTTTCCGACCTTGTGTTAGGGAGAATTCTCTGTTAAGGCTAATTTCCCAAACTTAGTGAGTCCCCCAGCAGCTTTGCTGTACTTTTGGGGTTCATATTTTCTCCTGCTAAGAGTGAGACTCTTTTTCTCCCACTCTTAGACATGATTTGAGATATCCTTTGATTTTGTAATGTGTTTTATGGGCCATGGGGTCTTTTACTCCATAGGGTTTCATGTGATTTTTGGTAAGTGTGTTACACAGCACCCTCAGTGCAGTAACACAGGGGTGTCATAGTGACCCCCAAACATAGACTCCATACCCTGGGACTGACTACTGTCTCCCTGGGCCTGTAAAGTCACCATTGGCTTTACTAGTCTCAGATTGTGAACAGAACCAGTACAAACCATCATATTGTGGAAGTACTGGTAGGGGTAATTCGATTGCCCCTGGGTCTGTTTTCCAAGGGGGCACTGTCCAGTCCCCCCTTGTCGAGTTTCTGGCTGGTGGCAGTGGATACCACGCAAAATATTTTTTGGTGCAATGTTAAAGATACCGCCGGGTTATTTATTTAATATTTATTCCCCGGTTGGGTCTTTTTGTCAGGACTCGGTTTTAAAATGGCGTTTGTGTTCGCCTCTGAAACTCTAACCCAAGTCGAGACCTTTGTTCCACTTTTTGGCGGGCTTCTCCACAGAAGCCCTGCAAATGGTGCCACTCTGTCTAGGTCTACAGGAAGTGTGGGAGGGGGATTAGGCACCCTGGACTGAGTTGCCTTGGCAACTCAAGTCGCACTCTTGTGTGATTGGCACAGTGGTGAGCTGCCCGGCTCACCACTTAGCATGTTTGAGTCATAGCTAGGCTGTTGAATGGGGGTTTTTGTGCATAAAAGCAGGGCTTTGGGGACTGGAACTTCAGAAGTCACCACAGGACCTAAAGAATCCGAAGAGGGGAGAAGCTGAGCCATCTACAATGATGACACCACCGGTGGAGCCCTGCTGTACGAACTCACCACTTCCCTGACGACAGAGATCTTCTTCCAGGAGAGTCTTCTTCCCTTTGAGCTGGTGGGACCAACCAGTTCGCCTTTTTTGCCTTCCTGGATGTCTCATGGTCGAATCCCCCGTGCCAAGCACCCCGGCGGCCGGATAGCCACGCTTCACCACTACCGCGAATAAAAGGGTCGTACCTTTTAATCGGGAACTCCGCGGCTGGTTTCTTCCCTGGCAGTGCAAAAACCTCCAGCTTTCTTCCTCGTTGAGATCATCTCTTCCCCTGGACGAAGCCACGACTTGCACCCGCTGCCAGGAACAACTGCCACCGCTGGAGCTTTCTCACCATTTCAGGTACTGTGTCCCGCCTCGTCTCCCTTGCAACGGATTGTCCAATGTGTCCCATAAATCCTTGACCTTCCAACTGGGGTGACCTCAGACCTGCTAACATTGCCTTTCTGAACTGATCCAACCTCTTTTTGACTTTTCTGCAAAGACTTTGAGTACATTTCCACTGTGTGATCTTGGGCACATTCCGCCTTGCTCTCTCCAAGAGTGGGCCTGGCCTATGAACTTTTTGCTCTACAGGAGACCCTGCCTTTCTTGACTTGCTGTGGTTTCTTAAAAGTGTTGGTACTGTGTTATTTTCCTACTCTGCCTTTTCTCTCCCTTTTTAAACAAATTATTGGAGTGCCATCTACGGTTACACGCTCACCTCTGTTTTGCTAAATAAGTGGTGTCTTAACCTAGACTTGTCGAATAATTAATTAGGGAGGTGTATATACTTATAGTGACTGTGTTTGAACTTGCTTGATATATTAGTGCCAGTGTATTGTCATAAGTGTATTTTTAAATAAATAATTATATACTTTTATACCAAAGCTCTGGTCAGTGTTTGCTTGTTTTACTGTATTTTTAGCCCTATCGTGTATACTCTATATACTGCCTAACTCTTCTTGAGAGAAGTCTGACTTCTCAGCCACAGCTACCAGGTAAATCTTGAACCTATGGTCAACATGAGATGTTGGCCTGATGTAACATTGAAACCTCAGACGGTTGATGAAGGTGAGTGTTAGTGATGGCTTGGGTAGTTCGGGTGATACAGGCCTGATTACGGGCCCAAAAAAACAGTCTCAGGGGGCTGCGTCTCTCCTCTGGCTCGAGGGGGGTAGAGTCTAAAGTCGCTCTTGATTCTCCTAATCTTGATGCTGTGCTCCCAACTGGAAGTCGGCATGTGCCTGGACCCGGCATAGAGTGCTACCAGAATATGGTTGGCGATCTCCATGGACCCTCCAGTTGTAGATACCCCTGGATTCTGTCTGGTTGGCGATCTCTACCTACTCTAGCCAATCTGCGATCACCTTGATCTACATTCATTTAGCAATCTGCGGATTTTATCCACTTGGGGATCTCTGTAGGGTATTTTGCGGCGGGATTACCAGTGGTTTTGCTGATCTGTATTGGTACCATGTGGTTCCGCCTCCAGGAGGCTTTGCTTTTTGACCTGTTCTTAGCTCAGATCCCACAGATATGAAGGAGCCTGCAAATGATTGCTACTTGCTGCCCGAGTGCACATTCAGAGCCTCCGCTACTTGCTGCCCGAGTGCACATTCAGAGCCTCTGGGGAAACCATTTTCTTCCTCGTTAGTTATTCACCTCGTGAGAGTTTAGTTCTTTGCAGTGACCTTGTGACTGATCTTCAAACAGGACTACTAAGGTCTAGGAGACTGCAGGAATTAGACTTGAGGATCCCGGCCGAAAAATCAATTTCCTGACTAAATCTGGGTCACTCGATGCATCAAATGGTAACATTAGGTCGGGTATCCCATATGGAAATAATCTTTGTTAAAATTCATATTAATTCAACTTCTCTGCTACATATTCCATATGGATAGCCACGACCCATGAATAGATGAGGGTGCCCCCTTTGCGCCCCCTATCATTTACCTTTAGACCATCCTCGTCTTTTGCAGCACTCTGGTGCTCGCTAGCTAAGTTTGCTCTCCATGAAGCATGGTACATGTTCGCATTCACACATATGCATTTTATATATATTGAGTAAAAAAACTTTGTTAAAGGGACGTTATGGTTCAAAGTAAAACCGAAAAACCCCTGAAATTCGCCAGTTATGGTAAGCTAAGCAACCATAACTCGCGCCACCAAAGTGCATTGCTAAGACTAACACCCAGGACATCAAAAATGACATCACAAATGTCATTGACAAGCCTTTTTGGGATGCCTGATGTCCAGGTCTACGGCAGGTATAGGTTTCCCCCTCATATCATCCTAGACCTGGTCACTGAGAGGGAGGATGATCTCACATCACCCACCCTGTGCTCCCAAGCATTGAGCCCCTTGGAGAAGGTGCTCAATGTCCTGCATTTTTTGGCCACTGGGTCATTTCAGTGGACATCTGCCATAGTGGGGGGGTCTCACAGGCCACGCAGTCACGCTGTCTACACCAGGTATTGGCAATCATGACTGCACGCCCCTCAGTCCGCAGGCACATATACATGCCCAGAACACCCGCAGAAAGGTAGGCCGTGGTCCAGGACTTTTATAGGGAGGCACACTTCCCCAAAGTGCTTGGTGCCATAGATTGCACCCATGCAGCCCTACGTCCACCTAAGGCCACTGAAAACATCCACAGCAACCGCAAGCACTGGCATTCCATGAACATGCAGGTTGTATGCGATGTTAAAGGAATCATAACCTCTGTCTATGCAAACTACCCTGGCTCCACCCATGACAGTTTCATATACAGAATGTCCGCCCTGAGCCGGGCCCTGGAAGCTGGGAAGCATGGCGACACATGACTCATAGGTGAGTACAAATGCCTGTGCACATGCATGCATGTCACACACAGACAAATATCCAAACCCTAATAATCACAACCATTATCACCTCCCCAGGGGACAGTGCCTACCCTCTGAGCAACCACATTATGACGCCAATCCGGAACCCCACCACACCATCCCAGGTAAGATACAACGCTGCCCATATTGCAACCAGGGGCATAGTGGAGCGCACATTCGGAGGGCTCAAGTCACGCTTGCGCTGCCTTGACCGCTCTGGCGTCCAGCTACTATATGCACCCCCAGTAGTGTGCAGGATCATTGTGGCCACATGTGTCCTGCACAATTCTGCAACACGGCGGGACGTACCGGTGGACATGGTGGTGCCCCCACATCCCCAACCACAGGCACAGGCGCTGCCCATGGGAGGGGACAGGGCACGTGGCGAGGCAGCCCGGACCCAGCTTGTGGCCACATTTTTCACCTAAACTCCCACCCCTGCGGAGTGCACACAGGCCTGGCACATACCAGGTGACAATCGATGATGACAAAGAGACACTCAACTGTCACAACCTCACCACCCTGAGAATGTTGCCACGGAAGTGCTACATTGTGTGCATCCCTAGCTACTTAAACATAACCAATCCTGTGTGACCAAAAGGAACACATGCAAAGTGTGTATCAACCCCACCCCCCCTGCAAAACAGGCCATCACAATCCCTGGTATGGTATGTCACCTAAACCCTCCCAACCCACATCACCCTTATCTGCCACACCATGACATAAAAGGCCAACACATGACCAACAACATACAAAGTGACATGTCATAAATGATAACTGGCCTGAGACAATGATGCCTGACATGGAATCAGATGAAATGACTGACCAACAACCTCCCACACATACAAAGTCAGACCCAAATGCTTTCCATCAGTCGTAGCATGAACACAACACTGAATGCCTGTTCACATGCACATTGGGGATGGCAAAATCCCTACACCTGAACCTGTGTGTTGTGTGTGTCCCCTGCAACACACTGCTCAGCACACAGCACAGTGAGCAGCCATTGTGTTCCACATACACCTCGAGCATCACATGAAAAAGACCAATGAAATCTACCACCAAATGCTGCATGTACAGGACCCCAAATGGTAATAGATCATGTGCTGCATGGACACAGTGGACCCGAGAATGCAATCTGTGTGCACCTGTGGCCATGGAAGGGTGGTTGTACGTGTGGTGGATCATTGTGCAACTGTGTGTGTCATTAGGGACATGCACTCAATATATGCATGTGAAATAAAGTTACCCTCAGTGTCCTGTACACATGACATGTGAACATTGCCCATGTGAACACCCCAGCATGTCAAACCACACCAATCCCCTGCACAACACATCATGTACATAGTACCCCACAATGACAATGTCCGAGTGCCCAAAACACTGTAACCCAAGCCAACTATCCAACCACAAAAGGGCCTCCCTCATTTACACATCACCGTGAACTTCTGAACAACTGTCTCTGGGGTATGTAGCCTTCTTCCTTCAAGTCTACCGGGCTACAGGATCACCCTACCCCTTGGTCTCCATGTTCCAGCTTACGTGTAAATAGGGACCAGCCCACTCAGAGGCCACCTTGACTGGTAAAAATACCAAATTGCAGAGAACTCCAAGGAGCCAAACCCACAAACCAGGGAAAAAGCCTGTAGGCACCAAAAAACCCAGGAAGAGTCTCCAGTAGATGACTTGAAGTAGTAGGAACTGTCAAAGCACATGTACAAGCACAATGATAGAACAACCAAGGTAGCACAGTTGAACAATGGTTCTACAGGATGGGTACCATTTACGGTACATAACATACAATGAGGATGCAGCAACTGATGTGTAGTGTCACAACTCCGGTGTCCAGGCGCAGGAGTGGCACGAACCAACCACCCCCTCTGTGGTCTGGGCGCCTGCAAGGTTAAACTTACACAGGCCTCTGAGACCTTGGCGGGGAAAGAGGGTCAGGGATATGTTGTTTGGACAGGCATTGGTATTCAGGATAACCGGAAAGAGGGGCAGGAGAGGGGAGTCAGATTGGCAAGGGAAAGTAGTCAAAATACATAAAAAATATTTTCACAATAACACATACTCAATCTGAGAAACCATGTTCTTCATGCACATTGTACCAAATGAGTCAAATGCAAGGCAAAGAGAGACTTATCTCTGGGGTGAGTGCTGGCCTCCTGCCTGCGCACTCTCAGGTCTGGTAACAGGAGCAGTTCAATGCTGCAAAGAGAGTGTGAGTTACTAATCTGAATGTGTGTTAACAACACACACACACAACACCATCCATGCCCCAAAGTAAGTGACTCCTCCACAAACAAACACTCCTGTCTGCTGCTTTGTACCCATATGTTAGCTTGGCACCCTCATGGTTCATACACTATCAATGCAGTAAGGCAGGCGTATGTGGGCACGTGGGAAATGGAAGACCCATGCGTCAAGAATCACACATGACACAATGGTCCCTGGGTGAGCTGCTACACGCGTATAGGGAGGTGCAAATTTAGTACAAGTTGTGTTCTGGCTGCTGTGGATTTCAATAGGTAGTGCGGGTGGCAATTTGCACATGCAAATGATATACACTACACACAAGTCTGTGCCTCGCAGGGTATCCCTTTGCCCTGCATCAGTTACTGGCTAGGAACTCTACTGCCCTAATAACTCTGCTTCAATGGAGCAGGGGGTACTCAAGGATATGTTAGATGGCCCCTGTGTGTGCCCTGACAACTTGTAAAGCCACTTTGCATTTGGCCCTCAACGCATGTCAGCTGTACTGTGTGCTTCTCAAACAATTCCTGGCAAAGCTCCCCAGCACTGGTGCTACTTAGCATACATGTGCAAGTGGCCTGGTAGAAGCTTGGCTGCGGTGTGGGCCCTTGTGCTGCTCACCTTGCCTGGAGCTCCTGTAAACACGTCTGCTTCTGTTGGATGTCTGAGCACAAGCCCTGTGCTTCTGCTTGTGCACACATGCACACATCTGCACCACCGAACGTGGCCAGTTATCAGGATTACTCGTCCCTGTGTCTACTGGCAAAGGTAGTGTGGAGGCTCATTTCCCTGCAGAAAGGGCATAAAAGATATGAATAAGGCTTGAAAGTTCTGTGTGTGTGTGTGTCTTCATGCTGGTTCTCACTGGGTCAGGTTACAGACCTACATTCAAACTCCTCCCACCATCTGTGATACTTTGACAGGCCAAGGGTGCAGGCTACTGTCTACAGCATGAAGGGCATCAAGCACATATACAGGCAAGAAATAACATACATCATTATCCACATCAATTAATGGAGACATCAATCACATACTCACCCAAATTGATTACAGACACGGGGTGGATAAAACGCTACAAATCCCCACTAGGGGTGTTAACACAAGTAGTACAGCAATAGACAGGCTACAGTTATGACGAAAGTCCAAGGCCCTTGTGTAAATGTTTGTTACACCGAACCATCCTAGCAAGCCCATGGATAAGGGAAGCAGGAGTGGCCTATGTGAGTCAGGACCCCAAGCTGCAAACACATACATGCGAGAAGCTTGAAGGGCCCAGCTGGGACAGACAGTGGATGTTTTCAAAAGCCACAAAGCACCACACCGTCACATGAATGCACAATAGACAAACAATATCAAACTATACTAACTGATTAAACTAACAATGAACAACCTACATAACCTAAGTAAAATAACTATCTAATAGTCAATATCAACTAACTAAACAAAAACCAAAAATGGTCACATACGACCTAGGAGGGAGGGGAGGCACCCAGGAGGGGGGAGGTACAGGGTGCACCTCAACACCCACATGCGATGATGTTGAGACAAAAAAAAACCCTCAATGGGCTCAACGCCTGCACAGCCCGACCTGTGTGGGAGATATCTAGTCTTCCGAGTCAGCCTTTTCCTGAAAAGGTGGACGTGGCACAGGAGCCTGGCCACGCCTGGGCGCAGCTTGCCCCTCGGCAGCAAGTCTTCCAGACGGGTGAGCCTGGTTCTGTGCAGCGATTACACGTTGGTCAGCATGCAGAACCTCCCGTGATACACGTGCTTCTTCTTGCAAGGTAACACGTGTAACACGGAGGTCTTCCTGCGTGGCCTGCCTGGACAACTGATGCACCTCACGGCAAGCACGTAGCTCAGCCGAGATGGTACGCTCAAGCTGCTCAAACCTCTCCTCTAACCGCACCCTCTGGGACATCAAGAGGACACCCAGAGTGGATCTGAGGGACTCATACTCAGCCCTCAGGGCCTATATGTATGCCTCTGCGTGAGCAGCAATTGCTTGATGCAAAGACAACATTGAAGCCTGGAGTGCCCTGTCTGAGGTCGCCATGCCCAGCCTGAGCGAGCGGGCCGTGGACTGTGCCGCCCGTTGCTGGAGAAGCACCTGCCTAGCAGGGGGGAGCACAGATTGGGCCACACGCTCCATGCTCACAGCGATGTTTTCCATTGCTGCCCCCTGGCATTCTGAATTGGCAGTCATGTCTTGCTCCCACTCAGTATACCTCGATGGCGCGCGGCCACCGCGTTGCTGGGCTTGACACCTGTGGGTCCCAAGGACCGGCCGTCTTTGTCAGGTCGGCACCGCCCGCGGCTGCAGGACTACATTCCCCCATCAACGTGATGTCCCAGGCACATCAGTGACTGGTGTGGAGGGTGACCCTGCGTCCCGATTCACCACAGGCGGAGGTCCCACCACCGTCTGGCCCCTCAGTGCAGGTGTCGCGGACAGAGGAGCGTCCACCTCAGAATCACTCACGCCTGACAAATGGACCTGATGCACATCCAACTCGACATGGACGTCACAGTGGTCATCTGGGCTGGACTCATTGCCAGCCATGGACAAGATGGTCTGTAACACATTTGGGTTCTCGTGGTCTACCACCCCATGACCCCCACTTGTGCCGGGTTGCTGTTGTGATAACAACCCTGTGCCTGGCATGACAACACCATCCTCTGGCTCCATTGCGTCATCATCTGAAAAGTGGAGAAGAATAACATCAGTACACATGTCAGAAGCACACAACACACACACATAGACATCACACAGACGGCCAACACACCAACCAGACATGTCAGATTCAACTGAGAACCTGACATGCATGCAAGGTCACTTTGACATGGCATCAGTGAGTAGGCATGTAGAACGGTGTAACACGGCTCAGAAGTGGTTTGATGCAGTGCAGTACATGTGTACGTTACCCACTATCTACATGAACAAGTGCATCATGATGTGCATCAATATATGTGAATGCAGTGCAGGGAAAGTTCAGGCATCATGTGCAATGTGCATGCAATGGGTTGCATGGCTTCAAGCAATCCACCCCTCCCCCTAAGTGGAAATGCAGGGATGGCTTGCTTGGTATCAAAAGGATGTCCAGAGACCTGTGTATTGGCAGACAGTGTTCACTAGCATCTATTGCATCATCTGAGTCAACTGACAACACAGCATATGATGATGGGACAGTAAGCAGGACACATGATTAACCCTCAGTAGTACACCCATGTGTGCAGAAGACACTACTCCAGTTGGACAGAGTCAGTGGGCCAGAAACAGGGTGAGGCCTGTGCCCCACACAGACTGTCACACCCTAAACATGTGTGGGACGCAGGGCTGAGCCAGAGTGGGCATGGGAAGGCTGATTAAATGCCATGAAATGTAGTTCACACTGGACACGTACTACAATGATCATCCAGTCAAGGACACATAGGGGCATGCATGGAATGCAAATGAGCATGAATGGCCACTTGTGTCCCTGCGGAGCATCTGCCATTTGCACAGTCCAAGTGAGACACCCTGCATGAAGGACAGAGGATGTACCCCACTGCATGTGTCTGGCCGGTTTGCTGGTGGTAGTTTGCATGTACACAGGAGGCTTGAACAGGGCATTGCATCACGGCAAAATGATGCACACCAGTGCAATGTTGAAATTGGGGTGCAGGGGGGGTCGAGGGTTAAGGGAGCATGCCTACGTGGAGTACCCGCATGCAGGCAGAGGACACATGCACGTCAGTCATGCAATGACATAGTCCCAGTGCTGAGAGGAAGGACACCCCAGGACACATGCAGAAGGGCCAGTGAGCTGGAACATGGACTGGAGGGGCATCCGGGTGACTAGCATTTGAGTAGGGTGCAAGTGTGGTGATGAGGACAGTCCCTGTCTACTCTACATGTCCACCATCCTGCATGGCAGGCATGCATCAGTGAAGCATTGCATGATTTCCACATGAGAACCATGTACACATGACATGTAGTGCCAGTCATGCACAGCACATCACACAAGTAAAATGCACATGGCCTCGACAAACATGCAACTATACTCACTGGACTGGGCATCAAAGTCCTGCATCTCTCCCAACTCCTTCGACCAATTCTGGTGGTATGAACTCCGCAATGAGTGACTTCACCAGAGTCATGTTGTAATTTGAGGCATGCTTCGCTTCAGCGCTGCGTTTGAGGTAATTCCAATGCTTTTTGCACTCTTGCGCCTTGCGCACCTCATGGCCGAATGCACTCACATGTTCCGCAACTTAGTTTCCAGTGGGTATCACGATGGGCAGCCGTAGTTTGACAATTCGGCCCCACTAGCATGTCACGGTTCTGGTCCCGCACGTAGTCCACGAGGAAGTCCAGTTCCTGCTTGCAGAAAGGCTTTTTCCTCGACGTGCCGGAGGCTGTAGCTGTGTCTGGGGTCCCAGTCTGTACTGCAGGTGCAACCTTCCTCCTCTTCGACGCTGATCCGGACCCTGGCTGGCAAATGCCGCCCTGTACAGTATGGGCAGTGGCGCTGTTGGAATGAGCCGAGGGAGTGGCAGGTGGAACATGGAGTGAGGCCCTGACTTGCGTTAGTGGCTGCTGGGTGCCCTGGAATGGACCCTGTGCAGCAACATCCGCTGTACCAGGGTCATTGACCGGGACTGTCCTGGTTGGTAGACTCACAACCGGGGTGTTGTTGGCTGCATCTGCCCCTGCACTTGCCAACACCCGGCTGGTCGGGGCAGCAGATGACATTGCTGCCCCAGGGACACGTGCCTCGGTCAGGGCAGCCCTGCATGCACATACGGTGTGCCTCCTGATCACCTGGGATTCTGCCATGGACAATTCAAGTGCCAACGCAGCCTGCGCTGGCAGACCCTGAGCCTGGGTGGTGGGGTCCACAGCTGCACCTGCAGCTACCCCTACCCTTGGGCCCGTGGCAGTCAATGAAACGGACTGCCGGGTCACATGGGTGCCAGTGTCAGATGCAAGTACTGCATCTCCTGGAGCCGCAGGGGGTGGTGGCATGACTGCACCAACATGTGGCACAACATCGCACCGAGCTGGCGCACCCCTGCCTCTTCCCCATCTGCAGCCACCCTGGACACCCTGGAGCCCCCTACTCCCTGGTCACCCCAGCCACATCCCTGACCACACCCACCACGTGGATTACGCCCAGCTGAGGTGACCCTCACCTTACGTGGCCTCCCAACCATGGCACAGATGGAGTAGTGCCGGCACAGATGTAGTGGTGCCAATGGGAGGTGTACACGCCAATTGTCCTGGGCAATTGGGTGAAGGGGGTGAGATACAAGATGTTAACAGCACCCCTGCACATGCAAGGATGTATGTGACCCAGTGATTAAGTGACGGGTCACGCAATGCTCAGGCACCCCAAAACTGCTGTAAAACCGTGCACGCAACCCCGCAGCCCACGTGCGTGGAATTAACATCCCTCAGTATGTGGTGGCACCCAGGGACACGAAAAACGCGTACGCGTGGGACACGCAGGCTACTATGACCTCAAAAATAGAACGCGATACACAGGGGGCACCACAGTGGGAAAAATAGTGCGCACAACTCACCATCTGACTAGCGTGATAATGAAAAACACGCGTAGCCAATACCCCCGCCAAAAGAAGAGATATGTCCTTGATCCGCTGTGAAGTTGTGATGGCGCGCGAAACAAGACGAAGTCGCAACACACACGTCGGTCTCCACGAAAGGCACATACAGCGAACTGCTGGTCCCGCTCACCTTTAACCCGTGCTGAGGGAAACGTGCTGTTTTTTCACATGCCTATTCACTCCGTATCAAGCTGGCCACGTCACAACACACGGAAGACCACACTCCTGCCCAGAAGGCCAAATTACTGCCCCCTAGAGCCCCGAGCACGCTCCCACCTGCCATCTGCTGCTGCCTGCCTGCCTGTTGGCCACATGCCCTGCTATTTGGTGCCTGCACGTCAGCCATCTGCAGGGGTCCAGTTGCTGTGAACTGAAGACTCCCTACTGGAGTAACATCTATCCACAGCCCAGCCCCAGGACCCAGTTGCCCACCCACACCTGCCTCGGGGGTTGCCATGTCGGGGCAAACACCATTGGACACCACTGGCAACCCTCAGCCAGACAGGCAGAGGGCTACCAGCTTCAGTGCCAAAGAGGTTGGTATCCTAGTGGAGCAAGTCCTGGGGCAGTATGATGCCCTCTTTGGAAGTTCACGCACCGACAATGAAGGACGGAAGAGGATCTGGATGGACATTGTGGCTGCCATCAATGTGGAGGGGGTGGCAGCCCGTGACATTCAACACGTCCGGAAGCGCTGGGAGGACTTCAGGTCCAGGACCCTCAGCAAGGCCCGGCGCCTCTTGAAGGCAGAGGATGCTGAGGGGTGCCGGGTCCGCCTAACCGACATTCAGATGACTGTCCTGGAATGTATACACCCAGCGCTCCACATCCAGGTCCTTGAGAGGCAGTCCCGTCCGAAGTACATGCGTACTGAATGGACATTGTGCATGTAGAGGTGTGCCAGGAGTGTGCATGTTGGACAAATGTGTTTGTAGGGCCATGTGTGAAAGTGTATGTACAGGGACATGAGCCTGCCGCATGTGAGTCATGTCATGTGTGAGACACATCAATGGTGTATGTGTTGAAATGCACGCTGGCCAAATGCATGGGTGGGTGCACACATGTTTGAATTTCGGTTTATGTACTGTGCCATGGTTGTGGTGTCACACAAGTAATGCTGGTTCCATATGCATGTATCTGCACCATGCACATGCGCATGTGTGTGTATTTGCGAAATGTGCAACTGTGATACACCATGGATGCATGTGACACCCACATGTAGGGGAGTAATTTGCAGATGTGACATGGATGGCGATGATTTCACTGTGTCAGATGGTGGAGTTGTACAGATGCATTTATGTCTGGTGACGTGTGTGCATGTGTTCGGCACTCCCCGTGTTGCATGTGATGTCAGGCTGACCTTCGGATGCTCATGCTGTTGTGTGTGTATGGATGGTGCTGCCTGCTGCATTCCTGTGAATTTGTGCATGTGTGTGGGTTCAAATGATATGTGTGTTGGGGAGTGTGATGTCATGTGTGAAGTTTGACACTGCAACTCATGTGCAACTGTCATGTGTGTATCACACCCTTGTACAGTGCCCTGATGCCTGTGTTCTATCTCTCCCTGTCTGCAGCGTCAATTGATGAAGAGGGTGGAGACGGTGCTGTGGAGCACAGCGGCAGGGATCCCACTGCCAGTCGGAGACGCAAGGCCCAGCTCCCCTCCCAGGTTGTCATCTCGTCGGGGAGTGAGGAGTCTGGTGCCGCCTCTGCGGCCGCAGCTGCCGGGGGTAGGTCCAAGAGGCGGAGGTCAGAGGTGGACTCCTCGGCAGCAGAAGGACAGATGAGACCCCACAGGGGCCTATGGAGAAAGATGGCACAGAGTCATCCAGGTTGGTGGGGGGTTTGGTTGAGGAGGAGGCTGTGGAAGTCACACACACGGGGCCTGGAGGGGGGGATTCCACTGGTGCCAGTGGTGCAGTGCAGGGCCAGGGACAGGAGGCAGCACAGGCCGCTGCGGAGGTGCCTGTGTATGATCCTGTCCCCGATCCTGTGACTGCATAATCCTGCACCAGCAGGGATGCTTCGTCCAGGCCCGTTTTCAGGGAGGGAATAGCCGCACAACAACTAGCCTTCCTCTCCCTGCGTACGTGGCAATCCAGGACCGGCTTGAGCCTGTCCTGGGTGGGGTGGCATGGCATGTTCGTGACATTCGGGATGACGTGCAGGGTTCTCGTGAGGACAGTGCACTTCATTTTGAATGTCTCGAAGACCGCGTCAACCTACTAGACGGGGTCACCAGTGCTGGGTTCCTCCGTGTGCTGGAGCTTCTACCAACCCCCTCCTCAACTGAACCCCCTATGTGCCAGTCGTCCTCCGTGCCATCTTCCTGCCCAAGTGACACCTGGGCACCTTGTGGTGCTGCCCCTAACCCAGCGGCCAGACTGATGGAGGACACATCCCTGACACAGTCGGGAGTCGGAGGTCCAGCAGGGGTGGCCACACCAACAACTGGACCACAGCGGGAGGATGACGTGCAGGCAACAACAGGCAGGGCACATGCATGGCAGCAGCAGGCTCAAGGTGGGGGCAATGATGGCTCAGGGCCAACAACATTAGAGGGGCAGGCATCGGCCGGAGGGCAGGAGGACCCTGGATTGGGAGTGTCTTCCGTGTGGCAGCAGTTGGGCCAGCGGATAGATGCGGAGCGGCGGCAGGCGGAAGAGGCACGGCTCACAATGGTCAGGGCGGAGAACTCCATGCAAAGGGTGCTAAGGCGGGGCGAGTGCCTCAAGGTAATTCTCAGGGAGTTGGAGGTGAACATGGCATCGTCCCTGCGAAACATCTGGACCATGGAAAAGGCCCGCCTCCAGGACATAGACCAGGAGTTCGATGATGCCCTGGCCCGGGAAATTGAAAAGTGAGCCGTAGGACTTGCCCGCCGCCATTGTATATAGTTTGTAGTTTTAGGTTTCATTTTTGTTTTGCATTGATTTGGGGCGCTTGGACTATGCCCCACCTTTTTGTACATAGTTATTAGGTATTTTTTTTATAGGTTTCATTTCATTCGTTGGGCTCATGGACCCTGGATTTCTTCGTTTTACATAGTTGAACAGTGTATTTATCTTAATTTTTATTTTTTTCTCACCATGGAGCAATGGATTATACTATTTTCGTTTCCTTTGGATTTGTTTTGGTGGCTGGAGACTGTGGACACATTTTCATTTGGATTAATTTGGATTGAGACTTTGTTCTTTTTTTTCTGTTTGGGACATGCTGTATTTCATTTCTTGTTTGAAAATGTTTTATGTTTTCATTTATTTACCTTCATTTTATGTATAATACATTTTGGTTTATTACTTCGATGTGTGGTATTCTCTCATTGGTTTCATGCATGTCACGATGTGAGTTTTCGCAATCACTGGCACCCATTGTGTGTGTGTGACGGACATGTGTTGATGTACATACTTGACATTTGGGTTGTGTCATGTAATTGGCATTTCTATGTGGGGTGGATGTAATACCTGATTGGGTCTTTAGACTGGGTTGGCGTGAAGTGGGATTTTGGTGGACATGAGGCCCATGATTGTGGATCTTGATGACGTGTTGGGGGGGACATGAGTCGGGCCTGGTGGCAGGTGCCCGTCAATGCTGGGTGGGTGGGGGTGCAGGGGGACATGAGTCGGGGCCTGCTGGCAGGTGCCCGTCAATGCTGGGTAGGTAGGGGTGCAGAGGGACATGGGTCGGGGCCTGCTGGCAGGTGCCCATCAATGCTGGGTGGGTGGGGGTGCCGGGGGACATGAGGCAGGGCCTGCTGGCAGGTGCCCGTCAATGCTGGGTGGGCAGGGGTGCAGGGGGACATGAGTCGGGCCTGCCCGTCAATGCTGGGTGGGTGGGGGTGCAAGGGGACATGAGTCAGGGCCTGCTGGCAGGTGCCCGTCAATGCTGGGTGGGTGGGGGTGCAGGGGGACATGAGTCGGGGCCTGCTGGCAGGTGCCCGTCATTGTTGGGTGGGTGGGGGTGCAGCGGGACATGAGTCAGGGCCTGCTGGCAGGTGCCCGTCAATGCTGGGTGGGTAGGGGTGCAAGGGGACATGAGTCGGGGCCTGCCCGTCAATGCTGGGTGGGTGGGGGTGCAGGGGGACATGTGTCTGTGCTCACTAGTGCATGGTGACATGTGGGCTGGCTGGGAGGCATGCCCAGGGTGGATGGGCTTCCTGTGGGTCATGGCCAGGGCAGGGGGTAGAGGGCACACCTGGGAGGACCCACACTGCCAATTTGCATGTGGTACTCCCCGCGCACCCCTCAGAATACACGTACCCCGCTCAGCCAGCAAAATCGCGTGTGAAACTCCCTGCGCACCCCTCAGAATACACGTACCCCACTCTACAAGAAAAATCGCGTGTGAAATTCCCTGCGCACCCCTGAGAATACACGTACCCCGCTCAGCCAGCGAAATCGCTTGTGAAACTCCCCGCGCACCCCTCAGAATACACGTACCCAGCTCTGCCAGTGAAATCACGTGTGAAACTACCCGCGCACCCCTCAGAATACTCGTACCCCGCTCTCCAAGCGAAATCGCATGTGAAACTCCCCGCGCACCCCTCAGTATACACGTACCCCGCTCTCCAGCCGAAATCGCGTGTGAAACTCCCTGCACACCCCTCAGAATACACGTACCTCGCTCAGCCAGCAAAATCGCGTGTGAAACTCCCTGCGCACCCCTCAGAATACACGTACCCCGCTCAGCCAGCGAAATCGCATGTGAAACTCTCCGCGCAACCCTCAGAATGCACGTCCCCTCTCGCACTAGCGAAATCACGTGTAAAACTCCCTGCACACCCCTCAGAATACACGTACCCCGTTCTCCAAGCAAAATCATATGTGAAACTCCCCACGTACCCCTCAGAATACACGTACCCCGCTCAGCCAGTGAAATCGCATATGAAACTCCCCGTGCACGCCTCAGAATACACGTACCCCGCTCAGCCAGCGTAATCATGTGCGAAACTCCCGCGCACCCCTCAGAATACACGTACCCCGCTCTCCAAGCGAAATCGCGTGTGAAACTCCCCACCCACCCCTCAGTATACACGTACCGCGCTCTCCAGTCGAAATCGCATGTGAAACTCTCTGCGCACCCCTCAGAATACACGTACCCCGCTCAGCCAGCAAAATCGCATGTGAAACTCCCCGCGTACCCCTCAGAATAGACGTACCCCGCTCTCCAAGCGAAATCGCGTGTGAAACTCCCCGCGCACCTCTCAGAATACACGTACCCCGCTCAGCCAGCGAAATCATGTGTAAAACTCCCCACGCACCCCTCAGAATACACGTACCCCGCTCAACCAGCGAAATCGCTTGTGAAACTCCCTGCGCACCTGAGGATTACACGCATGCACCCCATCCACCCTCAATATTCCCCACAGGCAGCCCATCACCCCAGTGCATGCCCCACTTGCTGCCCACACCACAGGGTGGAGTTTTACACGTGATTTCGCTAGTGTGAGAGGGGGACATGTATTCTGAGAGGTGCGCAGGGAGTTTTAGATGCGATTTCGCTAGTGCGAGAGGGGGATGTGTATTCTGAGGGGTGCGCGGGGTGTTTTACACGCATTTTCATGGTTGGAGGTCTGGATGCTGGTCCACTGGCCTTTGCGCCATGTACTGGATTTGTGCGCTGTTCATGGCGCACGGGGCGGCGTTGGGGGCTTAACTGGCGCTGCTGCAGCGTCGTTGCTCCACTTTTGGATGTTAGAATCCATGAATCCGCTGTGTGCTGACATGGGTTTTGGCACGCGCGGCTGGCACAGACTGCTGCACGTTCACACTGTGCACCAGCCGCGTGCGCCACTTGTGTGCCGAATTCTATGAATTACACTCATAATATTTTGGGGTGCTGCCCTATCAAAACCATTGCACTTTTCGTTGTGAAGAAGTGGTGGCTCTGAAAAGAGCCTTATGGTGGTGTTTTTTTGTGTTTGAAAAACTTCAAATGGTGAACACCTACTGCAAAATGGATTGCTGTAATTCCAAAAAAGGTTGCAATGCATTTTGTACATTTATCAGAAAAATCTGATTGCCAGCATAAGTAAGATGGACTCCATCTCTGTGAAAAATGTATGGGCTACGAAACATAATATTTTCATTGTGAAAAGAGGACATGCCAACATCTCTTAAAAAGGCACATAAAGCCTTATTGACATTGCGCCTCGCTTTCTCCATTTGTGGACAAAATGAAGAAAAACGCAGCCACATTTGTCTCTTCGCAATACGAGAAAAAATGACTTGGGAATTTGGAAACATGTCCATGACCTTCCCAAGTCCTTCTTTCATTGCAAATTGCAAAGAAATTCCAGACACATGTCCTAAACTGTACCCTCCACAATTAATTATAATTATGTCTGGATGATGCTGTGTCTCCAAAGTAGCACAGAGAGTTACCAAGTCCAGCCACTTCATTCCACGCACTCCATGACAATGCACTTCCACATGAGGGAATCCAAGATGTGCAGCTACTCCATGGCATTCTGCATGCATCTCCAACCAATGTATCCATGAGTCTCCCAAAATCCAGATAATCTATTTCTGAAACACGCAGCCATAGCTATCTATTCTTCTCTCAGGGAAAAGACTTTCTGACAAACTCTCTCCTTACACAACACACCCAGTAATCTTTATTGACCAATCCCTTGCTCTACTCATTCTCATTTGCATGCCTCTCCACCCCAAAATCCCCATATGTAATACGCGATGTCCGCGGACTACAGCCATGTCTGCGGACATATCGAAAATCTGAGCATGGTGAATGTAAATATAAATACTGTGCCCCATTTCCCCTTTGAGGTTGGCTCTGAAAAGAGACGTTTTTTTGGGTTTTTTTGCAGATGCTTGACAGACACCTGTTATTTTGTATATATATATATTTTTTTTACTTTACTCCTAAAATCTTCACATAACCTTCTCCAAAACAGCATGGCATTTCCCATAAAAGATAAAGAAGTGCCATCTTCTTTAAAATAAACAGCATTACTGGAATCAATATTCTCATTATTACAGAAGAACATACCAGCTCTAAGCATGAAAGCACACATGCCTCGGTTGATTGCACACCTAGCAATGTTTTGCTGAGGACAAAAAACAGAACTATTGTCCCATATTGCCCTAGGCACTAATCCAGAAAAAATAACTTTGGCATTTGGAAGGATGTTCATTACTGCTTGAACCAAGTGTTCCAAATCTGCCAACAAAGTAGGGGCACTGACATAGCCCAAATGTAAAGCACCACAGAGCAAAACTACCACATGGGGACTGTTCATCCTGCCCATATATTCACAAACTTGCACAATTCCCTGTGCATTGCAATCAGGCGCAGTGCTCCACACCACCTCCACTCCTTTAATATCAAAATTGTTTGCCACAGGCCTGCATTGAACATACTGCTGTAAACCATGCAAAAACATATCTCCAAGCACCAACACCCTGACTTTCTACACCTCTGCCATCTTCACTACACACAGCCTCTTTCAACACAAATCCACAACCTGATTGGCTAATCCCTACAGTCTCCTTTCCATGCTGGATTTGCTGGAAAACCCCGGTTGTGGCACGCCCTGTCCGCGGACAGCCACAGTGTCCACGGAGTGCGTAACTCTTAGACAGCCCCTCTACCCTTTCCACTTCACTCTCTGTACCATTCCTTTATTGGATACAGCTAAGCAGTCACACAACCATCCACCAATCACATCCAAGACCTCTACATTTCAGCACTTCAGATGTACTGTTGATCACTCTGAGTACAATTCTCATATCATTGGAAAGCACTTACCACAAAAACTACTGTACAAGTCTCCAAGATTTCTACTTGCAGCTGCATGCATATCCGCATGCATGAATACAAACTACAGGTATGCATATTTTATGCAGAGTACATGTACAATTCTTGTAAATGCATATAAAGAGAGTAACTGCCACTTAACCTGTAAAACCTATAAAATGAATTTACTATTATTTTTCCCATCTGCTATAATCAACTGTCACCTCCAAACCTGTCTGCTATCTAAATTCTTTTTTTACACACACAACTATCTAAAATAAGATGGAAGAAATAACAGCATAATTGTAGAAAAACACTTAATAGTGTATTATAAAATTACACACAGCCAGGATAAGTTCCTGCATCTTTATACACTCACACAGATAGACACTATCATTGAAAAGCTCCCAGCTGAAATAACACCACTGCCTGTACATCACATGCTTCTGCTTTATTACCCACACCTTCACAAACATATACATTCTATGCTTTTCTATACAGTTTCCATTTACCTTGTAGAAATTACAAAACAAGTATATCATTATTTCTTCTATCTCCTAACATGCAATAACACAGCCTTGAGAAACCAAGTGAGTTTCATACAATTAGCATTCTACTCATTTGCAAAGCATGTTGAACTGACATATTGTAAATAAAATATAAAGGCTGCACATAGTCAAAGGAAACTGCATGCACACACTATGTTCAGTTATCAAACAACAATACTACTACAAAAACATAAAAATCAATGTCTAAATTAACATCAGTGATATAAACACACACCATTATTAACTTCTTTCTTTTACAATTGCAGTGAAGACCACTCTCCTGAAAAGCAGCAGCATCTGAAGAACAAACAACAACTCAGAAGAAACCTGCTCATTCCAAATACAAAAGTAAGTACAATACTACCACAATATTCTTACTGTTACTGAAACACACTGTAGGGTTGATTCATGGAATTTGTGCACCGAAAAACTCGGATTTTTGAACCATTCTGCATACAAATCCCCATTTGTTAAACAGGTATTTTCTGGCAGATTGGCACACAAATCCCCATTTATTGGCGCACAAATTCCATAAATCAGCCCCTAGAATGTTAGTATTGCAGAACAAAGAAATGTTTTAATTCTATACCATTAGATTTAGTATTAGTGCTTCTCTTCACCACTAGCTTACTTTCTACTGTCAGCTGAACCCCAGTATAGTAACACACAAATACAAGAATAGCCTTCCCAACTAATTGTAGCTGCCCAATGCACAATCAAACACCACCACATACATCCTTACCATCATACTCAGACACTCATGCACACAGCACACATACATTGCAGAACAGCCCAACCCATACCTTCTTTTTTTTAAACAGACCCCAAAGAATGCCTACCAAAAAGCAAGTCCGTAGAAAGCAATGCAGAAGTAGAGCAAATGAAAATAAAACTGTCTAAAATAAGCATCCATCTCTAGCAGAATTTGTCCAAAAAGTTCAAACAAAAGATCTAATAGAGCCATTAAGCGAAACAAAACAAGCTTCCAGTACAAGAACGTTGCCTCCTCTTTCAAAATGTAAAATGAAACAGAAAGTAATTAACAAGAATTCAGCTACCGCTACTGCTAACACTGTTCCTATACATCTTGATGTAGTGGCAAGCAACCATACCAAAAAAAGTATTTTACAAAACATTTTCCGCCACAGAGTCCTTCAGAATCTTATAAAAACAGGAGAGAGATCATGCACAACCCTTAAAATCTACCGTAGAAAATCTATCTTAGAAGCTTTGATAGACAGTGTAATCCTTCTCAAAAGAAAGTTATTCATTTTAGTATTAAAGAGAATGAAAGCACTAACAAAACTAACTACTAAATTACAATCAAGACTTCTCAATAAACTAAATGTCAACAAAAATAACTTCTTAAATATCTGTGGAGGTGAATGGAGTCACAACACGAGCACACAACCATATTTCAATGAAGAAGCATACAAACAAAAGCAAACAAACACAATTGCCATACATAGCAGTGAACGAGGGTATGAAAAACTTAATACCATTATGGAACATGAAACGCTGCTCACAAAAATATCCCCAGAAAACTCAGTATCACCTCTCCATCAGACTGAACCAAAACGTCCAGTGTACAAATTGCAGTGCACGTCCATGTGTAACATTGACAAAAAATCTTTCAAATCTTTATGCCAGTTCCTCAATCAATATGTAAAAGGCAAAGACAAATTCAAAATGAAACTTCTACAAACTATGGATACCTGTCCAGTGCGCAAACACACAGGACTACAAGGACATTCATTAGCCTGCATTTCAGGACTTAATTGCAAAAGCACCTTCCATCATATCAAAATGATATCAACACATCATTCAACTATAAGAAATCTAGTCTATAAACTGTACTATGCTAAAAGTCCAGCTTTAGCATTAGACAATTTAAATAACAATCTTCTACATGGTACAGGCAAATACCTACTCGAAGAAATAGAGCATATCCAGAGAAAATATTTTGGAAGTGAAAGCCACTTACAAAATGCAATAGCTTTACATCAGAGTAGGAACAATTCTACAAATGGCAACCTTCTACCACACACATACAAAAAAGAAATACTAAAATGTAAAAGTACATCCGCTGAAGTTCCAAACCATGTGTGTGTGTGTTGCTGCAGAACTTTTAATAAAAGTAGCGCAAAAACTGTAGACATAACATACAAAATAGAAGACAATGAAGATTCCAAATGGTTTGAATTAGCTCTCTACCTTATAGCAGAAAACAAATACAAAATAAATGACCCATTAATACTTTGCAGTTACTGCACTGCAAAACTTGACAACAACCAAACTCCTTCACGTGCTATCACAAATAACTTAGAATTATTTCCACTACCAAAACACTTGCAACACCTCAATTTATATGAGAGCATCATAATTCAAACAGTGCATCCATTTCAAGCAATAATACGCCTTCAACCAAAAACAGCAAAATTACCTCCTTCAGAATTAGTGAAAGGCATTCATGGCAAAATAGTTTATTTACCATTAGATCTGAAAGAAAATGTACACACTCTAGGAGTGCAACATCCAATAGAGCAATCTTTAATTATCTTAGTAAATGGTGTACCTACAAAAGACAAAACAAAATGGTAACAACTCGTAGACTTACATAAAGTTAGACAAGCCTTGCAATATCTAAAAAACAACAATGAATACTACAAAGAAATGAATATTGAAGAAAACCTGAGGGAAACGACTAAATAATTCAAGAGTCACCAGAAACTGGTCAATTTGAACTTCTAGATCCTGCTACAGTATCCAATATTTTAGACCATTATACAATTCACCCATTACACTCTAAAGACACCATAGATGATGCACTAGAAACATACCAAATGCGACAAACCAAAGGATCACCAATCAGCATATGGGAAACAAGTATAGAAGCATGTGCTTTTCCTCTACTCTTTCCTACTGGGAAAGTAGGAAGGTACGATGATAGAACCACTTAGATAACAGCATCAGAATACTGCTCATCACAAATGTATTCTGAGGATCCCAGATTTAGACAAAATGTGGAATACATATTCCACCTACTTTTTGAAAGTGAACTAGCAACTCTTTGCTGCAGAGTTTCACACACATTGAAATGAGGTACCCATTTTCAAAATATGTCAGCTACGCAATTACTAAAAAAAGAACAAGAAAAAGATGAGGTTTTACAATCAAGCATTACAAATCTGTTATCAAACATGCGTGGTACTAAAGAGTACTGGTTCCGACGTCACAGAGATGTACGTTGTATGATAAGGTTAGGTTAGAATAAAGGGTAATCCCTATTTTTTGTTGACGTGGGGTCTAATCTGAAGGAAGGGACGATCTGTGAAGGAAAATTATGAAATTCAGATTGACTACCCCTCTCTTTTAGTCTTGTATGGATCAGGATTCAGGGCAACCTGTGTATTTCATCCACTTAGGTAAACGCTTAGTTGAGAGAAATTGCACAATAACTGCAATTTATTACAAAATATCTATCTCTTTAATAGTCATAAAAATATCTTAAAAAACATTTCAGACATGATTATCAATCATACCATTCAGTCATCATTCATATATTCTAACAGGGGAGTTCTAAAACTGAGGAAAAAACTTGTGCATAACAGTTAATCAATGTATGCAATTTAGACATTGGAAAAAGACATTAGATTTTCCTTAGGCAGTCGACATATGTTTCGGCCCATTATAGTGTACCACTTATGTCAACGGTGGTCACAACAGTAAGTATCGGGCCATCTTCAGGACAACAATTACTTAGTGGTAGATCAATCTTGTTCCCCATTAGCACACAAACACATACATATGCGTCTTCTGTTTGTGTGTCTTTGAATGCCGTCTTACTTTGGCTATAGCTATCTCGATGTCTTACAGGTGTTCCTAAGTAAAACTCTCAGAAGTAGTATACAGTGGACATCTCTGATGTTCATACAGGTTGGTTGCTGCTATTTGTATATTAAAAGCTGATCTTGCTTTTGCTGCGTGCGGCCAGATTCCTTTTTACAGTTTATTTGGACATGTGTTCCAGTAGTTGGTTTATTACCTAAGGAATTTGCTAGTCGCTGCTTAAAGCAACTTTTTTCTTCTTTCCCGTCTGAGCCTATTTGTTAGTCCTGTTGTTTGTCTTTGTTAGCACCCCTGTATGATAAGAAACCTTGGCTCACCCACTTGGTTTGTTACATTAAGTTGTGCAGAATATACATGGGAATATTAACATGATTTCCTACGCATATCAAACAAAAACAAAACAAACATAGATATACTAACACCTGCAGAACTTTGCTCTCTAGATCCTATTAATGTTTCAAGATATTTCCATCATCGCTTCATTGCTATGCTACACTTTATTTGTAATAAAACTGTTCCTCCCCTCGGAGAAGTGCAACACTTCTTTTGGAGAAAAGAATACCAAGCCAGAGGAGCACCACATATCCACATGCTTTTATGATTAAAGATGCTCCTAAATTCGGTCAATACAGTGATGCCACTGTTTTACAGTTTATCAAAAAATATGTCACTTGTGAAATTCAATCATAGCAACAAATAGTGATCTTCATGCACACATTTTACAATTTCAAAGACACAAACGTGGGAAATATTGTCATTGCAAATACAAAAACAAAGGGAAATACTACACTAAATGCTGCTTTGGTTTCCCTAGACCAGTTACAGCAACAGGCCAAGTATTCAGTTAGTTTAACAAAGGTAGCGGGCGCCCCTCTCTCGCAAGAACAGACATGATAACCCGTTCAGTGGTTATTAACCACTTGAGAGTTCGCAGCCACTGCTTTTACTCACTGTGCCTTTCACAGATGGGAAATATCCATTTGCATATCAGTCTTTGTCCTGCCCAGGGGCAGTCCAGCACCGAAATACAATGGCAATTCCAATCTGAACGAGAGTACCACCAGCAACCCCATACACGTGTTTCACCCTTGTTGGGGATCATCAGTGAGGTGAAGCTGATGCCTCTCTAAGCACAGTGAGAGGGAGACCACGTCTGGTTGCCCCCAGGAGACCTAGGGTTACCAATCCCAGGTTCCTTAACAAATAGTTTAACAAAGGTAGCGGGCGCCCCTCTCTCACAAGAACAGACATGATAACCCGTTCAGTGGTTATTAACCACTTGAGAGTTCGCAGCCACTGCTTTTACTCACTGTGCCTTTCACAGATGGGAAATATCCATTTGCATATCAGTCTTTGTCCTGCCCAGGGGCAGTCCAGCACCGAAATACAATGGCAATTCCAATCTGAACGAGAGTACCACCAGCAACCCCATACACGTGTTTCACCCTTGTTGGGGATCATCAGTGAGGTGGAGCTGATGCCTCTCTAAGCACAGTGAGAGGGAGACCACGTCTGGTTGCCCCCAGGAGACCTAGGGTTACCAATCCCAGGTTCCTTAACAAATAGTTTAACAAAGGTAGCGGGCGCCCCTCTCTCGCAAGAACAGACATGGATTTTAGATTTGAAGCATCGTATGACTTCTTTCACCCTACAAGGAAAACGCCTACATAATGAATTTGGCAAATTTACCCTGATTCCAGTCTTAACCTTCTATCGACAAAAAGTCATTCCTACTCTGACCTATGGGGCGGAGGCCGGACTAAATATCGATAATCGTATTTGGGCAGTTTTGGAAGGGCAATTTTGGAGAGGAGTTTTAGCTCTGCCAAGCTGTGTGTCTATTGTCGCAATAAGACATGAACTAGGCCTTGATCCCTTAGACGGCCTGATTCTTTGGAAGTCCATTGTTTTGTTACGAAAAATGAACCTAAAAATAGTCGCTCCAGCCTATGAGATCTTAAAACAAAAAGAAGATAAACAATATTCAGGGATGATACATATTTGGGCTATGAAAATTAGGAAATCTCTAGCGGTCATGGATATCTCTTGGGAGTCTGTATGTAACACACCACAGATTGCAAAAAGAAAACTGAGATCCTGGTACTGGATAAAAAACGAAGAACGTCGAATGACAATGTCATCTTCGCTTAATTTAGGCTTGACATGTAATACTCTTGACAAGCTGCCCAAATACTTAACAAGATTTCCGTCAAGATACCATCGCAACAAATTTTTAAGATTTCGGCTAAATTTGTATGAAACTAAAGAGATAATGTACCTGAGACACTACAAAGAGATAGATAATAATAAATGTAGGCTCTGTAAAAACGAAGTAGAATCACTTAAACATCTAGTCTCTGATTGTGACCAGGTGGCGACTCAGCGTGCATTTTTCTTTAAACATCTAACAACTGTCCAACCAACGGACCATTTGTGGTGCATGCTGGTAGCTGGAAATAATGTTAAATCAATTTGTGCAGTGGTAGATTTTCTCGACAACATCTTGGAGAAAGCCTTGTGCTGAAAACAAACTTTTCATCTGAAAGAGCCGGAAGAAAACAATGAACCTATAAGAGAGCTAATTGATGACAAAGAAAGATGATGAAATTTTGTATGAATTTTTGTAATTGAAGTTGTGTAAATAACTAATTGTTACAAGTAAAAAAAAAAAAAAAAAAAAAAAAATAATTGTATAATAATAATAATAATTAATTTAGCATCTACATAGCGCCACGAACCCTCAGGTATCTGAGCGCTGCTTATTATTACCCACGGTGTGTGGTGCTCATTTGTCGACCTCAGAAGGACGAAAGGCTGAGTTTGGCCCTGCTGGGATTCAGACCTGCATCAGCAGGCTTTGCAAGCACTCTATCGGACCGGCTGAGGGTACCCTTTAAATTCAGTCTCTATCTCACTCCCTTCTGCTGTCCTCACCTCTTGCCTTTCCCCTACCTCAGTATCCCACCTATTTCTGTCCTGCTTGTTCTCTCTTCTCCACCTCCCCCTGTCCATGTCTTCCTTCTCTATCATTTACCACTTTGTGTCCAAACCCAGCTCGAAGGCTTCAGGAGCCCCTACCCCCTTCCTTCCACGCCATTCGGAAAGAATGTAAACACAATTCTTCCGATATAGCCACGTCATCATCACTGCCAAAATCTGCCTGCCAATTGTACCCTTCTCTCAGACTTGTGCACATAAAAACCCCCGAAAGCCACCTGGGTAATTACTGGGTAATCCGCCGGCCCCTCCAACACCCTCCCTGTGACAGGTCTTGGCCAGACCCTGGACTGACCCATTCTCACTGAGACCCAGCTCCCTCCCAAAGTCATACCCTCCTTTCAGGACCGGATGTCCATCACAGACAAGCAAAATGCAGCCCACTGCTGGCATCTGGGATCATGTAAAACATGTCTCCCCAGATCTGGGAGAGCCGGTTGAACCCTTCATTATTTTAGTGTGGCTTGAGTGCTTTAAAGGTGTCGTGCTGTGGAAGCCAAGATTGGCACCAAGCCCATTAGGATGTGGGGTTAAGCCCTTAACCACAAGCCCACCCCAGCATCACATCAGGATGGCTGTGAAATTACTTGGTTTGGATTGTACTCTCCAAGAAATCAGGACCATTAAAGTAAAGCTTTGAGTTTTAAAAAGTGTTCATCTTTTATACTGTTCTTGCAAAATGATAGTAATGGCTCCTCCCTTGGATTATTTTCTAGGTGTTATGATTCGCCTTCTTGGAGGCAAATGTTGATGTGAGGTGGGGAGGTGAGACCAATCCCACACCGGCGCACCGCCCTCCTCTGACGGGATCCCACAGTCAACAACATGTCATTTCCAGCACTGGATTGGCCAGAAACTTGTTTTCACACAACCAACCAACCCCAACCGGCCATCCACTAACATCTCTTGCCCTTTCCCACTTCTCTAGAGTTCTGGGGTTCCCAGTCGCTGCGACACCACCTCTGCACCCTGCTATGCTGTAAGAGTTGTCATCATGGAGCAAATGGTGTCTCGTTTTAAGACCTTCGCTCTCACTGCTGACTTGTAGTGCTTAGAAGTAGCCTGTGAGAGTCACAGGCAGTATACATAGAACCTACAGCATGGCGCACCATAACTCTTTCTTCACCCTCTTTGGGACGTGGCTGTGTGTTCATGACAAAGGCCAGCTCCATCTCGACACAATATTCTATAGATGTTCACATGCAAACTAGCTCACTGTGTCCAGTTTCAGGAATAGGACAAAGCTTTTAGCAGAGTTCCTCAACCCATCTCCCCCACCCACTAACCCACATAATAATAAAAGTGAAACATCTTCCAGGGGAGCTGGACTTACAAATAGCCATCAAATATGTGGGTGATTTCACATCTCCCCAGTAATAGTCTGAATAAGGCACTAGGCTTGGCACACCTCACAACAAAACCTATTACATTAATAGAGAGTAACCATGGGCAGGCACCTCTGTTAATTTAGAAAGCTTGCTTTTCTTCACAAATGATGCCTGCCATGTGCAGGTATGCAATAGTCGAATTAAATGTCACCTTGCCATGCTGTGGAGCGTTTAGCATAGAGCCCAAATGGAAGGAAGCCTCATGTTTTAAGTCCTCTGCTAATCGGACATGTTTTGCTTCGCTCACATTGACAGCCAATTGAGTTGAAACAGATTTCTGTTTAGCTGTAAGTGATATTCAGGGCTAAAATGGAGAAGTGTGCTTTAACTTCACAAAGAACAGTTCCAGAATGACGAAAATGGTTGCAAAAATGAGTGGAGCTGTTAACAGTGAAAAATAAAAGTAGTGGAACACCGCTCCCGCCCACTCCCGCTCACTTCGACCACTGGCTGTTCCTATAAAGCCGGGGACGGTGCGAGTGTTTCCCTTCATCCCTTTACCTTGGTGCCTGCATGAGCACATTACTCTTGTGCTTTATTTCTACATTCTGTTGCGGGTGCGGAGAAACGAAATGCTAGAATTTGACAGATGCTCAATGCCTCTGGTCTCTTACTGTCGTAGTGGGTGTGCAGAGGTTTTTTTTAAAATATGTTTCGTTGCAATTTCATGTCTGTTAGATCTTAACTCAAAATGTAAGTTCTTGTTTCTCGCGCTTTTACTAGCGTGATGCAGTTTTCCCATCTGCCCCAGTGCAGCGGCCAGCGTGTGTACAGTGCCCTGGCTGTTCACTCTGCTTGGTGCGTGCTCAAATAACATTACATTAATAATAACACACATTGTGCCTAGCCCAGCCAGCCCAACCAAGTGAAGGACAGGTGGGGGGCCCCCTCCAAGGATCCCAGGATGGGGGCCCGGGGCACGTGCCCCGTTTGCCCTCCCATAAAGACTTCTCTGAATCACACCCAAGCAGGACTCACTGTCTGTTCCCAATCGCACCCAAGCAGGATGAACTGCCTGTGCCCAATCAAACCCAAGCGGGACGCACCACCTGTTCCCAATCATACCCAAGCAGGATACACTGCCTGTTCCCAATCACACCTAAGCAGGACGCACTCAATAATACACCCAAGCAGGACTCACTGCCTGTGCCCCTGTGCCCAATCACACCTGAGCGGGATTCTCTGCCTGTTCCCAATCACATCCAAGCATAACGCACTGCCTGTTCCAAGCAGGATTTACCGCCTGTTCCCAATCACACCCAAGCAGGACGCACTGCCTGTGCCCAGTCACACCCAAGCAGGACGCACTGCCTGTTCCCAATCATACCCAAGCAGGACGCACTCAATCACACCCAAGCAGGATGTACTGCCCGACACCCGAGCAGGACACACTGGCTGTACCCAATCACACCCAAGCAGGACCCATTGCCCGTTCCCAATGTTATGCTATGTTATGTTAAACAAATTTATAGAGCGCACAAACACCCTTGGGTACTCTGGCGTTGGAATGAATACAAAGCTGGTAGGCGACAATTTTAAAACACCCAGGTTTTGAGCAAACACCGGAAGGTAAGGTGGTCAACTGTTATCCACAATGCCAGAGGAATGGCATTCCAGGCCTTAGCAGCTGCCACTGAAAAGACATGGCCGCCGGTATGGGTATGTCTAAACCGGGGAACTTTGACCAGGCAGGTAGAGTGAGAGCAGAGACACTGTGTTGGTGCATAGTAGGGGAACTTTTCTTGAATATATTCTGGCCCAGGGCCGTTGAAGGCCTGATGTACCATACACAAGGATTTGAACAGTATCCTCTTGTCCACCGGGAGCCAGTGAAGCTGCCTCAGCAGGGGGCTAATGTGGGCTCCCAGAGGAGGCCGCAGAATAGCTCTGACAGCAGCGTTCTGCAGTAACTGTAATCAATGGATCACAAAACGGGGCTGGGCAAGATACAGTGAGTTGCAATAGTATAGACCACTTAAGACAAGTGCTTCTACCACCGGAGCCTGACATTCTTTCAGCAGAAAAGGAAGGACTTTCCTAAGTATGCACAGTTTAAAATGTCTGCTCTTACAAACTGCTGCTACCTGGGCGTCCATCGCAAGAGAGGAGGAGATAACAACCCCCAAGTTGTTTATGGATGTCACAGGGACCGGGAGGGGGCCAAGAGAGGTCGGCCAGCAATCATTGGTCCAATAGAGAAGAGGCGAGGTGGTACCAACCACTAATACCTCTGTCTTGCTACCATTTAATTTGAGCCAATTAGATGACATCCATTCCCTGACCTCCTGAAGACAGAACCTAAACCAACTAGCCGTATTGGCATGATTAAGGTGTTCCACTTCCCACCGAAGCAGGATGCACTGCCTGGTCCCAATCACACCCAAGCGGGATGCACTGCCTGTGCCCAAACACACCCAAGCGGGATGCACTGCCAGTGCCCAATCACACCCAAGCAGGACGCACTGCCCGTTCCCAGTCACACACAAGCGGGACCCACTGCCTGTTCCCAATCACACCCAAGCAGGATGCACTGCCTGTGCCCAATCACACCCAAGCAGGACGCACTGCCCGGGCCCAATCACACCCAAACAGGATGCACTGCCTGTGCCCAATCACACCCAAGCGGGACGCACCACCTGTTCCCAATCACACCCAAGCAGGATGCACTGCCTGTTCCCAATCACACCCAAGCAGGACGCACTCAATCACAGCCAAGCAGGATGCACTGCCTGTTCCCAATCACACCCAAGCAGGACGCACCGCCTGTTCCAAGCAGGACTCACTGTCTGTTCCCAATCGCACCCAAGCAGGACGCACTGCCTGTGTCCAATCAAACCCAAGCAGGACACACTGCCTGTTCCCAATCACACCCAAGCAGGATGCACTCAATCACACTGAAGCAGGACACACTGCCTGTTCCCAATCACACCCACGCAGGAGGCACTGCTTGTTCCAAGCAGGACTTACTGCCTGTTCCCAATCACACCCAAGCAGGATGCACTGCCTGTGCCCAATAACACCCAAGCAGGACGCACTGCCTGTGCCCAATCAAACCCAAGCAGGACGCACTGCCTGTGCCCAATCAAACCCAAGCAGGACGCACTGTCTGTTCCCAATCACACCCAAGCGGGATGCACTACCTGTGCCCAATCACACCCAAGCGGGACACACTGCCCATGCCCAATCACACCCAAGCAGGATGCACTGCCTCTGCCCAATCACACCCAAGCAGGATGCACTGCCCTTTCCAAGTCACACCCAAGCGGGACGCACTGCCTGTTCCCAATCACACCCAAGAGGGATGCACTGCCCATACTCAATCACGCACAAGCATGGCGCACTGCGTTTTCCCAATCAGACCCAAGCAGGACACACTGCCTGTGCCCAATCACACCCAAGCAGGAAGCACAGCCTGTTCCCAATCTCACTCAAGCTGGACGCACTGCCTGTGTCCAATCACACACAAGCGGGGACGCACTGCCCGTGCCCAGTCAAACCCAAGCAGGACGCACTGCCTGCTCCCAATCACACCCAAGCAGGACATATGCCTGTTCCCAATCACACCCAAGCAGGACAAATTGCCTGCGCCCAATCTCACCCAATCAGGATGCACTGCCCGTTCCCAATCACAACCAAGCGGGACGCACTGCCTGTGCCCAATCACACCTAAGCGGGACGCACTGCCTGCGCCCAATCACACCCAAGCAGGACGCACTACCCGTTCCCAATCATACCCAAGCTGGACGCACTGCCTGCGCCCAATCACACCCAAGCAGGACGCACTACCCGTTCCCAATCACACCCAAGCGGGACGCACTGCCCGTTCCCAATCACACCCAAGCGGAATGCACTGCCCATGCCCAATCACACCCAAGCGGGATGCACTGCCTGTTCCCAGTCACACCCAAGCAGGGAGCACTGCCTGTTCCCAATCACACTCAAGCAGGGAGCACTGTCTGTGCCCAATCACGCACAAGCATGGCGCACTGCGTTTTCCCAATCAGACCCAAGCAGGACACACTGCCTGTGCCCAATCACACCCAAGCAGGACGCACTGCCTGTGCCCAATCACACCCAACCAGGATGCACTGTCTGTTCCCAGTCACACCCAAGCAAGGCGCACTGCCTGTTCCCAATCACACCCAAGCAGGACGCACTGCCTGTGCCCAATCACACCCAAGCAAGACGCACTGTCTGTTCCCAGTCACACCCAGGCAAGACGCACTTCCTGTTCTCAATCACACCCAAGCAGGGCACACTGCCTGTTTCCAATCTCACCCAAGCAGGACGCACTGCCTGTTCCCAATCATACCCAAGCAGGAGGCACTGCCTGTTCCAATGACACCCAAGCAGGATGCACTGTCTGTGCCCAGTCACGCCAAGCAGGACGCACTTTCTGTGCCCAATCACACCCAAGCAGGATGCACAGCCTGTTTCCAATCACACCCAAGCAGTACGCACTGCCTGTTCCCAATCACACCCAAGCGGGACACATTTCCTGTGCCCAATCACTGCTAAGGGGGATGCACAGCCTGTTTCCAATCACAGCCAAGCAGGATGCACTGCCCGTGCCCAATCACACCCAAGCAGGACGCACTGCCGGTTCCCGATCACACCCAAGCAGGACACACTGCCTGGGCGTCTGTTGAGAGGGTGTTAAAGGCCTGTTGCTGTTGTTTTCTCGATGGGAAGTACTTTATGCACACTTTCATGTGTCAAAACAAGGACTCCAACTAGATGACTATCACACAGGTGACTGTAAGTCTGAAAGAAGCACAACCTGTGGTCCTTTGCAAAGATCTCAAGTTGTGCTCTGTTAGTTGTGATGTGAATCTAATATTTAGGACTCCATACTGCATTCTGGTACATGTGGTTCTGCATTCATATGGACCTCATCACGAGTTGGGCGGTATCCCGGCTGTAATACTGCCCAACTGTAATAGAGTTTGCGCCAACCGGTCTGGCGGTATTACTTCCAGATCACGGGTTGGGCGTTAATGGTAAATCCCCGTTCCCCTTGGAAGCAGGTGTTCTAAAGTCAGAAGCAAGCTCTGTACCCTCACCACACTTAAAGACCATGGAGTATGAAACTGTTGCTGGTCCATAAGCCTGCCTCTCTGCCAGTCACCCTGTGCCTAGGACCTCACCATGCTGCATGTCCCCTGAAGGTGTGTGCCAGCCTGCCCCGGCACCCGAGAAGCAGACTGGCATTGGCCCTCGAGACCCTGGAGTGGGACTCTCAGCTCCTGGATTCCAGAACAGCTGAGATCTCTGTTGTTAACGATGACCCGTTACCAACTGTGATTCGAGTGTGCTGCAACACTGAGTGATTGAGCAGGACCGGTTGACGCTGCCCCTTGTCAACCATTGTTCATCGAACCACCGTCCACTGTTTCAACTCATTCGCTACTGCACTGTTTCAGGAAAAGTGTAGAGAAGGAGTCAAGTACCCCCATCTCAATCGACCTGCCCCTTTACCTGTATGCTGGAAACCAGAGTATTAGAAGCATACAGAACAGATGAACCGACAAAGAGCAGAATATGGACTCAGTCCAGTGCCAGTGAAAGGACCAGTACCTAAGAGAATCTGGGAGCCAAGGTACCTGTTGAGAAAACCTTATCTGCTTACAAAGAAATATGATGGCCATCTGAACGAGATCCCTGAAGAAGCAGAACCAATAAACTGCAAGGATGAATGATAGTATTACTAGCCATTACTAGCCATTGCCAAGTATATGTTATATGGAGCAGAAGACGAAGTACATAAAAGGATGCAGTGATCGGAGAATGCGGATATTCCATAAGACATCCAAAAGGAATAAGGATAAGTGACATCTTGGGCTCAAGGTGAAGAAACATATGCCATAGAAACAGATGAAGATATTAAATTATTTTACACATGTATAGATGCAGAAGAAACGCAAGCAGCAAAGTAATCGTGAAGCTAGCTCGAAGCTTATGGTAAAATAGATTGCGGCAAGCGCAAACGTATACATACATAGGAATGAGAGAATTATGGATGTTTTCCACTAAACATATTAAAGCAGGTTGGACATTAGCAAAAAGGCCTTAGTTCAGTGTGTCGCAGGTAAAAAAGCAGACATTAAATTACAGAAGCAGAGCTCAGAGAGGCGAGGTTGGATGAGCCTCAAGAAGCCAAGGTCTTATCAAACTGGAGTAAACTGACTTTGGATACAAAATCGTGTGAAAGAACACACCTCCTGTCCAGAAGTAGTGAACATAACAGGGAAGGCATCAGAGGTCTATTGGAATAAAATATTAAATACACAAAAAGGCTTGATTTTATGGTCTCTTGTCACATGGAAGCATGAAGTTGGACAAACAAGATGGTCGCACCTATGCATGGAGGCAGACTGTGCTGCTCACTCCCTCATTTTCTCAGAGCTAAGAACACTCTCTAGAACAAAGTTCAAAGGCCTAATTGACAGTAGACCACTGAGGTGATAATGGATTGATATGCTAATTGTTGGGAAGCTAAGGTTAAGGCGACCTCACCAGCACCTGGACGGCCAGGCTGCAGCCTGCTAAACGTATGTGGAAAAGTACTGAAGATGGATAGAGTGCCAACCAATTGTAGAGGACCTACCTATTCAGGGGTCCTATAGTGTGTAAACCAATGGGACGTTGAGTATTTAGTGACGTTCATAGTGGTAATTTTTAGAGGAGGGCTTAGTTGCCCACATGATGTTAAGTAACCAATCACATAGTTACACTTTTCTAGACTAGTATGGATCGTATACTTAGATGTTCACTCAGAGCCAATCACCCATGCTTATACGTTTTTGTAGTTTGCCACGTAGGATGACGTTGGTAGTGGCGTAGGTAAACATCATTGATGACAGATTTGGCTATAGAAGTACAGTTTTTTCTTAAATGCTTTGAGTTTTTAGATCAAGTGTTTGCGTTGATGTTCGTTATGCTCCCTGTTTTAGATAATTGACATTAAAACAGTCTTCTTTTTGTCAACTTTCTGAGTCGGCTCCATTATTTGGTGTATGAGTGAGATCTGCATCCCCATCCATCTCAAGGGTAATTGCTGCTCATCAAAGGGGCTGGACTATCCAGTTCACTTGGTAGCAGAGAGAGGATGGTTTAAGAACCATCAATCTAAGTAAACTTTAGAGTTTCTGTAATTTCGTACAACCTTTGGATTCGGCTAAAAGAACATGAAGCTCCCCATAGATAGTGGTTAGTGTAAAGCCAAAGAAGTGTCTTGCAAGATCAGGTGTGACGGGTCCCTTAATTTCAGATAGAATCCCCTCCCACGTCTACGCGAAGCGGATCGATCGGAAGGTTGAAGAGGCAATAAAAAAGCAGACGATCCCGAGAGTCAGAAGAGGAAAAGATGATATCAGCGAGTAAAAAACTGAGTGAGCTGACAAAAGCATGGGTAATGAATGAAGAAAAAAGAGAATAACAGAGGGAGGCGGGATAAAATATAACGTGAGAGTAAGTGTATAATATATGTGGAGAATAAAATACTGACTCGAGTGTGGCCGAGCAATGATATAAATTGTGAGAGTGGCCACGCTAAGAGAATACGCATTGGCCTGCATGTTTTATGACGTAACAGAAGAAGTTTGAACCCAAAGTTCTATAGCGGAATACTAGGAGACGATCACTGTTAAAGACGGGACCAAGGGGTCAACTTAAACTCTCCAGTCAGAGTATTTTTAGAGGGCTAGCGACCATTAAGAAGAGAATTATAGGAAATGTACGTAACCGGTTGAGTCTGTCTGTTGGTTTTATGAACAATGACGTCATAAGGGGAAAGTAGTAGTTGTTTGACTAGAACTGAACCTGATGGTTATTTTTAGAAAGATTAAAGTATCAATTGTGATTAGCAGGATTGGAGCTTGCGACGATTGGTGCTCGCTCATACTATTTTATTTTTCTGGAACGTGTTTTTAAGTCTGTGATTAAAAATAAACAAGTGTTATATTAAGGTAAGAGTAGACGAGTCAAAAATGGAGGATATTACGCCACTTGTGCATGTCTGTAAGCAGTTACCGAAACATGCACCTAAACTTAAACAGTATAGTGCAGAATGGGTTAAGGGAACCGCAGATAAAATGTTTATGCCGTGAACACAGGTAGGTTCGCTGTCGAAGGCAGTTTTGCAGCAAATGATGACATATCTGCATGCAGCATACATAGGGAAGAAGCTAGAGAAGTGATTAGCTAGTTTAGAGCTTTGGAAGATGTATGAACAAGAGAAAGATGAGGAGCCTCCTATGGATTGGATACTTAACATATGCAGAGAGGGGGGTGAGGAGCCGTCTGCTCCTCCCGCCCCAGCTGAAACAGGAGACGGGAGTAAGAAAGACGATGGATTATATCCATTAAGGGAGCTTAAAGCAGCAACAGGATATAGTAACCTGACATATGAATCACCTGTGCAAAGCAGTAATGAGAGCACAGAGAGAATTACTGAGAAAGATTTCATCTCTAAGGTCCCAAAGGGCATGGAGAGACGCGATAAGGAAAGGAGTGATCAAGCAAGTATATCTCTAGATATAGGAAGAGAGATAAAACAATGGAAAGGAGAAAGAGAGAAGGCTGATAAGACAGCGCTTTTACAGAATGAATGGATGGGTGGTCAGATTTTATTAAAACTTGATGGTAAGAGCATTGAGGTCGTAAGACAACGGGAAGATCACGACAAAAAAGATAAGGAAAGAGAAGAACGATTGAAAGACGAAGGAGCGAAAAGAAAGGATAGGCAAAGACAAGAGCAATTATACCGAGAAGAACAGTCGAGAAGACAAGAGAGAGCAAAAGATCAAAGAAAAGGCGATAATAGACAGAGAGCGATCGATGAACAGGAAAGGTTACAACAAAAAAGAATAGAAGCAGAGGAACAGAAAATAAGGGATAAAAGAATACAAAGACGAAAGGATGAGGAGGTACGCAGGGCAAATGAGAGAAGGGATATGAAGAAAAAAGAAGAAGACAGAGTAGGAGAGGAAGCGAGGAAACTAAGAGAATTTGATGATGATATGGAATGAAAAAGAAGGCAGAGAGCACATGATCTCGATTGCCTGGAGAAGGAAATAAGAGATCCAGAGCCAGAAGTAGCATGGGACGATATAGAGGAATTTTATCCAGAGTACGAGTCGTTACCGGGCCCGTCTGGAGTAAATCTAGAAGAAGAGTTTAACTCGAGGAGCATTTGTCATGTTCTGTACGGTAGATCCTTATCCTGGGAAGTACTTCAACATGGCGGCCATATCTGGCGATCATAGCACACACAACAGTCTAGATGTTCTATCCCAGAACACATTGCAGCTCACTGACATCACATCCTCCCAAGCAGCTTATCAACAGAATCCTCCAAGAGTCCAGTGCGTTGCTACTCTCATAGGAGTATACAAGCGCTACGTGAGTTAGTTTCAGTTTACCTATCCTTGCTTCCTTATTCCTGACTCCTTCTGACACTCTCTTACCTCGCTATTCTCCCTTCTATTCTTGATCTGCAGACCGCTACGGCAGGACGGGAAAAGACGTTACCAGACTTTGGACGAGTTAAACCACGCCCCTTAGGAGCGCGGTTCCAGCCCAGTTTCTATTTTGTTCGGAATGCAGATCCTCGCCCTCCACGAGGTATTCCGTATGCTTTATATTAATCCTTCTTCCATCGGCAGTCTAGGGATTTCCGTAATCGGTTGTTCCCTTTTCATGTTTTCATTCTAGCGCGGTTACCTACCTAAACACCCCAGGCTAACTGCCACTCCCCCGTGAGCAGTCTCCGGGAGGCTTCCTTTGTTTACAAACTGGTAGGCTTTATATTTTGTGGTTTTGCTACTATTGTTTAGTGATCTTTAGCTATTTCTCCCTCTACCCTTTCTTTTCTATTCTACTGTTTTCCTTAGCCCATCGATTCAGTACTTCTGGGAACTCCAGGTTACCTCTCCCTTCCTTCACATCGGTTTCCCAGGACACCTCTCTTCCTACTAACTGGGGGTAAGATATAGAACAGAAGATACAAAGGGGGTCTGGCAAACTGATAGACAAGGAAATTATATCCTACCCTAACCTAATCTAACCTTATCTTCTTAGCCAGAACTTAGTCTCAATTGCTAAGAAGCTCCCAACCACAGAAGGCGGAGTTGCATCCCGCGCTGGAACATCTCGGGGAGACAACGCTCTCTAGCAGCTCTCCGCAGGGTTTTTTCCCCTGTGAGGGTTTCCCTGGGAACCTCCCGGGGATCAAGCCTTTGAGCAGGACTCCGGAGGGGTTTTCAGGGGAATTCCTAATTTCTGCAGGGAAAGTCAGAGAGATCCATTCCAGGCACTCACCGGGCCACAGGACATTTCTCTTCGTTCATCCAGCCCAGGTAGGTGATTTTCTGTTTTCCTTCTCTATTCACCTGGAGCAATTGACATTTATATCTAACATTGTATAATCGCTGACAGTTAGCAACGCCTAGAAAAGAAGTCAGCAGTTGCTGACTAGCTCCAAGTGATTAGAGTCGGTTCCAGAGAACCCCCTAAAATGGATCCTCAACAACAGCAGATCCAGCAGCTAATAGCTGCGGTACAATCATTAACTACTGAGGTGCAACAACTTAAGCAGGAAAATAATACCCTACGACAGCACCAACAACAGGCAGCTCAGCAGGTAGCCCAGCAGGCCGTAGCCTCTCGCGTACCTCATTGTTCAGAGGTTCCTCCTGGCCCTTTACCAGGCGGCCAGTTTGATGGGAACCCCCATAAGGTCAAAGAATTCCTAGACTCTTGTGCCGTACAGTTTACGTTCAAGGGGGCATTTTTTCATACCGATCGAGACCGTGTGGGTTACATGTTCTCACAAATGACAGAACCAGCCTTAGCCTGGGCAACCCCTTTGATTACTAGTAATAATTCCATCCTGGACTCTCATACGGCCTTTTGTAACAGCATTCGCACCATGTTCGGCCGACAAGAAATCCGGGTGGCCTCCCAAGAACACCTCCTTGATTTCAAACAAGGAAATCTAGATATACTGACCTATATTACTAAATTTAAGCAGATGGCAAGTGAGACCACCTGGTCCGACGATGCACAGGATACGATCTTTAGGAGAGGGTTATCAGAAGAACTTAAGGACGAAGTGCCCAGAGTATCACGGCCCACCAATCTAACAGAATTCATTGCTCTAGTTCTACAGTTAGGTTACCGTATGAAGGAGAGACTGTTAGAAAGGAGAAAAGGCCAGACTCCTCGATTCGCATCTAACTTCCCTCACTCGCCCAGGACTCAGGCTACAGAAGAACCTATGCAGTTAGGGTCAACTTCAAGAGGGCCTTTAACGCCAGAAGAACGGAATCGCAGAAAGACCTTAGGCTTGTGTATGTACTGTGGCGCTAATACACATACTGTACAGGACTGCCCAATTACACTGCCTAGGCGCTCGGGAAACGCCAGCGCCCGGTCGTAAGAGGAACCACGATCCGGGATCCCACTCTTCAACCGAGTTCCTCACAGTCTTTTCATTCTTCAATGTGTACCAGTCATCCTGATACCAACATGGTAGTGTTAAGGATTTCATTTTCCTTTGGAGATAGAATTTTACAGGATATTCCAGCACTTATCGACAGCGGAGCTGCAGGGAACTTCATTGACGATCACTGGGCTGCTTCGCATGGTATCCCACGCTCCTCAAAGGCAGAATCAATACCAGTGGAAAGCGTTGATGGGAAGCGTTGATGGGAGTCCATTAGTGTCAGGACCTATCAAAGACCAGACCAGCCCTCTGTTGATGTCCATTGCATCTCATCGGGAGAGTCTCACTTTGGATATCATCTGAGCGGCTCATCATCCCATCATCTTGGGTATACTTTGGCTCAAAAAGCACAATCCGTTCATAAACTGGACCGCAGGATCTTTTTTCTTAGGGTCAGAATATTGTCTGACACATTGCATAGAGGATCAACAAAAAGTACTGGTAGACTCAATGTCCACTCTCCAGGGGTCACCAGGGGTTACAACTCTAAACCAGATTGCAAGTCTCCCAGAAGCATACCAACAATACCGAGAGGTATTTGCCGCTACTGAATACAATCAATTACCTCCTCACAGAAGAGATGATTGTACAATTGAGCTGATTCCAAATCAACCTTTACCTTTTGGTCGGATGTACATCCTATCAAATAACGAAAAAGAGGTTTTACGAGACTACCTTAGAACCAATTTAATGAATGGATTGATCACAGAGTCAACCTCACCAGCAGCCGCTTCCCTGTTCTTCGTTGCATAGAAGAACACTGCTGAACTCCGTCCTTGCATAGACTTTCGGGGACTGAATAAGATCACAGTCCCCGATAAGTATCCGATGCCCTTAATCCCTGACATCTTAGAGGCCGTTAAAGCGGCCACCATCTATTCAAAATTAGACTTGAAATGAGCTTACCACCTAATCCGAATAAAATCAGGGGACGAATGGAAAATGGCATTTCGAACCCCTTTTGGCCACTTCCAATATAGAGTGATGCCTTTTGGCCTTTCAAACGCTCCTGGTATCTTCCAACAATTTATGGACCATCTGTTCGCCGACCTCCTCCTTCACAACGTCGTTGTCTATTTAGATGACATTTTAGTCTATTCCAACACAGCCCAGGAACATGAAAAACATGTTGAAGAGGTTCTACGGCGACTCCAGCAGAATCATTTATACTGCAAGCTGGAAAAGTGCTCTTTCCACCAGCCCCAGGTTACTTATTTGGGGTATGTTCTATCCGCAAAGGGAATAGCCATCGACCCGGAGAAGGTGTCCGCTGTTCAGGACTGGCCAACGCCTGCCTCCTGCAAAGACATTCAATGTTTTGTGGGGTTTTCGAACTTCTACCGACGGTTTATACCTGACTTTTCCAGACTAACACAGCCTTTGACGAATATTCTGAAGAAAGGAGTCCCTTTTCTTTGGACAGAAACAACAGATAAAGCCTTTAAGAGGCTTAAGGAGCTTTTTACCTCAGCACCAGTGTTGTTAACCCCTGATCAGAACCGTCGGTTCATTGTGGAAACCGACGCCTCACAATATGCTCTAGGGGCTGTCTTGCTTCAAATAGACAACTCAGATCTTGAACGACCTGTAGCGTACCTGTCCAAAACCCTTGCTCCGGCAGAGCTAAACTATACAGTACTGGAGAAAGAGTTATTGGCAATCAAACGAGCATTCGAAGAATGGCGCCATCTACTACTGGGAGCCAAGTTTCCGGTAGAAGTCCGGACAGATCATCATAACCTCAGGATCCTACAATATGCCCAAACATGTAACAGCCGTCAAGCCAGATGGGCTCATTTCTTTTCTCCATTTCGAATCACGTTCACATTCATCCCAGGAAAGGAAAATCTAAAGGCCGATGCTCTATCCCGTAAGGAACAGCTTCCGAACAACCCTTTCAGGTCTGAACCCATCTTTCCTTGTATGGCTCTGGGACTGCACACTGTGCCCGATTTTCCCTCACGTCTGAAATCACAATCTTGTCCAACTGTTAAGAAAGAACTACCACGGGCTACACAACTGGCGTTAACTTTGGAAGACGGTTGCTATTTCTTTGGACACAGGGCTTATATTCCGACACGAACACTTCAGGATGAAGTTCTCAATATGTGCCACAGTTCAAAAGCAGCTGGACATAGGGGCTTTGCCTCCACCCAAGAATTGGTTTCTCGTTTCTTTTGGTGGCCATCATTGAGAAAGGACATAAAAGAATATGTTAAATCATGCCCCATATGTCTCCAAACTAAAACGTCTCGGCAAGCCCCTCTAGGTCAAGATGCCTTTGCCCACACGACCGTGGCAAATAATATCCACAGACTTCATAGTGGACCTACCACCATCACAAGGATGCTCGGCCCTAATGGTAACAATAGATACTTTTACTAAGATGGCACATTTCATTCCACTTGCCGGAGTGCCTTCTGCTGCCTTGATGGCTCGCATCTTCATCAACCACATATTCACCTTACATGGCTTACCAGAGACAATCATTTCGGGCAGAGGTTCACAATATACTTCACAGTATTGGAAACTTGTCTGCCGTCATCTTGGAATCTCACAGGCTCTCAGTTCAGGCTATCACCCCCAATCCAACGTCCAGACAGAAAGGCTCAAGCAAACCTTGGAAGGATACCTCAGGAGCTATGTCTCCACGGCTCAGGATGATTGGAAGGATCTATTACCTTTAGCCGAGTTCGCTTATAACAACTCTTTTCACTCGGCAATCTGTACTTCTCCATTCCATTGCTCCTATGGGTTCAACCCATCATCCTTTCCCACCTTGAAGAAGTCTGAGTCCAAATTTCCAGATGTAGATTGCCTGATGGACCAAATCCGGCAGGGTCATCGCACAGCTATCACTGCGCTTCGACAGTCCCAGGAAAGAACAAAGCATTTTGCGGACCGTCACTGGTCTCCAGCCCCGATAATCAAACCAGGAGATTGGGTTTGGCTGTCATCGCGTTTTCTCCCTCGGCATCTAGTGCCGTCCAAACTTTCTCCCCGATATTTTGGGCCATTCCAGGTGATCGCAACGATAGGATCAGTTTCCTTCAAACTCCGTCTACCGAGCACCTGGGCTCGCATCCATCCGGTGTTTCACGTATCTCAATTAAAACCAGACAATCGGAGTTCCTTTCTCCCAAAAACCTCTACTCGTCCTCCACCAGTTATGGTCGCATCCGGACCAGAATTCGAGGTCAAAGAGATATGTGACTCACGGTATCACCGGGGTCATTTACAATATCTTATAGACTGGAAAGGCTACACACCCGTGGATCGGAGTTGGGAACCTGAATCAGCTGTACACGCGCCCAAATTAGTAAAAAAAGTTTCATCTATTGCATCCGGACAAGCCAGGAGGGAGCGGCCCTAAGAAGGGGCATACTGTCATGTTCTGTACGGCAGATCCTTATCCTGGGAAGTACTTCAACATGGCCGCCATATCTGGTGATCATAGCACACACAACAGTCTAGATGTTCTATCCCAGAACACATTGCAGCTCACTGACGTCACATCCTCCCAAGCAGCTTATCAACAGAATCCTCCAAGAGTCCAGTGCGTTGCTACTCTCATAGGAGTATACAAGCGCTACATGAGTTAGTTTCAGTTTACCTATCCTTGCTTCCTTATTCCTGACTCCTTTTGACGCTCTCTTACCTCGCTATTCTCCCTTCTATTCTTGATCTGCAGACCGCTACAGCAGTACGGGAAAAGACGTTACCAGACTTCGGACGAGTTAAACCACGCCCCCTAGGAGCGCGGTTCCAGCCCAGTTTCTCTTTTGTTCGGAATGCAGATCCTCGCCCTCCACGAGGTATTCCATACGCTTTATATTAATCCTTCTTCCATCGGCAGTCTAGGGATTTCCGTAATCGGTTGTTCCCTTTTCATGTTTTCATTCTAGCGCGGTTACCTACCTCAAAACCCCAGGCTAAATGCCACTCCCCCGTGAGCAGTCTCCGGGAGGCTTCCTTTGTTTACAAACTGGTAGGCTTTATATTTTGTGGTTTTGCTACTATTGTTTAGTGATCTTTAGCTATTTCTCCCTCTACCCTTTCTTTTCTATTCTACTGTTTTCCTTAGCCCATCAATTCAGTACTTCTGGGAACTCCAGGTTACCTCTCCCTTCCTTCACATCGATTTCACAGGACGCCTCTCTTCCTACTAACTGGGGGTAAGATATAGAACAGAAGATACAAAGGGGGTCTGGCAAACTGATAGACAAGGAAATTATATCCTACTCTAACCTAATCTAACCTTATATTCTTAGCCAGAACTTAGTCTCAATTGCTAAGAAGCTCCCAACCACAGAAGGCGGAATTGCATCCCGCGCTGGAACATCTCGGGGAGACAACGCTCTCTAGCAGCTCTCCGCAGGGTTTTTTCCCCCGTGAGGGTTTCCCTGGGAACCTCCGGGGATCAAGCCTTTGAGCAGGACTCGGGAGGGATTTTCAGGGGAATTCCTAATTTCTGCAGAGAAAGTCAGAGAGATCCATTCCAGGCACTCACCGGGCCACAGGACATTTCCCTTCGTTCATCCAGCCCAGGTAGGTGATTTTCTGTTTTCCTTCTCTATTCACCTGGAGCAATTGACATTTATATCTAACATTGTATAATCGCTGACAGCATTGGGGAAGCAATCAATAAAGTATATCATGAAACGAAAGCCCAGAAAGAGATAAAGGGTAAGAAAAAAATGATTGGCTCGGGAGTACTCAGTTGTATGACACATAGGGAGCCTCATGTAGTACGAGGCCAAAGGAGCTGTCTCTAGATAGACTGACTCTGAGCAGAGATGATGATGATGAGAGAAGTTGCACAATTTGGGCACAGGACATGTCAGACGAAGACAGACACCTTCCATGGGGAAGGAAGAAGGGACATATGCAGCCCTGAGGGATGTTTTTCAATGGAGAAAACAGTCAGATGGTCAGATTTAAATGCCCCTGTAACCGGGGCGCCAGAGCCACTGGCGCAGTCAGATCAATTTAAGGTGCAATTCCACAGTGAGAGGAGAGAATCGCTGCCTTATGTGAGAAGATTAAGATTGCTACCTGGTAGAAGGCGATGTGGTAATATTCTTCCTGCATTGGATAGACACATGATGAGAGGTGAGAATGAGTTTGGGGCTTCGCAGTTTCCCTTATTGGAAAAAGGAGGGGCCAGACCACAATATATACCATGGCCCCAGATGGATAAGGATAACTTAAGGTGTAAGTTCCCGAGATTAACTTCGGGCACTGGGAAATGGATACATGAGTTAGAGAAAATGATGGAAGGAAACACGTTAGCCATAGGGGACATTAAAGGTTTCCTTATCACCCTACTTGGTGAGAGAGCTGATGACGTATGGACGAGGACAGGGTACCCTGGTGTGACTATAGTTAACACTGCTCATGATGGAGCACCATTCAATAACTGTAGGGCAGCGGTCTGGAAGGCACTCAGAGTACTATATCCAGACACGTCTGATATGGGAGCCATATCGACAAAAAGATGAAGGATGGAGGTGATCCGTTGCTTTACATTCAACATTTTCAGGAATCTTGGGCTTTGGAAATGCACGAGTGTAGAGGAGGAGCCAAGTACCCCACTCCATCTGCCCCGCCTACATTACCTGAAATGCATGAACCAAAGTACGTGACGTACACTGAATAGGTAGGACAGCAAAGAGAAGAGTGTGGACTCTGTGCAGTACCCATAAGAATACCTATACCTAAGAGAATATGGGAGGTAAAGTACCCATTGAGGAAACCATACTTGCATCCAAGACAATATGATGGCCATTTGAACGAGATTCCTGAAGAAGCAAAGAAACTAAATGACAAGGGTGAATGGTGACCTCATACAAAGTTGAATTGACACCATATAGAAAGATAACTGGACCAGAGAGGCAGACACTTTATAAAGTACAAGAAGTACCAAGGATATGTGACGTCTTGGGATCAAGATGAAGATACTTAGTTAGTTAAAACGTGTACAGATGCAATGAAACACAAGCAGCAAAGCAATTATGAAGCTAGCCACTTGCTTTTAAATAGATTAGACCATAGCAAGTGCCAATATATATCTATATACCTCTATAGATACATATGGACAATTAAAGGGTGAATGTTTCCACTACGTACATAAGCAGTACTGAACAAAGCAAGACAGCCTCATTTCAGTGTCGCAGTTAAGTAAAGCAAAAGAATTAAACAGAATAAAAGTTCAGCTAAGGAGTTTACTGAACCAAGAAAGCCAAGGTATTATCAAACTGGAATTGGCTGAAATTGGATACAATTAACGTGAAAGAATAGACACTCCTGTTCAGGAAGGTCAAGCAAAAACAAAAGACGTCAGAGGACTATTGAAAATAAAATCAAATACACAAAAAGGCTCAATTTCATGGTGTCCAGTCACGTAAGGAAAGAAAGTTGGACAAGCGAGATGATCACACCTACGCACGGAAGACGGCTGGTGCCCATACTCCTTATTATGTTACCTAAAAGAAGGGACACATACATCATTACTAAGACAACATGTTCCCTCAAGCATTCAGAACCTTACTGACAGCCACTTAACCAATGTGGGCTGTGTGTATAAGTAATTAATACTAATTACAAACCATTCACTAAAAAACATATTTTAATTATTTGCTTATCCATAGCACAAGTATCAAAAACGTTAAAAACACATATACACCACATAAAAGTATACAATGTTAAAAAGTAGTTTTTCAACCACACAGAATCAAGTACACATATGCTTGATGCAATCTGCACTAGCAACTTAATTTCTCTTGTTTTCTACTGCGTACTAAAAAGCCCAAGTTATATAAGTTTCTGTCCTTGGTATTGTTAATAACTGGACATTCTTCAGGGGCAGACGTCTGACTTGTGCTTTTTGTAGGCTTTTCTAGTCTTTCCTCTACAATCCTGGTTCCTAAAAATGAGGGTACATACAAACAAACAACACATTACTACATGGGCATTTTTGGTTCTTTTACTGAACCTAGCCATCCCTAATCACCTATAGGGTGCAACAATGTATGCCTTTCTTAATATACATGTGCAGAAAGAACGTGTAACACTGAATGTATTCAGGTTCATTAACAGTTATCATTCTTGTTAATCACCTTGCAAATGGTATAGAGAGTTACCGGTGTCCAGTCAAATGGTCGAAAACAAAGGATCGAATGACCATTTGATCGACAGTCAAATGATCGAGAAAAAAAACGTTGCATTTTTTTTTTTATTTATATATTTTTTTTGTTTGGGTTGGTAAAAAAATGTTTGCAATAAATAAAACCTATAGCAATTCGATTAATGTTGTTCATGCAACGTACATCGTAATGCCCTATAGTGAATGACGTCATCGCGTACAACGTGACGTGGTGATGTGGCGTCATGTCTACAATCAGTAGTCCAAGGTCCACAACTACTACGCTGCCACAATTTGACAGAAAAAGGAACCCATAACGCTAAATCCAAAAATCTCATTATGATCGCTAAGGTAACATCCCCGGATCTATAGTACATTCCTTAAATATAATTCAACACTCTACCATTAGAGCCCCACGGGATATATCAGAATTACAGAGATACATCCTGAAATGTCATGGTAGTGTAAAACCAGTAGAATGTTGATTTAAGAATACATTGTAAACATCACGATGTTCCAAACTGGATCTGTTGAATTATATTTAAGGAAGGTACATTATATTTATGACACAAAGGGTGAAGAAGTAAAATAATGGTTTAATGTTTATCCAACTGTACAAAACGAATTATGGAAATTGAGATACAGGCCTGTACATTTGTGTTTTACCAGCGTGAGGAATTATGTGACCTGGTACTATAGATCCGGGGATGTTACCTTAGCGATCATAATGAGATTTTTGGAATTAGGGTTATGGGTTCCCTTTTCTGTCAAATTGTGGCAGCGTAGTAGTTGTGGACCTTGGACTACTGAGTGTAGACATGACGCCACATCACCACGTCACGTTGTACGCGATGACGTCATTCACTATGGGGCGTTACGATGTACGTTGCTTAAACAACATTAATCAAATTGCTATCCCGATGCTATGATAAATAGTAGGATCCAAGTGTTGTTTCTCGTTTGAGTCTTTTCGACATGATCTTACACATAAGAGACGGGGCGTTAATTGATTAGAGATTTGGGTTGTATGGCAACGCGTTACGTTGGACGCGATGATGTCATTAAATTAGGACGAGACGATTCTCATGCTGGTATTTAAGGACCACACACATGGGTCTTGGTAGGAGCATAGATCCACAGACTGGAGTAATTATATGGTAACGCTGTCCTGCCAATAGAGGTAAGCAAAGGATTGGAGCTTTATTGAAGTATAGTTGATACTTTCTGTACTCGAATTGCGAGTACAAATAACTCTTGAGATAAACAATGATGGGTCTGTTGTTTATCACAGCCCTGACATTTGTTTTCTATTACAGACTTGACATTGGAATACTTTTGACCTATTATGCGGTGGATGACCCTTTTACAGTACACGTGACTGGAAGAGTGGGTGTTTTAGGTCCTGCTTGAATGTATGCAGTTGACCTATATTAAGGTAAGGGCACTAAGGTATATTTGCTAACATTTAGGTAGTTCAGATTTATAAGAAAACTGACAATATTGTGTGTATTTTATTAAAACCTTAGGTGAGGAAAGATCTAGTAATCCACACGTATTGGTTGTGGTACAGTATTGACCTCCTAAAAGAACTTCTAAAGAGAACTTAATAAGCTCCCCTGAAGGTGAGAAAATCCATCCTGTGGACTGAGGTGAAATTTACAGCTCCATACCTATTCCTGCTTGGTCTTTTTGGATGTTAAGAGGAACATGTGTATTTATTAGGTATCTTTGGACATGACACATAAAACTTTGAATAAACGATTTAAGGACTGAATTCAGATATAGGGTAACTCTCTATACCATTTGAAAGATGATTAACAAGAATTATAACTGTTAATGAACTTGAATACATTCAGTGTTACAAGTTCTTTCTGCACATGTATATTAAGAAAGGTATATATTGTTGCACCCTATAGGTGATTAGGGATGGCTGGGTTGAGTAAAAGAACCAAAAATGCCCATGTAGTAATGTGTTGTTTGTTTGTATGTACCCTCATTTATAGGAACCATGATTGTAGAGGAAAGAATAGAAAAGCCTACAAAAAGCAGAAGTCATACGTCTGCCCCTGAAGAATGTCCAGTTATTAACAACACCAAGGACAGAAACTTATATAAGTTGGGCTTTTTAGTACGCAGTAGAAAACAAGAGAAATTAAGTTGCTAGTGCGGTTTGCATCAGGCATATGTGTACTTGATTCTGTGTGGTGGAAAAACTACTTTTTAACATTGTATACTTTTATGTAGTGTATATGTGTTTTTTAACGTTTTTGATACTTGTGCTATGGATAAGCAAATAATTAAAATATGTTTTTTAGTGAATAGTTTGTAACTAGTATTAATTACTTATACACACAGCCCACATTGGTTAGGTGGCTGTCAGTAAGGTTCTGAATGCTTGAGGGAACATGTTGTCTTAGTAATGATGTATGTGTCCCTTCTTTTGGGTAACATAATATATTAAAACTCACTTGGTAGGAGGGACTATCACCATAGTGTGGGGCAAACCCCTGAATGAAATAACTCCCATACTCCTTAAAAATGATCAGAGAACAGTACACCCTCAAGGCCAACTTCAAGGCACTAATTGACACTGGACCATTGAGGTCATGATAGATGATATTTTAATTGGTGGGAATCTGGCGCAAAGGCAAGCTCCCCCGCACCTGGTTGTTCAGTCTGCGTGCTGCTAACGTAGGTAGGAAAAATACTGACGGGGGTTAGAAGCCAACCAATTGTAGGGGACCACGTAGTTGGGGGTCCTCCAGTGTGTGTAGCCAATGGGACATCATACATTTAGTGACGCTCATAGTGGCCATTTTGAAGGGACGGCTTAGTCGCCCCATCTGATGTTAACTATCCAATTACCTCTTTCCGTTACTCCATACAGATGTAGAACCTATGTTTTCTTTTTATTCATTTAGAACCAATCCCACCTCCGATAGGTTTTTGCAGTTTGCAACATAGGATGACGTTGGTAATGATGCAGGTCAAAACGTCGAAGATGACCAGTTATGGGTTTAAGAACCCAGCTTTTGTATGAAGTAGTTATAGTCAGAGTATCGAGCGATTGCTGATGTTCATTGTACTCCCTGTTTTATATACTTGATATTAAAACAGGCAAACGTTTGCTAAACATTTGTGTCATCTGGATTATTGATGTATGAATAAAATCTGCCTGCCCATCTATCTCCAGGGTACCACTACTCATCATAAAGGACTGGACAGAGCCTCCAGTTCACTTGGTAGCATAGATAAGATGGTTAGATAAGATAAACCATCGGCCGTCAACATAAGTACGTTTTCAATTCGGCAATATCGCACAACCTTTGCCTTTCGGCTGCCAGGACGTGAAGCTCCACTTAGAAGTGGTTAGAATAGGTAACTCCTTGTAAGGGAAGGTTTGACGGGACCCCTATTTTCAGATAGAAACCTCTCCCATATCTACACGAAGTGGATCAGAAAGCGGCTCGAAGAGGCCGTAACGAAGGCGGTGATCCCGAGGGTCAGAAGACAAAAACATGCGAACGATGAGTGAATAGACCAAAGAGTGTGGCAAAGGGATGCATGCATAGTGAATAGCGGAGAGTAACGGAGGGAGGCGGGATAAAAGATAATGTTAGAGTAAGAGTGTAATATATATATATATATGTATGTGGCAAATAAGATATTGGCCCTCATTACGACCCTGGCGGAAAGCGACTGACCGGAGCGCCACAGCGTAAATAGCGTTTCCGCCATTGCACGAAGGAGCAAAGTGCGGCCCATTCCGACCCATCGGGCACGAGCACCACGCCACGGCGGAAGTGCAAAGTCCGCGATGGCGGAAATGACCCCAAAACGGCCCACACCGCCGCCGTACGGCGCCCTAGGTGCAATACCGCCACCCCTCTCAGCGGTCACCGCAGTGTGCGCCTACCGGAAAGTACGGTGACCGGAAATATACGGAAACGGAAGTTAAAACATGGGCCCGGAACGGGAAACATCCCGGCGTACACCTATAAAAACACTAAAACCACACAACCACTAAAATCACCACCCTGAAACACACCCCAACCCGTCAACCACCCTAGCGAAACCAAGAAAAATGGGAAAAGTAGCGAAGAAAGCGTGCGACCGCAAGCGGCAGGTCCACTTCTCCCGTGAGGAACTCACCGTGCTAACAGAGACCCTCCAGGAGAATGCTGCCGTCGTCTTCTCCACGCAAATGACCAGAACGGCACTTGCAAACAAGAAGGCCATATGGGCTCTGGTGGCACAGCGGGTAAGTGCGGTGGGGACCGCACCCCGCACCCCACAGCAATGCCGCAAGCGATGGGACGACCTGCGGATACGCGTCCGCAGCATACTCTCTGCCAACCGCAACATTGCCACAGCCACCGGGGGAGGTCCTGAATCACCCATCAAGTTGACCCCCTGGGAAGAAATCTGTGCCTCCACCATCGGAATGGAGAGCATAGAGGGAGTCGGAGGGATGGAGAAAGGAGTGCAGACATCCGAAGAATCAGGTAGGTGGACCAGATAAAACAATGCCAAATCCACACAGTCCATCCATGTGAAGTACCATGCGTCCACATAGTGCAACAGAAACACATGTCCAGGAGAACGTCCACACACATCGGCCTGATAGCGCACGTTAAAACCCACAATAAATACATAAATAATCAAAAACCCCTAAAACACGCACTACACGTGCAGCAGGCACACCCTAACTGCAGGCTGCCAAACAACTGCACCCTCACTCCACACACAAATCAAAGCACCTCCAAGGCCCCGACCCAAATCACCCTCAGGTACCACCCCAAAGCATGTGATACAATGCCATTCCAATTCCCACAGACCCATCAATAACCCTCGCCCTCCTTTACTCCACCACAGGGTCCGATCCAAACGACGAGCTACAGGACACCCCTACCAGCACACCTGCAAAGAGGGCCAAGACCAACGGCCAGAGACCCTCCACCTCAGCTGCACGCATCAAGACACGGCAGCAGCACAAATCAGGTGGCAGCACAGAGGAGGGAACATCAACAGGCACCCCAGCAGCCAGCATGCCCACAACACCACCACCACAGGTCCCCCCAATGGATGCCACAGAAGGCACTGCCTCAGGTGGCAGCAGCACCATAGGCGACACCTCATTGATGGCAGCATGCTCCGACACAGAAAACGGGGATGCCGAAGTCAGATCCATCCATGACCTGTCCCAATCCCCCTGTCTGTCCCATCCCGTACAACATGAGGATACCACGCAGGGGCACCCACAAGACGACGACTGGCCATCCCCCACAAGCCCTGTGGCAAGGCAACATGAGGACAACAGCCCCTCTGCGACACCCCCGCAAATGGCCATGGCCCAGCAGAGGCAACAGTCCCTCGACCAGTTGATCGAACAACAGCAGCAACTGGCCACACTCCTCAAGGACCATGCCGATGAATGTGGGGGCACTAAGGCAGACATAGAAACATCAACTGAGACACTTAGGGCAGAAATGGAGAGAGGCACAGAGACGCTAAGGGCACAAATTGAGAGAAGCACCGAGAGCCTGAGGGGGGAACTGCATGCGACGTCCAAAGACGTATGTGCCGAACTTGCCGCAGTGCGCCGTGTGCTCACTGAGCTCTCGCAAACCCTTAGGGACATGCATGGACGTGAGCAGGCAGACACATCATCCGTTGCAAGTTCCGTCCAGGGCAGCCCCCAACGTAGATCTGGAAGGAACCTGCGCTCCACAGGCAGGGGTGCCCCTGATACCCGCAGAGGGGGCTTGCAATAGCGACAGCCCACTGACAATGAGCATCTTTGGACACTGGTGTTCGGGGGGGAGGTAGGAGGGTGGAGGGGGTGTGTTGGGCTCACTTGGGTGGCGGGTCGATAGGGTGTTCAACATGATATCACATATGCCATAAACAGTGCACGATCAACCAATGAGATGTGTGGACAATGATCTTTGTGTACTAGGCCATCATAGGCGTACAGTCCATATTGTGCATGTCCCAGACACACACAGTGCCACGAGTCCCGTGTCCATGTATCAGCCACCAGGCGTGAGTGCTAGAAGCATGCATCAATGAGATGCTGACGAATGTCACGGGCCTCCGGTGCCTCGCAGACTCCATGAGGTGCTGCCACATCCCCACCCTCATCATGACCATCATCAGGTGCTTGCAGTTCTGCGTCAGGGGGCATGGGCACATTTCTACGTACGCACATGTTGTGGAGCATGACACATGCCATCACCATTTTAGCAACCTTCTCATGGCGGTACAGGAGTGCCCCGCCAGACCTGCTGAGGCAGCGGAAACGGCCCTTCAGTAGGCCGAATGCCTGTTCTATGACTACACGGGTACGTGAGTGGGCATGGTTGTAGTCCTCCTCATGCTGGTCCCGTGGGTTCCAGACTGGTGTGAGGAGCCATCTCTTCAGTGGATATCCAGCATCACCTGTATGTGGACGAGAAACGTATGATGTGGAATGCCATTGATACGTACGCACACCACCCCCCCTTCCTGCCAGTACATTGCCAATTCACATACCCCACATCATCATGCATGTAATGAGACTCACCGAGTAGCCAGGATCTGTTCCCTGCGTGTCGCTCCATGTAGCGTGGTATTGTAGAGTTCCTCAAGACCATAGAATCATGGGTTGATCCAGGGAATCTGGCACAACAATGTGTAATGATCCTGTTGGAGTCACACACCATTTGTACATTCAGGGAATGAAATTGTTTTCGGTTGCGGTACTGGGCCTCCATGGCATGTGGGACGACCAATTCAACATGGGTGCAGTCGATGGCACCAATGCAACCCGGTATGCCGGCAAGTGCATGGAATCCCACTTTTGTGTTGGTAATTTCCTGCTCCGAGCGTGGTAGAGAGATGTAGTCGTCTGCGTGCTGCAGGAGGGCATCGAGCACTTGAAATAGTGTCCGTGAGAACAGTGGCTGAGAAATGCCATGCAACTGTCCGACTGTGTGCTGGTAGGTGCCTGTGGCCAGGAAGTGTAGTACAGACACCACCTTCAGTAGGGGTGGGATGGCGGTTGGGCTATCTATCATGCTGACAAGGTCAGCCTGTGTCATGTCCACAATGGCGGCTATGGTGTCCCGGTCCAGACGGTAGAGGGTGTGGATCTGCTCATCAGTGAGGTTGAACGGATGTGCTCGGAGGCGTGGGATTGCGGGCTGCCTGCGTGGTGGTAGTGGCTGTGCTGGTGGGCCTTGCTGGCCCTGCCTTGGCCTCCTCCTCCTCCTGCGTCTCCTCCGTGCGGCTGGTTGTAGTTGGTGTTCGTCTTCTTCTTGGAGTCGGAGCACTTGCAGTGCTATCAGGTCCCCCAGGGCCAACATCGCGAGTCCTGCCGGTAGCATTTCGGTGTGGTTGTGGGAGGAGACTGGCTGTGCAATTTATGTGTTTCCAGGCTGTATGGCCTCCACCTGTGGTGATTAATTCCACCTGTGCAAACTGCTCTCCCCTTTGGCCGAGCACGTCCCGCGCACAACGCTGCAAATCGGGGAATGGTATCTTGCTATTGCAATCATGTATTTGTACCCGATGGCCGTGTAAGATTGGTTGATATGTTCATTCTGCTGTGGTCCCATTGTTTCCCATACTATCTGTGCAGTCGCGAACGGACTTGTGAAGGGTCAGTGGAACGTAGTACTCGAGTAACGGTGGGCCCTCATGCATCACTGTACCGAGTTGCAACGACGGGCGGGGCGTCCCATTTGTGGGTGAAGGCAGTTGCCATTTTCACACACAGCCGCACTCGATGGAATAATTAGTGATTTCAAACGGCCACAGATGCCTTTTCGACGTGATGTTGCAAATGAGGAATTCGAAGGGCGGCGCTTTCGGTTTCCAGCTAGCGGCGAGGAGATGCCCACAGGTCTGACTGCAAATGTAACGTTCTATTGTTCAATGTCCTTGAGACAGGGCCCATGGCGAGGGAGCAATGATTGATATGAATAGGTTGGGATGCGCAATAGCTACGTGGGCGATGAGGCAGGCCGTTCCCAAATACATGTTACTTCACAACACTGGAATTACGGGCTGGGGCACTGTGGATTTAGCAGGCTGCATTACGCACAGACTCAATGGATGTTTCTAATGTTATGTGAGTAATTATTCATGCGTTTTGATCCCGGGATGAGGGAATGATGAATGGATGCATGGGCAGGTGATTTGATACAGAGTTTGCCATGTACAGGGCTTCTTGGGATCTGTTCGCCTCCCCTACGCTATGTGATGCAGGGCTGCCATAGTGGGACCATCGTCTATCTGGCCTTGTTGAGCCCTCCCTGTCTCGACGCGCCCTCAGACACTTGTGTCCATGCACGTTAACATTCCCATCTGATGGATTCTGTTTTGACAGACGCATGCACAGGTACACTCGTTTGTGATGGTGTTTGCACCTCGATATAGATGGTCATGAGTCGCAAGTGGTTTTGGGGTGGTGATGATCCTTTTGAGTGGGCTAGCATGCATATGGCTGTGGATTTCGTGTGATCATTGAAGTGAGTTGTTCGAATGCAGTTCTGATGGCCATTCTGTTCTTGTTCTTTTCTTTTGGTTGACAGGTATCTCCTCCCCTTTTGCCACTGCCATCTGTATGCCACTCCTGCAGATGGATTTTACTCCCGACACCTGCTGCTTCGTGTTAATCAGTGGAGCAGCATTACGATCTTATGGGACGATCGCCAATGGCCCACATGCCCTTACGCAGTACTGGTGGCTCGGAGCAACATTTAGGCCTTTCAGCTAGACTAGTGCCTCCCCATTGGGTCGGCCCTGCGGTTCTGTGCGCTTCCATGTTGCCTTTTCGTACGTGATTGTGGCTCTGTGTACCATGGGGGAACAGGGCGACACACAGGTAGTGGCTGGTCATTTCTTGCGGATGCAGCCCACAATGGTGATTAGTGTTTTGTAGTTCATGGCCTGATGGCTGTATGGGCTTGGTGACTTTGATGTGCATTAAATTTCTATTCTGATTTGGCCCGTGTAGCGTTTTTCTTTGCAAGTGATGTGGCATATGCCTATTTGGGGGGCGATGTATTGTGAGGAGATCTGCATTGGGTTCCAGCTTCGGGGTTTAGTTGCGTGGTACTGTGCTGGGCGCGTTTGCCTACGAAGCACAGTGAGGTCAGGGATGGGGGCTGCCAATATGACTGTTTGAATGTTGTCATGCTCAGGGGTGGGGGATTGGGTTTTGTGTGACAGATGCCGGTCAGCCAGGTGGACTGGTGGAATGATGTGATTTTCGGAATATTGCTGGTCACAGGTGCCTGTGTTTGCGTGCGTTTCTTGGGGGGGGGACTGTGGTCATGTCCATTGGAATGGCTTCTGTATTCGTGCCATCTGTGCCCTGCAGCTCCCATTGGCCCCTCTTGTGTTTCTTTTGTTCGTTGCCATGCAGGGGTGACTTGTACATTTCAATGGTTGCATTGTGACTTCATTGCACCTACGGGGAGTTGTACTTTGTGGGCAGGGAGCGGTGTACAGGCACTCAGTGGGGCCGTTTACGGTTGATTCGCGATGCCGTACTTCTCGCCATGGCGGAATGGTACATTACGCCATGCCTGATGGCGTTAGGTACATGTCCGCTAGGGTCGGAATTGGCGTACCCTTGCGCCATGGTGGTGTTTGCGGTTTGGCATGGCGCGCGCGCGCGTGCTTGGTGCAGTTAGCGTTGGCGTTCACTACGGTGTCGCTAATGGCTTCGTACTTTCCGGTGACGGGTCATAGTCGCACCGAGCGCTATTCGATGGCGGAATTGCATTTCCGCCATCGTTTTCCCCTTTCCGCCAGGGTCGTAATGAGGGCCATTGACTTGAGTGTGGCTGAGCAATATATGAGGAAGAATAGTCGTGAGTGTGGACACGCTATGAGGATACACCCTGTTCCTAGACTTTAAATAGTGCTAACAGAAGCTTTAATTCAGAGCCCCTTAGCAGGACATATAGAAGATGAGACTGGTTAAAGACAGTCTTAAAGGAATTAACTTAAGTTCCAAATCGGAGCAGATTTAGAGGGTAAGAAAAGTCTTAAGAAAAGATTGTGAGTAGTACATGTGGCCGGTCAAGTTTGTCTGTTTGTTTTATGTGATTCAAAGGGGATGTGATGACATCAGAGTTGGAAGAAGAAAATGTAATGTAAAGGAGAAGCGTGAAGTTGAGACGCTGCACAAGAGGGCAGAGCGACCTCTGACGGGCCCATAGGATCAGTACTTTTAAGACGAAATGCTGTACCTAAAGGTGGATGGGGTGCAGGATTCTCTTACTCCAACACAAATCAACAAGGACAAGTCAATGGTATGGCAAAGGGAAGTCCGTTTAATGACAAGTACAAAAAAACGGGGAAACAAATGGAAATCAACAGTGATGCGATCGCCTGTCTCGCTTCAACTCCCGAATTCATGCAATTCTATTGGTCGGAAAAGGTAACTTAAGTATAGATGCTATATCTGTATATGGTAACAAAGCGTGAGGATTGGATAACTCTTATTGGGTGGGTGTCTACGCCCATCCCTCTACATAACTCGTGATAGACGTCACTACAAGTACAACGTTTTATTGGTTCTACTAGCTATAGGACCCTAGATTATTTGGTCCATTGTGATTGGGTGGGTTACACCCCTAGACATAAATCTCCACTTTAATTAGCAGAATGCATAATGGACACCCAGGTGCCTGGTGCCCCAGGATTCATCCTGCCTCTCTTCCATCAATCAGTACTTTAGGGCTATGTGTCAATTAGTTGGCTGAGGATGGCCTCAAAACTGTAGCTTCTTATCAGGAAAAGTTATGGCATCCTCGGGTTCTGGGTGACATCAGGCATTGGTACCTCTTCGCGCTTGGCTGGTCACGTGTTTGTTCACCGTGAATCTGCTTCATTTTCCTTCTTTTCGTGTATTTGATCCTTCCCTAGCCTTGCCACCTGCCTGGGACCTCCTTATCTCGACCTTCACTGTCTGGCTGCTATGCTCTGAAGTTTTGATTCTTCGAGGTTGCCACTCTCCTCCCTTCCTTAGGTTGATCTCGAATTCCCAGGCATGAGCTGCTTCTTGCTGAGTTTCGATTCCGCTCTTTCCTTTGGCTTTAGCTGGAATATGAATCTTGGCCTTGTTAGCCCCTTGCAGCCTGGGCTTGATTCTGCTTTTTACAAAATGGAGTCGCACTTGTATAATGTGCTCCATTGAGGTAGATATATAATTGGCGCTTGCCGCTCTATTCTTCTACTAAGCATTGAAAGCAGTATTGTTTCCTTAGCTTCTTGCGTTCCACCCCTATTTACAGGCGTTAGCTGGTTGAATACTTCCATCTTGTTTCACAGCTACGTTTCCTTACATTTCTTTATATATCAACATCGTTTCTTCTTACAAGTCCATTACATCATTATTCTTTACATTTCGTCCTTTTGTGTCATCTTTCGATCGTCGTTTCGTTCATCTGTGAGTCTGTCCGGGCCTGTGTGTCATCACCACTCGACTTCCGTTAAGGCTCTATGGGTCTCTTCGGGGACAGTCTGCAAGTAGTCTTCAATTTGTGTTAACTACTGGTACAATTGTCTCAGTGGGTACCGGGCTGCCCAACGTTATCTGGTTATAGGCACTTCCACAGGTATTGCTCTTCTGATGGGTACTGGGCAGAGTCCTAGAGCTGCTCTCTGTTGGCTCATTTGTTCCTTATACGTCACATACCTTGGCGAATATGTTCCTGGTACCTCGAACTGTGGGGCTGGGGTGCAGGCCATGTCTGGGACCTCCTCTACAACGCGAAAATTGATTGTTTTATAATTGAACTTTGATGGTTTGTTTTTAAAGTAAAAAATTGTGTTGTGACGGGATTGGAGCTTGTGACGATTGGTGCTCGCACATAAGTGTATTTTGATTGAGACGTAAATTGGAAACTGTAACTAAAATATAAGCGAGTGGTAGCAAAGAGAAAAACAAAGGTTAGAAATGGAAGAAGTTACTCCATTAGTGCATCTCTGCAAACAGCTACCGAAACATGTACTTAAGCATAAACAGTTCAGTGCAGAGTGGGTTAAGGGGACCGCAGACAAAATGTTTATGCCATGGCCACAAGGCGGATCTTTATCGAGAGCAGTTCTGCAGCAAATGACAACATAGTTGCATGCCGTGTGCACAGGAAAAAAGTTATGAAAGCGCCTAGCGAGTTTAATACTTTAAAAAATGTATATTGAGCCTCCTTTAGATTGGATACTCAATATATGCAAAGAGGGGGTGAAGAGCCTCCTGCCCTGCCCGCCCTGTCTGAAATAACAGACGAAACTAAGAATGACGAAGGGTTATACCCATTAAGGGAACTTAAAGCAGTGACGGACATAGTAATCCGTCATATGAGTCACCTACGCAAAGTAGTGACAAGGGCCCAGAGAAAGATACCGAGAAAGATATAACCTCCAAAGTCCTGAGGGACAGGGAGAGACGTGATAAGGAGAGAAGTGATCGAGCAAGTACATCTCTAGATATAAGGAGAGAAATAAAGAGATGGAAAGGAGACAAAGATAAAACTGATGAGATGGTGCTCTTACAGACGAATGGATGGGAGGTCAGATTTTACTTAAATTTGATGGTAAAGTAATCGAGGATGTAAGACAAAGGGGGAATCAAGACAAACAAGATAGAAAAGACAAAGAAAGGGAGGAACGATTAAAAGATGAAGGAGTGAAAAAGGAAAGATAGACAAAGACAAGAACAGTTATATCAAGATTAGCAAGCTAAAAAAACAGGAAAGGGCAGAAGAGCAAAGAAAACGTGACAACGGAAAAAGAATAGAAGATGATGAACAGGAAAGGATAAGAGAGAAAGGAATACAGAGACGAAGGGATGAGGAAATACAAAGAGCATATGAATGAAGGGATATGAAAAAGAACGAGTAAGAGAAGAAGCTAGAAAGCGCAGAGAAGTCTATGATGACATGGAACGTAAAAGAAGACAGAGAGCATGCGATCTTGAGTATTTGGAAAGGGAAGTAAGAAATCCCAATCCACAAGTAGCATGGGAAGACCTAGAAGAATTCTCTCCTGAATCTGAGTCCTTACCAGGCACGTCTAGAGTAAATCTAGAAGATGAATTTGACTCATGAAGTATTGGGGAAACAATTGATAAAGTTTACTACGAAATGCAAACCCAGAAAGAATCACAAGGGAAGGGAAAAAATGATCGCCTCGAAAGCACTCAGTTGTAAGACACGGAGAAAGCCTCCTGTAGTGTGAAACATAAGGAGCTGTCTTTTGATGAGAGAAGTCGCACAAGTTGGGCACAAGAAGTATCAGACAAAGAGAGGGAAACCTTCCTGAGGGAAGAGAGAAGTGATAAATGTGATCCAGAGGGATATTCGCTTTCGGATAAAGGAGTAAAATGGGCAAATTTAAAAATACTTATGTCTAAGGCATCAGAGCCACTGACACAATCAGACCGATATAAGGTGCAACCCCACGGTCAGGGGGGGAGTCCAGGCCCTATGTGAGTGGGTTAAGATCATTGCCAGGTAGACGGCGATGTGGTAATATTATCCCGGCGGTAGATAGACAAATGATGAGAAATGAGAATGAGTTTGGAGCGTCACAGTTCCCCTTGTTAGAAAAAGGAGGGGCCAGGCCACAGTATATACCGTGGCCCCAGATGGACAGGGATAATTTAAAATGTAAACTCCTGAGTTTAACTTCCGGCGCTGGAAAATGGATAGAGTTAGAAGAAATGACGGAAGGGAATAGATTAGCTGTAGGGGATATTAAAGGTATTCTAATCGCCATACTTGGTGAGAGAGCTGATGACGTATGGACACGGGCAGGTTACCCTGGTGTAACTACAGTCAACACCGCACACAATGGAGCGCTGTTTAACAACTGTAGAGCAGCAATTTGGAAAGCGATTTGAGTGCTATATCCAGACACGTCCGATATGGGAGCTATAATGACAAGAAAGATGAAAGAGGGAGAGGATCCGTTGCTACATTCAGAATTTTCAAGACGCATGGACTCTTGAAACTCACATGGCTTGGGGGAAATCTATACATGTATTTTACCATATATTATGCCAAGGGCTGCCAGAGCAAGTACAGAAGCAGCTCAAGAAATTAGTGGGGATTGAAGCCAAACTGTGGTCAGAAATCCAGTTTACCATTGCACATTACTGCAGACTCCTGCAGGAAAAGAATCGAAAAAAGGATGATATGCAAAAAGGTGAGGAAGCAAAATTGGTTCTGAAAAAAACTTTCCAAGTACGCCATTGAAGGGGCAATGTTAACTAGTATAGGCAGACCAAATTTGCAGCATGCAATGAACATGCCACAGGTAAATAACCAAAGACAGTTTGATCAGACAAATAATGGATATGCTCCACGAGGAAGGGGATATCGAGGAAGAGGTTGGCAAGGTAATCAAGGGAATTGGCAGAATAATCAGGGAGGTTTTCAGAATATGCAAAATGGTAATCAAAACATGCAATATGGGCAGATGGGGAGACCACCGCCTATATGTTGGACATGTGGAATGACAGGGCACATGGTTTGAATGTGTTGAATCCAAGGGATGGAGCAGAACGATCGGTTTTCTAGACTGGGAGTGCCAAATCCACCTTCATATTCGCAGCAGAGCGGAAATGGATTTGCGCAAGATCAAACAGTGCAGCAGCAAGTGCAGAGAATGCAGCAAGGCTTGCAATCACAGCAAGTGACAGGTAATCAACCGCAAGGACAATCGCAGCAATCTCCTATGCAACTTCAGCAGAGCACAAACATAGAACTGCCTATGAGGCGGAGAATAGGAGGTGTCACTCTTGATGGAGGAAATCTATTCACGAGTGACGGAGTGAGACTGTACCCGAAATAGGAAAGCTCACTGGGAGACCTGATGTGTTCAGTCCTATCTGTAACACCGACTCCTCATGAGGAACCGAGGATAGATGTAAATATAGGCAGCAAAGCTTTTTCCTACTTAGTGGACATAGGTGCAACACGCTCGTGTATACGTGAGGGCACATTTTTAATGTCTGTCAATGCGATGAATACTCAGGGCTTTACAGGAGCAATGAGTCGAGTTCCTTTTACAGAAGAATTACCAGTCTCCATAGGAGAATACGATATGAAGGTGCCACTGCTTTATTCGGGGCAAACACCTGTCAACGCATTAGGACAAGATTTACGGACAAAAATGAATATGACCATTTCGTTTACCGGCGAAGGCATGATATGCTCAACACCGGGAATGCATTATTTAAACGTGTGTGAAATAATCATGCCATTCGTAGGACAAATAGCGCCTAGTGCGATACCGCTCGAACCCGAGGTGTTCCATTATGGGATACGTATTCTGTTAACATGGCTACCAGGTCTAGAAGGCAGAACCATGAGAGTTTCTATTTAGGCCTCAGATACCCTTGGACGGAGAGGAGGGGCAAATTTTTCCCTTAGACATAGAAGCAGCTATAATCCGAGAAAATATGGCTTTGCTTGATGCAACTGATGATAACGGTAGACGATGGAGCACAATAATTGCCAATGAGAAAGGCTAAGGATGCTGCAGGCTGCACAGAGGTTGAGAGGAGATAATTCGAGCTGGAGAGACCTTGGAAGGCCTGGAGGAAGAAAGACTGCCTAACTGCTGGGCCTTGTTTCAGCGGAGCTTGTGAGCCGAGGTAGTGAGCCAGTCTGCAGCCTTCAGAGCATTTTCCACATTGTTGTGAAAGGAGGTGCCTATTTCAACACCAACACACCGCGGAGTGGTGAGCAGAGCTGGTGAGCCGAGGTAGTGAGCCAGGCCTGCAGCTTGCAGAGCATTTTCCACATCGTTGTGAAAGGAGGTGCCTATTTCAACACCAACACACCGCGGAGCGATGAGTGGAGCTGGTGAGCCGAGGTAGTGAGCCAGTCTGCAGCCTGCAGAGCATTTTCCACATCGTTGTGAAAGGAGGTGCCTATTTCAACACCAACACACCGCGGAGTGGTGAGCAGAGCTGGTGAGCCGAGGTAGTGAGCCAGGCCTGCAGCCTGCAGAGCATTTTCCACATCGTTGTGAAAGGAGGTGCCTATTTCAACACCAACACACCGCGGAGCGATGAGTGGAGCTGGTGAGCCGAGGTAGTGAGCCAGTCTGCAGCCTGCAGAGCATTTTCCACATCGTTGTGAAAGGAGGTGCCTATTTCAACACCAACACACCGCAGAGTGGTGAGCGGAGCTGGTGAGCCGAGGTAGTGAGCCAGTCTGAAGCAGTCCACTGAAGACGCGGAGCAGGAGCCATATGGATCCGGACATGAGACCAGCAAGTTCAACGTTAAACTCGCCTCGACGTAAGACCCAAGGAAGAAAAGAGAGGGGGAAGGCAGAAATGGAATCGGCCCGAAGACCTGCTTCCAGGGACGTGCCCGAAAACACAGGGACCAGGGAAGCACCGACCGCACACCTGATCGGGTGAGTGAAGCGAAGGAAGTGAGAGAACACGACCCCAGAGACCCCACAGAAGAAAATGAATTCTTACCTGAGCCTCCGGTGAAAATGGCTTCCGCGACTGAAGCCTCGGGGGTCTAGGAGGTCCAAAAGGGGCCGGTGAGTGAAGATCAGAGGCATCCGGAGGCCCTTGAGCAGGTCCAGGAGATGAAACCCAGTGAGAAGTTAAAGCACCCATCCACCCCCGCACACGCTCCTGCTGGTCGAATTTCGCCATCCACCGACGAGGTGAGTAGAGTCCACGCAAGAGCGGTCGGAGGACAGCTCCCGCAGGTCTCTAAGTGGCATCCCAGCGGCGGGGCTGTGCGAGGAGAAAGAACGGAGGTGGAGGAGGTGGAGGAGGAACAAGAGGGGCTGGAGGGCAGAAATGACCTGGCCCGCCTGTCGGGCAGAGGTACGGCCGACCCAAACACTGCGGCCGCAGAAAAGGATTACGATGCCCAGGACCAATATTCTGAAAATCTGGTTACAAACCTGGATGACCCCCAAACCCGAGAGATTGGGACCTATCAAAAAAGCAAAGAAAATGAAGAAAAAAAGGTCATAGAAAATACAGCAAAGCAAGTGGAAAATACACAAAATACGCAAAACAAAATAAATATAGAGGTAATGATCCACAGTGATAACAGAGACCAGCATGATATTTCTCCAGATCGGGTGGTGCCGGCAGAAAGTGGGAAAAGGAGGGTAAATGACAACGAAAACTCTATAGAGATCATTGCCAGTGAAACGGATACGGATACAGAAAGTGAAAGTGAAGGGGACACTGAAAATGTATCCTCAGAGCCTGAAAGTAAAATGGGAGGAGAGTCAGAAGACTCAAATAAGGAGACTGATGGGGAACAACTTAAGACGGCAGCGAGGGGGAAAAATAAACGGAACAAAACAAAAATGGAAGCCACGGCAACAAAATCAGGGACAAAAATGTCTTTGATAATGAAAGCAACCACGAAACTCCCGAGTATGGAGAAGAAGGTAAACAGGGCGAAAGCAAATGGAAGTGAGGGATTAAAGGTGAGCAAAAGACGGGGATCCACGTCTAAAGGGTTACCAAACCTGCTTCTATCATGCCCACTAAAGGCATTCTTCACGCAACAACACAAAAGAAAGCAAACCACAGTGACGGAAGTATCAGACGCAGAGATGCTAGTAGCAGCACAAGAATCTCCGCCAGTTCCAAAGCAAAGTAAAACAGACTCAGCCTGCTTATCAAAAATAAACCCAGTGGAAGAAGAAACCATACCTCAAGAAAATTCAAATATAAGCAATAATGAGGGAAGTATAAATCAAGATACCCCAAAGAAGGTTGGGACGTTGACAGCCACATAAGGAGCGAACCCCGATTCAAAGCTTATAATGACCAGATTCAATGACTAAAGAAAGGGGCGCTGGCCAATCTAGGAGAAACAGAAGGAAGGGCGGATGGGAAACCGCTGGAAGCACCACAGGCAGAGCAAACAATGCTAGAGGCGCAACATCAGGATCACTCACAAGCTGAAAGAGAGCATCGTTTGGCTACAGATAAAAAAAAAAACGACATCGGTGAATAAAACAGAGGAAGAAGCTTGCAATTGGGACAACCATCGAATGAATAAGAAGTCATCCGGGTATTTAGCATCAACAGACCGGGATCAAAGGGTATCTATGGACCACTCATCTATGGAATCACCTGATGTCAAAAGAAGATCCGAAAAAAGCCAACAATCTCCCAAGAACAGACGGTTAAGTGACATTGCAACATCAATGCAAAAAGATGAAGCCATCATGTCCGCAATGACTATCGTACTAGCGTCCTTCTGTAAACTCTATGAAGCCATAAAAGAGGAGACTCAAGATAACACAGCGATCCTAACAAACATGATAACACAAATGGCACACGTGGAAAGCTAAATAACGGCGGTGGAAGATAGAGCAAGCAGCCTACAAAACAACTGGGAAAGCAAGATTGAATCCTTAGAAAGAAAGATCGAAAGCATGGAAATAATAAACAGAAAATTAGCGATGACAAAGACCACGCCGAAACCTACAATCCCAGAACCACAGGTACTGCTAGTGACAAAAGAAAAACCCTTCAAAGCACCGGCAGCAAGGAAAGATGAAGATAATCAATTGCCTAATAAAAACAGAGACCACCGAAAAATAGCACAGCTAACGGAACCGATTACAAAGTCCAACGATGGAAAAAAGAGGACACCTGTACCACCTGAAATACCACAAACCAAAACTGGCCCTCAAACAAGAGAGCAACATGATAGCATCAGCATACGGCCAGCAGAGAGGCACAAAATAAGTTCCCCAAGAACAGCGGAGGGCTTTATGAACAATTCAGACTTAATGAACATATCCCAACATTTAGCAAAAAATGAGATTGAGTCAAAAGAGGATGACATAAAGATAAGCAAAAGTAGCAAGAACATTAGCCAGAAAAGAGGAACAAGCCCCGCTGGAAAAACCAGAAAAGAAGAGGAACAGGACAAAAATGACCAAAGACGTTCGCCATGGAGGCAGAAAATGGACGGACAACAGAAACCTAAACAATACCATAGTGAGGAGAGATACAACAAAAGAAAAGATAACAGAATAAAATGGAGTCCATGGCAGTATCGATCATCGAGAGAGGAGGAAGAAAACCAACCCAAAAGAAATGAAGAGATACGCGTATTTAAGCTAGAATAAGTGCAAATAAAAGAAGACTACCTGATATTAAATCGACCAACAGTGTTGCAGTTAACAAGGAAAATGAAACTCTAAGAAAAATCAGAACAGAAGATGTAAAACTAGTGGAACCGTACCACAATGAAAAAAGGGCCAAAGCATATCTTCATGTAAAATCAGCTGGAATCAAATACATCGACCAGTCCGCATCCGAGGGAATTGAACAAATGGGTTTCCTCCTAACTGAAATAAAAAAGAATAGGGAAAAAAATGAGCAGGAGACTGAAAAGAAAGAAAGGACAAAACATGTTAGCCACTATCAATCTAAAACAGAGGAGCTATATCGTGAAAATCGATGGAAGAAACCTCAAGCAGAAGAAAAATCTGGGTGGGCTAACCAGTACATTCAAAGAAATGAAAAACGACACAGCGATAAAACTTGGAAAGAAGAAGCAGAAAAAAATAGGCAATAGAGGTATGCAAACAGGGCATATCACGAGTATGGACAGGGCTATGAAAGAAGTCGAAGAGAAGAAAAAGAAAAAAATGAGCAGAGGATACAAACTGTGCCAAGTTCGAAAATACAAGAACCAAAGAATATCTCAAAGGAGAACTATCGAGTGAAAACGATAGAAACATCTCAACCGAAAGGCCCATGGAAGTGGCTAACATCAGCGTGGAATAGAAACAGCTTGAAATAGCAACGACCAGGGCCAGCCCTCGACCAGTCCAACGACCCGACGAGAGGAGCGGAGTGGCCAGAAACATACACTATGGGATCCTGGAACACAAGAGGCCAAGCTCATCTAACGACAGCCGACGACGTGAACCTTAACCACTATGACATAGTCTGTCTGCAAGAAACATGGCTGATGGATAAAACCACGCTTGATGGGTACACGGTGGAAATATCGCCAGAAATTAAAGGCCTTTTAGGCAGACCATTGTGAGGTCTATTAACGGCAATCAAAACGGACGTGGGCCTAACAGAACCCAGAAAGTCGAAAGAAGCTTATGAAATGCTTGTGATCCTGACAACATGGGTCCAAGGTGGCGCAAAGCAGCAAGGCTTCCAATCAACCTACCTAGCAATAATAAACTGCTACTGTGACCCGCAACGTATGTCAACTAAAACCTTCTGCTCCAATATGGGAGCAGTGATTGATAAACTATATGAAGACTTCGAAAAAATTGAAATCATTATAGGTGGAGACTTCAATGCCAAATGCAACATTGCCACAGAAGTGAAGTCGGGCGACCAGTGGCCCGGTGGAAGCAAAGCAGTTATAATCCGAGGAAAAGCATGGAACGAAGTCATCAGACTAAGAAATATTCATAACATAGCCTCGTTGTTCCCGGAGCAAAAGAACATTCCTACCTAGGAACGAACGTCCTCAAAAGCAACATTAGACTACACATTCATCACTGCAGATCTAATACCAAGGATGAAGAGTTTCAAAGTCAAGAAAACAATACACAGCGACCACAACTTACTGTCTTGCACTTGGCAAGGAAAAAGACCCGAAAAACTGACTTTCCAAGCGGGCATTGAAGTAAATAACCAACAAACACGGCTCCGCTTAACAGAAGCTGACATTCCCAAAATCAAAGCATCTTGGGACTCACAAATTGCAAGCAAGCCGTCAATGAAGCCCGATGAAAGACTAAACTATCTGCCCTTATCACTGCCATATCAAAAACCGAGATCAGGCAAGACGACTAAATCAGATCATCCCAAGCATGCTTATGACAAAGAAGTGGTTGAAGAAAGGAAAGTGGGGCGGAGGCTGAGAAGAATAGCAAAGAAAACCAATGCCAAAGAAGATTGGGAGAAATGGCAGAGAGAAGTGAAAAGGTATAACAACTGGAGGAAACAGCATCGAGCAGCCCAATACCAAAATGATGCCGAAGAGATGATGAGAAAAATATCAACAAAAAAATCCAGTGAATTCTGGGCGCTGCTAAAAACAATGAACAACAAATCAAATGTGACACAGAGCAACGCAGTGTCGGAAGCAAAGTGGATAAACTATCTAACAACAGAATTTGAAGATCCTAAATCGATGACCACTGCAACAGAGTGTGACTCAAATACAACTTGGGTTGATGTATCCAATCCCGAGGACGCTGTCCAGTCATTTGGTCGAAAGACATTTGGTCGAAAGACAAATGGTCGACGGAATTTGGTCGAAAGCCAAATGGTCGAATTTTTTTTTATTTATATATATTTTTTAGGTTTTTGTTTAGGGGAAAAAAGGGTTTTTTTTAGAAAAAAAGGGGGTGGGGAGGACCCCCCCTAAAAAAAAAAAAAGTGAAAATACTAAAAAAAAAATATTCGACCATTTGTCTTTCGACCAAATGGTGTCGACCATTTGTCCTGTCGACCTTTTTTTTCGACCAAATGACTGGTAACCCCCGAGGACATAGAAGTGACAATCAGGAAGCTGAAAACATCTAGAACTCCAGGTTCCGATGGACTGACAAACGTGGATCTAAAACAGTTTCCCAAAGAGTGGACGGAAGTGATTGGTAAGATCTTCCCTGAATGTGGCAAAAAAACTGATTCCAGAAACATGGCAGAAAGCAGTCATAGTACCGGTGTATAAAAAGAGAAGTAGAGAAGACCCCGTGAGCTATAGGCCGATTGCCCTACTCGACATAATAGGAAAAAAATATGCAACACATCTGCTCGAGCACTTCAAGACCTGGGAAAGAAATGGCCCATCAAAAGACCACCTGCAAACGGGCTTTCAGAAAAATGCCAGCACAGCGATTAATATCATGCTAATTAACATCCTGAAAGCTAAAGTTAAGGAAGGAGCGCCAAAGGTGCACTTGGCATTTGTGGATCTCTCCAAAGCCTTTGACAAGATCGACCGTAACAAGCTGTGGTCGAAACTACATGGATGGAACTGTCCAACAAAGGTACTCTCTCCAATAAAATCTCTCCATTCGCTAACTAAGATAAGAGTTAAGCTAAACCACCAAGGCATCCTATCAGAAGAAATTACAGTGAACAGAGGTGTCAAACAGGGATTCCCTCTGGCTCCGGCCCTTTTCATTGTGTTCCTAGGTGATTACCAGCAGACAGAAACCAAAATCAGATTTTTCCCTCCGAAAATTGGAAAAACTTTCATCCCAAGACTGTTATATGCAGATGATGTCATCTTAATTGACCAGACGTAAATTGGGCTGCAACGTAAACTATCAAATCTGGCAAAGTATATTTCCGATAATCACCTAGAGATAAACAAAACGAAAACAAAAATGTTGACAATCGAGAAACCACGAAGTAAAACAACCAAGCAGCAGAACTGGTTCCTCGAGAACACAAAAATTGAAATTGTGAAGAAAATCAAATACCTCGGTGTTCAAATCGACAGCTCAGGAACCAACAAGTGCATGCAGGATTCGTTGTGGGAGAAAGTTAAACGGTTAACTTTGCCAACGAGGGCCGTTGACAACAAGTTCGGGAAATTCTCTCTAATCCCTGCGATAAATTTCTATAAGACAAAAGTAGTGCCAGCACTGGTGTATGGAATGGAAGCTTCCCTGAACATTGCAAGTCTTCTATGGAGCAAATTGGAGGGTCACGTGTGGAAAGCAGTGTTAGGCTTGTCAAAGTCGACATCCATGCCGGCAATCAGACGAGAATTGGGCTTAGTGTCCCTTGCTTCCATGGTCGACCAAAGTGCCATGAGACTCTTTAGGAAAAATATCATGGCAGATACCCTACATGCATATAAGATCATCAGGGAAGAAATTGAAATTGGAAAATGTGAAGCCCTAAAAAAAGGGTGAAAATCAGAAAAGAGAAACTAACTGAAATTGCTTGCACAGAAAAGGAGCTAAAAGAAAACCCTGATCGAATTAAACAAAAAATGGAGGCGATGGACTGGATCCACACGATTGAGAAAGCAGCTGGGAATAAACTCTTAACCCATCTGCGGCCGACTTTTAACAAGTTAAAAAGACCACAAAACTATTGTATTAAATTTCCGAAGAAAGAGAAACCTTTTCATGAAAGCCAGACTAAATCTCCTGCTAACTCACGAAATCTTGACTATTCGGGCTGTCGCCTATGTAAAAAGGCAGCAGTGGTTGAAACTCTGAAACATCTGGTGATAGACTGTCCCAACACGAAACAAAACAGAAGCTTATATCTCCTGCCGCTCATAACAAATCCATGGATGATACAAGAAGACGATATGTGGAACAGATTAATCTCAGGAGAAACTACTAGATGGACAGTGGCCATGGTGAAACTAACAGAACTCGCATTTCTTCAAATTGCCCAGAAAGCGACCTCATCAACTCCCTAATCGAACTGAGACCCATCTCCCTCATGGCTATGGCAAAGAGGGAAGTTCTGCTCTGGGAGTATGTTTGATAAACTGGTTGACGAGACAGTTGATGGGAGAACCGGTGTCGTGTGGTGAGATCAGGAGATAGGATGATCTTCTCGAACCTTTGATAAAACTCAGATCTGCCTGAATAATAATTCAATAAAAATAATAATAATAAAAAAAAATAAAGGCTGCAGAGTGAGTGATGTCACTGATGATGAATTATTTGGAGATGACCTATCTCATGATTTTGTAATATTTGAAATATGCATTACTTATTGGGTAAAGGCGATCAAGAGAGATGTTCCACAGAAAATGATGCTAGCAAAGAAACGTCCTGAATATTTTGATGAAGATATGGCGAAAGTGCCAGTTTCATTATGGACTACAGGCACCTATGACATAGGCTTACTGAAAGGGGTTGGGGAAGTAAAGATTAAATTGAAACCAGTAGCTATTCTACCTTGAGCACGGCAATATCCCATGTCTCGTGAGGCAGATGAAGGCATTTTCATGACGATTTCGCCATGATGGACCAAGGTATCTTAGTGATGTCAGAGACACCATGTAATATGTCAATTTATCCTGTGAAAAAAGTAAAGGTGGGTCTTGGAGACTAATACAAGATTTGAGACCAATAAACCAAATTGTAGAGGCCGAGTTCCCTTTAGTCCAAAACCCGTCTACAATTCTATGTAATATACCTGTTGATGCACGATATTTCACAGCGATTGACTTGAAAAATGCATTCTTTTCAATCCCATTGCATAAAGACTCTCACGATTTGACATTGTTTACCTTTAGACAAGTATGATTAAAAAGCACAAGGCTGCCCCAGGGGTACTGTGAGTCCCCATCAATTTTCACTAGAGTCCTCCAGATGGACTTTAGCAATATTGCTTTAGAAAGCGTTGTGCTGCAATATGTAGATGAAATTTTAGTTTGCAGCACCACATAGGAAGAGTGCAGACACGATTCTGTTCAGCTGATGATTATACTTGCTGACAAAGGATATAAGGTTGAGAAGGAAAGGTTAGAATATTGTCAGCAAGAAGTGTTGTACATAGGCCAATTGATTTCACATGAGGGAAAGAAGGTCACTCCCGAAAGAGCTGAGGCTATTCTGAAAACAGCTAAGCCACACACGATAAAACAGATGCAGAGTTTTCCAGGATTATGCAATTATGTCAGGGCATGGGTCTTTGACTACAACCTGTATACACAGCCTTTCTTACAGGCCTTAAAGAAAGCACAGGCAACGCAAGAAAAAATTGTGTGGACTGAGGCCAAGGAAGAAGGGTTTGATGAATTGAAAAAGCAATTTGCACAGCCCCAGTTCTAGGGATCCCCAATTATGCAGAGAAATTATTTTTATTCTCGCATACAGGTGGTACCTTTATGACAGCAGTACTCACACAGAGAACCACATTGGGGTACAAGCCCATTGCATATTACGGTGGAATTTTGGACCCAGTAATGAGAGGTCACATTCCATGCAAACAGTCTTTGGCTGCCACTGCATTCGCCATAGAGAAAGCTGCGAGCATAGGGATGGGATGTTCCATGACACTATTTGTAGAGCGTGCACTATTTGCTATTCTAGAAAAACCTAAGGGCACATTGACTTCTGAAAGGGCTTTTGGGTACGATGTAGTTATATCAAATCCAGCGATCAAAATAGTTTGATGCAGAGAAGTGAATCCTGCCATGTTTGTAGCCGAAACACTGGCAGAAGTGGGGCATGAACATGACTGTTCAAAATATGAAGAGTTATATGATGAAATCCCAAGAGTAAAAGAAAATGCCTTGCCAGGTGGAGAAATTGTTTTTATTGACAGTTCTTTGAGAATCGATCAAAATGATGGACAGAAATATACAGGTGCCACTGTGGTAAAATACACAGCCAATGGGGAGTTTCAGACATTGGTAAGTGCATGACTACCATCTCACTATTCAGCACAGGCTGCAGAATTAGTGGTGCTGATTGTCGCTCTTGGGAATCATGCAGACCAGGAAGGAACAGTGGACAGCGACTCCACCCATGTGACATCAACAGTGCACGCAGGGTTAGCACATTGGAAAAGGAGGGGCTGTCTCCGAGCGGATGGCACACCAGTGCAGCACGCAGCCTTATTGGACAGGCTTATCAAGTCACTACAACTCCCAGTGGCCATCGCGGTCGTTAAATGCGCAGCTCACACTAAAAAGACAGACTTTATTTCACTCAGAAACCAAGCAGCAGACGATGAAGTGAAATTCGCTGCATATTCAGAAAATATAATGTCCTTTGAAACACTTGATGTAAAAGAAAAAATGGTTGTGTTGATGAATGTGGTTGAAAAATGTAGTGATTTGCCAAAAACGCAGCTTTTGGGGTGTGGGGGAAGCACCTCAAGATGAGAAAGATTTGTGGACACGAAGAGGGTGTTCTTTAAACCCCTCTGAAGCATTGTGGCGACAGGACAGCACTCGTAAATCGGTGATGCCTGTAGCCTTACTGAGGGTAGCGCTGGAACAGCTACACTACCCTGCGTTCAAAACTAGGGAGAACCTTGCGGCAATGATTGCTGAAGATTGGTTTGTACCAAATCTGTTAGAGCATGTTGCCTTCTTTATGTGGAACTGTATATTTTGTCAAATATTCATGGCTGGGCATACACTGCGCACAGTTAGGGGGGTTATTCCGAGACCCATTGGCCCCTTTCAATATTTGTATATCGACTACGTCAATATGATTCAAGTATCTAATGGATATAGGTACATGATTGTTGTGGTATGTCCCTTTTGAAGGTGGATTGAGGCAGGTCCCTGTACGCATCCAGTGTCCACCTGTGCAGCCACATTTTTTGTGCGGGAAGTGTTTCCTAGATGGGGAGTATGTGAGGTAACAAGGTCAGACAATGGTCCACATTTTGTGAACCAAACCTTTGAGCAGATCAGCTGGTTGCTTGGTACAAAGCACAAGCTTCCTTGGCTTATCATCCGCAAGGAAATGGGATCTGTGAGAGACTCGACATGTCATCTGGCTTAAAGCAGATTCGAGGAGTGGACTGGGAGTTGGTATATGTCATAGAACTGACCTAGACATATTGAGAGCAGCTCTCTTCTTGCTGGAGAGATTTATATTTCGCTTGGTTAAAAACTGGTTCCAGAGAAATAAAGATTGAGAGTTCATTTCTGCTGTTCAGCCATCAGACCAGTGGATCAAGAATGAAGGTGCCAAGCCAGGACAGCAACTTCCAGGAGTAATGTGTAATGCTGATGTATTAACAAATTACTTTTTCCTTCCTTAGGCAATAAAAAATGGGTAGTACTAGTAGCAACTTCGTGATCCCTGACTTAGAAAGACATTGACATTATCCACGAAATAGGTGTTGTACATCAGCATACCTTTGGCTTATTTATGGTTGCATTCTGCTTATAATCATACTGCTCTCACTCACAGTCCGTACATCCTACTACCTTCATATACATGGGGCTAAGACTTCAGTGAATCTTCCTGAGCAAAAGGAAGTAGCAATTGTGGCAACTACGAGACACCCAAGGCCCTATGTAGTTATTCCCGTCCCAAAGAAACATGACCAATCACCTGAATCTGAGATAAGCACCATTATCATTCACATGCAAGGAAGGTTGTAGAGACTTTGGTTGGTCACAAGAAACATGTCTGGAAAAAATGTGCAAGATGAGAGGTTTCCAGACAATGTGCCTGTACAAGTAATGCATGTAAATACACCTGCTCCTGTGGTGAAGAACCCAAAGGTAACTCCTAGAAGACAGACATATATGGAGTTTATGCAAGACTTTTTTAAGCCTAACTGGGCAGCTGAGCAAAGGAAACTTTCTAAACTTTCTCCTACCAGGGGAACATTAACAGGTGTACCTTGTCCACTGACAGATGTGCCTATGATTTATCCAGAAAGAAGGAGTTATGCTGGCACACTTCATTACATGATTCTTGAAGGTCACATGAGGAGAATGAGAACTAAAAGAAACACTCAAGAAGCTGACTTTGAGCTAAATGATTACATGGACCGCACAGCACATTTGGGAAATAACATTTGGTACCAGCATATGAAAGAAGTAGGAAGAAGAACCTCGAATGAGGAATGCTTTGTGTGTGCACTCCTGCCATACAGTATGGGAAAGTCTAGAATCTTCATAGCTATCGAAATAGACGTCCAAACAGCACACTGTGTTTCACATATCACACTTTGCATATGCAGAGGCCAGTTCATGGGTCGTAATGCCTACTTCAAATGGGCCACTGAATGGACAGATCCAGATGAAGATGACTATAAGCAAGATACTAAAACAATAAACAAGGCCCATACTAAGAATCGTGTGATCAGATATGAGAAGTCTGGAGTAAAAGAAGCTGGAATCGGATGAGAAGTGAATAAGAAATTGGAGGTTGCAGGAAAATCTGCAGAGGACGCTCGAAGATGGAAGAACAGAGGTCAAATGCAGATCTTGGGATCTGTGTTATCACCCGATGGTTGGGAAGAAGGAGTGGTCATCTGCAGAGCTTGGGTGATCATTGGATGCTATACATCAGTCATTGACATTATGCAGAATGGCTGTAAGCCATTATGGCCAAGACTTGCTAAATTACTGACTTGGGTTGAAGACAAAGGAGGACCTCTGCAGATTGTGCCATTGGAAAGTTCAAAGCTGTGCTTCAGAAATAATGGCACAAGAAAAGTTGGAGAAAATAAAAATTGTGGTTGAATCTTTGATTTTCCAGGAATGGTACACGGTACAGCAGTGATCATGGATCATTATTGGGCTTGTGCAGCCAGAGCCTATGTCAGATTGCCTGCAGACTGGGGAGGAATATGCACACTGGTGAATGTCCATGTTACAGCTTTAGTGATTCCAAAAGGTGATTTACACATTGATAACTTCCCAAAAGCAGATGCTCACCTGAGGAAGAAGGGGTCTGTGGAGCTGATAAAGAGGATGAAGAGAGAGAACTATTTCTCAGCAAAGTCAATAGAAGCCTTCGATGCCAAACCATATGAGCACAGATTAGTTAGCCAGATGTCATCTGTGTTCACACTGATCTTCATGCCAGCTGTTCAGGTTGCAGCAAACACCAAGTGGCTACAAATCACCAGATGGGAATTGCTGCAGACAATTAACACTACAATAAAAGATTCAATGCAATCAGAAAAGAGATGAGAGCCATACGATTGATGACTCTTCAGAATAGATACGTCTTGGATATGATTACAGCAATGGATGGAGGTGTTTTTTCAAAAATCGGAGAATTGTGTTTCACATTTATACCTTCTCATGATGACGAGAATGGAACATTGACAGAGGCCATAGACATGCTGACAAAACTCCATGGCCAGATGATCGAGGAAGTAGAAGACATTGCTGTTGACAGCTGGTTTGGATCACTCTTCTTGTGGGTCCCACAATGGATGGCAGACATTTTCAAGTTCCTTGGAGCCCTGATAGTGATGATATTGCTTGGATTCTGTGTGATCAAGATAATAATCTCCCAATGCAAGAAGATAGCAAAGAAAGCCATAGGGATGAAGATTATGATCGATGTTGAATCGGATGGAAGCCCAAAGACCTGACAGACAAAGAGATCAGAGACTTTGTGAAGGCTAGTATCCATGCACCTGAGGGGACAAAGTTCTTATATCCGAAGAATCATAAGAAATATGTGGGAAGGTGGATCTACTGCAGTCCAAGTGGACAGTGCCAGGTCATGACATGGAATAAGGATGAACATGTGAAAACAGCAGCATGCCTGAAGGGAGTCATAAAGATATGGGTCCCAAAGAAGTTGTTCTTCAGGCCAAGTTGCCTGGATGTGAAGGATGATGTGGGAGTGGTCGATGAATCGCCCAGAGGGGGGAGTGTAGAAAATGAGCCAAGTACCCCCACCTCAATCGACCTTCCCCTTTTACCTGTATGTTGGAAACCAGAGTATGAGAAGCATACAGAACAGATGAACCGACAAAGAGCAGAATATGGACTCAGTCCAGTGCCAGTGAAAGGACCAGTACCTAAGAGAATCCGGGAGCCAAGGTACCTGTTGAGAAAACCTTATCTGCTTACAAAGAAATATGATGGCCATCTGAACGAGATCCCTGAAGAAGCAGAACCAATAAACTGCAAGGATGAATGATAGTATTACTAGCCATTACTAGCCATTGCCAAGTATATGTTATATGGAGCAGAAGACGAAGTACATAAAAGGATGCAGTGATCGGAGAATGCGGATATTCCATAAGACATCAAAAAGGAATAAGGATAAGTGACATCTTGGGCTCAAGGTGAAGAGACTTATGCCATAGAAACAGATGAAGATATTAAATCATTTTACACATGTATAGATGCAGAAGAAACGCAAGCAGCAAAGTAATCGTGAAGCTAGCTCGAAGCTTATGGTAAAATAGATTGCGGCAAGCGCCAACGTATACATACATAGGAATGAGAGAATTATGGATGTTTTCCACTAAATGTATTAAAGCAGGTTGGACATTAGCAAAAATGCCTCAGTTCAGTGTGTCGCAGGTAAAAAAGCAGACGTTAAATTACAGAAGCGGAGCTCAGAGAGGCAAGGTTGGATGAACCCCAAGAAGCCAAGGTCTTATCAAACTGGAGTAAACTGACTTTGGATACAAAATCGTGTGAAAGAACACACCTCCTGTCCAGAAGGAGTGAACATAACAGGGAAGGCATCAGAGGTCTATTGGAATAAAATATTAAATACACGAAAAGGCTTGATTTTATGGTCTCTAGTCACATGGAAGCATGAAGTTGGACAAACAAGATGGTCGCACCTACGCATGGAGGCAGACTGTGCTGCTCACTCCCTCATTTTCTCAGAGCTAAGAACACTCTCTAGAACAAAGTTCAAAGGCCTAATTGACAGTAGACCACTGAGGTGATAATGGATTGATATGCTAATTGGTGGGAAACTTAAGTTAAGGCAACCTCACCAGCATCTGGACTGCCAGGCTGAAGGATGCTAAACGTAGGTGGAAAAGTACTGAAGATCGATAGAGTGCCAACCAATTGTAGAGGACCTGCGTATTCAGGGGTCCTATAGTGTGTAAACCAATGGGACGTCGTGTATTTAGTGACATTCATAGTGGTCATTTTTAGAGGGCTTAGTTGCCCACATGATGTTAAGTAACCAATCACATAGTTACACTTTTTTTAGACTAGTATGGATCGTATACCTAGATGTTCACTCAGAGCCAATCACCCATGCTTATATGTTTTTGTAGTTTACCATGTAGGATGATGTTGGTAGTCACGTAGGTCAACGTCATTCATGACACATTCTGCTTAAAAAAAGTACAGTTTTTTCTTAAATGCTTTGAGTTTGAAGATGGAGCATTTTTGTGAATGTTCATTATGCTCCCTGTTTTAGATAATTGACTTTAAAACAGTCTTCCTTTTGTCAACTTCCTGAGTCGGCTCCATTATTTGGTGTATGAGTGAGATCTGATCCCCATCCATCTCAAGTGTAATTGCTGGTCCTCAAAGGGGCTGAACTATCCAGTTCAAAAGCACGTTGTGTCAAGGGCTTGGTCACTAGGCCGTGATTTACCGGATCCTTGCCGTGATGGGCTTCCTCCCTTCTTCTTGGAGGCACTGGTTCACGGGTTGTCGAGGAAGATCAGGCATCAGTGCAGGCAGGAGACTTGGCCCTATTCCATCCCAAACAGATTGAGTGAACTTGGGCTAGGTTCGGGACCGATTCCCCCACACCACGGGCTAGATTCACTTCCCGGCGATTTAACGTGGTGTAGGGCTGTTAAGATGGATTTCTGAACTTTGACCTGGTGGGCAGAGGTTTAGGAAGCCACCCTTGGTTTAGTGATTCAGGGGAACCTTCTGGACAAGCCAAATGAATCTAGATAGCTTGGCAGGCGGTCAAGACTAAGTCTCAGGAGGGGTGAGAGTGATCGGACGCCCACAATGAGCACACACAGGAATGAACCACAAATTACTCTTAGATAAAATATGAAAAATATCTATACATTTATTGTCAGCCGGACCAATAGACACAAGTAACTTTAGCAATGAGAAAACAGTTATCACACAAAATCCTTATACTATACAACATATATACATTGTATTTCCTAATGCCCAACAGTGGTAAAATGCATCCACAGCCTGTAAAGAGAGGGTTGAGTTAACACAAAAATGGCAAGTCTTTTGAGTCATTCCCTTACTTTCGAGGTCAGCCCTAAGAAGAGGGGAAGCTTGTGCTCAACAGTACAGTTGTGCGTAAAAGCACACGATTGCGCAGGTGAAGCAGAAAGCGGGTCTTCTTGGGAGGGCTGTAGCAAGTCAGGAAGGGGCCTGAGGCAATGAAGAATTGGTTCCTACTATTCCAGTGGGCCCTGCTCTTGGCGGCAAAGCAGTTTTCAAAACGCAAGAATAGCTAGGGAGTGCAGGCTAACGCAGCCAAGATTGAATACCTTTAAGGGATATTTGTGTGTAGTAGTAGGTTCGAGTCCTGCAGTTTTGCAGCGCTCCGGCTCTCAGCGGCTTCGGCGGAGAACGATCATCCGTGATGGGACAGTTGCCTTTTCTTGGCTTCCGAAGGAGGTATGAAGAAAATTCCAGTGCAGCAGGTTTCAGGGCACAGGAGAGTAGAACAGCAAGGGGTCAATAGCGACTGTCACCACCAGGTAGTGACACGGGAATCACAGAATACGGGCAGCATTAGACACTCTCCTAATTCATTGCACTCGAGACGGCAGCGAGTCTGCGGGATACCCTGAGGAAGAGCTGACAGTTCACTGGATGCCCCAGGAACACTTCCAAAGGGGCTCATTTGGTGGGTATTTAGGGGGCACCGATAGCAGTTGTTTCCACTACTCAAAAGCAGTGAAGGTGAAGCGCTCTGACAGGTCTTCTTGATCGAAGAAGAAAGCAGGGGTCCAACGGGACAGCAGAATGCGAAGGGTGTCAAAAGCTTTGAAAGCGTCTTTGGTGGTTTCACAAGTCTGTTTCTTCATGCAGGAGACTTGGCTCCTTCTGTAGTTCAGTGAGAACTCATGTGATCGACCTGGAATGGATGAAGAGCCACTTCTCTTATTCAAGATTAGCTTCACGCCAAATTCAAGCACTTCCAGTTGAAGATCTGCTCTCTTGCAGGCATCCCATTTGTTGACCAATCACAGTCCATGGCGGTCTCATGCATTCAGGCACTTCAGACATCCTGGCACCAGTAGTGTGGATTGGTACCAGACAGTCCCAACCCGCTTCCTGGGCACACACACATGACAAGCAGAAGCCAACGAAAGAGACCGGTTTTCACGGGATGCTGCATGCCAAAATAAGTAACCTGGGTGAAGGCAAGGGACCAAAATGGCCATGGGACAGAACAAAAGACTATGTGGCTCGGCCATTTTTTTCGGACCTGGCCACAGTCTGGAACCAAACGGAGTAAATGCGGTTTGATTCAGTAAAAAGAAGTAAAACACCATGAAAAGTAACTTCCGCCACCAGTTCTTCCCAGGAACACTCGTACAATCACCAAAAAACCCTTCGAGGGTGTCAAGGGCCATAAAACAAAAAGGGACTCCAGCGCACGGTACTGGAAGGTGCATTGTGCATTGTTAAAAAGTTACCAAGAAATGGCAACATAGTCAAAGACTAAGGTAAACATAGTTTCCCAGTACTGACAGTCAGAAGGGCGTGTCCGTTTCTACATAACAAGTGAGCCAAAGCCCAGGGGAGTAGAGCTGTGCTCACTGGTAAAAGTCAGGATAGGATAGCAAAACAAAAGCAAAAAGTTTGGGGGGTCCATAAATGGTGGGAAAATTGCACATAAATGAAATCTTTCCTAACAAGGGCAGTGGAGCCACAGGGGTGCCACTAAGCCAGGAAGAATTGATGGTCTCAAGGATATGTCAGAAGAGCCACTCTCTGACAATGGATGGTAAAAGTAAAAGGAAAGAAGAGACAGGACCAGGGCAGAGGAAGCCCAAGTCTGGAAAAGGCCTCAGGCAGCAGAAGGCAGAAGGCAGGGGCAGGGTCAGGTAAAAAGGCAGAAGGCAGGAGCAGGGTGAAGCAGAGAACACAAAGAGAACAAGGTGAGAGCAACAGGCGCCCAAAACCACAGAAAGGACAGAAATGGGACCAGGACCATGGGAGCGTTCAGACATACTGTTCCGGCTTATCGCCTGCCTTTTATAGTTGAAGCGAGCGTGCCAGCCTCAGCAGTTTCCCTGGAAACTAAATGCTGCTGCGGATCAGCTGACCCCAGAACATAAGTCCACGCTGTGCTGTCAGCGCATCGGCGCTCTGATCCCAGAAGCATCCTGGGCAACCGCAGCGCCACCAAAGAATTTTTCACCAGTGCCTCCCATTCCCAAATGCTCCCCACGGACCGAAGAAGAAAGCGCACCCACCCGCACCACTGGGGACACCTCCAGGCTCCAGCAAGTAAGTGGTGCGGGTGGCACGAGTGGCCATGGCGGCACGTGACACTCTCCCCCTTCCCAGGGGGCAGCCGAACAGCAGGCTTTCAGGGGTAACAGAGATGAAACTGATAAGCCCGAGGTGGGGCATGTACTTGAGAGGCAGTTTTCCAGTTATCCGTCGGAGCGTAGCCATCCCAGTTAATCAGGTAGTAAAGACGCCCTCTGCAAAAACGAGAGTCAGAAATGAAATGAACCATGTACTCAGGATAGCCGTTGATGTCCACTGGAGCAGGTTGGGCAGGCAGGCGACCATTGGGATATGGTACAAAAGGCTTCAACAACGAAATATGGAACACAGGATGTATCCCCCAGGCAGTGGGCAGTAAGAGTTTGTAGGCTACAGACGAGATCTTGTTGAGGATGGCAAAAGGACCCAGATACATAGGAACCAACTTGACAAGCAGGTTTCACAAGAGAAGGTTCTTAGATGACAAACACACACAATCACCATTCTGGTATGTAGGCTCCAAGTGATGGCACTTGTCTGCTTGTCATTTAGCACAGGTCTAGGTGTCCTGAACAATGGGATCTGTGAGCAGGTGTATCTGCTGTACGTGGCGTACCATAGCATCTGCAGAAGGAACAGGGCTGTCCAAGACGCGGTCCATGGGAGACAGTCTGGCAAGCTGACCATAGGTGACAAGAAAGGGTGGTCTTTGAATGGAGGAATGCCAGGAGTTAAATATAGGCGAATTCTGCCATATCCAAACAAGAAGACCAATTATCCTGTGTGGCGGTGACATAGCAACGTAGATATTGCTCAAGGGTTTGAGTAATTCTTTCGGTTTGGCTGTTAGTCTGGGGGTGGTAACCAGAACTATGTCCCCTTTGTATCTTCAAATGTTTGCACAGCTGAACCCAGGCATGAGCAATGAATTGTGAAACACGATCTTAGATGATCTTAGAGGGTAAACCATGTAGTCGATAGACCTCATAGAGAAAAACACCAGTCACTTGTGTGGCTGTGGGTAAGCCTGTCATGGGTACAAAGTGGGCCAGTTTAAAAAAACAATCAACCACCACCATTATGCCAGTGTTCCCATCAGACTCAGGGAGATCCACAATAAAGTCAACAGCGATGGTGTGCCATGGTCTAGGTGGTATTTCAATGGGTTATAATAAACCATTAGCTCTTTGTCGAGAATTCTTGGACTGGGTACATACTCGACAGAATTGCACATAAGACACAATCTGCTTGTTCAGAGAAAAACACCTGTCTGTCCTTTTCGTGCACCTCCTGCCAGGCAAATAGTTCAAGCACAGAGGGGTCTCTTGATGTAGCAGAATGGATCTGATCAAGGAAAGACTGAACAACTTCTATGAAATGCTTGCGATGCAAGACCATAGCAGGATACCATTCTGGGGTTGCAGCTGAATCCAAGGATCTGGACAACACATCTGCACGTACATTGGCGGAACCAGAGATGTGGCTAAGGACAAAATCATACTTAGAAAAAAAGAAAGCCCACCCGGCCTGTCGGCTTTTGTGACATGGTAAAGACTGCAGGTGTTGCAGATTCCAATGATCGGTGCGGACGACTGCAGTATTCCTTGCTCCCTGGATATGATGCCTCCTCTACTCAAAGGCCCCCTTGACTGCCAACAATTATTTTTCAATAACCGAATAGTTAGCTTCGCTACGAATTAATTTGCGCGAATAATATGCAATGGGATGTTCCACTGATGTTTTAGGATCAGACTGTAACAGTACTGCCCCGATGGCTCTGTTGGAAGCGTTGGCTTCAATGAAAAAAGGAGCTGAATCATATGGATGGCGAAGAATGGGTGCATACATGAACGCCTGGTTTAGCTCCTGCAAGGCCCGTTTGGCTAAAGAAGTCCACGCAAAGGGCAAGTTGTTACGTAATACCTGGGTTATAACCAAGCACAATTGGGCGAATTTGGTGATAAGATCACGGTAATGGATTGTGAAACCAATGAACCGTTGTACGGCCTTCCTGTTGTTGGGACTCTGCCATTCTCTTATGGTTAGGATCTTGCTGACATCCATCAGAATGCCTTGGCTGCTGATGGTATGGCCTAGGAAATCAACCTTCTCTTTATGAAATAGGCACTTGGACGGTTTGGTATATAAATGATTGGACTCCAGCCGATGCAGTACTTGTGTGACGTGTTCCTGATGTTTGACAATGGTAGAAGAGAAAATCAGGATATCGTCGAGGTATGCCCGCATAGACAATCCAATGAGATTCGAGAAGATAGTATCCATAAATCTTTGGAAGACTGACGGCACAGTACAAAGCCCAACGGGCATCACCCTGTATTCGAAATGGCCCTCTCGGGTTTTAAATGCTGTCTTCCATTCATCCCCTCTCCTTATCCGGACCAATTGGTAAGCACTGCGCAAATCCATTTTAGTGACATAATAGGCCCCCTTCAGGGATTCCAGTATGTTGCGGATGAGGGGTAGGGGATACCGGTCTTTCACAGTAATATTATTCAACTCACGATAATCGATGCATGGTCTCAAGGTACCTTCCTTTTTAGGCACAAGGAATAGGGGTGCACCAGCAGAAGACTGAGATGGCGCAATATATCCTTTCCGCAGACATACTTTCAGGTACTCCTGGAGTTCATGCCATTCACGGGCAACAGGGAATATATCCTCCCATGAGGTACATCTTTGTCAGGCAGGAGGGTTATGGCACAGTCGAAAGGCTGATGTGGAAGAAGCGGTATGTCTTCTGGTTCAGAAGGCAGGAGCCGGGACAGACAAAAAGGCATAAATCAGGAGCAGGGTCAGCCAGAGAACACACAGAGAGCAAGGTGAGAGAAACTGGGGCACAAAACCACAGAAGGGACAGAAATCTGACCAGGACCATGGGAGGGTTAAGATGTACTGTTCCGGTTTATCGCCAGCCTTTTATAGTAAAAGCGAGAGTTCCTTGGAGACCAAATGCCGTCGCCGATCAGCTGACCCCAGAACCATGTCATGATGTCAGCGTGTATGGGTTCCGATCCCGTAAGCATCCCGGCGCCAGCAAAGAATTCTTCACTAGTGCCTCCCGTTCCCAAATGCTCCCCATGGACCACAGATGTAAGTCCGCCCGCCCGCACCCCCGGGGATAAAACCTCCAGGCTCCAGCAGGTAAGTGGTGCAGGTGGCGCGAGATGCCAGGACAGCGTGTGATACGTTGTTGGGCTAGCTTGAACTACAAAGTATTAGTGCCTTGCCTTGCTCGAGTCACTGTCGGTAATGCTAGTTTCTTCACCGCCACTCCTGTGAGTCGACCAACCCGACCCCGGTGTTCCCTGAGCTGCGACCTCTGAGCCGTTGCATCGAATCGACTCGCCTGTGTGCTCTAGCACCTTCAATTGTCTCATGTGCTAAATGGAATTACCAATAATGATCTTGGACCCAAATAACTGGACAGACTCAAAGAATATGGCAAAGTATCACTTTATTATCAGCATAGAAATAAAGTAGAGCCATCTGTGAATAACTGGCAGTAATTCACGCACTCACACCCAAATGTCATTATACAAAGGTTTTATACCTCGATATGCGTCATCTATGATGTCATATCCAGGGTAAGCAGATCCCACTGCTACTGCCGTCCTTAAGTGATTTTATCCTCCTCTATCACCTATTTTCAACCAAATCCTATGTCCCGAATCCAACCCTCTCTACGAGGAGATTTCTGAAATATCTGCTGTTCCGAATGTTGTGATGGTTGCCTAGTAACCCTGACACCGCATAGAGCTAGCGTCCCATTGGCCACAAAGCCAACTTTGGCCACAACACCACGCCGGAAGGCATGAGCCGGCACCCAGCCAAAGGGACAAGTACCAGTCAGGTACATCCTGTGCCAGTACCACTACGCTGCAGCAGGCCAGCTAGGTGGGCAGGAGCCCAGCCCCGATCTTCATCCACGGCTGAAGTCCAAGCCGACATCTGCGACCGACAGACCGTGATGTACAACACAATGCCAATGTCCCCCTGAATCATATCTAGGGTAAGCAGAACCCATTGCTTCTGTCGTCCTTAAGTGATTTTATCCTCCTCTATCACCTATTTTCAAACAAATCTTATGTCCCGAATCCAAATTTCCAAGTTACTAGATTAGTGCCGAGGGCACTACTTTAGTCCATTATCCAACTGAAGTGATCCCATTGAAAACGCACTAACACTAGCTGAACAGTGCAACAATCACCACTGCCTAATACTGCATGTAAACTGTCTGATGTTGCTGGGCCGAACGCTTCTCTGCAATAGTACACAACTACCATACTGTTAATTCGTTTTGTCTGGATATGCATCCGCGATGACTCACCACTGACTAGTGTTTTACCACTTAGGGTTACCATAATATGCTTACTGTCCAAGAACTAAGCATGCTGCTTGTACCAGATTATCCAAGGCAGTGCAAAGTTGAAATAGCCTACTTTTGTTATACTATACCAGTGAAAAGTCAAAATAGCCTACTGTTGTTATACTATACCAGTGGAAAGTCGAAATAGCCTACCTTTGTTATACTATACCAGTGCAAAGTCCAAATAGCCTATTTTTTCTCAGCTAACTCTTGCTATACTCAGCACAGTTCCTGCATTGCTTTGCCTGTCATACTAGCGCTGAAGTTGGAACACCCTACCTCCACTAGTATAAGTGCCTGACACCTGCCCACTGCTACTATATATTGAGTTGTACACCCACGGGTACCATTGCAACTGAACTTTACAGCATATAATGTTTGCCACCACCCTCCACTTAATGGCTCTCATGCCTACTCTACCCTCAACCGCATGCTGGACTACCCAAAACATGTCTCAGAATACCATAACTAGCCACTCCCACCCAGTGACAATATCTTCCCAGCCTAGTGCTCTACCCAACATGCCCAGAACTAATGCCCCATGTGACCTCTTGCACAGGAACCTCAAACTACATTCAAGACTACCTAAATTATACGAACCACCAGCCAGACTCTCGACTAGTCACACCCATTATTCCAAAGATACCCATATAAAATCGAGGTCCACTCACTCAAGTACCACCCTCAAAAACCACCCAAACTTAATGCATGTCACATCACAACGACCCACAGCCACAGCAAGACTAGGTCTTCTTCAACATCAGCCTTACCTACCCATCCACTCAAAGGAGCACTTATCAACCCAAGATATCTAGTAGCACACGCTACTGAAATCGCGGATATAATAGAAGCAGAGAACTACGACTTCCTAGCCATCACTGAATCCTGGCTGCATCAGGCAGCAGGCCCAGCTTTAATGCTTGCTGTGCCAGCTAATTACACAATCTTAAGAGAAGATAGAGCTAACACCCGTGGTGCGGGTATAGCCATTATAGCTAAATCTGGCTAGACTAGCAATAAGATTAGCAGCTCCACTGCATGTCAACTCCTGTGAATCCCTTACAATTAAGTTCCCTATCTCAGACTCAGAAACTATTACAATGCATCTAATCTACAGGCCGCTGGGCCCCATTTGCTCCTTCAAAGAGGACCTATCCATGATTCTGTCAGACAACCTAAAAAATGCATCCCAGGTTCTCCTACCAGGACACATGAACCTAGGATACAATGACCCTAATGATACTCAAGCCACAAACCTTGCTAATGCCCTATCAGAATTTGGCTTCCTTGAATAGGGCAGGACTCTCGACTGGGAGGCAGATTATAACTGTAACATTAACATCACTACCATCAGCCCTCAGGTTTGGACGGACCACTCGCTTAAACCCTGCACTATAGACTCTAAAATCAACCCTGTCCCGAATAACCCCATAGCACCTGCTATGCCAACCAGAAATTAAAAGAACATAACATCAGATTGACTCTTACCACTCATACTCTCTACGTTAAACTCACTTCCAGACTCACTTGATCCATCTACCTTAGTGAATGAATTTAACAAAGTTATATCAGAAGCCCTCGATACTATCGCCCCCTTAAAAATGAGGAGCAGTAAGCCAAGAGCACACTTAAATGCCTGGTTTACACTATACCTTAAATCACTGAGAATAGAAAAATGAAAAAGTGAATCCTTATGGAGGTTAACACCATCTGAGGTGAACAAAGTGAACCTTGTTAACATCTCCACAAAATACAAAAATGAAATACGACGAGCAAAAAAAGAAAGCTTTGATAACAGGATATTACAGGCCAAATTGGGAACTAAGGAACTTTTCGCTATACTAAAGGAATTAGAAAACCCCATCCCTGCACCTGATAACTGTGTCAAAGACAAGACATGGTGCACAGAAATACGGAAAGCACTCACTGACAAAATTGCCACTCTTCAAGTAAAAATTGCCCAAAATAAAATAAATGTACAAGCATCTACTACCCAACCCAGAAATGTATTGCTCTTACCTAAACCAGAACTCTGCTTCAACTTCACCAAAACTACAATAATCGAAGTTGAACAAATAATACTCTCGCACAAGCCCTCTAACTGCCGAGAAGACCAATGTCCGGCACAAATTATAAAAGACGCAGCAAGAGATCTCTCACCTGTCATCTTCAAGCTTATTAACGCGTCATTCACCTCAGGCACTATCCCAAGTAACCTCAAGGAACCTCAACCTCATGGAATTTTGGGTCCTCCCCCTTCTGAAGAAACAAACACTTGACCCAGCCATACCCACAAACTATAGACCAATCACAACGGTACCATTCCTCCTCAAGATATTAGACAGGGTGGCTTACTTACAGATTCAGAGCTTCTTGGAACAGAAAAAACTCCCGGGTACCCGGCAATCAGGTTTCAGACCTCAGCATGGAACTGAAACGGCACTCATTGACCTCAGGGCCCAAGTTGACGAGTTGAGAGATACGGGTAAATGCGCCTTATTACTCCTCCTAGATCTCTCAGCAGCGTTTGATTTGGTGGACCACACTGTTCTTTGTAACCATTTAAAATTAGCTACACACTTCTCACAACACCCCATAGCGTGGATTCAATCTTTCTTGAGTGAAAGAACGATGAGAGTCTTCTCCACATCAGAAGCAGCTGATCCTATCCCCATTGCATGTGGTATTCCCCAGGGTTCTTGCGTCTCCCCCACTTTGTATAACATATTCACCAAGCCCCTCTTTGATGATCTGGATTGTCTTGGTGTCACCTACACTAGTTATGCTCAGATTCTCTTCCCACTTACAGGGGATTACAATCGGGACTTAGCCATGGTGAATAGGATATACCTCATCATCCAAGCATGGATGGCACTCTATGGCCTATGCCTGAATGATGAAAAAACTGAGCTCATTATCCTGGGGACCACACCTAATATCAACAAACTCGGCCATAAATATACCTCCTTTGACAAAGATGGCAACACGATTTAGGTGATGAAGGAGGTAAAAACACTAGGTTTTTACCTTGACTCTGGTCTCACCCTGACAAAACAAGTGAATGCTATGGCATCCACTACGGCTTACACGTGTAAACTGATTCGATCAGCCAAACCCTTCCTCTCAATGAGCAGTTGTACCACATTGGCAAGAGCACTTTTGCTATCTAAGTTGGACTACTGTAATGCTCTTTACTTTTGGAGCTAACAAGTACATCACTAAGAAAATTCAAATACTCCAAAACAATGCCTTGAGAGCGGCATTAGGAATGACCAAAAAAGATCACATCTCCACAGCAAGGAGAAATAATAACTGGCTCTCTACTCTTGATGAAATCAAATCCCTCAACAATGCAGCACCTTTTTACCTCACTGAGAGGTTCAACAAAAGACCGACATTCTGACCTACCCGAACGATCTACACTAACTGCCTGACAGTTCCTCCATTGAAACGAGCTACCATTGGCGGAAATAGTTTCCCTGTCAAAGCTGCTCAACTATGGAACGCCCTGCCACCATGCCTGAGGGAAAACCAAACATACCGACATTTCAGAATCAACATTATCAACTGGTTTAAATCAAATGGTCTCTAAATCCAGACTAGAGAGAGAAGGCCCTCTAACCTCTCCTGACTCACCCGCCGCTCTATGACTTCTCTTTTACCCTAATAGACCTTCTTGACTTGCCATCTGTAGATATCATCGTATTCTATTTTTGTGTGTAAATTGCCAACACTGCCATCCTAACATCTGTGCATTTTGCCAATTTTGCTATGCTCTGTACTATAATCTGTATGTTCTACACTGTAACATGTAACAGGGAATTTTGTAAATTCCTTGTACTATATTATGTGACTTTGTAAGCATAAAATGTCCTTGTCTCTGCGCCCTGATACCGCTGGGTCTGGCGCGCGCTACAAAAAAATAAACAAACAAACATCCTATGTGGCAAATTAAAAGCTATTGACATGAGGGATTGATTAAGGGAACATATGTACCTATAGTATATATAAGTGTTAATAACTTCATTGGCTTCCCCTTATCTGGTGGTCACACCTCAACCTACCTCTAAACACATATAATTCTGATTATAGCAGATAAATGGCAGTGGGTTGGTCTTTGCAACATTGTATAGCAGGTTGCTTCATAGACCCTCTGATTGGTTGGCATGCTTAACCAACCTTGGACTTACGGCTCGGTAGCAGCACGTAAGCAAAATGAAACTCAGGTGCCATAAGCAACATCAGACTACTCCCCACTTTCCCAATTGGTCCATCGTTGTTAGGAAAGTTTCCCATTTATGTGTAATTTTCCCTCCAGTTGTGTACCCCCCCAACTTTTTGCTGCTGTTTAAACACTCTGACTTTTGCAAGTGAAGCACAGCCTTCAGATGCACTCCTCTGGGCTTTTGCTCACTTTTTATGAGGAAACTGACATGCCCTTAAAGACAGTCAGTAATGGGAGACTTTGTTTCCCTTAGTCTTTTCCCATGTTGCAACTTTTCTGCAACATGTTACAAGTGCACAATGTACCTTAAAGGATTTTTTAGGAGAAGTGCAGATGTGCCTTGGACAGGGCGGGTGGCAGCTTATCTTTTTGCTTAATTTTAACTCTTTCTTGCCATGCAAACCGCTTTTACCGCGGTTGGCACATGAAGGTGACCTGGCTCCAAAATGGCCATGCCACAAGGTTCTTTGTCCTGTCCTTTGGCCATCTTGCCCCTTTACCTTCCCCAGGTCGAGCCAACTCAGAACAGTCCTTATTTGGGCATGCATTCTCCCGCGAAATGCCAAGCTTTCGTAGGCTTCTGCGTGACTTGTGTGTGTGCCTCAAGGATGTGGGCGGCACTGTCTAGTTCCAATACACATCCTGGGTGCCAGAGAGTCTTGTGTGCTGGGAATAACTGGGACCACTGTGGTCCGTGATTGGTCCACGTCTGGTGTGCCTGTATGTGAGCAGATCTCCCATTGGGTCCTCTTCGTTTTGGCACAAAGGAGATTCTGAATAAGAGAAGGCTCCAAACACCCACACCAGGTCACTATCTTGAGTTCTCACTGAACCTAGGATAGGATCCACATATCCAGAAACTATGACCTGCTGGAAGGTTTGCCACCTTGAGCCTGTTGTTGTCCTGCTGGACCCCTCTGCATCTGATCGAACCAGAAGGTCTGCAAAGACGCTTCGACCCATTGGAATAGTGCGACCAACTATTCATGGCACCTTCATCTAAACCTGCAAGTAAGCCTCTTCGGAAGTGTTCCTGGGCCAACCAGTGAACTGACGAGCTTGCGCAGGACCTTTGCTCTGAAACCGCTGCCATTTCGAGTTGACACTTGAAACTTGTTAGATCGCAAGCTCTGTGTTCACGGCACTCTCACACTGAATTTCGTACACTTGGCATTCCCAAGTCTGGAATAAAGAGAGAGCGCCCAAACCGGAGTACATGTGGTTACTGTGTCTCCCAGCCGTGGTGATGAACTTCGCAGGTGCCTTGCTACTGTGCCCCTCTGTGCCCTGAAGCCTGCTACAGTGAAACTATCCTGATTCCTTCACCAGGAGCGGAGTAATCGCCACTGTCCCACCAGGGAATCACCACTGAAACTTTGCCGCTGAAAGCCGCAGAGCCGCGCAACCGCCACATTTGAACCTGCAACCGAAGTGGACTTGACTGCCGAAGTTTGGTCCGGAGTGCGCTGGGGGTTGGTGAGTACTTACAACCCTTACCGGTGGCCCCTAGCACATCCATCCACTTTTACGCACGAGTGTCCCCTAAGGGCCACTCACCTTTCCACAGGGAGCCTGAGCTACCGTCCCTTTCCCAACTCCTGGAACCTGTTCTTCCCTTTTGGGGAGACCCTCCACCAATAGAAGGAACCTGTTCTTCATTGCCTTACCCACCTTTCTGAGCTGCTATAGCCCCTGCAAGAGACCCTGTTTGCGCCCCTCTGCACTATTGCGTGCACCTGCATATGAAAATAGATTTGAGCACTAGGCTCCACTCTTCGTAGGGACTGGACTGCCTCAGATGGAATTGACTGATGAAGATCTGCCTAAAGTCTAACTGCACTGCTTGCTCCCTTTCTTTTTAGGTTGTGGACCCATTCTGTGCTTTAAACCCTTTAGGCCACTTGGAATTGTATATATGTGTTAAGTGTTGTATTGGTTTGAAGTATTACTCTTGATATGATTTTATGATTTATGACTGGTTATTTATAACGCGCTTAATACCCAGAGGTTTCTAAGCACGGACCCAGGGATTAAACCTATGTTGCTCTGTGACGCCTTGCTTCCAAGGCGAGCACGTTACTCCTGAGCTATCCTCCTGAGACAATTGCTTAGTGTTTGGGTTCAAAGGCCTTGAATAAACGTACATGTATTTTAATATATATACACCTACTGGGAGCGATTTGTATTGTCCTTTACTGTGTGTGCTCTTTGAGGTCTTTCAGCCACCCTCACCCCTCCTGAGACCTAGTCTTGACCGCCGCCAATGCTACCTTGATTGGTCTGGCTTGTCCAGAAGATTACCCTTTTTCCAAGAAACTAGGCTGGCCTTCCGAACCTCTGCCCACCAGGTCAGAGTTCAGAAATCCATCTTAAGAAATGTCTCTCATCAGTGAGGCCCCCAGCCAAGGCCTCTCCTTTGTAGTTGACCTCAAAGTCTGCTCTCTGCCCTGGCACACCATTATCTTCGTTTGGGTTTAATGAATAGCCCTTGTTTTCAACTTCTGAATCACGTGTGAGGAGGCCACAAATGTGTCCATCGCAACCTTCTATTTACTGCTATTTGATTCAATTGAATTGGGTGTCATTACCCTTCTTGGCCTCTAGATACTTGGTGACTCCATCTTACACAGGTTTTCTGCATCTTTAATTGTCTAATAATTGGTTCTTGCAGATGTTTTCTCCTTCGCTTAATCTAAGAGAAATATGTCTTATGTGCATGGGTTATCCTTTTGACTCCCCTTGTGCCTTGCAATTATTCTTGAAGTAGAATCCCTGATCCGGGGCAAATAGACTCTTTATTTCTCACAGAGAGCAGTTTTTCCAGCGTATCCTGACTCTGCAGCCCTGGTCTGTCTCTGAGGTAGCCTGAATGGTTTTAATATGAGTCCGCCGTCCATCTTTCCATCATGGCCGCTCTAGCCATGTTATGTTTTCCTCTGCATTAAGCTTGTATATGTCTCATCTACCTTGTGTTTCGGCATATATACATTTATTAATCAGCAGGCTACTTTATCTTCTTTGCATATACAATTTCTTTATATTTGATTACATGTTTCTCTTGTTACTTCAGTTAAAGTCTTATTCTTTGAGTATTTGCATACCATTTCAGCCCGTCTCATTATCTTTCCTCTATGACGTCATTCTGCTCTCGTCAGATTTCACTTATAGCTCTATGTTGTCTAATGGTGTGTGCCAACATCCTTCCACCCTCTCAGTGCGAGGGTAAATTCGATATGGGTGTCTGCGTGCATATTATCACTCATACACTCGACGAAGTATTGGGATGATACCTGGTGTCCCACATAGAGCTATTCTCCTACTGTTCCAATATGACGGAGGTGAGGGGGGGATAGGAATAACATGTCCACCTGCTCCTCTACACCTGCATATCTTGGTACCAGCTCACTGCCATCGATCCTTGACCACCGAACTAGACCTGGTAACCACCTGATCCGCACAGCTCGAGTAGACGCTTTGGCCACAGCTCCCCTTCCGTTCAACCCCGCCTCAATGCTAGCTTGCCATTGGACCGTGGCGACTGACACATCTGCGACCTGACCCAACACTGACACCGACGCAGAGAAAACTGGTTCTACACTATCAAACCCCCAAGACATTTGCAGAAGGTATTTGACTAATACCTGCCCCCTTGGTCCAGCTTTGGGCCCTAGAGACTGGCTAGGTCATTTGTATCCCTTCTTGCAACTTGAAGAAATATCCTTTTGAACATTGGGCTCTTTTGAACGCCTTTCTCCCATTGTCTCTGTAGGAAAGCTATCTTCTTGACACTCTGCTTGGGTTGTTCTAGTAAGATTTATTTCATCACCCAGAGTGCTGCATCTCGTGTATCTGTGAATATTCTGTGTTTCTTCTGCGGGGTGGGGGTTTTTACATTGTTTTCTAGTTAGTACTGTACATGGTTTGTCTAATTAAAGCATATACTTTTGTTGAAACTTGATTGGACATTCCTTTATTTTGGACTGTTATACTTCGCTGTTTGGGTTGCTACGGAACCACATTTACACTGCTCTTAAGAGCACAGTCTTCCCTTGACCCTCGTTTCCACAAGAGGTGAAGGAGGTATATCTCTTGACTGTGCCTGTTCTACCTTTATGATTTTTTTGGCTCTTGGTTTGTAGAAGTGTGAGGGCTGAGTGGGCGTTTTAGCCTCTACTCATCCTTGTATTCCTGCCGGGCAGAAGTCAATTTGCCACAGTCACCCTCTGCTGCAGCCTCTCTCTGGGATTTTTGCTCCATCTCGCCTTATTTGAGATCGATCTCTTGGCCCTTTGTTTGCTTTCCCTTGAGATCCGACACCCTCTGCTGCAGCCTCTCTCATGGATCTTTGCTCCATTTCGCCTTATTTGAGATGGATCTCTTGGCCCTTTATTTGCTTTCCCTGGAGAACTGGCACCCTCTGCTGCAACCTCTCTCTGGGATCTTTGCTCCATCTCGCCTTATTTGAGATGGATCTCTTGGCCCTTTATTTGCTTTCCCTGGAGAACTGGCACCCTCTGCTGCAACCTCTCTCTGGGATCTTTGCTCCATCTCGCCTTATTTGAGATGGATCGCTTGGCCCTTTATTTGCTTTCCCTGGAGATCCGGCACCCTCTGCTGCAGCCTCTCTCTGGGATCTTTGCTCCATCTCGCCTTATTTGAGATGGATCTCTTGGCCCTTTATTTGCTTTCCCTGGCGATCCGGCATCCTCTGCTGCAGGCTCTCTCATGGATCTTTGCTCCATTTCGCCTTACTTGAGATGGATCACTTGGCTCTTTATTTGCTTTCCCTGGAGATCCGGCATCCTCTGCTGCAGGTTCTCACCGCCTCTACAATCTACCTTGCAGTCTGTGGTCTCTATCTGCTGGAGCTGTATTTGTCCTCCCTAGATCTGTCACATTTCCATTCATAATTTGACAAAATTAAACTGCATTTCACTATAGTAAATGGAATCTCCTTTAACCATGGCACAAATACAATGTCAAGGTGGATTGGGTGTCATGTTGGCTAGGCTGCTGCGTCCTCAAGCGACCAAGAAGCTTGCTTGCATTGAAAGTGGCGAGTCCGCGCACACGACTTTTCTTACGAAGTTCTGTAAGAAGAGTGTCAATTTCATAAAAATAAAGTTGGAAAAGAAAATGTTTAGATGCACTTTATTCTAAAGGAAGCTGAATGTGTGCAATCAGGGCCATCGGGAGGCGGGAGCCGGCACCAGTAACAAAGGTCACAACTAAGGCCCCTGTCAGTTTCACTGTCCACTGACAGGCCGCTTCATGAGACTTTCTGCCACAAGCCAAGCCTCCTAGGGGTTGTAATCTCTGGACTTCTGGACTACCATGACTCTTCAACCTCATTCACCATTGGTTCGTTCCCTCCTTCTGATTGCCCTTTTTACCTTCTTGGCTCCTGTACTCTCAGCTCTCCCTGTTATGTACTCTAACATTTGATTCCCACATCGTTCCATTAACTACATGGCCTTACATTTAACTTGAAAGTCAAACTTGGGTGTATTTTGCATTTAACTTTGGCCATTGATTGTAACCTGCTAGCCCAGTGACTGTTCTTTACTGCTGTACCTGCTTACTTCTCCCTCTGCCTCCTCTCTTCCCACTCATGGCGCTTTCTGTTTCTCCGATCTATTCCAACTGCTTCTCTATTAACTATCCTTCTCTTCTCACTAAGTCTGGAAAGAAGAAGTTTAAAAAGGATATCTTGGCCTCAAACCCTGGTCTCTCTATCGCTGATACTTATACCAGCGTCTCTTCCAGACAGACCCTCACAGACATCCTCTTTGTTGTCCCCTCGCCGGAACTATGGACCCCCCACATGATCTCTGTGATTTGTGCTGTCTCCTCCTCTCCCATTAATGGTGGCACTCGCTGGGATGTCCTCATGGCTTCTTTCGACTCCTCCAGAGTCATCCTTAATGTCTACCTAAATGGCACTGTCATGGTCCAAGGTCCTCAGGCCAATCTCCTCCTCTTCGATAGGCGGTTCCCTCGCCTCATCAACTTCCTACCATCCCTGGCTGTCCCCTCCTTCCACTCCTTGACTACCTTGACCACTCACCCCTCCGCCTCTGTCCTCCCTCGGGCTCCCTTCACACCTCTGCAGGGCATACCTCTAATTTGTACCCCTCCCTGGAAGGTCCTTAAGGCTGCCAACCTTCTTCATCTTGCCACTCTCAACTCTCACGCTGCTGTCAAACACTCCTCTGACATCTGCCACCTCCTGGAAGAACTTGACCTTGATGTCCTCGGTCTTACAGAGACATGGTTCACGGCCAGCTCTGTCACAAGCTTTGACACTCTCCTGAAGGCTTTAAGATCCTCTCTGCACCCAGATCCCCCTGGCCCGGAGGGAGTGTAGCCCTGAGCTTTCCTGAGTGGATTCCTGCCTCTATCATCCCCACTCAGACTTACTCTTCTTTCGAATGCCTTGTCTGCAGGCTCTCAATCTCTCCTAACCACTCTCTTACTGTTGCTACTCTCTACCGGCCCCCTGGTCAAATCACCTCTTTTCTCTCTGAGTGGGCTGACCTCTCCTCCTCCCTCCTGGCCTCAACCACTCAACTCCTCCTCCTTGGTGACCTCAACATTCACCCTGACTCTCCCTGTCCCTCATCTTTGCTCTTTTGCGACCTCTGTGACTCCCTCTCTCTCTCTATCCTCCCCTCTGGCCCAACGCACTCTTCAGTGCATACACTTGATGTCTTGACCTCCTCTGGCCTCCTCCTCTCTATCCCTCTGACCACTCCTCTCTACTGGAGTGGCCACTTCCTCCTTTCCTCTCATCTCTCTCTCTCTCTTCCCCCCAAGCCAAGCCTACCCCAACTCTGCCACCTACCTTCTCGGGCATCCGGCCCATGAAGCGTGTGCCATTGGACGCTTTCACTGCTAACTTCTCTCCCACCTCCACCTCTGGCTGACTCACATCCTGACACAGCTCTACTCTTCTATTTCTGATACTCTTGATGCTCTTGCCCCTGTCATGAGGATCCGCTTGAAGTGCAAAGCCAAGTGCAATTCCTGGTATGACTCTGACCCTAGCTACACTTAAACGTAAGTGTAGGGCAGCTGAGAGGAAATGGAGGGATTCTTGTTCATCCTCTGACAAACTGGCCTGTCGCCTGCTCCAAAGGCAATACCGACACTCTTTCCGCACTAAGAAGAGAGTCCACATTCAAGTCCGTGCCTCTGCGGCATCTAACAACTTGGCTGAACTCTTTAAAATCAGCAAGGAGCTGGCCAAGCCTGCTGCAGTCTCTACACATGCTCTTGTCTCCTAGGCTCTTTGCAATGCCCTTGCCTCTCTCTTTATCTCAAAAACCCAGGACATCCTGTCCACCCTCTCCTCCACTCCCTCTCCTCTTCCCGCTCTGTCCATACTTGCTGAATCTGCCTTTAGCCATCCCCCCACTCTCCTTCTCTTTTCTTTCCTCATCTCGCCTGATGAGGTAGCTAGACAAGTTTGATCTATGAAAGCCTCATCAAAACAGGTCTATCCCTGTTCCTCTAAAACTATCAAGGACCACATTGACACCCTTGCTCTGGTCCTTGTCGATTTCTGCAACCACTCCTTTGCCTCAGGATCCTTCCCCTCCCCTCTTAAGCACTCCTTTGTGCATCCTCTTCTCAAGAAACCCACAGCTGATCCGTCTTGTCTGGCCAACTATCGCCCAATTTCCATTGCTTTCTTTCTGGGCAAACTCCTGGAAAAGCTGGCCATCTTTCAGCTTAACCTTCATTCCAATTCTGTTGGCTGTCTCCATGACCATCAGTCTGGCTTCATAGCTGGCAGAAGCACGGAAACTGCTCTCCTGAACATCCGTGAGGATCTGCTCTCCAACCTTGACTCTAACATCACCTCTGCCCTCATCCTATTCGATCTCTCCTCTGCCTTCGACACGGTCAACCATACCATCCTGCTCAACCGTCTCCCTGATAACCTGGGTATCACTGATCAGGCTCTGGCCTGGCTGACCTCTTACCTCTCTGATCGACCCTCCCAGGTCCAACTGGGGTCCTTCCTTTCATCTATCTCCCTCTCTACCTGTGGTGTTCCCCAGGAGTCTAACCTCTCGCCCTGGCTTTTCAACCAATACCTGGCAACTCTCGCCCACTGCATTGCCATTCCATCCTCAAATTTCCGGTGCTACGCTGACGACACTCAACTCATTTTCAGGTTGCCCTCGGCCACCTCCCCTCCTTCTCTCATCTGCAATTGCCTAAATGCCATTCAAGATTGGTGTGCTGCCAATGATCTTTGTCTGAATACCAGCAAGACGGAGATCCTCCTCATCGGCACACCTTCACCATCCTTTCCCCTCACTCTCTGGCCGGCCTCCCTTGCCCCTCCTCCTACCCCCACCTGTGAGGCTAAGAACCTCGGGGTCACTTTTGACTCCACACTTTCCTTCTCCGCCCACATCGCTGATGTCTCAAAAAAGTCAAACTTCCTACTGCACCTCCTCAGAGGTACTCCGCCTTTCCTCTCCTTCCCCCAGAAGTTCACAGTCTCCCAAGCTCTGGTTCTCTCTAGGCTGGACTACTGTAACAGCCTCTTTCTAAATCTACCTGCCTCTACTCTCTGCCCTTTGCAGCTTATCCAGAGCAGGACTGCGATACTTGTCCTTGGCCCCAGGCCCTGGGATCGTATCTCTCCAGCTCTGAAATCTCTCCACTGGCTCCCAGTGGATGCAAGGATTACATTCAAAACCCTCTGCTTTGTCCACAAGGCTTTCTGGGGCCTGGGTCCAACATACCTTCAGCTATCCCTCTGCAAATACCTCCCATCTCGAGCACTCTGCTCCTCTACCTCGAACTCCCTCAGGGTCAGTCGTTTCTCGAAACGAGCTGGGGGTAGATCTCTGTTTTCGGCTGGGGCCTCCCTCTGGAACAGCGTCCCTGCCACTCTAAAACTGGAGGAGAACCATCTCCGGTTCCAGAAGCACCTCAAGACCTTCCTCTTTTCTTCTGCCGTCGCTCCCCCTCTCCCCTGCTGATCTGTTCTCTCTTGGCACCGTGCACCTGGCCACCCTCTGTCCCCTGGGCCCAGGTACCTGCTCACCCTGCCACCCTCCCGCACTGCCTCCGGGCCACCCCTTACACGGGGACTGTATCTGTACCCTTACAGCCCCCCTCTTATTTCCTGCACTTCTGACCTACCCTGCCTGCTGCCTTAAACTCAGCACTTGCCACTTGCTGGCTGCACTACCACTGTTTGTTGCCTTTATTATTTATTTATTTATCTGTTTCTCTTTTGCTCTGCACTTTCCACTTCTCCCCCTTACATGCACTTTTCCCCTCCCCCACTCCTGTGCACTTGCGCGTTCTCAATGACACTAGGGCCTAGTAAGATCGTTGTTTTGTTCTCCCCTGTTTCCCCTCCCTTGCCTCGTCATGCTCTGAAACACTTGTGTACGAGCGCGATAGAAATAAAATATCAATTCATATCCAGCACATGAGAAAGAGTAAAAGACGCGAGTAGTATGAAGCGGCTGGCTCTCGGCGCCGCCTCTGGGAGCAGAGTTTCTGCAGCACCGTGTGCTTCTGTTGTTTGTTGCAGTAAGAAGCTCTCTATGGAAGTCCAACCCACATTCTGTGCACTAATGGTTCCTGGAAAATCTAGTTCTCGCAGACACGTCAGGTTAGGAGTCTCTGTCTTTCAAAACCCATAAAACAGCAATTCTGCAAATTGCGCAAGAATTGGAATTCCTGCCTGGACTGGAACCAGTTCTTCTGACCCCCAGCCCGGCTCCGGAGGTGTGCACGGTGCCGGCCTCAGGAATGCTGCTGAGCCCCACTGGGGTGCCACCGCGCATGGGAAGCAGACACGCCCTGACTGGTGCTCTCAGGCAGCAGCTGGAATAGGTGCCCGCCACGCGCAGAGCACTACAGCCTGGTGGCCACTGGCCACGTGGAGCCGGCAGGGCTATGCGTGCAGCCCTGCGGCCCAGTCGCATGCACATGGCACGCTGGGGCCGGGTGGTGGAACCGGCTGCAACTCGGCGACCCCACAGCGGCCCGCACGCTCCTGCAGTGGCGACCTGCAGCAGCAGCACCCTCATGCCAAAGTGATTGCAGCCGCTGCTGCTCTCCAAAGGCTGCAGAGGCGGCGTGCCAATGCGCCCATGGGCGGCGTGCCAATGCGCCCATGACACCTAGTCTAGCATGACGTGGAACACACTCTTAATAGCCACATTTCTGAGATCAAGGTGATAGGCTTTTCAGACGTACTCTGCTTTTTTCACCCCCCCCCCATTCAGCATTCTGTGCCCTCGAGGCAGGAACGCGAGCATTCCGAGCATGCGCTCTCCTCCCACCTTGAGAGCCGTAGGTATCCGGAAGCGCGCTCAGCTGATCCGCAGCAACACACACGGACCTTTTGTTGGCCACCTCCATTCCCCTTTCACCCACTCTTTTCTGGACTCCTCCGGTCGCGTCCTCCGGGTTTAGCCGTTCCCAGAGTTCAGCCGTCATCCGGGTCGGAGAGCCAATGAAATGCAACTCAGTGGGTTCAGCGCCTCCCGAGTCCCGAGACCACGGCACTAGCAAGCATTCGTGCTCTGTTTGCACTCCACATGCACTCACAGGTAGAGCTCCTTCTTATGGCCCACCGCCTGCACTCGCTCTATCGCCAGCACTGTTTCCCTGCCACCTCACCCGGGCCCAGACTCCCAGTGTGTGCTGCGTGCACCGCTTTTACCTCGCCGTACCGGTGCCTCCTCTTGAGCTACAGACTAAGGTCTGGGCACCTTGGCGGGGGCACAATAGCCAACTCCCAGGCAAGCCAGGCGCAAGTTAGAAGCATTCTAGTGTGACATAGCGTAGCATGGCGTCACTGGACCCCAGTCTACCTCACATGGCTTTGCTTGCTTAGGCCAGTGATGGCTTTGCTTGCTTAGGCCAGTGATGGTCACGCGTCACTGGACCCCAGTCTACCTCACATGGCTTTGCTTGCTTAGGCCAATGATGGCCACGCGTCACTGGACCCCAGCCTACCTCACATGACTTTGCTTGCTTAGGCCAGCGATGGCCACGTTTCCCTGGACCCTAGTCTACCTCACATGGCTTTGCTTGCTTAGCCCAGCGATGGCCACGCGTCACTGGGCCCTAGTCTACCTCACATGGCTTTGCTTGCTTAGCCCAGCGATGGCCACGCGCCACTGGACCCCAGTCTACCTCACATGGTTTTGCTTGCTTAGGCCAGCGATGGCCACGCGTCACTGGACCCCAGTCTATCTCACATGGTTTTGCTTGCTTAGGCCAGCGATGGCCACGCGTCACTGGACCCTAGCCTACCTCACATGGCTTTGCTTGCTTAGGCCAGCGATGGCCACGCGTCACTGGACCATAGTCTACCTCACATGGCTTTGCTTGCTTAGGCCAGCGATGGCCACGCGTCACTGGACCCTAGTCTAACTCACATGGCTTTGCTTGCTTAGGCCAGTGATGGCCACGCGTCTCTGGACCCCAGTCTTAACCCAGTGATGACCACGCGTCATTGGACCCCAGTCTACCTCGCATGGCTTTGCTTCATTAGCCCAGCGATGGCCACGCGTCACTGGACCCTAGCCTACCTTGCATGGATTTGCTTGCTTAGGCCGGTGATGGCCACACGTCACTGGACCCTAGTCTACCTCACATGGCTTTGCTTGCTTAGGCCAGTGTTGGCCACGCGTCACTGGACCCTAGTCTACCCCGCATGGCTTAGCTTGCTTAGCCCAGTGATGGCCACGCGTCACTGGACCCTAGTCTACCTCGCATGGCTTTGCTTGATTAGCCAAGCGATGGCCACGCGTCAATGGACCTTAGTCTACCTCACATGGCTTTGCTTCCTTAGCCCAGCGCTGGCCACGCGTCACTGGACCCTAGTCTACCTCACCTGGCTTTGCTTGCATAGCCCAGTGATGGCCACGCGTCACTGGACCCTAGTCTACCTCATATGGCTTTGCTTGCTTAGGCCAGCGATGGCCACGCGTCACTGGACCCTAGCCTACCTCACATGGCTTTGCTTGCTTAGCCCAGTGATGGCCACTCGTCACTGGACCCTACCCTACCTCACATGGCTTTGCTTGCTTAGCCCAGTGATGGCCACGCTTCACTGGACCCTACCCTACCTCACATGGCTTAGCTTGCTTAGGCCAGTGATGGCCGTGCCTCACTGGACCCTAGTCTACCTCACATGGCGTAGCTTGCTTAGCCCAGCGATGGCCGCGCGTCACTGGACCCAGGTCTACCTCACATGGCTTTGCTTCCTTAGGCCAGTGTTGGCCATGCATCACTGGACCCCAGTCTACCTCACATGGCTTTGCTTGCTTAGGCCAGCGATGGCCACGCGTCACTGGACCCTAGTCTACCTCACATGGCTTTGCTTGCTTAGCCCAGTGATGGCCACGCGTCACTGGACCCTAGCCTACCTCACATGGCTTTGCTTGCTTAGCCCAGTGATGGCCACGTGTCACTGGACCCTAGCCTACCTCACATGGCTTTGCTTCCTTAGCCCAGTGATGGCCACGGGTCACTGGACCCTAGTCTACCTCACATGGATTTGCTTGCTTAGGCCAGCGATGGCCACGTGTCACTGGACTCTAGTCTACCTCACATGGCTTAGCTTGCTTCGGCCAGCGATGGCCACGCGTCACTGGACCCTAGTCTACTTCAAATGGCTTAGCTTGCTTAGGCCAGCGATGACCACGCGTCACCGGACCCTAGCCTACCTCACATGGCTTTGCTTGCTTAGGCCAGCGATGGCCACGCGTCACTGGACCCTAGTCAACCTCACATGGCTTTGCTTGCTTAGGCCAGCGATGGCCACGCGTCACTAGACCCCAGTCTACCTCACATGGCTTTGCTTGCTTAACCCAGTGATGGCCACGTGTCACTGGACCCTAGTCTACCTCACATGGCTTAGCTTGCTTAGGCCAGTGATGGCCACGTGTCACTGGACCCTAGCCTACCTCACATGGATTTGCTTGCTTAGGCCAGTGATGGCCATGCGCCACTGGACCCTAGTCTACCTCACATGGCTTAGCTTGCTTAGGCCAGTGATGGCCACGCGTCACCGGACCCTAGTCTACCTCACATGGCTTAGCTTGCTTAGCCCAGCGATGGCCACGCGTCACTGGACCCTAGCCTACCTCACATGGCTTTGCTTGCTTAGCCCAGTGATGGCCACGCGTCACTGGACCCTAGACTACCTCACATGGCTTAGCTTACTTAGCCCAGCAATTGCCACGCGTCACTGGACCCTACTTCACATGGCTTTGCTTGCTTAGCCCAGCGATGGCCACGTGTCACTGGACCCTAGTCTACCTCACATGGCTTAGCTTGCTTAGGCCAGTGATGGCCACGCGTCACTGGACCCTAGTTTACCTCACATGGCATTGCTTGCTTAGCCCAGTGATGGCCACGCGTCACTGGACCCTAGTCTACCTCACATGGCTTTGCTTGCTTAGGCCAGCGGCGATGGCCACGCGTCACTGGATCCTAGTCTACCTCACATGGCTTTGCTTGCTTAGCCCAGTGATGGCCATGCGTCACTGGACCCTAGTCTACTTCACATGGCTTTGCTTCCTTAGCCCAGTGATGGCCACGCATCACTGGACCCCAGTCTACCTCACATGGCTTTGCTTGCTTAGGCCAGCGATGGCCACACGTCACTGGACCCTAGTCTACTTCACATGGCTTTGCTTGCTCAGCCCAATGATGGCCATGGACCATAGTCTACCTCACGGCTTAGCTTGCTTAGGCCAGTGATGACCACGCGTCACTGGACCCTAGCCTACCTCACATGTCTTTGCTTCCTTAGCCCAGTGATGGCCACGCGTCACTGAACCCTAGCCTACCTCACATGGATTTGCTTGCTTAGGCCAGCGATGGCCACGCGTCACTGGACTCTAGTCTACCTCACATGGCTTAGCTTGCTTAGGCCAGCGATGGCCACGCGTCACTGGACCCTAGTCTACTTCAAATGGCTTAGCTTGCTTAGCCCAGCGATGGCCACGCGTCACTGGACCCTAGCCTACCTCACATGGCTTTGCTTGCTTAGGCCAGCGATGGCCACGCGTCACTGGACCCTAGTCTACCTCACATGGCTTTGCTTGCTTAGGCCAGCCATGGCCACGTGTCACTGGACCCCAGTCTACCTAACATGGCTTTGCTTGCTTAACCCAGTGATGGCCACGTGTCACTGGACCCTAGTCTACCTCATGGCTTAGCTTGCTTAGGCCAGTGATGACCAAGCATCACTGGACCCTAGCCTACCTCACATGGATTTGCTTGCTTAGGCCAGTGATGGCCACGCGTCACTGGACCCTAGCCTACTTCACATAGCTTTGCTTCCTTAGCCCAGTGATGGCCACGCGTCACTGGACCCTAGCCTACCTCACATGGATTTGCTTGCTTAGGCCAGCGATGGCCACGCGTCACTGGACCCTAGTCTACCTCACATGGCTTTGCTTGCTTAGGCCAGCGATGGCCACGCATCACTGGACCCCAGTCTACCTCACATGGCTTTGCTTGCTTAACCCAGTAATGGCCACGTGTCACTGGACCCTAGTCTACCTCACGGCTTAGCTTGCTTAGGCCAGTGATGACCACGCGTCACTGGACCCTAGCCTACCTCACATGGATTTGCTTGCTTAGGCCAGTGATGGCCACGCATCACTGGACCCTAGCCTACCTCACATAGCTGTGCTTCCTTAGCCCAGTGATGGCCACGCGTCACTGGACACTAGCCTACCTCACATGGATTTGCTTGCTTAGGCCAGCGATGGCCACGCGTCACTGGACCCTAGTCTACTTCAAATGGCTTAGCTTGCTTAGCCCAGAGATGGCCACGCGTCACTAGACCCTAGCCTACCTCACAAGGCTTTGCTTGCTTAGGCCAGCGATGGCCACGCGTCACTGGACCCTAGTCTACCTCACATGGCTTTGCTTGCTTAGGCCAGCGATGGCCACACGTCACTAGACCACAGTCTACCTCACATGGCTTTGCTTGCTTAACCCAGTGATGGCCACGTGTCACTGGACCCTAGTCTACCTCACATGGCTTAGCTTGCTTAGGCCAGTGATGGCCACGCGTCACTGGACCCTAGCCTACCTCACATGGATTTGCCTGCTTAGGCCAGTGATGGCCATGCGCCACTGGACCCTAGTCTACCTCACATGGTTTAGCTTGCTTAGGCCAGCGATGGCGAAAAACTATAAGTTGGATCAGTGAAACGGGTTAACTCTGGGAGAATTTAGAACATATCATCTTTTATTTAAATTGTTTTATTACAAAAATATATCACTAATTACATAAGAACTCTAAAAAAATCAACAATTCATCATCTCTTTCATACCTTCATACAATCCCCATTCTGACATATCTATCTAAAAAAACACATCAAGTGATACCCAATGCTTAATTTTTTAGTAGAACATCTATTATTGCTGTTTGTTAACATTTTTCAGCAATGACCCAGTCCATAGTTTCAAGTGTCATTGTGTAACTGGTATGATGTTTGACCAGATATCGTATTTCTAGAGAAAAAACGTCGACACGTGTTTCGGTCAGAGACCTTCTTCAGGACGTTGGGCAGGAGGACACTTCTCCGCCCTATTATATACTTGTATGGGCCAAAGTTCAATCTAAAAACAATAAGAAAAACCAGAATGTCAACCCTATTTCTTTTAAGAGGTGACGCATTAGTGTCACATTTGTGTCAAAATTAAATCAAGACACTCGCCTTACTCACCCCCAAGAAGCAATTCCTAGGATCGTGAGAAAGGACCCACAGGATTAATCCTCCACTGGTCTCGGTATTTATATCGAGCCTGTGGAATCAACACATACCAAAAACACACTTAATATTTATTCCATGAATCAAAACGAGACTTGTAACTATACATCTGTCAAACTAAGAATGATATATAAAAAGGCCACTTACACCTATCTGATGGCACAAGGAAAAACTCGTGCGAAGACTGCACGGTTATGTAGGTCGGACGTGCACTGGTATATTGCAAGCACTAAATCCTCACTGGACCCATCAACAACTGCAATAAAATTAAAAATATATACAGATTAGCCCCCGTAAACCACACGGTGTCACTTTGTTTTCTAATATATGCTCACCATCGTGCTGGACACATCTGTTGTCAACATCATACTCGGAGTACCGATGCTCTAGCCTTCTTTCCCATGCTGCTTACCCCCGTGAGAACATTATACTCGGAGTGCCATCACCGAAAACATCTCAGCCTACTGATAAACTATACCACACTCATATAGATAACATGAGTTACATATTGTTTTCTACACTACGTGTGCCCTCGCCATACTGCCATCGTTTAAATCCTGCCTATTATCGCACATACTTCTTACCTCAGTCCAGTCAATCGGCAACCATAAACAGGAGAACCACTGCTCCGGACGGCGTTCAATTCGCGCGTAACTGCCGACTCCATCGGAAGCAATGGACATAGAAAAGGGGACCAGCTAATATCCTCGTGAATAGACACAAAAAAGGGACTCTCTCCGGGCAAACCACTAGTGTCACACAACCAGACTGTATATCCAAAACGTGGGTAATCAATGGGTGCGTATATCCACTCATTTTAGAAAAATGGACGCTCCATGGTTCTGTGTCTCGAACCCCATGCCCGGCTGATCAACAATGGTCGATCACGTCCGGGCGGGCTCTAAAATCGTGGTGAATACACGTGCACGGTGCTTGGAATATATTAGCCCTTATCCTACTGTAACGCAGCTTGATTTTAGGAACTGGGTGCTTTGTTGAAGTACTGCGTCTAGGGCTCTAAAATCGTGGTGGATACACGTGCACGATGCTTGGAATATATTAGCCCTTATCCTACTGTAACACAGCTTGATTTTAGGGACTGGGTGCTTTGTTGAAGTACTACGTCTAGCAGATAAAGATTGTCATACATACAATTTCTATGACGCATCACAAAACAAATTCATAGGTCATACATAACCGGGACTGGGTGCTTTGTTGAAGTACTACGTCTAGCAGATAAAGATTGTCATACATACAATTTCTATGACGCATCACAAAACAAATTCATAGGTCATACATAACCGGCTGACTAGAAAGCTGACTAAGAGAATTCAATACTATTCATAAATGAACCTGTATTATTCATTATCTGCGGTGTATACATCAATAGCAAGGATGTTAATTGCTTATAACACATGTTAATTGGAAAAAAGTGGAAAATGTTAATTATTTGTAACAAGAGTGTTCCACTCTACTGAAACATTCAGTCCTTCCTTGACGGTATTCAGAGTGTGAATCCATTTCTGTTCTGTACGATGTAATATTGTACTAATGTCCCCCCCTCTCATATTACTCCTAATATGTTGGAGTACGAACCATCTCATTTCTGTATCTTTATGTTTCATTTTCAAAAAATGGTCGACAAGCGGTTTATCTGCCACACCATTCCTGATACAGCGCCTATGTTCTGATATTCGTTGTCGTACTTCACGTGTGGTCTTACCAACATATAGGAGTTGACAGGGGCAACTAATAATATAGATCACGTTTTTTGTCAGGCAATTGGTGTGGCAGTTCATCTTCCACACCTTTTCGCCATATTTGAATTCCTTTATGGTTACTGTTAGAGGGCATGCTACACACTTGCCACATTTATAGTGGCCCAATATGGGGGACAACCCCCACTGTGTATTGATGGTGGTAGCTCTCTTCGGTTCTCTGTACGTATGCACTAATCTCTGTCTTAGATTCTGATTGCGTTTAAATGCATACATTGGTTTCTGAAATAATGACCCCGGGTGTTTTACAAGATTCCAGTGTTTATTGATTATTCTCTTTATGTCAACGCTCACTGGATTAAAAGTTGTAACACACACTAAACGTTCATTCTTCTGTTTTTCTCGAGGGGTAAGACAAATTTCTCTATTTGTATTTTCCGCTCTTTTAAGTTGGTCTTTCACTAACCTTCTCGGGTACCCCCTCTTTTGTAACCTTCCTTTTAGTTGTTCCGCATGGATCTTGAATTCATCTCTTACAGAGCAGTTCCTTTTGATACGTAGGAACTGACCGTAGGGTAAGTTCTGCCGTAAACTCGCTGGATGGAAACTATTAAAATGCAGTAAGGTGTTTTTATCTGTGGGCTTTCTGAATAGGGTAGTCGTGAGATGATTCCCAGTTTTTTTGATCACAAGATCCAGGAAACTCACCTGTAGATAACTATATTCAATGGTGAATTTTATGTGAGTATCACATTGGTTCAACCATGTATGAAATTCGTGAAGGGATGCAACTGTCCCTTTCCAAATTAGAAAAACATCGTCAATGTAACGGTGCCATATATTTAGATGGCCACTCAGAGTGGGATGGCTAGTGAGTAGATTATGTGGTCCCACAATAAACTTCTCCTCATAATCAGCCATATATAAATTGGCAACGTCGGGAGCAAAAGTGGCACCCATGCTTACCCCTCTCTCTTGTTTATAGAGTTGGTTCTTGAACAGGAAGAAATTTTCAGTCATTGCCAGCCTAATACATTCCTGTATAAACTCAGTAGGGGGCAGATGAGGTCTCATTCTTTGATTTAAAAAGTGGCCTAGCACTTGTAGACACTCTTGTTGTGGAATAGCCGTGTATAATGACTCTACATCCATGGTCACCAAAATGTCGCCCTCCTCAATTTGGACTCCTTGGATGATGTTGATCATATGAGTCGAGTCTTTTACATATGAAGGCATAGCCTGCACAAATGGTTTTAGAAATACCTCCGCATAAACTGAAAGTGGCTCTAAAAGAGAGTCTATTGCTGACACAATAGGTCTCCCGGTGCTAGGCCACTTTTTAAATCAAAGAATGAGAGGGTAAGCATGGGTGCCACTTTTGGAAAGGGACAGTTGCATCCCTTCACGAATTTCATACATGGTTGAACCATGTCTACCTCACATGGCTCAGCTTACTTAGCCCAGCGATGGCCACGCGTCACTGGACCCTACTTCACATGGCTTTGCTTGCTTAGCCCAGCGATGGCCACACGTCACTGGACCCTAGTCTACCTCACATGGCTTTGCTTGCTTAGGCCAGTGATGGCCACGCTTCACTGGACCCTAGTCTACCTCACATGGCTTTGCTTGCTTAGCCCAGTGATGGCCACGCGTCACTGGACCCTAGTCTACCTCACATGGCTTTGCTTCCTTAGCCCAGTGATGGCCACGCATCACTGGACCCCAGTCTACCTCACATGGCTTTGCTTGCTTAGGCCAGCGATGGCCACGCGTCACTGGACCCTAGTCTACCTCACATGTCTTTGCTTGCTTAGGCCAGCGGCGATGGCCACGCGTCACTGGACACTAGTCTACCTCACGTGGCTTTGCTTGCTTAGCCCAGTGATGGCCACGCGTCACTGGACCCTAGTCTACCTCACATGGCTTTGCTTCCTTAGCCCAGTGATGGCCACGCGTCACTGGACCCTACCCTACCTCACATGGATTTGCTTGCTTAGGCCAGCGATGGCCACGCGTCACTGGACCCTAGTCTACCTCACATGGCTTTGCTTGCTTAGGCCAGCGATGGCCACGCGTCACTGGACCCCAGTCTACCTCACATGGCTTTGCTTGCTTAACCCAGTGATGGCCACGTGTCACTGGACCCTAGTCTACCTCACGTCTTAGCTTGCTTAGGCCAGTGATGACCACGCGTCACTGGACCCTAGCCTACCTCACATGGATTTGCTTCCTTAGCCCAGTGATGGCCACGCGTCACTGGACACTAGCCTACCTCACATGGATTTGCTTGCTTAGGCCAGCGATGGCCACGCGTCACTGGACCCTAGTCTACTTCAAATGGCTTAGCTTGCTTAGCCCAGAGATGGCCACGCGTCACTAGACCCTAGCCTACCTCACAAGGCTTTGCTTGCTTAGGCCAGCGATGGCCACGCGTCACTGGACCCTAGTCTACCTCACATGGCTTTGCTTGCTTAGGCCAGCGATGGCCACGCGTCACTAGACCACAGTCTACCTCACATGGCTTTGCTTGCTTAACCAAGTGATGGCCACGTGTCACTGGACCCTAGTCTACCTCACATGGCTTAGCTTGCTTAGGCCAGTGATGGCCACGCGTCACTGGACCCTAGCCTACCTCACATGGATTTGCCTGCTTAGGCCAGTGATGGCCATGCGCCACTGGACCCTAGTCTACCTCACATGGCTTAGCTTACTTAGGCCAGCGATGGCCATGCGTCACTGGACCCTAGTCTACCTCACATGGCTTAGCTTGCTTAGCCCAGCGATGGCCACGCATCACTGGACCCTAGCCTACCTCACATGTCTTTGCTTGCTTAGCCCAGTGATGGCCACGCGTCACTGGACCCTAGTCTACCTCACATGGCTCAGCTTACTTAGCCCAGCGATGGCCACGCGTCACTGGACCCTACTTCACATGGCTTTGCTTGCTTAGCCCAGCGATGGCCACACGTCACTGGACCCTAGTCTACCTCACATGGCTTAGCTTGCTTAGGCCAGTGATGGCCACACTTCACTGGACCCTAGTCTACCTCACATGGCTTTGCTTGCTTAGCCCAGTGATGGCCACGCGTCACTGGACCCTAGTCTACCTCACATGGCTTTGCTTGCTTAGGCCAGCGGCGATGGCCACGGGTCACTGGACCCTAGTCTACCTCACATGGCTTTGCTTGCTTAGCCCAGTGATGGCCACGCGTCACTGCACCCTAGTCTACCTCACATGGCTTTGCTTCCTTAGCCCAGTGATGGCCACGCATCACTGGACCCCAGTCTACCTACCTCACATGGCTTTGCTTGCTTAGGCCAGCGATGGCCACGCGTCACTGGACCCTAGTCTACCTCACATGTCTTTGCTTGCTTAGGCCAGTGGCGATGGCCACGCGTCACTGGACACTAGTCTACCTCACGTGGCTTTGCTTGCTTAGCCCAGTGATGGCCACGCGTCACTGGACCCTAGTCTACCTCACATGGCTTTGCTTCCTTAGCCCAGTGATGGCCACGCATCACTGGACCCCAGTCTACCTCACCTGGCTTTGCTTGCTTAGGCCAGCGAAGGCCACGCGTCACTGGACCCTAGTCTACCTCACATGGCTTTGCTTGCTTAGGCCAGCGGCGATGGCCACGCGTCACTGGACCCTAGTCTACCTCACATGGCTTTGCTTGCTTAGCCCAGTGATGGCCACGCGTCACTGGACCCTAGTCTACCTCACATGGCTTTGCTTCCTTAGCCCAGTGATCGCCAGGCATCACTGGACCCCAGTCTACCTCACATGGCTTTGCTTGCTTATGCCAGCGATGGCCACGCGTCACTGGACCCTAGTCTACTTCACATGGCTTTGCTTGCTTAGCCCAGTGATGGCCACGCGTCACTGGACCCTAGTCTACCTCACATGGCTTAGCTTGCTTAGGCCAGTGATGGCCACGCGTCACTGGACCCTATTCTACCTCACATGGCTTAGCTTGCTTAGCCCAGAGATGGCCACGCGTCACTGGACCCTAGCCTACCTCACATGGCTTAGCTTGCTTAGGCCAGTGATGGCCACGCGTCACTGGACCCTAGTCTACCTCACATGGCTTTGCTTGCTTAGCCCAGTGATGGCCACGCGTCACTGGACCCTAGTCTACCTCACATGGCTTTGCTTGCTTAGGCCAGCGGCGATGGCCACGCGTCACTGGACCCTAGTCTACCTCACATGGCTTAGCTTTCTTAGCCCAGTGATGGCCACGGGTCACTGGACCCTAGTCTACCTCACATGGCTTTGCTTCCTTAGCCCAGTGATGGCCACGCATCACTGGACCCCAGTCTACCTCACATGGCTTTGCTTGCTTAGGCCAGCGATGGCCACGCGTCACTGGACCCTAGTCTACCTCACATGGCTTTGCTTGCTTAGGCCAGCGGCGATGGCCACACGTCAGTAGACCCCAGTCTACCTCACATGGCTTTGCTTGCTTAGGCCAGTGATGGCCACGCATCACTGGACCCTAGTCTAGCTCACATGGCTTTGCTTGCTTAGGCCAGCGGCGATGGCCACGCGTCACTGGACCCTGGTCTACCTCACATGGCTTTGCTTGCTTAGCCCAGTGATGGCCACGCATCACTGGACCCTAGTCTACCTCACATGGCTTTGCTTCCTTAGCCCAGTGATGGCCACACATATCTGGACCCCAGTCTACCTCACATGGCTTTGCTTGCTTAGGCCAGCGATGGCCACGCGTCACTGGACCCTAGTCTACTTCACATGGCTTTGCTTGCTTAGCCCAGTGATGGCCAGGCGTCACTGGACCCTAGTCTACCTCACATGGTTTAGCTTGCTTAGGCCAGTGATGGCCACGCGTCACTGGACCCTAGTCTACCTCACATGGCTTAGCTTGCTTAGCCCAGAGATGGCCACGCGTCACTGGACCCTAGCCTACCTCACATGGATTTGCTTGCTTAGGCCAGCGATGGCCACGCGTCACTGGACTCTAGTCTACCTCACATGGCTTAGCTTGCTTAGGCCAGCGATGGCCACGCGTCACTGGACTCTAGTCTACCTCACATGGCTTAGCTTGCTTAGCCCAGAGTTGGCCATGCGTCACTGGACCCTAGTCTACCTCAAATGGCTTAGCTTGCTTTGCCCAACGATGGCCACGCGTCACTGGACCCTAGCCTACCTCACATGGCTTTGCTTGCTTAGGCCAGCGATGGCCACGCGTCACTGGACCCTAGTCTACCTCACATGGCTTAGCTTGCTTAGCCCAGTGATGGCCATGCGTCAACGTGTCACTGGACCCTAGTCTACCTCACATGGCTTAGCTTGCTTAGGCCAGTGATGGCCACGCGTCACTGGACCCTAGCCTACCTCACATGGATTTGCCTGCTTATGCCAGTGATGGCCACGCGCCACTGGACCCTAGTCTACCTCACATGGCTTAGCTTGCTTAGGCCAGCGATGGCCACGCGTCACTGGACCCTAGTCTACCTCACATGGCTTAGCTTGCTTAGCCCAGCGATGGCCACGCATCACTGGACCCTAGCCTACCTCACATGTCTTTGCTTGCTTAGCCCAGTGATGGCCACGCGTCACTAGACCCTAGTCTACCTCACATGGCTCAGCTTACTTAGCCCAGCGATGGCCACGCGTCACTGGACCCTACTTCACATGGCTTTGCTTGCTTAGCCCAGCGATGGCCACACGTCACTGGACCCTAGTCTACCTCACATGGCTTAGCTTGCTTAGGCCAGTGATGGCCACGCGTCACTGGACCCTAGTCTACCTCACATGGCTTTGCTTGCTTAGCCCAGTGATGGCCACGCGTCACTGGACCCTAGTCTACCTCACATGGCTTTGCTTGCTTAGGCCAGCGGCGATGGCCACGCGTCACTGGACCCTAGTCTACCTCACATGGCTTTGCTTGCTTAGCCCAGTGATGGCCACGCGTCACTGGACCCTAGTCTACCTCACATGGCTTTGCTTCCTTAGCCCAGTGATGGCCACGCATCACTGGACCTCAGTCTACCTCACATGGCTTTGCTTGCTTAGGCCAGCGATGGCCACGCGTCACTGGACCCTAGTCTACCTCACATGGCTTTGCTTGCTTAGGCCAGCGGCGATGGCCACGCGTCACTGGACACTAGTCTACCTCACATGGCTTTGCTTGCTTAGCCCAGTGATGGCCACGCGTCACTGGACCCTAGTCTACCTCACATGGCTTTGCTTCCTTAGCCCAGTGATGGCCAGGCATCACTGGACCCCAGTCTACCTCACATGGCTTTGCTTGCTTAGGCCAGCGATGGCCACGCGTCACTGGACCCTAGTCTACCTCACATGGCTTTGCTTGCTTAGGCCAGCGGCGATGGCCACGCGTCACTGGACCCTAGTCTACCTCACATGGCTTTGCTTGCTTAGCCCAGTGATGGCCACGCGTCACTGGACCCTAGTCTACCTCACATGGCTTTGCTTCCTTAGCCCAGTGATGGCCACGCATCACTGGACCCCAGTCTACCTCACATGGCTTTGCTTGCTTATGCCAGCAATGGCCACGCGTCACTGGACCCTAGTCTACTTCACATGGCTTTGCTTGCTTAGCCCAGTGATGGCCACGCGTCACTGGACCCTAGTCTACCTCACATGGCTTAGCTTGCTTAGGCCAGTGATGGCCACGCGTCACTGGACCCTAGTCTACCTCACATGGCTTAGCTTGCTTAGCCCAGAGATGGCCACGCGTCACTGGACCCTAGCCTACCTCACATGGCTTAGCTTGCTTAGGCCAGTGATGGCCACGCGTCACTGGACCCTAGTCTACCTCACATGGCTTTGCTTGCTTAGCCCAGTGATGGCCACGCGTCACTGGACCCTAGTCTACCTCACATGGCTTTGCTTGCTTAGGCCAGCGGCGATGGCCACGCGTCACTGGACCGTAGTCTACCTCACATGGCTTAGCTTGCTTAGCCCAGTGATGGCCACGCGTCACTGGACCCTAGTCTACCTCACATGGCTTTGCTTCCTTAGCCCAGTGATGGCCACGCATCACTGGACCCCAGTCTACCTCACATGGCTTTGCTTGCTTAGGCCAGCGATGGCCACGCGTCACTGCACCCTAGTCTACCTCACATGGCTTTGCTTGCTTAGGCCAGCGGCGATGGCCACACGTCACTAGACCCTAGTCTACCTCACATGGCTTTGCTTGCTTAGGCCAGTGATGGCCACGCATCACTGGACCCTAGTCTACCTCACATGGCTTTGCTTGCTTAGGCCAGCGGCGATGGCCACGCGTCACTGGACCCTGGTCTATCTCACATGGCTTTGCTTGCTTAGCCCAGTGATGGCCACGCATCACTGGACCCTAGTCTACCTCACATGGCTTTGCTTCCTTAGCCCAGTGATGGCCAGACATCACTGGACCCCAGTCTACCTCACATGGCTTTGCTTGCTTAGGCCAGCGATGGCCACGCGTCACTGGACCCTAGTCTACTTCACATGGCTTTGCTTCCTTAGCCCAGTGATGGCCACGCATCACTGTACCCCAGTCTACCTCACATGGCTTTGCTTGCTTAGGCCAGCGATGGCCACGCGTCACTGGACCCTAGTCTACCTCACATGGCTTAGCTTGCTTAGGCCAGTGATGGCCACGCGTCACTGGACCCTAGTCTACCTCACATGGCTTAGCTTGCTTAACCCAGAGATGGCCACGCGTCACTGGACCCTAGCCTACCTCACATGGCTTTGCTTCCTTAGCCCAGTGATGGCCACGCGTCACTGGACCCTAGCCTACCTCACATGGATTTGCTTGCTTAGGCCAGCGATGGCCACGCGTCACTGGACTCTAGTCTACCTCACATGGCTTAGCTTGCTTAGCCCAGAGATGGCCATGCGTCACTGGACCCTAGTCTACCTCAAATGGCTTAGCTTGCTTTGCCCAACGATGGCCACGCGTCACTGGACCCTAGCCTACCTCACATGGCTTTGCTTGCTTAGGCCAGCGATGGCCACGCGTCACTGGACCCTAGTCTACCTCACATGGCTTAGCTTGCTTAGCCCAGTGATGGCCACGCGTCACTGGACCCTAGTCTACCTCACATGGCTTTGCTTGCCTAACCCAGTGATGGCCACGTGTCACTGGACCTCAGTCTACCTCACGGCTTAGCTTGCTTAGGCCAGTGATGACCACGCGTCACTGGACCCTAGCCTACCTCACATGGATTTGCTTGCTTAGGCCAGTGATGGCCACGCGTCACTGGACCCTAGTCTACCTCACATGGCTTAGCTTGCTTAGGCCAGCGATGGCCATGCGTCACTGGACCCTAGTCGACCTCACATGGCTTAGCTTGCTTAGCCCAGCGATGACCACGCGTCACTGGACCCTAGCCTACCTCACATGGCTTTGCTTGCTTAGCCCAGTGATGGCCACGCGTCACCTGACCCTACCTCACATGGCTTTGCTTGCTTAGCCCAGCGATGGCCACGCGTCACTGGACCCTAGTCTACCTCACATGGCTTAGCTTGCTTAGGCCAGCGATGGCCACGCGTCACAGGACCCTAGCCTACCTCACATGGCTTTGCTTGCTTAGCCCAGTGATGGCCACGCGTCACTGGACCCTAGTCTACCTCACATGGCTTTGCTTGCTTAGGCCAGTGATGGCCATGCGTCACTGGACCCTATTCTACCTCACATGGCTTAGCTTGCTTAGGCCAGTGATGGCCACGCATCACTGGACCCTAGTCTACCTCACATGGCTTTGCATGGCCACGCGTCACTGGAAAGGCCAGTGATGGCCACGCGTCACTGGAACCTAGCCTACCTCACATGGCTGGACCCTACCCTACCTCACATGGATTTGCTTGCTTAGACCAGTGCTATCATACACGCATGGCCATCACTGGGCTCGGTTCTCAGGGCTCCTGTATTGCCCTGCTGTCCACTCTGTGCACATGCCAACTGTAGCATTTCACTTACACCTCTGGTCAAGAGTTTTTCAGTTTCTTTAGGCACAGAAAGAGACCACCAGATGTGAGGATTAAACCCAAACATTGCCACACATGAAAGGTAAATGAGCCATGTGTTTCAGCAGAGAGACTGGTGTCTAGGAGAGCCGACCTCTGCCTCCTCTCCAATACAATCCATAAAAGAAACCGACAAATACGTAGAGCGGTCGAGTAATATATCAAGCAGACGAGTAGTATGTTGTGCCGATAAGTGGATAGACCAGATGAGTGTGTGGATCCGAGGAGCATGCGGATTGAACGAGGGTGTGGACGGGTGTGGATGCCAACGAATGTATGGAGCGGACGACTGTATGTAGCGGACGAATGTATGTAGAGCGGACGAGAACATGTGGTGCGGATGCCGGTGTGGAGCGGATAGCTGTGTGGTGCGGATGCCTGTGTAGAGCGGATGCCTGTGTAGAGCGGATGCCTGCGTGGAGCCGATGCCTGTGTAGAGCAGACCGGATGAGCGTGCAGACCGGATGAGCGCATAGGCAGACTGGAGTGCATGCGCGGGGAGGACGGGAGTGCATGCATATGGAACACATGAGAGCATGCATGAAGCACACTGAAAATGAGGGATAGACTAGAGCACGCAAGAGGAACTATGAATGCGCGAGTGTTTACCTGATCGCATAAATTGCGTGACGTACATAATATGCATTGGTATGCGGGAACATTTGAAAGAACATATATCATACCACACCCCACGCCTACTCTCCTCTTTACACCACCACTCAAATAGAACACAGGGATACTATGACACCATTCGGTATAACTGTTCTCATATCAACATCTCCTGCTCACTCCCCATCACTCTAAGTAACCACCGCTGGTTTTACACCCCCAGCCAGGCGTTTCTCCTCAGGCCTAACGCAGCCACACTCGAGCTGGATAAATTCTGCCAGAGCTAACACATTCTCCTGACCTCTCAACCACCACACCTACCGCTAAGAAGCAGCTACCACATTAACTCCGCACCAGCTGCACACATACCTTGTGCGCACACGCACCTTTTGACTCTCTTCACCCTCTCTACTGACCCGAACTTCGGTTCCCAAGGGCGTTCAACCTACCAGCGCCTTCAGACCATACCAATGGTATATAAGGCGCTATATAAATGCAAAATAACAATAACAATAACAACAATACCAACAAACACACCTGCACGTGGACTTGGCTGTCTGCCATGAACCCACCGAGCTTTCCCCTGCTAGTGACACCTTGTGCCAAGTATCTGGGATTCCACATTGACAGTCATCTCCAGGGGTGGACCGGGAACCAAAAGAGGCCCAGGGTGCAGAACCCTACCAGGAAATCTCCAGAGTTGCCTATAGGCCAGTCCACCCCTGCCCAGACCGCAGAGGCCTTCCAGGAACTCTTCAGAGTTCCCTATAGGCCAGTCCACCCCTGGCCAGGGTGCAGAGGCCTACCAGGAAATCTCCAGAGTTGCCTATAGGCCTGCCCACCCCTACCCAGGGTGCAGAGGCCTACCAGGAACTATCCAGAGTTGCCTATAGGGATGTCTTCCCCGAGCCAGGGCGCAGAGGCCTACCGGGAACTCTCCAGAGTTCCCTATAGACCAGTCCACCCCTGCCCAGGGAGCAGAGGCCTACCGGGAAATCTCCAGAGGGGAACTCTCCAGAGTTCCCTATAGGCCAGTTCACCCCTGGCCACCTCTCCTTCAAAACGCACATAGTAAAGCAAACCCAGGCAGCTCCGCACATCTTTCCCTTTTGTGGAAAATCAAGGGCAGTCCTTCCAGGAAGAAACTTCGAATCTACAGTACAGGCCCTGGTCCTTTATCACGGTGGAATGCCCTGCTCACCGCCCTCCCTTCTTCTACCCTGGGACCAATCCTCGATGCCGCAGCCCGCCTCTTCAAAGGCCTCTGCACGTTTGACTACATTACATCCCCACTCATCGAGCAAATTTAACTGCCGCCTACAAGCACACAAAACCTTGAAGACAAGCCGCATCATTTTCAAAGCCGACCCTTTGCCGCATCATTTCCAAAGCCGACCCTTTGCCGCATCATTTCCAAAGCCGCCCCTTTGCTGCATCATTTCCAAAGCCGACCCTTTGCTGCATCATTTCCAAAGCCGACCCTTTGCCGCATCATTTCCAAAGCCGCCCCTTTGCTGCATCGTTTCCAAAGCCGCCCCTTAGCTGCATCATTTGCAAAGCCGCCCCTTTGCTGCATCGTTTCCAAAGCCGACCCTTTGCCGCATCATTTGCAAAGCCGCCCCTTTGCACACTCCCTCCTACCTCGCCAACTACGTCAAAGTCTCTTGTGGCCAATGCTCAACAAGTAGCCAGGACCTGGTGAGATTAAAGATGTACTAATATTTTTATAAAGTCAACGGGCATTCCGAATCTGCCGCCCTCTCCTTTCCATGGGCCCTGACACCCTTCTACATTAGACGCTCACCAACCTCAAAGCAATTCAGAATGAAGCACAAGACTCTTCTCTTCCCCCTTCTCTCTCAGTATACACTCCTAATGCCACCTCACCGCTACTTACTGCTCCTGTTGCTTCAGTGTAATGCACTGTTGCCCTCTGCAAACCTGTGCCCACACATCTGTGTTCCTAAAAATCCATTGATGTAAAGAACTCCATTGCTTCCCGAAGATCCGTCTGCGATCAACAAATACTCCTGTAGAGGAGCTCCCAAATACAGCCCGCATCCCAACCGTCCATTTTGAAGTACCAGGAACGTTCACATCGAAATATGTAACGTATGATGAGCAAATAAACCAGCAGAGAGCTGCAGTGGGGCTATGTCCAGTACCCATCAGAAGAACGATGCCTATTGAAGTACCAGTACCAAGGAAACCATGGACAGTAAGGTACCCACTGAGGAAACCCTACCAACAAATGAAGCGAAATGAAGATCATCTAAGTACAGCCCCTGAAGAAACCAAAAAGGTCTTAATGGAAGACGAATGGTGACGTCACGAGGACCCAGACTGACCCACACACAGAAGAAATGATGATCAGAGAATGACTCAAAGAGACGCAAAGCCATGAACAAGGATATTGTGAACCTAAAGTGAAAGGACAATGTCAAATGAAGAAGTTTAAGCTGTAAACAAAATGCAGATATTCGACCAGTTTACACCTGTACATATGCTTGGAACCGCAAGAAAGCTAAGAAAATCGTGCGGCTTGCTATGCTTAGTAGAAAGATAGTGTGGCAAGCACCACTATATATAATCTACCTCAGATGAAGCACCTTATATAAGTGTATTTCCACTTTGCACAAGAAACAGAATCAACCCAAGGTTGCTAAAGGCCACACGAGAAGAGCTTCATATTTAGCAAAATCGAGAAGAGACGGCTGAAACGAAACTCAGCAGTGGCAACTCGTGCCAGGAAAGCCAAGGTCGTATCAGTGGAAGAGACGAACAGTAGCTACAATTAATTGAATCTAAGAACAGAAAATCCTGCTTCGGAAAGGTTACGATAAGAAGACAAAGGCAGGTGGCAAGCTAAATGAGAATAAAATACACAAAATTGAGAGAAAAGAGACAATTCACAGTGTGACCAGCCGAGGAAGGAGAAGCAAGGGTTCACACCTACGCTTGGCACCTGATCAGGCGGAGATATCAGAACTTTTCCAGACAGAAGATGCAGTCGCGAGGCCAACCTCAGTGAACTAATTGACACATGGATACTAAAGTGATGATTGATTGTAACAATAATTGGAGGAACGCCAGGTAACTAAGGGGCACCCTGCACCTAGCCGACCATTCTGCGTGCTACTAAGCGAAGTGGAAAAGTATGCATGGGTTTGGTGCCAACCCAATCACAGTGGACCAAATAATCTAGGGTCCTATAGTTAGTAGAACCAATGAGACGTCGTAGTTTTAGTGACGTTTACAGCAGTCATTTTTGAAGGAAGGGCTTAGACGCCCACCTTACAGTGTTTACCCAATCCCCTCACTCTGTTACCATATACAGATATAGTACCTATATTAAAGTTACCTTTCCCGAACCAATAGAATTGCATGTTATCTTTTGAGTGTTACACGTCAATGATGATGAGTTTTTAGTATAAATGTTATGATTTTTATTAAGTTCGTTGGAGTTGTGAAGCGAGAAGGGAGATCGCGCATCCGCTGATATTCATGAGACTCCCCGTTTTTTGTACTTGTCATTAAACAGACTCCCTTTGCCAAACCGTTGAGTTGTCCTTATTGATTGGTGTTCAAGCATTAATCTGCACCCCATCCATCTCACGGGTGCTGCTATCTTGTCTTAAAGTGCTTCTGGGAAAACCATGACTCTATGGGCCAGTTGGGGGTCTCGCAGTACACTCCAAATAAAATAAATAATGCAAAATAAAATAGTGTCCTTTCTACAATGCCCTGGTCCCGTTCCACCTCCCTCGCCCACCCAACTGATTAGCACGTGCGCACTGTACTCTGAGAAGCGTGCACTGGCTATGAGTGACATGTGGAGAGGCTGGGATAAGGGGCACCCGTAGACAGAGGGGTGGATACAGGGGGGGGCAGAACGTGTCTACGTGTCTGCTGTAGATGAAGAAAGACTTCCTCCTTCGAATCTGGAAGCTCGGGCTATTCCCGCGTGCATGCAGGGAGGCCGAACCCATGTCCAATGTCATGTCACTGGTTTTGCCTGTTTGGTAATTTAGGATAGGGAAGACATTTCCAATGGGAAGTCCTGTTTTTGCCTGTGTGACCCGAAGGGGTTGTCCCCGAGTGTCCCTGTGTGTGTATATGTGTGTATTTGAGTGCATATGTGCACGCACCCAATTACAATGGGGTGTCCATGCACGTGCCAATACAGTGGGAATGGCAAGTTTCAAGAAGGATTCGCTGTGTACATGTGTGGGTCCGTGTCTGTGTGCAGGCTTGTCTCTGTGGTGTGTGTTTGGTTGCAGCGTCTAATGTAGAATACGGGGAGTTCCTCAACATGACCTGGTGTGTGTGTCTGTGTGTTGTTTCTGCACGTGCATGTCTGTGATTATCTAGATCTTTGTGCAGGGTGTGTCTGTGGTGTGTGTCTGTTTGCATGCACAGTGGAATTGCAGCTTCCACTGTAGAACATTTGGGAAATCCTCGACATGACCTTGTGTGTGTGGCTGTGTGTCGTTTCTGCACGTGCATGTCTGTGCAGGGGTTTGTCTGTGGTGTGTGTGTGTGTGAGTGTGTGTTAGTGTGTGTGTGTATGTGTGTGTCTGTGTTGTTTCTGCACGTGCATGTCTGTGATTATCTAGATCTGTGTCCAGGGGTGTGTCTGTGGTGTGTGTCTGTGTGTGTGTGTGTATGTGTGTGTATCTGTGTGTTGTTTCATCACGTGCATGTATGTGATTATCTAGATCTGTGTTCAGGGGTTTGTCTGTGGTGTGTGTGTGTATGTGTGTGTGTCTGTGTGTTGTTTCTGCACGTGCATGTCTGTGCAGGGGTTTGACTGTGGTGTGTGTGAGTGTGTGTGTGTGTGTATGTGTGTGTGTCTGTGTGTTGTTTCTGCACGTGCATGTCTGTGCAGGGGTTTGTCTGTGGTGTGTGTGTGAGTGTGTGTGTATGTGTGTGTCTGTGTTGTTTCTGCACGTGCATGTCTGTGATTATCTAGATCTGTGTGCAGGGGTGTGTCTGTGGTGTATGTCTGTGTGTATGTGTGTATGTGTGTGTATCTGTGTGTTGTTTCATCACGTGCATGTATGTGATTATCTAGATCTGTGTTCAGGGGTTTGTCTGTGGTGTGTGTGTGTGTGTGTATGTGTGTGTGTCTGTGTGTTGTTTCTGCATGTGCATGTCTGTGCAGGGGTTTGTCTGTGGTGTGTGTGAGTGTGCGTGTGTGTATGTGTGTGTGTGTGTCGTTTCTACACGTGCATGTCTATGCAGGGGTTTGTCTGTGGTGTGTGTGTGAGTGTATGTGTGTGTGTGTGTCTGTGTTGTTTCTGCACGTGCATGTCTGTGATTATCTAGATCTGTGTGCAGGGGTGTGTCTGTGGTGTATGTCTGTGTGTATGTGTGTATGTGTGTGTATCTGTGTGTTGTTTCATCACGTGCATGTATGTGATTATCTAGATCTGTGTTCAGGGGTTTGTCTGTGGTGTGTGTGTGTGTGTGTATGTGTGTGTGTCTGTGTGTTGTTTCTGCATGTGCATGTCTGTGCAGGGGTTTGTCTGTGGTGTGTGTGAGTGTGCGTGTGTGTATGTGTGTGTGTGTGTCGTTTCTACACGTGCATGTCTATGCAGGGGTTTGTCTGTGGTGTGTGTGTGAGTGTATGTGTGTGTGTGTGTCTGTGTTGTTTCTGCACGTGCATGTCTGTGATTATCTAGATCTGTGTGCAGGGGTGTGTCTGTGGTGTGTGTCTGTGTGTGTGTGTGTATGTGTGTGTATCTGTGTGTTGTTTCATCACGTGCATGTATGTGATTATCTAGATCTGTGTTCAGGGGTTTGTCTGTGGTGTGTGTGTGTGTGTGTGTTGTTTCTGCACGTGCATGTCTGTGCAGGGGTTTGTCTGTGGTGTGTGTGAGTGTGTGTGTGTGTGTATGTGTGTGTGTCTGTGTGTCGTTTCTACACGTGCATGTCTATGCAGGGGTTTGTCTGTGGTGTGTGTGTGAGTGTGTGTGTGTGTTGCTTTGCTTGTGAGGAAGGTTAGTGATGCAAATAAGAACTATAAAATGGGTTCTCTTACATTACTCAATTGCCATCTCAGCACTGTCAGAATGGAAGAGTTGATGGGTAATGAGGCAAGGGTCACCTGACAGGAGACATAAAGCCATGGGTAACTGGTTATTTTGGCTGGGGAGCGGGCTCCTGAGAGATTGACATAGAGCTGTGGTGTGAACCAGACTGGAACTTGATAGGATCATCTTTTAAGATGGATCTTTTTTTAGCATTGATGACTGGTATGGGTCAGGGTCTGGGCCAGGGCTATGGACGCAGAGCACCACTTGGCGGAGCCTGGTAGCGGAGAAGAGGCGCAGCCAGGGGTGTTGGTAGGTCTGGAAAAGACCCGGGGCTACGCTACTGTCGGAACTGTCGAGACTTGGGGCTAGCTAGCCTTTTGGTTGTAGCTCCTGAGACTCTATCCGGGGCTACAACCAAAAGACATGGGGCTATAGCCCCTTTTGCCCCCCCCTACCAACGCCTCTGGGCGCAACATCATTCCAAGACATTGACGCAGAGGCTGGTTTTTTACTGCCATTGGTGGCACGTGCAGAAGGTCCGGGTCTGAGCTAGGACCACGTTTAGGACCAGAGAGAGCTGAGTGCACGCGCTGTGTAGCAAGTCAAGCTGCCACTCCTGGAAGAGGCCAGAAGGACTCATCAACTTGCACCATGGACCATAAGGTTCAGTGGAGGTGGACCCTTTGCTTTAGGCAGAGATGTACCGGTGGGCGCGTGGCCGCGGTACTGCGGTCCTGCTTTCTGGAGAATTCTGTATGGCCATGGGAAGATTATAGAGACTCGTTGGAAGTACTTTTTTCCGGATGTAGACTGCTCAGGGACTTTACTGGCTGGCAGCCACCAGTGAAGGGGGCCCTTTCCAGAAAAGTCATATTAGATTCAAGGTGACTACCTCATAAGCAGACACTCCCACTCCATGCACTTGGGTGAGTTATAACTTCAGAAGAAGAAATACCTGTTCCTTGTGGAAGTGAGAGAATCTGGGCTCCAACCAGAAGTGATGGCTTCCTAAAGCCACCGCCTGCGCTTTGCTTGGGCTCCCACACCCCCTTGCCAGGAAACCCAGGACCTTCTGTGTTTCTTGAACCTTGATAGTTTGCAGTATCCAAAAATATTGCAAACAAGAGCTGGCGAGCCTCATGTCAAAGCCCACACGGACCCACTCACTCGTGAACCTGCACCCACACAGACCCGGAGAGAGCGAGAGAGCGGCACAGTGCTCGGCGTGAGCTCGGGCCGATGGTAAATCTTTTCAAGAAAACATTACTGATTAGATAAACAGGTGAGATACCACTGACAAACACTGGACATATGCCAATTATTTACCCAACGAGTGCAAGCAATGTAAGTATCATTCACAACTTATGTTTGCACAGAGGTTTATTGCAAAATCGGAATAGTACATGCAGTTTTGTTCCGACCAGAAACTGGAAGTGGAACAGTTATGGGACCCCATCATCCATCTTAGGGCTCTGGCCTGAGGCGCACAGTCCTTCTGTTTTTTCTCAGCTTGCCTCCAGACCTTCCCCTGAGAGGTCCTCATGGCAGGCCTCATCAGAGGCGCACATACTGATCAGCACACCTGAGGCATCGCAGGTCCATGAGGGGCATGAGTGACTCCACCCGCACAGCCCGCTCTGTGTGGGCGCCACTGGTGGCTGCCAGCCTTTCTTTGATTCTAGTGGGGTCCAGCCGGCTGGACCTCAGGGTGTCGCTACTGCGGTACGGGGTCCAGGACCACCTTTCCTGCCAGCGAGGGCACGGGACACCAGTGTGGCAGTGTGCAGTGCTTGCTAATGTTGGCCTTGGAGAGTGAAGACCAGGGTCCAGGACCACCTTTCCTGCCAGCGAGGGCACGGGACACCAGTGTGGCAGTGTGCAGTGCTTGCTAATGTTGGCCTTGGAGAGTGAAGTATAAAGAATACAATGAAAAGAGCCCAAATTCCATGATTGTGGAGTCCTATCTTGTTTTTGGGACTTAAGGTTACACAAGACTCGGAAAGATAGGACTTAGTCGTTTATCAACAGTTATCCATTCATCTGAATGCCATTGGTTTATTCAAAAAGTACACATTTTAATGGAGATAGCAAAATAGTCTAACATACATGATTAAACCCTCTAAAAAGATACAAGTGTATCATGTTGACAAAGACAAACATTAAGAACATACAATTCTAAAAGATCTTAGAGATAATGACTTTCTAATCTCTAATTCTTCTATTCTAATTCTATTCAATAATTAGGATTAGATTGTCCCTTCATTGGAATTTTCAATTCACTCAGATAGTTTAACTAATTAGACTGACAAAAAATTCTCGACATGTTTCATTCCTCTGTGTTGGTCTTGGGACTTTCTTCAGGAGTGGTCAATAAGGGGGGTTTAGAATGGGCTTCAGCTAAGTATGAACTCTTCTGGCCTCTTCTTTAGGATGATAATAACTGTTGATAAAGAAACATTAAAAAAGAATCAATTTATGTTTCTTTAGACACGTTTAAAGGTGTCGAAAAAGACTACAGGGTCCATTTGGTTACCTGATCTTTTTAGTGTGGGGGCTTTCTTGATTCGCAGGCGAAAAAATGTCCACATGTGTTGGGCATCATTTTCTTGGGAGGAAGGATATTCCTACCGAATCTGCAAACAACAAATTATTTTATTTACAAGAAAGTCTATTCCAGCCTTCAGCTTAGAAAACACAAAGCATTCTGGTAATTGCAGTTCCTCTGCGAGGTCGTTTAATTTGGAGAGGAGAGGTGTCCTTTCTTTAGTAATTGGTTATGATTTCTATATATTTTAAACGTATTTTAAACATAATGGCGAGATCATAATAGCTTATCCCTTATGCATGGGTTCTTAAAAAGGTCGCATTTTAGTCAGCTTACCAGTAGTTTAGTCAGAAAACTCTCTCTGTTCTTTTCCTTGCCGCGATGAACATAAAAGCTGTTTGAAAAATAAAGTCACTAACGCACCTCTAGTAAAACATTTTGGGGAAGCACAACATGGTTATGAAAACTTCAGCTGGACCGTTTTACTAATGGTACAAGGGAGAGATCACAATACAAAAAATAGAATCCTACTTGAAAAAGAACAGAGATTAATTTTTTTAACTAAAAGTGACAAAATAGGACTCAATGAGTCTATAGATTGGTTAAAAATCTGATCGCCCTAATGTATAATTTATAATCATCGGCACAACCTTCTTTTTGACTGTTAATAGCAGAGCCAGAGAACACAATTGAAGTTGAGGCCCTTTAACGATATAAACACTAAAAAAGGACTATTAGAGAGCTATATATAGACCTCTCAAAATAGCGGCCCAAACATAGATACTAACCAGAACAGGCGCAGGCACCCACGAAGGAGGATCTTACAGAAGGAGCTAAACTCAGCCCATAGAAGACACTAGCCCACAGGGATACCACTCCACCCTGTAGTGGCACCATTGGGAATGACTAGAGACCAAGAAACAGGTAAATCATGACACACACGGTAGCCTGTGCAAAGTATTGAAATACAGAGAAGTAAGATAGCACGTAGATTTAAACTCAGCACATGACTTGCATTTTTTAACATCCTTTTAGCATTTTTTTTAGCACTTTTCAAACTTTAAGAATAGCTGGAGAACAGTTCTACTGAAATCTTTTTTCGAACTGTTTTCAGCAAGGGGAAACAGGAATCCATTTAGAACTAACGGATACAACCCGTGTGGTTTATTTCAGAAACCAATTGTAGAAGCCTCTACACAGAAGCTAAAACTGCATGAACACATCCGCAAAACATCGCGGCAAGGAAAAGAACAGAGAGAGTTTTCTGACTAAACTACTGGTAAGCTGACTAAAATGCGACCTTTTTAAGAACCCATGCATAAGGGATAAGCTATTATGATCTCGCCATTATGTTTAAAATACGTTTAAAATATATAGAAATCATAACCAATTACTAAAGAAAGGACACCACTCCTCTCCAAATTAAACGACCTTGCAGAGGAACTGCAATTACCAGAATGCTTTGTGTTTTCTAAGCTGAAGGCTGGAATAGACTTTCTTGTAAATAAAATAATTTGTTGTTTGCAGATTCGGTAGGAATATCCTTCCTCCCAAGAAAATGATGCCCAACACATGTGGACATTTTTTCGCCTGCGAATCAAGAAAGCCCCCACACTAAAAAGATCAGGTAACCAAATGGACCCTGTAGTCTTTTTCGACACCTCTAAACTTGTCTAAAGAAACATAAATTGATTCTTTTTTAATGTTTCTTTATCAACAGTTATTATCATCCTCAAGAAGAGGCCAAAAGAGTTCATACTTAGCTGAAGCCCATTCTAAACCCCCCTTATTGACCACTCCTGAAGAAAGTCCCAAGACCAACACAGAGGACTGAAACATGTCGAGAATTTTTTGTCAGTCTAATTAGTTAAACTGTCTGAGTGAATTGAAAATTCCAATGAAGGGACAATCTAATCCTAATTATTGAATAGAATTAGAATAGAAGAATTAGAGATTAGAAAGTCATTATCTCTAAGATCTTTTAGAATTGTATGTTCCTAATGTTTGTCTTTGTCAACACGATACACTTGTATCTTTTTAGAGGGTTTAATCATGTATTTTAGACTATTTTGCTATCTCCATTAAAATGTGTACTTTTTGAATTAACCAATGGCATTCAGATGAATGGATAACTGTTGATAAAGGACTAAGTCCTATCTTTTCGAGTCTTGTGTAGCTTGGAGAGTGAAGACCAGGGTCCAGGACCACCTTTCCCGCCAGCGAGGGCACGGGACACAAGTGTGGCAGTGTGCAGTGCTTGCTAATGTTGGCCTTGGAGAGTGAAGACCAGGGTCCAGGACCGCCTTTCCTGCTAGCGAGGGCACGGGACACCAGTGTGGCAGTGTGCAGTGCTTGCTAATGTTGGCCTTGGAGAGTGAAGACCGGGGTCCAGGACCACCTTTCCTGCCAGGGAGGACACGGGACACCGCTGTGGCAGTGTGCAGTGGTTGCTAATGTTGGCATTGGAGAGTAAAGACCGGGGTCCAGGAACACTTTTGCTACCAGCGAGGGTACAGGACACCGGTGTGGCAGTGTGCAGGGCTTGCTAATGTTGGCCTTGGAGAGTGAAGACCGGGGTCCGGGACCACCTTTCCTGCCAGCGAGGGCACAGGACACCGGTGTGGCAGTGTGTAGTGGTTGCTAATGTTGGTCTTGGAGAGTGAAGACCGGGGTCCAGGACCACCTTTCCTACCAGTGAGGGCACAGGACGCTGGCATGGCAGTGTGCAGTGGTTGCTAATGTTGGCCCCAGAGAGTGAAGGCCGGGCTCCAGGACCACCTTTCCTGCCAGCGAGAGCACGGGACACCAGTGTGGCAGTGTGCAGTGGTTGCTAATGTTGGCCTTGGAGAGTGAAGGCCGGGGTCCAGGACCACCTTTCCTACCAATGAAGGCACGGGACACCGGTGTGGCAGTGTGCAGTGCTTGCTAATGTTGGTCTTGGAGAGTGAAGACAGGGGTCCAGGACCACATTTCCTGCTAGCGAGGGCATGGGACACCAGTGTGGCACTGTGCAGTGCTTGCTAATGTTGGCCTTGTAGAGTGAAGACCGGGTCCAGGACCACCTTTCCTGCCAGCGAGGGCACGGGACACCGCTGTGGCAGTGTGCAGTGGTTGCTAATTTTGGCCTTGGAGAGTGAAGACCGGGGTCCAGGACCACCTTTCCTTCCAGCGAGGGCACGGGACACCAGTGTGGCAGTGTGCAGTGCTTGCTAATGTTGGCCTTGGAGAGTGAAGACCGGGGTCCAGGACCACCTTTCCTGCCAGCGAGGGCACGGGACACCGCTGTGGCAGTGTGCAGTGGTTGCTAATGTTGGCCTTGGAGACTGAAGACCAGGGTCCAGGATCACCTTTCCTGCCAGCGAGGGCACGGGACACCGCTGTGGCAGTGTGCAGTGGTTGCTAATGTTGGCCTTGGAGAGTTAAGACCGGGGTCCAGGACCACCTTTCCTGCAGCGAGGGCACAGGACACCGCTGTGGCAGTGTGCAGTGGTTGCTAATGTTGGCCTTGGAGGGTGAAGACCGGGTCCAGGACCACCTTTGCTACCAGGGAGGGCACGGGATACCGGTGTGGCAGTGTGCAGTGGTTGCTAATGTTGGCCTTGGAGAGTGAAGACCGGGGTCCAGGACCACCTTTCCTTCCAGCGAGGGCACGGGACACCAGTGTGGCAGTGTGCAGTGCTTGCTAATGTTGGCCTTGGAGAGTGAAGACCGGGGTCCAGGACCACCTTTTCTGCCAGCGAGGGCACGGGACACCGCTGTGGCAGTGTGCAGTGGTTGCTAATGTTGGCCTTGGAGACTGAAGACCAGGGTCCAGGACCACCTTTCCTGCCAGCGAGGGCACGGGACACCGCTGTGGCAGTGTGCAGTGGTTGCTAATGTTGGCCTTGGAGACTGAAGACCAGGGTCCAGGACCACCTTTCCTACCAGCGAGGGCACGGGACACCAGTGTGGCAGTGTGCAGTGCTTGCTAATGTTGGCCTTGGAGAGTGAAGACCGGGGTCCAGGACCACCTTTCCTGCAGCGAGGGCACGGGACACCGCTGTGGCAGTGTGAAGTGGTTGCTTATGTTGGCCTTGGAGAGTGAAGACCGGGTCCAGGACCCCCTTTGCTACCAGGGAGGGCACGGGATACCGGTGTGGCAGTGTGCAGGGATTGTTAATGTTGGCCTTGGAGAGTGAAGACCAGGGTCCAGGACCACCTTTCCTGCCAGCGAGGGCACGGGACACCGGCGTGGCAGTGTGCAGCGGTTGCTAATGTTGGCCCCAGAGAGTGAAGACCAGGGTCCAGGACCACCTTTCCTACCAGCGAGGGCACAGGACACCGGCGTGGCAGGGTGCAGCGGTTGCTAATGTTGACCCCAGAGAGTGAAGACCGGGGTCCAGGACCACCTTTCCTACCAGCGAGGACACCGGACACCGGTGTGGCAGGGTGCAGTGGTTGCTAATGTTGGCCTTGGAGAGTGAAGATGGGGGTCCAGGCCACCTTTCCTACCAGCGAGGGCACGGGACACCGGTGTGGCAGGGTGCAGTGGTTGCTAATGTTGGCCTTGGAGAGTGAAGATGGGGGTCCAGGCCACCTTTCCTACCAGCGAGGGAATGTGACACAGGTCTGGCAGTGTGCAGTGCTTGCTAATGTGGGACAGCGGTGTGGCAGTGTGCAGTGCTTGCTAATGTTGGCCTTGGAGAGTGAAGAACGGAGTCCAGGACCACCTTTCCTGCCAGCGAGGACATGGGACACCAGTGTGATAGTGTGCAGTGCTTGCTAATGTTGGCCTTGGAGAGTGAAGGCCGGGGTCCAGGATCTCCTTTGCTACCAGCGAGAGCACGGGACACCAGTGTGGCAGTGTGCAGCGGTTGCTAATGTTGGCGCCAGAGAGTGAAGACCGGGGTCCAGGACCACCTTTCCTGCCAGCGAAGGCATGGGACACCGGTGTGGCAGTGTGTTGTGGTTGCTTATGTTGGCCTTGTAGAGGGAAGACCGGAGTCCAGGACCACATTTCCTGCCAGCGAAAGCACGGGACCCCGGCGTGGCAGTGCAGTTGTTGTTAATGTTTTCCTTGGAGAGTGAAGACCTGGGTCCAGGACCACCTTTCCTGCCAGTGAGTCCATAGGACACCGCTGTGTCAGTTTGCAGGGCTTGCTAATGTTGGCCTTGGAGAGTGAAGACCGGGGTCCAGGACCACCGTTCCTGCCAGCGAGGGCACGGGACACCGGTGTGGCATTGTGCAGTGCTTGCTAATGTTGGCGTTGAAGAATGAAGACCGGGGTCCAGGACCACGTTTCCTGCCAGCGAAGGCATGGGACACCGCCGTGGCAGTGTGCTGCAGTTGCTAAAGTTAGCCCAAGACAGTGAAGACCGGGGTCCAGGACCACCTTTCCTGCCAGCGAGGGCACGGGACACCAGTGTGGCAGTGTCCAGTGGTTGCTAATGTTGACCTTGGAGAGTGAAGACCGGGGTCCAGGACCACTTTTCCTACCAGCGAGGGCACGGGACACAGGTCAGGCAGTGTGTAGTGCTTGCTAATGTGGGACACCGGTGTGGCAGTGTGCAGTGCTTGCTAATGTTGGCCTTGGAGAGTGAAGACCGGAGTCCAGGACTACCTTTCCTGCCAGCGACGAAATGGGACACCAGTGTGGCAGTGTGCAGTGGTTGCTAACGTTGGCCTTGGAGAGTGAAGACCAGGGTCCAGGACCACCTTTGCTACCATCGAGGGGACGGGACACTGGCGTGGCAGTGTTCAGCTGTTGCTAATGTTGGCCTTGGAGAGTGAAGACCGGGGTCCGGGACCACCTTTCCTGCCAGCGAGGGCACAGGACACCGGTGTGGCAGTGTGTAGTGGTTGCTAATGTTGGTCTTGGAGAGTGAAGACCGGGGTCCAGGACCACCTTTCCTGCCAGCAAGAGCACGGGACACCTGTGTGGCAGTGTGCAGTGGTTGCTAATGTTGGCCTTGGAGAGTGAAGACCGGGGTCCAGGACCACCTTTCCTACCAACGAAGGCACGGGACACCAGTGTGGCAGTGTGCAGTGGTTGCTAATGTTGGTCTTGGAGAGTAAAGACGGGGGTCCAGGACAACCTTTCCTGCCAGCGAGGGCATGGGACACCAGTGTGGCAGTGTGCAGTGCTTGCTAATGTTGGCCTTGGAGAGTGAAGACCGGGTCCAGGACCACCTTTCCTGCCAGCGAGGGCACGGGACACCACTGTGGCAGTGTGCAGTGGTTGCTAATGTTGGCCTTGGACAGTGAAGACCGGGGTCCAGGACCACCTTTCCTTCCAGCGAGGGCACGGGACACCAGTTTGGCAGTGTGCAGTGCTTGCTAATGTTGGCCTTGGAGAGTGAAGACCGGGATCCAGGACCACCTTTCCTGCCGGCGAGGGCACGGGACACCGCTGTGGCAGTGTGCAGTGTTTGCTAATGTTGGCCTTGGAGACTGAAGACCGGGGTCCAGGACCACCTTTCCTGGCAGCAAGGGCACGGGACACCGCTGTGGCAGTGTGCAGTGGTTGCTAATGTTGGCCTTGGAGAGTGAAGACCGGAGTCCAGGACCACCTTTCCTATCAGCGAGGGCACGGGACACCAGTGTGGCAGTGTGCAGTGCTTGCTAATGTTGGCCTTGGAGAGTGAAGACCGGGGTCCAGGACCACCTTTCCTGCCAGCGAGGGCACGGGACAACGCTGTGGCAGTGTGCAGTGGTTGCTAATGTTGGCCTTGGAGAGTGAAGACCGGGGTCCAGGACCACCTTTCCGCCAGCGAGGGCACGGGACACCGCTGTGGCAGTGTGCAGTGGTTGCTAATGTTGGCCTTGGAGAGTGAAGACCGGGTCCAGGACCACCTTTGCTACCAGCGAGGGCATGGGACACCGGTGTAGCAGTGTGGAGGGATTGCTAATGTTGGCCTTGGAGAGTGAAGACCGGGTCCAGGACCAACTTTGCTACCAGCGAGGGCACCGGACACCGGTGTGGCAGTGTGCAGGGATTGCTAATGTTGGCCTTGGAGAGTGAAGACCAGGGTCCAGGACCACCTTTCCTGCCAGCGAGGGCACGGGAGACCGGCGTGGCAGTGTGCAGCGGTTGCTAATGTTGGCCCCAGAGAGTGAAGACCGGGGTCCAGGACCACCTTTCCTACCAGCGAGGGCACAGGACACCGGCGTGGCAGGGTGCAGCGGTTGCTAATGTTGACCCCAGAGAGTGAAGACCGGGGTCCAGGACCACCTTTCCTACCAGCGAGGGCACGGGACACCGGTGTGGCAGGGTGCAGTGGTTGCTAATGTTGGCCTTGGAGAGTGAAGATGGGGGTCCAGGCCCCCTTTCCTACCAGCGAGGGCACGGGACACCGGTGTGGCAGGGTGCAGTGGTTGCTAATGTTGGCCTTGGAGAGTGAAGATGGGGGTCCAGGCCACCTTTCCTACCAGCGAGGGAATGTGAAACAGGTCTGGCAGTGTGCAGTGCTTGCTAATGTGGGACAGCGGTGTGGCAGTGTGCAGTGCTTGCTAATGTTGGCCTTGGAGAGTGAAGACCGGGGTCCAGGACCACTTTTCCTACCAGCGAGGGCACGGGACACAGGTCAGGCAGTGTGTAGTGCTTGCTAATGTGGGACACCGGTGTGGCAGTGTGCAGTGCTTGCTAATGTTGGCCTTGGAGAGTGAAGACCGGAGTCCAGGACTACCTTTCCTGCCAGCGACGAAATGGGACACCAGTGTGGCAGTGTGCAGTGGTTGCTAACGTTGGCCTTGGAGAGTGAAGACCAGGGTCCAGGACCACCTTTGCTACCAGCGAGGGCACGGGACACCGGTGTGGCAGGGTGCAGTGGTTGCTAATGTTGGCCTTGGAGAGTGAAGATGGGGGTCCAGGCCACCTTTCCTACCAGCGAGGGCACGGGACACCGATGTGGCAGGGTGCAGTGGTTGCTAATGTTGGCCTTGGAGAGTGAAGATGGGGGTCCAGGCCACCTTTCCTACCAGCGAGGGAATGTGAAACAGGTCTGGCAGTGTGCAGTGCTTGCTAATGTGGGACAGCGGTGTGGCAGTGTGCAGTGCTTGCTAATGTTGGCCTTGGAGAGTGAAGAACGCAGTCCAGGACCACCTTTCCTGCCAGCGAGGACATGGGACACCAGTGTGGTAGTGTGCAGTGCTTGCTAATGTTGGCCTTGGAGAGTGAAGGCCGGCGTCCAGGATCTCCTTTGCTACCAGCGAGGGCACGGGACACCGGCGTGGCAGTGTGCAGTGCTTGCTAATGTTGGCCTTGGAGAGTGAAGAATGGGGTCCAGGACCACCTTTCCTACCAGCGAGGGCGCGGGACACCAGTGTGGCAGTGTGCAGCGGTTGCTAATGTTGGCCCCAGAGAGTGAAGACCGGGGTCCAGGACCACCTTTCCTGCCAGCGAGGGCACGGGACACCGGTGTGGCAGTGTGCAGGGATTGCTAATGTTGGCCTTGGAGAGTGAAGACCAGGGTCCAGGACCACCTCTCCTGCCAGCGAGGGCACAGGACACCGGCGTGGCAGTGTGCAGCGGTTGCTAATGTTGGCCCCAGAGATTGAAGACCGAGGTCCAGGACCACCTTTCCTACCAGCGAGGGCACAGGACACCAGCGTGGCAGGGTGCAGCAGTTGCTAATGTTGACCCCAGAGAGTGAAGACCGGGGTCAAGGACCACCTTTCCTACCAGCGAGGGCACGGGACACCAGTGTGGCAGGGTGCAGTGGTTGCTAATGTTGGCCTTGGAGAGTGAAGATGGGGGTCCAGGCCACCTTTCCTACCAGCGAGGGCACGGGACACCGGTGTGGCAGGGTGCAGTGGTTGCTAATGTTGGCCTTGGAGAGTGAAGATGGGGGTCCAGGCCACCTTTCCTACCAGCGAGGGAATGTGACACAGGTCTGGCAGTGTGCAGTGCTTGCTAATGTGGGACACTGGTGTGGCAGTGTGCAGTGCTTGCTAATGTTGGCCTTGGGGAGTGAAGACCGGAGTCCAGGACTACCTTTCCTGCCAGCGACGACATGGGACACCAGTGTGGCAGTGTGCAGTGGTTGCTAATGTTGACCTTGGAGAGTGAAGACCGGGGTCCAGGACCACCTTTCCTACCAGCGAGGACACGGGACACAGGTCTGGCAGTGTGTAGTGCTTGCTAATGTGGGACACCGGTGTGGCAGTGTGCAGTGCTTGCTAATGTTGGCCTTGGAGAGTGAAGACCGGAGTCCAGGACTACCTTTCCTGCCAGCGACGACATGGGACTCCGGTGTGGCAGTGTGCAGTGGTTGCTAACGTTGGCCTTGGAGAGTGAAGACCAGGGTCCAGGACCACCTTTGCTACCATCGAGGGGACGGGACACTGGCGTGGCAGTGTTCAGCTGTTGCTAATGTTGGCCTTGGAGAGTGAAGACCGGGGTCCGGGACCACCTTTCCTGCCAGCGAGGGCACAGGACACCGGTGTGGCAGTGTGTAGTGGTTGCTAATGTTGGTCTTGGAGAGTGAAGACCGGGGTCCAGGACCACCTTTCCTACCAGCGAGGGCACGGGACGCTGGCATGGCAGTGTGCAGTGGTTGCTAATGTTGGCCCCAGAGAGTGAAGGCCGGGGTCCAGGACCACCTTTCCTGCCAGCGAGAGCACGGGACACCGGTGTGGCAGTGTGCAGTGGTTGCTAATGTTGGTCTTGGAGAGTGAAGACGGGGGTCTAGGACCACCTTTCCTGCCAGCGAGGGCATGGGACACCAGTGTGGCAGTGTGCAGTGCTTGGAGAGTGAAGACGGGGGTCCAGGACCACCTTTCCTGCCAGCGAGGGCACGGGACACCAGTGTGGCAGTGTGCAGTGCTTGCTAATGTTGGCCTTGGAGAGTGAAGACCGGGTCCAGGACCACCTTTCCTGCCAGCGAGGGCACGGGACACCGCTGTGGCAGTGTGCAGTGGTTGCTAATGTTGGCCTTGGACAGTGAAGACCGGGGTCCAGGACCACCTTTCCTTCCAGCGAGGGCACGGGACACCAGTGTGGCAGTGTGCAGTGCTTGCTAATGTTAGCCTTGGAGAGTGAAGACCGGGATCCAGGACCACCTTTCCTGCCGGCGAGGGCATGGGACACCGCTGTGGCAGTGTGCAGTGTTTGCTAATGTTGGCCTTGGAGACTGAAGACCGGGGTCCAGGACCACCTTTCCTGGCAGCGAGGGCACGGGACACCGCTGTGGCAGTGTGCAGTGGTTGCTAATGTTGGCCTTGGAGAGTGAAGACCGGAGTCCAGGACCACCTTTCCTATCAGCGAGGGCACGGGACACCAGTGTGGCAGTGTGCAGTGCTTGCTAATGTTGGCCTTGGAGAGTGAAGACGGGGGTCCAGGACCACCTTTCCTGCCAGCGAGGGCACGGGACAACGCTGTGGCAGTGTGCAGTGGTTGCTAATGTTGACCTTGGAGAGTGAAGACCGGGGTCCAGGACCACCTTTCCTGCCAGCGAGGGCACGGGACACCGCTGTGACAGTGTGCAGTGGTTGCTAATGTTGGCCTTGGAGAGTGAAGACCGGGATCCAGGACCACCTTTCCTGCCAGCGAGGGCACGGGACAACGCTGTGGCAGTGTGCAGGGATTGCTAATGTTGGCCTTGGAGAGTGAAGACCGGGTCCAGGACCAACTTTGCTACCAGCGAGGGCATCGGACACCGGTGTGGCAGTGTGCAGGGATTGCTAATGTTGGCCTTGGAGAGTGAAGACCAGGGTCCAGGACCACCTTTCCTGCCAGCGAGGGCACGGGACACCGGCGTGGCAGTGTGCAGCGGTTGCTAATGTTGGCCCCAGAGAGTGAAGACCGGGGTCCAGGACCACCTTTCCTACCAGCGAGGGCACAGGACACCGGCGTGGCAGGGTGCAGCGGTTGCTAATGTTGACCACAGAGAGTGAAGACCGGGGTCCAGGACCACCTTTCCTACCAGCGAGGGCACGCGACACCGGTGTGGCAGGGTGCAGTGGTTGCTAATGTTGGCCTTGGAGAGTGAAGATGGGGGTCCAGGCCACCTTTCCTACCAGCGAGGGCACGGGACACCGGTGTGGCAGGGTGCAGTGGTTGCTAATGTTGGCCTTGGAGAGTGAAGATGGGGGTCCAGGCCACCTTTCCTACCAGCGAGGGAATGTGACACAGGTCTGGCAGTGTGCAGTGCTTGCTAATGTGGGACAGCGGTGTGGCAGTGTGCAGTGCTTGCTAATGTTGGCCTTGGAGAGTGAAGAATGGGGTCCAGGACCACCTTTCCTACCAGCGAGGGCACGGGACACCAGTGTGGCAGTGTGCAGCGGTTGCTAATGTTGGCCCCAGAGAGTGAAGACCGGGGTCCAGGACCACCTTTCCTGCCAGCGAGGGCACCGGACACCGGTGTGGCAGTGTGCAGGGATTGCTAATGTTGGCCTTGGAGAGTGAAGACCAGGGTCCAGGACCACCTTTCCTACCAGCGAGGGCACAGGACACCGGCGTGGCAGGGTGCAGCGGTTGCTAATGTTGACCCCAGAGAGTGAAGACCGGGGTCCAGGACCACCTTTCCTACCAGCGAGGGCACGGGACACCAGTGTGGCAGGGTGCAGTGGTTGCTAATGTTGGCCTTGGAGAGTGAAGATGGGGGTCCAGGCCACCTTTCCTACCAGCGAGGGCACGGGACACCGGTGTGGTAGGGTGCAGTGGTTGCTAATGTTGGCCTTGGAGAGTGAAGATGGGGGTCCAGGCCACCTTTCCTACCAGCGAGGGAATGTGACACAGGTCTGGCAGTGTGCAGTGCTTGCTAATGTGGGACACCAGTGTGGCAGTGTGCAGTGCTTGCTAATGTTGGCCTTGGAGAGTGAAGGCCGGCGTCCAGGATCTCCTTTGCTACCAGCGAGGGCACGGGACACCGGCGTGGCAGTGTGCAGTGCTTGCTAATGTTGGCCTTGGAGAGTGAAGAACGGGGTCCAGGACCACCTTTCCTACCAGCGAGGGCACAGGACACCAGTGTGGCAGTGTGCAGCGGTTGCTAATGTTGGCCACAGAGAGTGAAGACCGGGGTCCAGGACCACCTTTCCTACCAGCGAGGGCACGGGACACAGGTCTGGCAGTGTGTAGTGCTTGCTAATGTGGGACACCGGTGTGGCAGTGTGCAGTGCTTGCTAATGTTGGCCTTGGAGAGTGAAGACCGGAGTCCAGGACTACCTTTCCTGCCACCGACGACATGGGACACCAGTGTGGCAGTGTGCAGTGGTTGCTAATGTTGACCTTGGAGAGTGAAGACCGGGGTCCAGGACCACCTTTCCTACCAGCGAGGGCACGGGACACAGGTCAGGCAGTGTGTAGTGCTTGCTAATGTGGGACACCGGTGTGGCAGTGTGCAGTGCTTGCTAATGTTGGCCTTGGAGAGTGAAGACCGGAGTCCAGGACTTCCTTTCCTGCCAGCGACGACATGGGACACCAGTGTGGCAGTGTGCAGTGGTTGCTAACGTTGGCCTTGGAGAGTGAAGACCAGGGTCCAGGACCACCTTTGCTACCATCGAGGGGACGGGACACTGGCGTGGCAGTGTGCAGCTGTTGCTAATGTTGGCCTTGGAGAGAGAAGACCGGGGTCCGGGACCACCTTTCCTGCCAGCGAGGGCACAGGACACCGGTGTGGCAGTGTGTAGTGGTTGCTAATGTTGGTCTTGGAGAGTGAAGACCGGGGTCCAGGACCACCTTTCCTACCAGCGAGGGCACGGGACGCTGGCATGGCAGTGTGCAGTGGTTGCTAATGTTGGCCCCAGAGAGTGAATGCCGGGGTCCAGGACCACCTTTCCTGCCAGCGAGAGCACGGGACACCGGTGTGGCAGTGTGCAGTGGTTGCTACTGTTGGCCTTGGAGAGTGAAGACCGGGGTCCAGGACCACCTTTCCTACCAACGAAGGCACGGGACACCGGTGTGGCAGTGTGCAGTGGTTGCTAATGTTGGTCTTGGAGAGTGAAGACGGGGGTCCAGGACCACCTTTCCTGCCAGCGAGGGCATGGGACACCAGTGTGGCAGTGTGCAGTGCTTGCTAATGTTGGCCTTGGAGAGTGAAGACCGGGTCCAGGACCACCTTTCCTGCCAGCGAGGGCACGGGACACCGCTGTGGCAGTGTGCAGTGGTTGCTAATGTTGGCCTTGGACAGTGAAGACCGGGGTCCAGGACCACCTTTCCTTCCAGCGAGGGCACGGGACAACAGTGTGGCAGTGTGCAGTGCTTGCTAATGTTGGCCTTGGAGAGTGAAGACCGGGATCCAGGACCACCTTTCCTGCCGGCGAGGGCACGGGACACCGCTGTGGCAGTGTGCAGTGTTTGCTAATGTTGGCCTTGGAGACTGAAGACCGGGGTCCAGGCCCACCTTTCCTGGCAGCGAGGGCACGGGACACCGCTGTGGCAGTGTGCAGTGGTTGCTAATGTTGGCCTTGGAGAGTGAAGACCGGAGTCCAGGACCACCTTTCCTATCAGCAAGGGCACGGGACACCAGTGTGGCAGTGTGCAGTGCTTGCTAATGTTGGCATTGGAGAGTGAAGACCGGGTCCATGACCACCTTTGCTACCAGCGAGGGCATGGGACACCGGTGTGGCAGTGTGCAGGGATTGCTAATGTTGGCCTTGGAGAGTGAAGACCAGGGTCCAGGACCACCTTTCCTGCCAGCGAGGGCACGGGACACCGGCGTGGCAGTGTGCAGCGGTTGCTAATGTTGGCCCCAGAGAGTGAAGACCGGGGTCCAGGACCACCTTTCCTACCAGCGAGGGCACAGGACACTGGCGTGGCAGGGTGCAGCGGTTGCTAATGTTGACCCCAGAGAGTGAAGACCGGGGTCCAGGACCACCTTTCCTACCAGCGAGGGCACGGGACACCGGTGTGGCAGGGTGCAGTGGTTGCTAATGTTGGCCTTGGAGAGTGAAGATGGGGGTCCAGGCCATCTTTCCTACCAGCGAGGGCACGGGACACCGGTGTGGCAGGGTGCAGTGGTTGCTAATGTTGGCCTTGGAGAGTGAAGATGGGGGTCCAGGCCACCTTTCCTACCAGCGAGGGAATGTGACACAGGTCTGGCAGTGTGCAGTGCTTGCTAATGTGGGACAGCGGTGTGGCAGTGTGCAGTGCTTGCTAATGTTGGCCTTGGAGAGTGAAGAACGGAGTCCAGGACCACCTTTCCTGCCAGCGAGGACATGGGACACCAGTGTGGTAGTGTGCAGTGCTTGCTAATGTTGGCCTTGGAGAGTGAAGGCCGGCGTCCAGGATCTCCTTTGCTACCAGCGAGGGCACGGGACACCAGCGTGGCAGTGTGCAGTGCTTGCTAATGTTGGCCTTGGAGAGTGAAGAATGGGGTCCAGGACCACCTTTCCTACCAGCGAGGGCACGGGACACCAGTGTGGCAGTGTGCAGCGGTTGCTAATGTTGGCCCCAGAGAGTGAAGACCGGGGTCCAGGACCACCTTTCCTGCCAGCGAGGGCACGGGACACCGGTGTGGCAGTGTGCAGGGATTGCTAATGTTGGCCTTGGAGAGTGAAGACCAGGGTCCAGGACCACCTTTCCTGCCAGCGAGGGCACGGGACACCGGCGTGGCAGTGTGCAGCGGTTGCTAATGTTGGCCCCAGAGAGTGAAGACCGAGGTCCAGGACCACCTTTCCTACCAGCGAGGGCACAGGACACCGGCGTGGCAGGGTGCAGCGGTTGCTAATGTTGACCCCAGAGAGTGAAGACCGGGGTCCAGGACCACCTTTCCTACCAGCGAGGGCACGGGACACCAGTGTGGCAGGGTTCAGTGGTTGCTAATGTTGGCCTTGGAGAGTGAAGATGGGGGTCCAGGCCACCTTTCCTACCAGCGACGGCACGGGACACCGGTGTGGCAGGGGCAGTGGTTGCTAATGTTGGCCTTGGAGAGTGAAGATGGGGGTCCAGGCCACCTTTCCTACCATCGAGGGAATGTGACACAGGTCTGGAAGTGTGCAGTGCTTGCTAATGTGGGACAGCGGTGTGGCAGTGTGCAGTGCTTGCTAATGTTGGCCTTGGAGAGTGAAGAACGGAGTCCAGGACCACCTTTCCTGCCAGCGAGGACATGGGACACCAGTGTGGTAGTGTGCAGTGCTTGCTAATGTTGGCTTTGGAGAGTGAAGGCCGGCGTCCAGGATCTCCTTTGCTACCAGCGAGGGCATGGGACACCGGCGTGGCAGTGTGCAGTGCTTGCTAATGTTGGCCTTGGAGAGTGAAAAACGGGGTCCAGGACCACCTTTCCTTCCAGCGAGGGCATGGGACACCGGCGTGGCAGTGTGCAGTGCTTGCTAATGTTGGCCCCAGAGAGTGAAGACCGGGGTCCAGGACCACCTTTCCTACCAGCGAGGGCACGGGACACAGGTCTGGCAGTGTGTAGTGCTTGCTAATGTGGGACACCGGTGTGGCAGTGTGCAGTGCTTGCTAATGTTGGCCTTGGAGAGTGAAGACCGGAGTCCAGGTCTACCTTTCCTATCAGCGAGGGCACGGGACACCAGTGTGGCAGTGTGCAGTGCTTGCTAATGTTGGCATTGGAGAGTGAAGACCGGGTCCAGGACCACCTTTGCTACCAGCGAGGGCATGGGACACCGGTGTGGCAGTGTGCAGGGATTGCTAATGTTGGCCTTGGAGAGTGAAGACCAGGGTCCAGGACCACCTTTCCTGCCAGCGAGGGCACGGGACACCGGCGTGGCAGTGTGCAGCGGTTGCTAATGTTGGCCCCAGAGAGTGAAGACCGGGGTCCAGGACCACCTTTCCTACCAGCGAGGGCACAGGACACTGGCGTGGCAGGGTGCAGCGGTTGCTAATGTTGACCCCAGAGAGTGAAGACCGGGGTCCAGGACCACCTTTCCTACCAGCGAGGGCACGGGACACCAGTGTGGCAGTGTGCAGTGCTTGCTAATGTTGGCCTTGGGGAGTGAAGACCGGAGTCCAGGACTACCTTTCCTGCCAGCGACGACATGGGACACCAGTGTGGCAGTGTGCAGTGGTTGCTAATGTTGACCTTGGAGAGTGAAGACCGGGTTCCAGGACCACCTTTCCTACCAGCGAGGACACGGGACACAGGTCTGGCAGTGTGTAGTGCTTGCTAATGTGGGACACCGGTGTGGCAGTGTGCAGTGCTTGCTAATGTTGGCCTTGGAGAGTGAAGACCGGAGTCCAGGACTACCTTTCCTGCCAGCGACGACATGGGACTCCGGTGTGGCAGTGTGCAGTGGTTGCTAACGTTGGCCTTGGAGAGTGAAGACCAGGGTCCAGGACCACCTTTGCTACCATCGAGGGGACGGGACACTGGCGTGGCAGTGTTCAGCTGTTGCTAATGTTGGCCTTGGAGAGTGAAGACCGGGGTCCGGGACCACCTTTCCTGCCAGCGAGGGCACAGGACACCGGTGTGGCAGTGTGTAGTGGTTGCTAATGTTGGTCTTGGAGAGTGAAGACCGGGGTCCAGGACCACCTTTCCTACCAGCGAGGGCACGGGACGCTGGCATGGCAGTGTGCAGTGGTTGCTAATGTTGGCCCCAGAGAGTGAAGGCCGGGGTCCAGGACCACCTTTCCTGCCAGCGAGAGCACGGGACACCGGTGTGGCAGTGTGCAGTGGTTGCTAATGTTGGTCTTGGAGAGTGAAGACGGGGGTCTAGGACCACCTTTCCTGCCAGCGAGGGCATGGGACACCAGTGTGGCAGTGTGCAGTGCTTGGAGAGTGAAGACGGGGGTCCAGGACCACCTTTCCTGCCAGCGAGGGCACGGGACACCAGTGTGGCAGTGTGCAGTGCTTGCTAATGTTGGCCTTGGAGAGTGAAGACCGGGTCCAGGACCACCTTTCCTGCCAGCGAGGGCACGGGACACCGCTGTGGCAGTGTGCAGTGGTTGCTAATGTTGGCCTTGGACAGTGAAGACCGGGGTCCAGGACCACCTTTCCTTCCAGCGAGGGCACGGGACACCAGTGTGGCAGTGTGCAGTGCTTGCTAATGTTAGCCTTGGAGAGTGAAGACCGGGATCCAGGACCACCTTTCCTGCCGGCGAGGGCATGGGACACCGCTGTGGCAGTGTGCAGTGTTTGCTAATGTTGGCCTTGGAGACTGAAGACCGGGGTCCAGGACCACCTTTCCTGGCAGCGAGGGCACGGGACACCGCTGTGGCAGTGTGCAGTGGTTGCTAATGTTGGCCTTGGAGAGTGAAGACCGGAGTCCAGGACCACCTTTCCTATCAGCGAGGGCACGGGACACCAGTGTGGCAGTGTGCAGTGCTTGCTAATGTTGGCCTTGGAGAGTGAAGACGGGGGTCCAGGACCACCTTTCCTGCCAGCGAGGGCACGGGACAACGCTGTGGCAGTGTGCAGTGGTTGCTAATGTTGGCCTTGGAGAGTGAAGACCGGGGTCCAGGACCACCTTTCCTGCCAGCGAGGGCACGGGACACCGCTGTGACAGTGTGCAGTGGTTGCTAATGTTGGCCTTGGAGAGTGAAGACCGGGGTCCAGGACCACCTTTCCTGCCAGCGAGGGCACGGGACAACGCTGTGGCAGTGTGCAGGGATTGCTAATGTTGGCCTTGGAGAGTGAAGACCGGGTCCAGGACCAACTTTGCTACCAGCGAGGGCACCGGACACCGGTGTGGCAGTGTGCAGGGATTGCTAATGTTGGCCTTGGAGAGTGAAGACCAGGGTCCAGGACCACCTTTCCTGCCAGCGAGGGCACGGGACACCGGCGTGGCAGTGTGCAGCGGTTGCTAATGTTGGCCCCAGAGAGTGAAGACCGGGGTCCAGGACCACCTTTCCTACCAGCGAGGGCACAGGACACCGGCGTGGCAGGGTGCAGCGGTTGCTAATGTTGACCACAGAGAGTGAAGACCGGGGTCCAGGACCACCTTTCCTACCAGCGAGGGCACGCGACACCGGTGTGGCAGGGTGCAGTGGTTGCTAATGTTGGCCTTGGAGAGTGAAGATGGGGGTCCAGGCCACCTTTCCTACCAGCGAGGGCACGGGACACCGGTGTGGCAGGGTGCAGTGGTTGCTAATGTTGGCCTTGGAGAGTGAAGATGGGGGTCCAGGCCACCTTTCCTACCAGCGAGGGAATGTGACACAGGTCTGGCAGTGTGCAGTGCTTGCTAATGTGGGACAGCGGTGTGGCAGTGTGCAGTGCTTGCTAATGTTGGCCTTGGAGAGTGAAGAATGGGGTCCAGGACCACCTTTCCTACCAGCGAGGGCACGGGACACCAGTGTGGCAGTGTGCAGCGGTTGCTAATGTTGGCCCCAGAGAGTGAAGACCGGGGTCCAGGACCACCTTTCCTGCCAGCGAGGGCACCGGACACCGGTGTGGCAGTGTGCAGGGATTGCTAATGTTGGCCTTGGAGAGTGAAGACCAGGGTCCAGGACCACCTTTCCTACCAGCGAGGGCACAGGACACCGGCGTGGCAGGGTGCAGCGGTTGCTAATGTTGACCCCAGAGAGTGAAGACCGGGGTCCAGGACCACCTTTCCTACCAGCGAGGGCACGGGACACCAGTGTGGCAGGGTGCAGTGGTTGCTAATGTTGGCCTTGGAGAGTGAAGATGGGGGTCCAGGCCACCTTTCCTACCAGCGAGGGCACGGGACACCGGTGTGGTAGGGTGCAGTGGTTGCTAATGTTGGCCTTGGAGAGTGAAGATGGGGGTCCAGGCCACCTTTCCTACCAGCGAGGGAATGTGACACAGGTCTGGCAGTGTGCAGTGCTTGCTAATGTGGGACACCAGTGTGGCAGTGTGCAGTGCTTGCTAATGTTGGCCTTGGAGAGTGAAGGCCGGCGTCCAGGATCTCCTTTGCTACCAGCGAGGGCACGGGACACCGGCGTGGCAGTGTGCAGTGCTTGCTAATGTTGGCCTTGGAGAGTGAAGAACAGGGTCCAGGACCACCTTTCCTACCAGCGAGGGCACAGGACACCAGTGTGGCAGTGTGCAGCGGTTGCTAATGTTGGCCACAGAGAGTGAAGACCGGGGTCCAGGACCACCTTTCCTACCAGCGAGGGCACGGGACACAGGTCTGGCAGTGTGTAGTGCTTGCTAATGTGGGACACCGGTGTGGCAGTGTGCAGTGCTTGCTAATGTTGGCCTTGGAGAGTGAAGACCGGAGTCCAGGACTACCTTTCCTGCCACCGACGACATGGGACACCAGTGTGGCAGTGTGCAGTGGTTGCTAATGTTGACCTTGGAGAGTGAAGACCGGGGTCCAGGACCACCTTTCCTACCAGCGAGGGCACGGGACACAGGTCAGGCAGTGTGTAGTGCTTGCTAATGTGGGACACCGGTGTGGCAGTGTGCAGTGCTTGCTAATGTTGGCCTTGGAGAGTGAAGACCGGAGTCCAGGACTACCTTTCCTGCCAGCGACGACATGGGACACCAGTGTGGCAGTGTGCAGTGGTTGCTAACGTTGGCCTTGGAGAGTGAAGACCAGGGTCCAGGACCACCTTTGCTACCATCGAGGGGACGGGACACTGGCGTGGCAGTGTGCAGCTGTTGCTAATGTTGGCCTTGGAGAGAGAAGACCGGGGTCCGGGACCACCTTTCCTGCCAGCGAGGGCACAGGACACCGGTGTGGCAGTGTGTAGTGGTTGCTAATGTTGGTCTTGGAGAGTGAAGACCGGGGTCCAGGACCACCTTTCCTACCAGCGAGGGCACGGGACGCTGGCATGGCAGTGTGCAGTGGTTGCTAATGTTGGCCCCAGAGAGTGAATGCCGGGGTCCAGGACCACCTTTCCTGCCAGCGAGAGCACGGGACACCGGTGTGGCAGTGTGCAGTGGTTGCTACTGTTGGCCTTGGAGAGTGAAGACCGGGGTCCAGGACCACCTTTCCTACCAACGAAGGCACGGGACACCGGTGTGGCAGTGTGCAGTGGTTGCTAATGTTGGTCTTGGAGAGTGAAGACGGGGGTCCAGGACCACCTTTCCTGCCAGCGAGGGCATGGGACACCAGTGTGGCAGTGTGCAGTGCTTGCTAATGTTGGCCTTGGAGAGTGAAGACCGGGTCCAGGACCACCTTTCCTGCCAGCGAGGGCACGGGACACCGCTGTGGCAGTGTGCAGTGGTTGCTAATGTTGGCCTTGGACAGTGAAGACCGGGGTCCAGGACCACCTTTCCTTCCAGCGAGGGCACGGGACAACAGTGTGGCAGTGTGCAGTGCTTGCTAATGTTGGCCTTGGAGAGTGAAGACCGGGATCCAGGACCACCTTTCCTGCCGGCGAGGGCACGGGACACCGCTGTGGCAGTGTGCAGTGTTTGCTAATGTTGGCCTTGGAGACTGAAGACCGGGGTCCAGGCCCACCTTTCCTGGCAGCGAGGGCACGGGACACCGCTGTGGCAGTGTGCAGTGGTTGCTAATGTTGGCCTTGGAGAGTGAAGACCGGAGTCCAGGACCACCTTTCCTATCAGCAAGGGCACGGGACACCAGTGTGGCAGTGTGCAGTGCTTGCTAATGTTGGCATTGGAGAGTGAAGACCGGGTCCATGACCACCTTTGCTACCAGCGAGGGCATGGGACACCGGTGTGGCAGTGTGCAGGGATTGCTAATGTTGGCCTTGGAGAGTGAAGACCAGGGTCCAGGACCACCTTTCCTGCCAGCGAGGGCACGGGACACCGGCGTGTCAGTGTGCAGCGGTTGCTAATGTTGGCCCCAGAGAGTGAAGACCGGGGTCCAGGACCACCTTTCCTACCAGCGAGGGCACAGGACACTGGCGTGGCAGGGTGCAGCGGTTGCTAATGTTGACCCCAGAGAGTGAAGACCGGGGTCCAGGACCACCTTTCCTACCAGCGAGGGCACGGGACACCGGTGTGGCAGGGTGCAGTGGTTGCTAATGTTGGCCTTGGAGAGTGAAGATGGGGGTCCAGGCCATCTTTCCTACCAGCGAGGGCACGGGACACCGGTGTGGCAGGGTGCAGTGGTTGCTAATGTTGGCCTTGGAGAGTGAAGATGGGGGTCCAGGCCACCTTTCCTACCAGCGAGGGAATGTGACACAGGTCTGGCAGTGTGCAGTGCTTGCTAATGTGGGACAGCGGTGTGGCAGTGTGCAGTGCTTGCTAATGTTGGCCTTGGAGAGTGAAGAACGGAGTCCAGGACCACCTTTCCTGCCAGCGAGGACATGGGACACCAGTGTGGTAGTGTGCAGTGCTTGCTAATGTTGGCCTTGGAGAGTGAAGGCCGGCGTCCAGGATCACCTTTGCTACCAGCGAGGGCACGGGACACCAGCGTGGCAGTGTGCAGTGCTTGCTAATGTTGGCCTTGGAGAGTGAAGAATGGGGTCCAGGACCACCTTTCCTACCAGCGAGGGCACGGGACACCAGTGTGGCAGTGTGCAGCGGTTGCTAATGTTGGCCCCAGAGAGTGAAGACCGGGGTCCAGGACCACCTTTCCTGCCAGCGAGGGCACGGGACACCGGTGTGGCAGTGTGCAGGGATTGCTAATGTTGGCCTTGGAGAGTGAAGACCAGGGTCCAGGACCACCTTTCCTGCCAGCGAGGGCACGGGACACCGGCGTGGCAGTGTGCAGCGGTTGCTAATGTTGGCCCCAGAGAGTGAAGACCGAGGTCCAGGACCACCTTTCCTACCAGCGAGGGCACAGGACACCGGCGTGGCAGGGTGCAGCGGTTGCTAATGTTGACCCCAGAGAGTGAAGACCGGGGTCCAGGACCACCTTTCCTACCAGCGAGGGCACGGGACACCAGTGTGGCAGGGTTCAGTGGTTGCTAATGTTGGCCTTGGAGAGTGAAGATGGGGGTCCAGGCCACCTTTCCTACCAGCGACGGCACGGGACACCGGTGTGGCAGGGGCAGTGGTTGCTAATGTTGGCCTTGGAGAGTGAAGATGGGGGTCCAGGCCACCTTTCCTACCATCGAGGGAATGTGACACAGGTCTGGAAGTGTGCAGTGCTTGCTAATGTGGGACAGCGGTGTGGCAGTGTGCAGTGCTTGCTAATGTTGGCCTTGGAGAGTGAAGAACGGAGTCCAGGACCACCTTTCCTGCCAGCGAGGACATGGGACACCAGTGTGGTAGTGTGCAGTGCTCGCTAATGTTGGCTTTGGAGAGTGAAGGCCGGCGTCCAGGATCTCCTTTGCTACCAGCGAGGGCATGGGACACCGGCGTGGCAGTGTGCAGTGCTTGCTAATGTTGGCCTTGGAGAGTGAAAAACGGGGTCCAGGACCACCTTTCCTACCAGCGAGGGCATGGGACACCGGCGTGGCAGTGTGCAGTGCTTGCTAATGTTGGCCCCAGAGAGTGAAGACCGGGGTCCAGGACCACCTTTCCTACCAGCGAGGGCACGGGACACAGGTCTGGCAGTGTGTAGTGCTTGCTAATGTGGGACACCGGTGTGGCAGTGTGCAGTGCTTGCTAATGTTGGCCTTGGAGAGTGAAGACCGGAGTCCAGGTCTACCTTTCCTATCAGCGAGGGCACGGGACACCAGTGTGGCAGTGTGCAGTGCTTGCTAATGTTGGCATTGGAGAGTGAAGACCGGGTCCAGGACCACCTTTGCTACCAGCGAGGGCATGGGACACCGGTGTGGCAGTGTGCAGGGATTGCTAATGTTGGCCTTGGAGAGTGAAGACCAGGGTCCAGGACCACCTTTCCTGCCAGCGAGGGCACGGGACACCGGCGTGGCAGTGTGCAGCGGTTGCTAATGTTGGCCCCAGAGAGTGAAGACCGGGGTCCAGGACCACCTTTCCTACCAGCGAGGGCACAGGACACTGGCGTGGCAGGGTGCAGCGGTTGCTAATGTTGACCCCAGAGAGTGAAGACCGGGGTCCAGGACCACCTTTCCTACCAGCGAGGGCACGGGACACCGGTTTGGCAGGGTGCAGTGGTTGCTAATGTTGGCCTTGGAGAGGGAAGATGGGGGTCCAGGCCATCTTTCCTACCAGCAAGGGCACGGGACACCGGTGTGGCAGGGTGCAGTGGTGGCTAATGTTGGCCTTGGAGAGTGAAGATGGGGGTCCAGGCCACCTTTCCTACCACCGAGGGAATGTGACACAGGTCTGGCAGTGTGCAGTGCTTGCTAATGTGGGACAGCGGTGTGGCAGTGTGCAGTGCTTGCTAATGTTGGCCTTGGAGAGTGAAGAACGGAGTCCAGGACCACCTTTCCTGCCAGCGAGGACATGGGACACCAGTGTGGTAGTGTGCAGTGCTTGCTAATGTTGGCCTTGGAGAGTGAAGGCCGGCGTCCAGGATCTCCTTTGCTACCAGCGAGGGCACGGGACACCAGCGTGGCAGTGTGCTGTGCTTGCTAATGTTGGCCTTGGAGAGTGAAGAATGGGGTCCAGGACCACCTTTCCTACCAGCGAGGGCACGGGACACCAGTGTGGCAGTGTGCAGCGGTTGCTAATGTTGGCCCCAGAGAGTGAAGACCGGGGTCCAGGACCACCTTTCCTGCCAGCGAGGGCACGGGACACCGGTGTGGCAGTGTGCAGGGATTGCTAATGTTGGCCTTGGAGAGTGAAGACCAGGGTCCAGGACCACCTTTCCTGCCAGCGAGGGCACGGGACACCGGCGTGGCAGTGTGCAGCGGTTGCTAATGTTGGCCCCAGAGAGTGAAGACCGAGGTCCAGGACCACCTTTCCTACCAGCGAGGGCACAGGACAGCGGCGTGGCAGGGTGCAGCGGTTGCTAATGTTGACCCCAGAGAGTGAAGACCGGGGTCCAGGACCACCTTTCCTACCAGCGAGGGCACGGGACACCAGTGTTGCAGGGTTCAGTGGTTGCTAATGTTGGCCTTGGAGAGTGAAGATGGGGGTCCAGGCCACCTTTCCTACCAGCGACGGCACGGGACACCGGTGTGGCAGGGGCAGTGGTTGCTAATGTTGGCCTTGGAGAGTGAAGATGGGGGTCCAGGCCACCTTTCCTACCAGCGAGGGAATGTGACACAGGTCTGGCAGTGTGCAGTGCTTGCTAATGTGGGACAGCGGTGTGGCAGTGTGCAGTGCTTGCTAATGTTGGCCTTGGAGAGTGAAGAACGGAGTCCAGGACCACCTTTCCTGCCAGCGAGGACATGGGACACCAGTGTGGTAGTGTGCAGTGCTTGCTAATGTTGGCCTTGGAGAGTGAAGGCCGGCGTCCAGGATCTCCTTTGCTACCAGCGCGGGCATGGGACACCAGCGTGGCAGTGTGCAGTGCTTGCTAATGTTGGCCTTGGAGAGTGAAAAACGGGGTCCAGGACCACCTTTCCTACCAGCGAGGGCATGGGACACCGGCGTGGCAGTGTGCAGTGCTTGCTAATGTTGGCCCCAGAGAGTGAAGACCGGGGTCCAGGACCACCTTTCCTACCAGCGAGGGCACGGGACACAGGTCTGGCAGTGTGTAGTGCTTGCTAATGTGGGACACCGGTGTGGCAGTGTGTAGTGCTTGCTAATGTTGGCCTTGGAGAGTGAAGACCGGAGTCCAGGACTACCTTTCCTGCCAGCGACGACATGGGACACCAATGTGGCAGTGTGCAGTGGTTGCTAACGTTGGCCTTGGAGAGTGAAGACCAGGGTCCAGGACCACCTTTGCTACCAGCAAGGGGACGGGACACTGGCGTGGCAGTGTGCAGCTGTTGCTAATGTTGGCCTTGGAGAGTGAAGACCGGGGTCCAGGACCACCTTTCCTGCCAGCGAGGGCACGGGACACCAGTGTGGCAGTGTGCAGTGCTTGCTAATGTTGGCCTTGGAGAGTGGAGACCGGGGTGCAGGACCACCTTTCCTGCCAGCGAGGGCATGGGACACCGGTGTGGCAGTGTGCAGTGGTTGCTAATGTTGGCCTTGGAAAGTGAGGACCGGGGTCCAGGACCACCTTTGCTACCAGCAAGGGCATGGGACACCAGTGTGGTAGTGTGCAGTGCTTGCTAATGTTGGCCTTGGAGAGTGAAGGCCGGCGTCCAGGATCTCCTTTGCTACCAGCGCGGGCATGGGACACCGGCGTGGCAGTGTGCAGTGCTTGCTAATGTTGGCCTTGGAGAGTGAAAAACGGGGTCCAGGACCACCTTTCCTACCAGCGAGGGCATGGGACACCGGCGTGGCAGTGTGCAGTGCTTGCTAATGTTGGCCCCAGAGAGTGAAGACCGGGGTCCAGGACCACCTTTCCTACCAGCAAGGGCACGGGACACAGGTCTGGCAGTGTGTAGTGCTTGCTAATGTGGGACACCGGTGTGGCAGTGTGCAGTGCTTGCTAATGTTGGCCTTGGAGAGTGAAGACCGGAGTCCAGGTCTACCTTTCCTGCCAGCGACGACATGGGACACCAGTGTGGCAGTGTGCAGTGGTTGCTAATGTTGACCTTGGAGAGTGAAGACCGGGGTCCAGGACCACCTTTCCTACCAGCGAGGGCACGGGACACAGGTCTGGCAGTGTGTAGTGCTTGCTAATGTGGGACACCGGTGTGGCAGTGTGCAGTGCTTGCTAATGTTGGCCTTGGAGAGTGAAGACCGGAGTCCAGGACTACCTTTCCTGCCAGCGACGACATGGGACACCAATGTGGCAGTGTGCAGTGGTTGCTAACGTTGGCCTTGGAGAGTGAAGACCAGGGTCCAGGACCACCTTTGCTACCAGCAAGGGGACAGGACACTGGCGTGGCAGTGTGCAGCTGTTGCTAATGTTGGCCTTGGAGAGTGAAGACCGGGGTCCAGGACCACCTTTCCTGCCAGCGAGGGCACGGGACACCAGTGTGGCAGTGTGCAGTGCTTGCTAATGTTGGCCTTGGAGAGTGGAGACCGGGGTGCAGGACCACCTTTCCTGCCAGCGAGGGCATGGGACACCGGTGTGGCAGTGTGCAGTGGTTGCTAACGTTGGCCTCGGAGAGTGAAGACCAGGGTCCAGGACCACCTTTGCTACCAGCAAGGGGACGGGACACTGGCGTGGCAGTGTGCAGCTGTTGCTAATGTTGGCCTTGGAGAGTGAAGACCGGGGTCCAGGACCACCTTTCCTGCCAGCGAGGGCACGGGACACCAGTGTGGCAGTGTGCAGTGCTTGCTAATGTTGGCCTTGGAGAGTGGAGACCGGGGTGCAGGACCACCTTTCCTGCCAGCGAGGGCATGGGACACCGGTGTGGCAGTGTGCAGTGGTTGCTAATGTTGGCCTTGGAAAGTGAGGACCGGGGTCCAGGACCACCTTTGCTACCAGAGAGGGCATGGGACACCGGCGTGGCAGTGTGCAGCTGTTGCTAATGTTGGCCTTGGAAAGTGAAGACCGGGGTCCAGGACCACCTTTGCTACCAGCAAGGGCATGGGACACCAGTGTGGTAGTGTGCAGGGCTTGTTAATGTTGGCCTTGGAGAGTGAAGACCAGGTTCCAGGACCACCTTTCCTGCCAGCGAGGGCATGGGACACCGGCGTGGCAGTGTGCAGCGGTTGCTAAGGTTGGCCCCATAGAGTGAAGACCGGGGTCCAGAACCACCTTTCCTGCCAGCGAGGGCACAGGTCACCAGTGTGGCAGTTTACAGTGGTTGCTAATGTTGGCCTTCGAGAGTGACGACCGGGGTCCAGGACCACCTTTCCTGCCAGCAAGGGCACGGGACACCGGTGTGGCAGTGTGCTGTGGTTGCTAATGTTGGCCTTGGAGAGTGAAGACCGGGGTCCAGGACCACCTTTCCTGCCGGCGAGGGCAAGGGACACCGGTGTGGCAGTGTGCAGTGCTTGCTAATGTTGGCCTTGGAGAATGAAGACCGGGTCCAGGAAAACCTTTGCTACCAGCGAGGGCACGGGACACCGGTGTGGCAGTGTGCAGGCCTTCCTAATGTTGGCCTTGGAGAGTGAGGACCGGGGTCCAGGACAACCTTTGCTACCAGCGAGGGCACGGGACACCGGCGTGGCAGTGTGCAGCTGTTGCTAATGTTGGCCTTGGAGAGTGAAGACAGGGGTCCAGGACCACCTTTCCTGCCAGCGAGGGCATGGGACACCAGTGTGGCAGTGTGCAGTCGTTGCTAATGTTGGCCTTGGAAAGTGAAGACCGGGGTCCAGGACCACCTTTGCTACCAGCAAGGGCATGGGACACCAGTGTGGCAGTGTGCAGGGCTTGCTAATGTTGGCCTTGGAGAGTGAAGACCGGGGTCCAGGACCACCTTTCCTGCCAGCAGGTGCACGGGACACCGGCGTGGCAGTGTGCAGCGGTTGCTAATGTTGGCCCCATAGAGTGAAGACCGGGGTCCAGAACCACCTTTCCTGCCAGCGAGGGCACAGGTCACCAGTGTGGCAGTTTGCAGTGGTTGCTAATGTTGGCCTTCGAGAGTGACGACCGGGGTCCAGGACCACCTTTCCTGCCAGCGAGGGCACGGGACACTGGTGTGGCAGTGTGCAGTGGTTGCTAATGTTGGCCTTGGAGAGTGAAGACCGGGGTCCAGGACCACCTTTCCTGCAAGCGAGGGCAAGGGACACCGGTGTGGCAGTGTGCAGTGGTTGCTAATGTTGGCCTTGGAGAATGAAGACCGGGTCCAGGAAAACCTTTGCTACCAGCGAGGGCACGGGACACCGGTGTGGCAGTGTGCAGGGCTTCCTAATGTTGGCCTTGGAGAGTGAAGACCAGGGTCCAGGACCACCTTTACTGGCAGCAAGGCCACAGGACACCAGCGTGGCTGTGTGCAGCAGTTGCTAACGTTGGCCTTGGAGAGTGAAGACCAGGGTCCAGGACCACCTTTGCTACCAGCGAGGGCACGGGACACCGGTGTGGCAGTGTGCAGGGATTGCTAATGTTGGCCTTGGAGAGTGAAGACCAGGGTCCAGGACCACCTTTCCTGCCAGCGAGGGCACGGGACACCGGCATGGCAGTGTGCAGCGGTTGCTTATGTTGGCCCCAGAGAGTGAAGACCGGGGTCCAGGACCACCTTTACTACCAGCGAGGGCACAGGACACCGGCGTGCCAGGGTGCAGCGGTTGCTAATGTTGACCCCAGAGAGTGAAGACCGGGGTCCAGGACCACCTTTCCTACCAGCGAGGGCACGGGACACGGGTGTGGCAGGGTGCAGTGGTTGCTAATGTTGGCCTTGGAGAGTGAAGATGGGGGTCCAGGCCACCTTTCCTACCAGCGAGGGCACGGGACACCGGTGTGGCAGGGTGCAGTGGTTGCTAATGTTGGCCTTGGAGATTGAAGATGGGGGTCCAGGCCACCTTTCCTACCAACGCGGGAATGTAACACAGGTCTGGCAGTGTGCAGTGCTTGCTAATGTGGGACAGCGGTGTGGCAGTGTGCAGTGCTTGCTAATGTTGGCCTTGGAGAGTGAAGAACGGAGTCCAGGACCACCTTTCCTGCCAGCGAGGACATGGGACACCAGTGTGGTAGTGTGCAGTGCTTGCTAATGTTGGCCTTGGAGAGTGAAGGCCGGCGTCCAGGATCTCCTTTGCTACCAGCGAGGGCACAGGACACCGGCGTGGCAGTCTGCAGTGCTTGCTAATATTGGCCTTGGAGAGTGAAGAACGGGGTCCAGGACCACCTTTCCTACCAGCGAGGGCACGGGACACCAGTGTGGCAGTGTGCAGCGGTTGCTAATGTTGGCCCCAGAGAGTGAAGACCGGGGTCCAGGACCATCTTTCCTGCCAGCGAGGGCACTGGACACAGGTTTGGCAGTGTGTAGAGCTTGCTAATGTGGGACACTGGTGTGGCAGTGTGCAGTGCTTGCTAATGTTGGCCTTGGGGAGTGAAGACCGGAGTCCAGGACTACCTTTCCTGCCAGCGACGACATGGGACACCAGTGTGGCAGTGTGCAGTGGTTGCTAATGTTGACCTTGGAGAGTGAAGACTGGGGTCCAGGACCACCTTTCCTACCAGCGAGGACACGGGACACAGGTCTGGCAGTGTGTAGTGCTTGCTAATGTGGGACACCGGTGTGGCAGTGTGCAGTGCTTGCTAATGTTGGCCTTGGAGAGTGAAGACCGGAGTCCAGGACTACCTTTCCTGCCAGCGACGACATGGGACACCAGTGTGGCAGTGTGCAGTGGTTGCTAACGTTGGCCTTGGAGAGTGAAGACCAGGGTCCAGGACCACCTTTGATACCAGCGAGGGGACGGGACACTGGCGTGGCAGAGTGCAGCTGTTGCTAATGTTGGCCTTGGAGAGTGACGACCGTGGTCCAGGACCACCTTTCCTGCCAGCGAGGGCACGGGACACCGGTGTGGCAGTGTGCAGTGGTTGCTAATGTTGGCCTTGGAGAGTGAAGACCGGGGTCCAGGACCACCTTTCCTGCCAGCGAGGGCAAAGGACACCGGTGTGGCAGTGTGCAGTGGTTGCTAATGTTGGCCTTGGAGAATGAAGACAGGGTCCAGGAAAACCTTTGCTACCAGCGAGGGCACGGGACACCGGTGTGGCAGTGTGCAGGGCTTCCTAATGTTGGCCTTGGAGAGTGAAGACCCGGGTCCAGGACCACCTTTACTGGCAGCAAGGCCACAGGACACCGGCGTGGCTGTGTGCAGCAGTTGCTAACGTTGGCCTTGGAGAGTGAAGACCAGGGTCCAGGACCACCTTTGCTACCAGCGAGGGCACGGGACACCGGTGTGGCAGTGTGCAGGGATTGCTAATGTTGGCCTTGGAGAGTGAAGACCAGGGTCCAGGACCACCTTTCCTGCCAGCGAGGGCACGGGACACCGGCGTGGCAGTGTGCAGCGGTTGCTAATGTTGGCCCCAGAGAGTGAAGACCGGGGTCCAGGACCACCTTTCCTACCAGCGAGGGCACAGGACACCGGCGTGGCAGGGTGCAGCGGTTGCTAATGTTGACCCCAGAGAGTGAAGACCGGGGTCCAGGACCACCTTTCCTACAAGCGAGGGCACTGGACACCGGTGTGGCAGGGTGCAGTGGTTGCTAATGTTGGCCTTGGAGATTGAAGATGGGGGTCCAGGCCACCTTTCCTACCAACGAGGGAATGTAACACAGGTCTGGCAGTGTGTAGTGCTTGCTAATGTGGGACAGCGGTGTGGCAGTGTGCAGTGCTTGCTAATGTTGGCCTTGGAGAGTGAAGGTCGGCGTCCAGGATCTCCTTTGCTACCAGCGAGGGCACAGGACACTGGTGTGGCAGTGTGCTGTGGTTGCTAATGTTGACCTTGGAGAGTGAAGACCGGGGTCCAGGACCACCTTTCCTACCAGCGAGGGCACGGGACACAGGTCTGGCAGTGTGTAGAGCTTGCTAATGTGGGACACTGGTGTGGCTGTGTGCAGTGCTTGCTAATGTTGGCCTTGGGGAGTGAAGACCGGAGTCCAGGACTACCTTTCCTGCCAGCGACGACATGGGACACCAGTGTGGCAGTGTGCAGTGGTTGCTAATGTTGACCTTGGAGAGTGAAGACCGGGGTCCAGGACCACCTTTCCTACCAGCAAGGACACGGGACACAGGTCTGGCAGTGTGTAGTGCTTGCTAATGTGGGACACCGGTGTGGCAGTGTGCAGTGCTTGCTAATGTTGGCCTTGGAGAGTGAAGACCGGAGTCCAGGACTACCTTTCCTGCCAGCGACGACATGGGACACCAGTGTGGCAGTGTGCAGTGGTTGCTAACGTTGGCCTTGGAGAGTGTAGACCAGGGTCCAGGACCACCTTTGATACCAGCGAGGGGACGGGACACTGGCGTGGCAGAGTGCAGCTGTTGCTAATGTTGCCCTTGGAGAGTGAAGACCGGGGTCCAGGACCACCTTTCCTGCCAGCGAGGGCACGGGACACCAGTGTGGCAGTGTGCAGTGCTTGCTAATATTGGCCTTGGAGAGTGGAGACCGGGGTGCAGGACCACCTTTCCTGCCAGCGAGGGCATGGGACACAGGTGTGGCAGTGTGCAGTGGTTGCTAATGTTGGCCTTGGAAAGTGAGGACCGGGGTCCAGGACCACCTTTGCTACCAGCGAGGGCATGGGACACCGGCGTGGCAGTGTGCAGCTGTTGCTAATGTTGGCCTTGGAGAGTGAAGACAGGGGTCTTGGACCACCTTTCCTGCCAGCGAGTGCACGGGACACCAGTGTGGCAGTGTGCAGTCGTTGCTAATGTTGGCCTTGGAAAGTGAAGACCGGGGTCCAGGACTACCTTTGCTACCAGCAATGGCATGGGACACCAGTGTGGCAGTGTGCCGGGCTTGTTAATGTTGGCCTTGGAGAGTGAAGACCAGGTTCCAGGACCACCTTTCCTGCCAGCAAGGGCACGGGACACCGGTGTGGCAGTGTGCAGTGCTTGCTAATGTTGGCCTTGGAGAGTGAAGACCGGGGTCCAGGACCACCTTTCCTGCCAGCGAGGACATGGGACACCAGTGTGGTAGTGTGCAGTGCTTGCTAATGTTGGCCTTGGAGAGTGAAGGTCGGCGTCCAGGATCTCCTTTGCTACCAGCGAGGGCACAGGACACTGGTGTGGCAGTGTGCTGTGGTTGCTAATGTTGACCTTGGAGAGTGAAGACCGGGGTCCAGGACCACCTTTCCTACCAGCGAGGGCACGGGACACAGGTCTGGCAGTGTGTAGAGCTTGCTAATGTGGGACACTGGTGTGGCTGTGTGCAGTGCTTGCTAATGTTGGCCTTGGGGAGTGAAGACCGGAGTCCAGGACTACCTTTCCTGCCAGCGACGACATGGGACACCAGTGTGGCAGTGTGCAGTGGTTGCTAATGTTGACCTTGGAGAGTGAAGACCGGGGTCCAGGACCACCTTTCCTACCAGCAAGGACACGGGACACAGGTCTGGCAGTGTGTAGTGCTTGCTAATGTGGGACACCGGTGTGGCAGTGTGCAGTGCTTGCTAATGTTGGCCTTGGAGAGTGAAGACCGGAGTCCAGGACTACCTTTCCTGCCAGCGACGACATGGGACACCAGTGTGGCAGTGTGCAGTGGTTGCTAACGTTGGCCTTGGAGAGTGTAGACCAGGGTCCAGGACCACCTTTGATACCAGCGAGGGGACGGGACACTGGCGTGGCAGAGTGCAGCTGTTGCTAATGTTGCCCTTGGAGAGTGAAGACCGGGGTCCAGGACCACCTTTCCTGCCAGCGAGGGCACGGGACACCAGTGTGGCAGTGTGCAGTGCTTGCTAATATTGGCCTTGGAGAGTGGAGACCGGGGTGCAGGACCACCTTTCCTGCCAGCGAGGGCATGGGACACAGGTGTGGCAGTGTGCAGTGGTTGCTAATGTTGGCCTTGGAAAGTGAGGACCGGGGTCCAGGACCACCTTTGCTACCAGCGAGGGCATGGGACACCGGCGTGGCAGTGTGCAGCTGTTGCTAATGTTGGCCTTGGAGAGTGAAGACAGGGGTCTTGGACCACCTTTCCTGCCAGCGAGTGCACGGGACACCAGTGTGGCAGTGTGCAGTCGTTGCTAATGTTGGCCTTGGAAAGTGAAGACCGGGGTCCAGGACTACCTTTGCTACCAGCAATGGCATGGGACACCAGTGTGGCAGTGTGCCGGGCTTGTTAATGTTGGCCTTGGAGAGTGAAGACCAGGTTCCAGGACCACCTTTCCTGCCAGCAAGGGCACGGGACACCGGTGTGGCAGTGTGCAGTGCTTGCTAATGTTGGCCTTGGAGAGTGAAGACCGGGGTCCAGGACCACCTTTCCTGCCAGCACGTGCACGGGACTCCGGCGTGGCAGTGTGCAGCGGTTGCTAATGTTGGGCCCATAGAGTGAAGACCGGGGTCCAGAACCACCTTTCCTGCCAGCGAGGGCACAGGTCACCAGTGTGGCAGTTTGCAGTGGTTGCTAATGTTGGCCTTCGAGAGTGACGACCGGGGTCCAGGACCACCTTTCCTGCCAGCGAGGGCACGGGACACCGGTGTGGCAGTGTGCAGTGGTTGCTAATGTTGGCCTTGGAGAGTGAAGACCGGGGTCCAGGACCACCTTTCCTGCCAGCGAGGGCAAGGGACACCGGTGTGGCAGTGTGCAGTGGTTGCTAATGTTGGCCTTGGAAAATGAAGACCGGGTCCAAGACCACCTTTTTTACCAGCGAGGGCACGGGACACCGGTGTGGCAGTGTGCAGGGCTTGCTAATGTTGGCCTTGGCGAGTGAAGACCAGGGTCCAGGACCACCTTTACTGGCAGCGAGGCCACAGGACAGCAACGTGGCTGTGTGCAGCAGTTACTAACATTGGCCTTGGAGAGTGAAGACCAGGGTCCAGGACCACCTTTCCTACCAGCGAGGGCACGGGACACAGGTCTGGCAGTGTGTAGTGCTTGCTAATGTGGGACACCGGTGTGGCAGTGTGCAGTGCTTGCTAATGTTGGCCTTGGAGAGTGAAGACCGGAGTCCAGGACTACCTTTCCTGCCAGCGACGACATTGGACACCAGTGTGGCAGTGTGCAGTGCTTGCTAATGTTGGCGTTGGAGAGTGAAGACCAGGGTCCAGGACCACCTTTGCTACCAGCGAGGGGACGGGACACTGGCGTGGCAGTGTGCAGCTTTTGCTAATGTTGGCCTTGGAGAGTGAAGACCGGGGTCCAGGACCACGTTTCCTGCCAGCGAGGGCATGGGACACCAGTGTGGCAGTGTGCAGTGCTTGCTAATGTTGGCCTTGGAGAGTGGAGACCGGGGTGCAGGACCACCTTTCCTGCCAGCGAGGGCATGGGACACCGGTGTGGCAGTGTGCAGTGGTTGCTAATGTTGGCCTTGGAAAGTGAAGACCGGGGTCCAGGACCACCTTTGCTACCAGCGAGGGCATGGGACACCGGCGTGGCAGTGTGCAGCTGCTGCTAATGTTGGCCTTGGAGAGTAAAGGCAGGGGTCCAGGACCACCTTTCCTGCCAGCGAGGGCACGGGACACCGGTGTGGCAGTGTGCAGTGGTTGCTAATGTTGGCCTTGGAGAGTGAAGACCGGGGTCCAGGACCACCTTTCCTGCCAGCGAGGGCAAGGGACACCGGTGTGGCAGTGTGCAGGGCTTGCTGATGTGGGACACCGGTGTGGCAGTGTGCAGTGGTTGCTAATGTTGGCCTTCGAGAGTGACGACCGGGGTCCAGGACCACCTTTCCTGCCAGCGAGGGCACGGGACACCGGTGTGGCAGTGTGCAGTGGTTGCTAATGTTGGCCTTGGAGAATGAAGACCGGGTCCAGGACCACCTTTGCTACCAGCGAGGGCACGGGACACCGGTGTGGCAGTGTGCAGGGCTTGCTAATGTGGGACACCGGTGTGGCAGTGTGCAGTGCTTGCTAATGTTGGCCTTGGAGAGTGAAGACCGGAGTTCAGGACTACCTTTCCTGCCAGCGACGACATGGGACACCAATGTGGCAGTGTGCAGTGGTTGCTAACGTTGGCCTTGGAGAGTGAAGACCAGGGTCCAGGACCACCTTTGCTACCAGCAAGGGGACGGGACACTGGCGTGGCAGTGTGCAGCTGTTGCTAATGTTGGCCTTGGAGAGTGAAGACCGGGGTCCAGGACCACCTTTCCTGCCAGCGAGGGCACGGGACACCAGTGTGGCAGTGTGCAGCGGTTGCTAATGTTGGCCCCAGAGAGTGAAGACCGGGGTCCAGGACCACCTTTCCTGCCAGCGAGGGCACGGGACACCGGTGTGGCAGTGTGCAGGGATTGCTAATGTTGGCCTTGGAGAGTGAAGACCAGGGTCCAGGACCACCTTTCCTGCCAGCGAGGGCACGGGACACCGGCGTGGCAGTGTGCAGCGGTTGCTAATGTTGGCCCCAGAGAGTGAAGACCGAGGTCCAGGACCACCTTTCCTACCAGCGAGGGCACAGGACACCGGCGTGGCAGGGTGCAGCGGTTGCTAATGTTGACCCCAGAGAGTGAAGACCGGGGTCCAGGACCACCTTTCCTACCAGCGAGGGCACGGGACACCAGTGTGGCAGGGTGCAGTGGTTGCTAATGTTGGCCTTGGAGAGTGAAGATGGGGGTCCAGGCCACCTTTCCTACCAGCGAGGGCACGGGACACCGGTGTGGCAGGGTGCAGTGGTTGCTAATGTTGGCCTTGGAGAGTGAAGATGGGGGTCCAGGCCACCTTTCCTACCAGCGAGGGAATGTGACACAGGTCTGGCAGTGTGCAGTGCTTGCTAATGTGGGACAGCGGTGTGGCAGTGTGCAGTGCTTGCTAATGTTGGCCTTGGGGAGTGAAGAACGGAGTCCAGGACCACCTTTCCTGCCAGCGAGGACATGGGACACCAGTGTGGTAGTGTGCAGTGCTTGCTAATGTTGGCCTTGGAGAGTGAAGGCCGGCGTCCAGGATCTCCTTTGCTACCAGCGAGGGCACGGGACACCGGCGTGGCAGTGTGCACTGCTTGCTAATGTTGGCCTTGGAGAGTGAAGACCGGGGTCCAAGACCACCTTTCCTACCAGCGAGGGCACGGGACACAGGTCTGGCAGTGTGTAGTGCTTGCTAATGTGGGACACCGGTGTGGCAGTGTGCAGTGCTTGCTAATGTTGGCCTTGGAGAGTGAAGACCGGAGTCCAGGACTACCTTTCCTGCCAGCGACGACATGGGACACCAATGTGGCAGTGTGCAGTGGTTGCTAATGTTGGCCTTGGAGAGTGAAGACCAGGGTCCAGGACCACCTTTGCTACCAGCAAGGGGACGGGACACTGGCGTGGCAGTGTGCAGCTGTTGCTAATGTTGGCCTTGGAGAGTGAAGACCGGGGTCCAGGACCACCTTTCCTGCCAGCAAGGGCACGGGACACCAGTGTGGCAGTGTGCAGTGCTTGCTAATGTTGGCCTTGGAGAGTGGAGACCGGGGTGCAGGACCACCTTTCCTGCCAGCGAGGGCATGGGACACCGGTGTGGCAGTGTGCAGTGGTTGCTAATGTTGGCCTTGGAAAGTGAGGACCGGGGTCCAGGACCACCTTTGCTACCAGCGAGGGCATGGGACACCGGCGTGGCAGTGTGCAGCTGTTGCTAATGTTGGCCTTGGAGAGTGAAGACAGGGGTCCAGGACCACCTTTCCTGCCAGCGAGGGCACGGGACACCAGTGTGGCAGTGTGCAGTCGTTGCTAATGTTGGCCTTGGAAAGTGAAGACCGGGGTCCAGGACCACCTTTGCTACCGGCAAGGGCATGGGACACCAGTGTGGCAGTGTGCAGGGCTTGTTAATGTTGGCCTTGGATAGTGAAGACCAGGTTCCAGGACCACCTTTCCTGCCAGCAAGGGCATGGGACACCGGTGTGGCAGTGTGCAGTGCTTGCTAATGTTGGCCTTGGAGAGTGAAGACCGGGGTCCAGAACCACCTTTTCTGCCAGCGAGGGCACAGGTCACCAGTGTGGCAGTTTGCAGTGGTTGCTAATGTTGGCCTTCGAGAGTGACGACCGTGGTCCAGGACCACCTTTCCTGCCAGCGAGGGCACGGGACACCGGTGTGGCAGTGTGCAGTGGTTGCTAATGTTGGCCTTGGAGAGTGAAGACCGGGGTCCAGGACCACCTTTCCTGCCAGCGAGGGCAAAGGACACCGGTGTGGCAGTGTGCAGTGGTTGCTAATGTTGGCCTTGGAGAATGAAGACAGGGTCCAGGAAAACCTTTGCTACCAGCGAGGGCACGGGACACCGGTGTGGCAGTGTGCAGGGCTTCCTAATGTTGGCCTTGGAGAGTGAAGACCCGGGTACAGGACCACCTTTACTGGCAGCAAGGCCACAGGACACCGGCGTGGCTGTGTGCAGCAGTTGCTAACGTTGGCCTTGGAGAGTGAAGACCAGGGTCCAGGACCACCTTTGCTACCAGCGAGGGCACGGGACACCGGTGTGGCAGTGTGCAGGGATTGCTAATGTTGGCCTTGGAGAGTGAAGACCAGGGTCCAGGACCACCTTTCCTGCCAGCGAGGGCACGGGACACCGGCGTGGCAGTGTGCAGCGGTTGCTAATGTTGGCCCCAGAGAGTGAAGACCGGGGTCCAGGACCACCTTTCCTACCAGCGAGGGCACAGGACACCGGCGTGGCAGGGTGCAGCGGTTGCTAATGTTGACCCCAGAGAGTGAAGACCGGGGTCCAGGACCACCTTTCCTACCAGCGAGGGCACTGGACACCGGTGTGGCAGGGTGCAGTGGTTGCTAATGTTGGCCTTGGAGAGTGAAGATGGGGGTCCAGGCCACCTTTCCTACCAGCGAGGGCACGGGACACCGGTGTGGCAGGGTGCAGTGGTTGCTAATGTTGGCCTTGGAGATTGAAGATGGGGTTCCAGGCCACCTTTCCTACCAACGAGGGAATGTAACACAGGTCTGGCAGTGTGTAGTGCTTGCTAATGTGGGACAGCGGTGTGGCAGTGTGCAGTGCTTGCTAATGTTGGCCTTGGAGAGTGAAGAACGGAGTCCAGGACCACCTTTCCTGCCAGCGAGGACATGGGACACCAGTGTGGTAGTGTGCAGTGTTTGCTAATGTTGGCCTTGGAGAGTGAAGGTCGGCGTCCAGGATCTCCTTTGCTACCAGCGAGGGCACAGGACACTGGCGTGGCAGTGTGCAGTGCTTGCTAATATTGGCCTTGGAGAGTGAAGAACTGGGTCCAGGACCACCTTTCCTACCAGCGAGGGCACGGGACACCAGTGTGGCAGTGTGCAGCGGTTGCTAATGTTGGCCCCAGAGAGTGAAGACCGGGGTCCAGGACCATCTTTCCTGCCAGCGAGGGCACGGGACACCAGTGTGGCAGTGTGCTGTGGTTGCTAATGTTGACCTTGGAGAGTGAAGACCGGGGTCCAGGACCACCTTTCCTACCAGCGAGGGCACGGGACACAGGTCTGGCAGTGTGTAGAGCTTGCTAATGTGGGACACTGGTGTGGCTGTGTGCAGTGCTTGCTAATGTTGGCCTTGGGGAGTGAAGACCGGAGTCCAGGACTACCTTTCCTGCCAGCGACGACATGGGACACCAGTGTGGCAGTGTGCAGTGGTTGCTAATGTTGACCTTGGAGAGTGAAGACCGGGGTCCAGGACCACCTTTCCTACCAGCAAGGACACGGGACACAGGTCTGGCAGTGTGTAGTGCTTGCTAATGTGGGACACCGGTGTGGCAGTGTGCAGTGCTTGCTAATGTTGGCCTTGGAGAGTGAAGACCGGAGTCCAGGACTACCTTTCCTGCCAGCGACATGGGACACCAGTGTGGCAGTGTGCAGTGGTTGCTAACGTTGGCCTTGGAGAGTGTAGACCAGGGTCCAGGACCACCTTTGATACCAGCGAGGGGACGGGACACTGGCGTGGCAGAGTGCAGCTGTTGCTAATGTTGCCCTTGGAGAGTGAAGACCGGGGTCCAGGACCACCTTTCCTGCCAGCGAGGGCACGGGACACCAGTGTGGCAGTGTGCAGTGCTTGCTAATATTGGCCTTGGAGAGTGGAGACCGGGGTGCAGGACCACCTTTCCTGCCAGCGAGGGCATGGGACACAGGTGTGGCAGTGTGCAGTGGTTGCTAATGTTGGCCTTGGAAAGTCAGGACCGGGGTCCAGGACCACCTTTGCTACCAGCGAGGGCATGGGACACCGGCGTGGCAGTGTGCAGCTGTTGCTAATGTTGGCCTTGGAGAGTGAAGACAGGGGTCTTGGACCACCTTTCCTGCCAGCGAGTGCACGGGACACCAGTGTGGCAGTGTGCAGTCGTTGCTAATGTTGGCCTTGGAAAGTGAAGACCGGGGTCCAGGACTACCTTTGCTACCAGCAATGGCATGGGACACCAGTGTGGCAGTGTGCCGGGCTTGTTAATGTTGGCCTTGGAGAGTGAAGACCAGGTTCCAGGACCACCTTTCCTGCCAGCGAGGGCACGGGACACCGGTGTGGCAGTGTGCAGTGCTTGCTAATGTTGGCCTTGGAGAGTGAAGACCGGGGTCCAGGACCACCTTTCCTGCCAGCACGTGCACGGGACTCCGGCGTGGCAGTGTGCAGCGGTTGCTAATGTTGGCCCCATAGAGTGAAGACCGGGGTCCAGAACCACCTTTCCTGCCAGCGAGGGCACAGGTCACCAGTGTGGCAGTTTGCAGTGGTTGCTAATGTTGGCCTTCGAGAGTGACGACCGGGGTCCAGGACCACCTTTCCTGCCAGCAAGGGCACGGGACACCGGTGTGGCAGTGTGCAGTGGTTGCTAATGTTGGCCTTGGAGAGTGAAGACCGGGGTCCAGGACCACCTTTCCTGCCAGCGAGGGCAAGGGACACCGGTGTGGCAGTGTGCAGTGGTTGCTAATGTTGGCCTTGGAAAATGAAGACCGGGTCCAAGACCACCTTTTTTACCAGCGAGGGCACGGGACACCGGTGTGGCAGTGTGCAGGGCTTGCTAATGTTGGCCTTGGCGAGTGAAGACCAGGGTCCAGGACCACCTTTACTGGCAGCGAGGCCACAGGACAGCAACGTGGCTGTGTGCAGCAGTTACTAACATTGGCCTTGGAGAGTGAAGACCAGGGTCCAGGACCACCTTTCCTACCAGCGAGGGCACGGGACACAGGTCTGGCTGTGTGTAGTGCTTGCTAATGTGGGACACCGGTGTGGCAGTGTGCAGTGCTTGCTAATGTTGGCCTTGGAGAGTGAAGACCGGAGTCCAGGACTACCTTTCCTGCCAGCGACGACATTGGACACCAGTGTGGCAGTGTGCAGTGCTTGCTAATGTTGGCGTTGGAGAGTGAAGACCAGGGTCCAGGACCACCTTTGCTACCAGCGAGGGGACGGGACACTGGCGTGGCAGTGTGCAGCTTTTGCTAATGTTGGCCTTGGAGAGTGAAGACCGGGGTCCAGGACCACGTTTCCTGCCAGCGAGGGCATGGGACACCAGTGTGGCAGTGTGCAGTGCTTGCTAATGTTGGCCTTGGAGAGTGGAGACCGGGGTGCAGGACCACCTTTCCTGCCAGCGAGGGCATGGGACACCGGTGTGGCAGTGTGCAGTGGTTGCTAATGTTGGCCTTGGAAAGTGAAGACCGGGGTCCAGGACCACCTTTGCTACCAGCGAGGGCATGGGACACCGGCGTGGCAGTGTGCAGCTGCTGCTAATGTTGGCCTTGGAGAGTAAAGGCAGGGGTCCAGGACCACCTTTCCTGCCAGCGAGGGCACGGGACACCAGTGTGGCAGTGTGCAGTGGTTGCTAATGTTGGCCTTGGAAAGTGAAGACCGGGGTCCAGGACCACCTTTGCTACCAGCAAGGGCATGGGACACCAGGGTGGCAGTGTGCAGGGCTTGTTAATGTTGGCCTTGGAGAGTGAACACCAGGGTCCAGGACCACCTTTCCTGCCAGCTCGTGCACGGGACACCGGCGTGGCAGTGTGCAGCGGTTGCTAATGTTGGCCCCATAGAGTGAAGACCGGGGTATAGAACCACCTTTCCTGCCAGCGAGGGCACAGGTCACCAGTGTGGCAGTTTGCAGTGGTTGCTAATGTTGGCCTTCGAGAGTGACGACCGGGGTCCAGGACCACCTTTCCTGCCAGCGAGGGCACGGGACACCGGTGTGGCAGTGTGCAGTGGTTGCTAATGTTGGCCTTGGAGAGTGAAGACCGGGGTCCAGGAACACCTTTCCTGCCAGCGAGGGCAAGGGACACCGGTGTGGCAGTGTGCAGTGGTTGCTACTGTTGGCCTTGGAGAATGAAGACCGGGTTCAGGACCACCTTTGCTACCAGCGAGGGCACGGGACACAGGTGTGGCAGTGTGCAGGGCTTGCTAATGTTGGCCTTGGAGAGTGAAGACCAGGGTAAAGGACCACCTTTACTGGCAGCGAGGCCACAGGACACCGGCGTGGCTGTGTGCAGCAGTTGCTAATGTTGGCCCCAGAGATTGAAGACCGGGGTCCAGGACAACCTTTCCTGCCAGCTAGGGCACGGGACACCGGTGTGGCAGTGTGCAGTGGTTGCTAATGTTGGCCTTGGAGAGTGAAGACTGGGGTCCAGGACCACCTTTCCTACCAGCGAGGGCATGGGATACCCGTGTGTCAGGGTGCAGTGATTGCTAATGTTGGCCTTGGAGAATGAAGACCGGGTCCAGGAAAACCTTTGCTACCAGCGAGGGCACGGGACACCGGTGTGGCAGTGTGCAGGGCTTCCTAATGTTGGCCTTGGAGAGTGAAGACCAGGGTCCAGGACCACCTTTACTGGCAGCAAGGCCACAGGACACCGGCGTGGCTGTGTGCAGCAGTTGCTAACGTTGGCCTTGGAGAGTGAAGACCAGGGTCCAGGACCACCTTTGCTACCAGCGAGGGCACGGGACACCGGTGTGGCAGTGTGCAGGGATTGCTAATGTTGGCCTTGGAGAGTGAAGACCAGGGTCCAGGACCACCTTTCCTGCCAGCGAGGGCACGGGACACCGGCGTGGCAGTGTGCAGCGGTTGCTAATGTTGGCCCCAGAGAGTGAAGCCCGGGGTCCAGGACCACCTTTCCTACCAGCGAGGGCACAGGACACCGGCGTGGCAGGGTGCAGCGGTTGCTAATGTTGACCCCAGAGAGTGAAGACCGGGGTCCAGGACCACCTTTCCTACCAGCGAGGGCACAGGACACCGGTGTGGCAGGGTGCAGTGGTTGCTAATGTTGGCCTTGGAGAGTGAAGATGGGGGTCCAGGCCACCTTTCCTACCAGCGAGGGCACGGGACACCGGTGTGGCAGGGTGCAGTGGTTGCTAATGTTGGCCTTGGAGATTGAAGATGGGGGTCCAGGCCACCTTTCCTACCAACGAGGGAATGTAACACAGGTCTGGCAGTGTGCAGTGCTTGCTAATGTGGGACAGCGGTGTGGCAGTGTGCAGTGCTTGCTAATGTTGGCCTTGGAGAGTGAAGAACGGAGTCCAGGACCACCTTTCCTGCCAGCGATGACATGGGACACCAGTGTGGTAGTGTGCAGTGCTTGCTAATGTTGGCCTTGGAGAGTGATGGCCGGCGTCCAGGATCTCCTTTGCTACCAGCGAGGGCACAGGACACCGGCGTGGCAGTGTGCAGTGCTTGCTAATATTGGCCTTGGAGAGTGAAGAACGGGGTCCAGGACCACCTTTCCTACCAGCGAGGGCACGGGACACCAGTGTGGCAGTGTGCAGCGGTTGCTAATGTTGGCCCCAGAGAGTGAAGACCGGGGTCCAGGACCATCTTTCCTGCCAGCGAGGGCACGGGACACCGGTGTGGCTGTGTGCTGTGGTTGCTAATGTTGACCTTGGAGAGTGAAGACCGGGGTCCAGGACCACCTTTCCTACCAGCGAGGGCACGGGACACAGGTCTGGCAATGTGTAGAGCTTGCTAATGTGGGACACTGGTGTGGCAGTGTGCAGTGCTTGCTAATGTTGGCCTTGGGGAGTGAAGACCGGAGTCCAGGACTACCTTTCCTGCCAGCGACGACATGGGACACCAGTGTGGCAGTGTGCAGTGGTTGCTAATGTTGACCTTGGAGAGTGAAGACCGGGGTCCAGGACCACCTTTCCTACCAGCGAGGACACGGGACACAGGTCTGGCAGTGTGTAGTGCTTGCTAATGTGGGACACCGGTGTGGCAGTGTGCAGTGCTTGCTAATGTTGGCCTTGGAGAGTGAAGACCAGAGTCCAGGACTACCTTTCCTGCCAGCGACGACATGGGAAACCAGTGTGGCAGTGTGCAGTGGTTGCTAACGTTGGCCTTGGAAAGTGAGGACCGGGGTCCAGGACCACCTTTGCTACCAGCGAGGACACGGGACACAGGTCTGGCAGTGTGTAGTGCTTGCTAATGTGGGACACCGGTGTGGCAGTGTGCAGTGCTTGCTAATGTTGGCCTTGGAGAGTGAAGACCAGAGTCCAGGACTACCTTTCCTGCCAGCGAGGGCATGGGACACAAGTGTGGCAGTGTGCAGTGGTTGCTAATGTTGGCCTTGGAAAGTGAGGACCGGGGTCCAGGACCACCTTTGCTACCAGCGAGGGCATGGGACACCGGCGTGGCAGTGTGCCGCTGTTGCTAATGTTGGCCTTGGAGAGTGAAGACCGGGGTCCAGGACCACCTTTCCTACCAGCGAGGACACGGGACACAGGTCTGGCAGTGTGTAGTGCTTGCTAATGTGGGACACCGGTGTGGCAGTGTGCAGTGCTTGCTAATGTTGGCCTTGGAGAGTGAAGACCAGAGTCCAGGACTACCTTTCCTGCCAGCGAGGGCATGGGACACAGGTGTGGCAGTGTGCAGTGGTTGCTAATGTTGGCCTTGGAAAGTGAGGACCGGGGTCCAGGACCACCTTTGCTACCAGCGAGGGCATGGGACACCGGCGTGGCAGTGTGCCGCTGTTGCTAATGTTGGCCTTGGAGAGTGAAGACAGGGGTCCAGGACCACCTTTCCTGCCAGCGAGGGCACGGGACACCAGTGTGGCAGTGTGCAGGGCTTGTTAATGTTGGCCTTGGAGAGTGAAGACCAAGTTCCAGGACCACCTTTCCTGCCAGCGAGGGCACGGGACACCGGTGTGGCAGTGTGCAGTGCTTGCTAATGTTGGCCTTGGAGAGTGAAGACCGGGGTCCAGGACCACCTTTCCTGCCAGCACGTGCACGGGACACCGGCGTGGCAGTGTGCAGCGGTTGCTAATGTTGGCCCCATAGAGTGAAGACCGGGGTCCAGAACCACCTTTCCTGCCAGCGAGGGCACAGGTCACCAGTGTGGTAGTTTGCAGTGGTTGCTAATGTTGGCCTTCGAGAGTGACGACCGGGGTCCAGGACCACCTTTCCTGCCAGCGAGGGCACGGGACACTGGTGTGGCAGTGTGCAGTGGTTGCTAATGTTGGCCTTGGAGAGTGAAGACTGGGGTCCAGGACCACCTTTCCTGCCAGCGAGGGCAAGGGACACCAGTGTGGCAGTGTGCAGTGGTTGCTAATGTTGGCCTTGGAGAATGAAGACCGGGTCCAGGACCACCTTTGCTACCAGCGAGGGCACGGGACACCGGTGTGGCAGTGTGCAGGGCTTGCTAATGTGGGACACCGGTGTGGCAGTGTGCAGTGCTTGCTAATGTTGGCCTTGGAGAGTGAAGACCGGAGTCCAGGACTACCTTTCCTGCCAGCGACGACATGGGACACCAATGTGGCAGTGTGCAGTGGTTGCTAACGTTGGCCTTAGAGAGTGAAGACCAGGGTCCAGGACCACCTTTGCTACCAGCAAGGGGACGGGACACTGGCGTGGCAGTGTGCAGCTGTTGCTAATGTTGGCCTTGGAGAGTGAAGACCGGGGTCCAGGACCACCTTTCCTGCCAGCGAGGGCACGGGACACCAGTGTGGCAGTGTGCAGCGGTTGCTAATGTTGGCCCCAGAGAGTGAAGACCGGGGTCCAGGACCACCTTTCCTGCCACCGAGGGCACGGGACACCGGTGTGGCAGTGTGCAGGGATTGCTAATGTTGGCCCTGGAGAGTGAAGACCAGGGTCCAGGACCACCTTTCCTGCCAGCGAGGGCACGGGACACCGGCGTGGCAGTGTGCAGCGGTTGCTAATGTTGGCCCCAGAGAGTGAAGACCGAGGTCCAGGACCACTTTTCCTACCAGCGAGGGCACAGGACACCGGCGTGGCAGGGTGCAGCGGTTGCTAATGTTGACCCCAGAGAGTGAAGACCGGGGTCCAGGACCACCTTTCCTACCAGCGAGGGCACGGGACACCAGTGTGGCAGGGTGCAGTGGTTGCTAATGTAGGCCTTGGAGAGTGAAGATGGGGGTCCAGGCCACCTTTCCTACCAGCGAGGGCACGGGACACCGGTGTGGCAGGGTGCAGTGGTTGCTAATGTTGGCCTTGGAGAGTGAAGATGGGGGTCCAGGCCACCTTTCCTACCAGCGAGGGAATGTGACACAGGTCTGGCAGTGTGCAGTGCTTGCGAATGTGGGACAGCGGTGTGGCAGTGTGCAGTGCTTGCTAATGTTGGCCTTGGGGAGTGAAGAACGGAGTCCAGGATCACCTTTCCTGCCAGCGAGGACATGGGACACCAGTGTGGTAGTGTGCAGTGCTTGCTAATGTTGGCCTTGGAGAGTGAAGGCCGGCGTCCAGGATCTCCTTTGCTACCAGCGAGGGCACGGGACACCGGCGTGGCAGTGTGCAGTGCTTGCTAATGTTGGCCTTGGAGAGTGAAGACCGGGGTCCAAGACCACCTTTCCTACCAGCGAGGGCACGGGACACAGGTCTGGCAGTGTGTAGTGCTTGCTAATGTGGGACACCGGTGTGGCAGTGTGCAGTGCTTGCTAATGTTGGCCTTGGAGAGTGAAGACCGGAGTCCAGGACTACCTTTCCTGCCAGCGACGACATGGGACACCAGTGTGGCAGTGTGCAGTGGTTGCTAACGTTGGCCTTGGAGAGTGAAGACCAGGGTCCAGGACCACCTTTGATACCAGCGAGGGGACGGGACACTGGCGTGGCAGAGTGCAGCTGTTGCTAATGTTGCCCTTGGAGAGTGAAGACCGGGGTCCAGGACCACCTTTCCTGCCAGCGAGGGCACGGGACACCAGTGTGGCAGTGTGCAGTGCTTGCTAATATTGGCCTTGCAGAGTGGAGACCGGGGTGCAGGACCACCTTTCCTGCCAGCGAGGGCATGAGACACAGGTGTGGCAGTGTGCAGTGGTTGCTAATGTTGGCCTTGGAAAGTGAGGACCGGGGTCCAGGACCACCTTTGCTACCAGCGAGGGCATGGGACACCGGCGTGGCAGTGTGCCGCTGTTGCTAATGTTGGCCTTGGAGAGTGAAGACAGGGGTCCAGGACCACCTTTCCTGCCAGCGAGGGCACGGGAAACCAGTGTGGCAGTGTGCAGGGCTTGTTAATGTTGGCCTTGGAGAGTGAAGACCAAGTTCCAGGACCACCTTTCCTGCCAGCGAGGGCACGGGACACCGGTGTGGCAGTGTGCAGTGCTTGCTAATGTTGGCCTTGGAGAGTGAAGACCGGGGTCCAGGACCACCTTTCCTGCCAGCACGTGCACGGGACACCGGCGTGGCAGTGTGCAGCGGTTGCTAATGTTGGCCCCATAGAGTGAAGACCGGGGTCCAGAACCACCTTTCCTGCCAGCGAGGGCACAGGTCACCAGTGTGGCAGTTTGCAGTGGTTGCTAATGTTGGCCTTCGAGAGTGACGACCGGGGTCCAGGACCACCTTTCCTGCCAGCGAGGGCACGGGACACCGGTGTGGCAGTGTGCAGTGGTTGCTAATGTTGGCCTTGGAGAGTGAAGACTGGGGTCCAGGACCACCTTTCCTGCCAGCGAGGGCAAGGGACACCAGTGTGGCAGTGTGCAGTGGTTGCTAATGTTGGCCTTGGAGAATGAAGACCGGGTCCAGGACCACCTTTGCTACCAGCGAGGGCACGGGACACCGGTGTGGCAGTGTGCAGGGCTTGCTAATGTGGGACACCGGTGTGGCAGTGTGCAGTGCTTGCTAATGTTGGCCTTGGAGAGTGAAGACCGGAGTCCAGGACTACCTTTCCTGCCAGCGACGACATGGGACACCAATGTGGCAGTGTGCAGTGGTTGCTAACGTTGGCCTTGGAGAGTGAAGACCAGGGTCCAGGACCACCTTTGCTACCAGCAAGGGGACGGGACACTGGCGTGGCAGTGTGCAGCTGTTGCTAATGTTGGCCTTGGAGAGTGAAGACCGGGGTCCAGGACCACCTTTCCTGCCAGCGAGGGCACGGGACACCAGTGTGGCAGTGTGCAGCGGTTGCTAATGTTGGCCCCAGAGAGTGAAGACCGGGGTCCAGGACCACCTTTCCTGCCACCGAGGGCACGGGACACCGGTGTGGCAGTGTGCAGGGATTGCTAATGTTGGCCTTGGAGAGTGAAGACCAGGGTCCAGGACCACCTTTCCTGCCAGCGAGGGCACGGGACACCGGCGTGGCAGTGTGCAGCGGTTGCTAATGTTGGCCCCAGAGAGTGAAGACCGAGGTCCAGGACCACCTTTCCTACCAGCGAGGGCACAGGACACCGGCGTGGCAGGGTGCAGCGGTTGCTAATGTTGACCCCAGAGAGTGAAGACCGGGGTCCAGGACCACCTTTCCTACCAGCGAGGGCACGGGACACCAGTGTGGCAGGGTGCAGTGGTTGCTAATGTTGGCCTTGGAGAGTGAAGATGGGGGTCCAGGCCACCTTTCCTACCAGCGAGGGCACGGGACACCGGTGTGGCAGGGTGCAGTGGTTGCTAATGTTGGCCTTGGAGAGTGAAGATGGGGGTCCAGGCCACCTTTCCTACCAGCGAGGGAATGTGACACAGGTCTGGCAGTGTGCAGTGCTTGCTATTGTGGGACAGCGGTGTGGCAGTGTGCAGTGCTTGCTAATGTTGGCCTTGGGGAGTGAAGAAAGGAGTCCAGGACCACCTTTCCTGCCAGCGAGGACATGGGACACCAGTGTGGTAGTGTGCAGTGCTTGCTAATGTTGGCCTTGGAGAGTGAAGGCCGGCGTCCAGGATCTCCTTTGCTACCAGCGAGGGCACGGGACACCGGCGTGGCAGTGTGCAGTGCTTGCTAATGTTGGCCTTGGAGAGTGAAGACCGGGGTCCAAGACCACCTTTCCTACCAGCGAGGGCACGGGACACAGGTCTGGCAGTGTGTAGTGCTTGCTAATGTGGGACACCGGTGTGGCAGTGTGCAGTGCTTGCTAATGTTGGCCTTGGAGAGTGAAGACCGGAGTCCAGGACTACCTTTCCTGCCAGCGACGACATGGGACACCAATGTGGCAGTGTGCAGTGGTTGCTAACGTTGGCCTTGGAGAGTGAAGACCAGGGTCCAGGACCACCTTTGCTACCAGCAAGGGGACGGGACACTGGTGTGGCAGTGTGCAGCTGTTGCTAATGTTGGCCTTGGAGAGTGAAGACCGGGGTCCAGGACCACCTTTCCTGCCAGCGAGGGCACGGGACACCAGTGTGGCAGTGTGCAGTGCTTGCTAATGTTGGCCTTGGAGAGTGGAGACCAGGGTGCAGGACCACCTTTCCTGCCAGCGAGGGCATGGGACACCGGTGTGGCAGTGTGCAGTGGTTGCTAATGTTGGCCTTGGAAAGTGAGGACCGGGGTCCAGGACCACCTTTGCAACCAGCGAGGGCATGGGACACCGGCGTGGCAGTGTGCAGCTGTTGCTAATGTTGGCCTTGGAGAGTGAAGACAGTGGTCCAGGACCACCTTTCCTGCCAGCGAGGGCACGGGACACCAGTGTGGCAGTGTGCAGTCGTTGCTAATGTTGGCCATGGAAAGTGAAGACCGGGGTCCAGGACCACCTTTGCTAACAGCAAGGGCATGGGACACTAGTGTGGCAGTGTGCAGGGCTTGTTAATGTTGGCCTTGGATAGTGAAGACCAGGTTCCAGGACCACCTTTCCTGCCAGCAAGGGCATGGGACACCGGTGTGGCAGTGTGCAGTGCTTGCCAATGTTGGCCTTGGAGAGTGAAGACCGGGGTCCAGGACCACCTTTCCTGCCAGCACGTGCACGGGACACCGGCGTGGCAGTGTGCAGCGGTTGCTAATGTTGGCCCCATAGAGTGAAGACCGGGGTCCAGAACCACCTTTCCTGCCAGCGAGGGCACAGGTCACCAGTGTGGCAGTTTGCAGTGGTTGCTAATTTTGGCCTTCGAGAGTGACGACCGGGGTCCAGGACCACCTTTCCTGCCAGCGAGGGCACGGGACACCGGTGTGGCAGTGTGCAGTGGTTGCTAATGTTGGCCTTGGAGAGTGAAGACCGGGGTCCAGGACCACCTTTCCTGCCGGCGAGGGCAAGGGACACCGGTTGGGAGTGTGCAGTGGTTGCTAATGTTGGCCTTGGAGAATGAAGACCGGGTCCAGCAAAACCTTTGCTACCAGCGAGGGCACGGGACACCGGTGTGGCAGCGTGCAGGCCTTCCTAATGTTGGCCTTGGAGAGTGAGGACCGGGGTCCAGGACCACCTTTGCTACCAGCGAGGGCATGGGACACCGGCGTGGCAGTGTGCAGCTGTTGCTAATGTTGGCCTTGGAGAGTGAAGACAGGGGTCCAGGACCACCTTTCCTGGAGGCGAGGGCATGGGACACCAGTGTGGCAGTGTGCAGTCGTTGCTAATGTTGGCCTTAGAAAGTGAAGACCGGGGTCCAGGACCACCTTTGCTACCAGCAAGGGCATGGGACACCAGTGTGGCAGTGTGCAGGGTTTGTTAATGTTGGCCTTGGAGAGTGAAGACCAGGTTCCAGGACCACCTTTCCTGCCAGCGAGGGCATGGGACACCGGTGTGGCAGTGTGCAGTGCTTGCTAATGTTGGCCTTGGAGAGTGAAGACCGGGGCCCAGGACCACCTTTCATGCCAGCACGTGCACGGGACACTGGCGTGGCAGTGTGCAGCGGTTGCTTATGTTGGCCCCATAGAGTGAAGACCGGGGTCCAGAACCACCTTTCCTGCCAGCGAGGGCACAGGTCACCAGTGTGGCAGTTTGCAGTGGTTGCTAATGTTGGCCTTCGAGAGTGACGACCAGGGTCCAGGACCACCTTTCCTGCCAGCGAGGGCACGGGACACCGGTGTGGCAGTGTGCAGTGGTTGCTAATGTTGGCCTTGGAGAGTGAAGACCGGGGTCCAGGACCACCTTTCCTGCCAGCGAGGGCACGGGACACCGGTGTGGCAGTGTGCAGTGGTTGCTAATGTTGGCCTTGGAGAGTGAAGACTGGGGTCCAGGACCACCTTTCCTGCCAGCGAGGGCAAGGGACACCAGTGTGGCAGTGTGCAGTGGTTGCTAATGTTGGCCTTGGAGAATGAAGACCGGGTCCAGGACCACCTTTGCTACCAGCGAGGGCACGGGACACCGGTGTGGCAGTGTGCAGGGCTTGCTAATGTGGGACACCGGTGTGGCAGTGTGCAGTGCTTGCTAATGTTGGCCTTGGAGAGTGAAGACCGGAGTCCAGGACTACCTTTCCTGCCAGCGACGACATGGGACACCAATGTGGCAGTGTGCAGTGGTTGCTAACGTTGGCCTTGGAGAGTGAAGACCAGGGTCCAGGACCACCTTTGCTACCAGCAAGGGGACGGGACACTGGCGTGGCAGTGTGCAGCTGTTGCTAATGTTGGCCTTGGAGAGTGAAGACCGGGGTCCAGGACCACCTTTCCTGCCAGCGAGGGCACGGGACACCAGTGTGGCAGTGTGCAGCGGTTGCTAATGTTGGCCCCAGAGAGTGAAGACCGGGGTCCAGGACCACCTTTCCTGCCACCGAGGGCACGGGACACCGGTGTGGCAGTGTGCAGGGATTGCTAATGTTGGCCTTGGAGAGTGAAGACCAGGGTCCAGGACCACCTTTCCTGCCAGCGAGGGCACGGGACACCGGCGTGGCAGTGTGCAGCGGTTGCTAATGTTGGCCCCAGAGAGTGAAGACCGAGGTCCAGGACCACCTTTCCTACCAGCGAGAGCACAGGACACCGGCGTGGCAGGGTGCAGCGGTTGCTAATGTTGACCCCAGAGAGTGAAGACCGGGGTCCAGGACCACCTTTCCTACCAGCGAGGGCACGGGACACCAGTGTGGCAGGGTGCAGTGGTTGCTAATGTTGGCCTTGGAGAGTGAAGATGGGGGTCCAGGCCACCTTTCCTACCAGCGAGGGCACGGGACACCGGTGTGGCAGGGTGCAGTGGTTGCTAATGTTGGCCTTGGAGAGTGAAGATGGGGGTCCAGGCCACCTTTCCTACCAGCGAGGGAATGTGACACAGGTCTGGCAGTGTGCAGTGCTTGCTATTGTGGGACAGCGGTGTGGCAGTGTGCAGTGCTTGCTAATGTTGGCCTTGGGGAGTGAAGAAAGGAGTCCAGGACCACCTTTCCTGCCAGCGAGGACATGGGACACCAGTGTGGTAGTGTGCAGTGCTTGCTAATGTTGGCCTTGGAGAGTGAAGGCCGGCGTCCAGGATCTCCTTTGCTACCAGCGAGGGCACGGGACACCGGCGTGGCAGTGTGCAGTGCTTGCTAATGTTGGCCTTGGAGAGTGAAGACCGGGGTCCAAGACCACCTTTCCTACCAGCGAGGGCACGGGACACAGGTCTGGCAGTGTGTAGTGCTTGCTAATGTGGGACACCGGTGTGGCAGTGTGCAGTGCTTGCTAATGTTGGCCTTGGAGAGTGAAGACCGGAGTCCAGGACTACCTTTCCTGCCAGCGACGACATGGGACACCAATGTGGCAGTGTGCAGTGGTTGCTAACGTTGGCCTTGGAGAGTGAAGACCAGGGTCCAGGACCACCTTTGCTACCAGCAAGGGGACGGGACACTGGTGTGGCAGTGTGCAGCTGTTGCTAATGTTGGCCTTGGAGAGTGAAGACCGGGGTCCAGGACCACCTTTCCTGCCAGCGAGGGCACGGGACACCAGTGTGGCAGTGTGCAGTGCTTGCTAATGTTGGCCTTGGAGAGTGGAGACCGGGGTGCAGGACCACCTTTCCTGCCAGCGAGGGCATGGGACACCGGTGTGGCAGTGTGCAGTGGTTGCTAATGTTGGCCTTGGAAAGTGAGGACCGGGGTC